>NC_134584.1:104116564-104732397 GCF_037038515.1 Microtus pennsylvanicus | reverse complement strand
GGAAATGGCACAATGGGTAAAGCACTTGCCAGAAAGCATGAGGACTTGAGTTTGGATCAACCATAACTACATAAAAGCTGGTCAAGGCACAGTGTGGCTATGGCCCCAGTGCTGGGGAAACAAAGATAGGCAACAAGCTTAGCTGAAACAATAATTTCCAATTTCAGTGAGAAACCTTGACTCAAAAAGTATGGTAGAGAGTGACAGAGGAAGATACCAAAGTTATTCTTGAGCTCCACATTGGAGTTCACAGGAAGTGTACCTGCAGCCACATGTTAATGCAAGTATACACCCCCAACATACACACAGACACAAATGACAGTTTAAAGTTCCAGTAGTTTGTTGGGGCAGATAGAAATACAATTGATTTTGTATGTCCTTATATCCTGCAATCTTCCTAAAATCACTATCAGCTATAGTCGCATGTCTCGATTTACACACACATGCATGATCGCGCCATTTGTGGGAAAAAGTCCTTCTTTTCAACCTCTATTAATTTTATTTCACTTTCTTGCCTTATTTCACTGGCTAGGGATATCTAATAAAATACTAAATAAAAATAATGAGAATAGCAGTTACATGTAGCATTATATATAGGCCTTTTATCACATTAAGTATGTTTCTTTTCTTTCCTAGTTTACTAAGAGTTCTTATTATGAAGACATGTTACATTATACATACTACTTTTCCTTTAACTATTAAGATTATCTATAGTTCTTTCTGACCAGTGATTATGGTTTCATAAAGTTTTTTTTTTTTTTTTGGTTTTTCGAGACAGGGTTTCTCTGTGGCTTTGGAGCCTGTCCTGGAACTAGCTCTGTAGACCAGGCTGGTCTCGAACTCACAGAGATCCGCCTGCCTCTGCCTCCCGAGTGCTGGGATTAAAGGCGTGCGCCACCATCGCCCGGCTGGTTTCATAAAGTTAAAGCATAAAACAGGAATGATAGTGCACATTTCTAATTCCAGCATTTGGTGGGTAGAGGCAAGAAGTTTGGGAGTTCAAGGTTATCCTTGGCTACATAGAGAATTTTAAGTATCTTTATAAAGATACAAATAGTATCTTTATATCTATGCTCATAATAGATATTGACCTATAATTTTGTTGTAATGCCTTCTTTCACTTGGGTGTAATGCTAGTCTTATAGAATGTATTCAGAAGTGTTTCTTCCACTTCTATCTCTAGGAATAAATTATTAGATTTTTGGGGGGCTTTTCCCCTGAAATGGTTGGTAGAATTCACCAGTAAAATTATCAAGCTTTGAACTTCTCTTCTGTTTATTACAGTGAATTCTGAGTCTTTGAAAAAGAACTATGGCTGGGCTGTGGTGGCACACGCCTTTAATCCCAGCACTTGGGAGGCAGAGGCAGGTGGATCTCTGTGAATTTAAGGCCAGCCTGGTATACAAGAGCTAGTTCCAGGACAGGCTCCAAAGCTACAGAGAAACCGTGTCTAGAAAAAAACTAAAAAAAAAAAAAAGAAAAGAAAAGAAAGAAAATAACTATGGAGTTGGGTGTGATAGCACACACCTGTAATCTCAGCACTTTGGAGGTGGAAGGGAAGAACCAGTTTAAGGCCAACCTCAGTTATACTGTAAATTCAAGGCTAGCCTGAGCTACATAGCTCTCCTACACAAAACAGAGCACTATCCTACTATACATATAATTGTCCTGTGTTGCTGGGCGGTGGTGGTGCAGCAGGATATCTGTGAGTTCAAGGCCAGCCTGGTCTACAAGAGCTAGCTCCAGGACAAAATCCTGTCTCAAAAAATTAAAAAAAAAATTTGTCCTGTGTCAAGGGGGGGTGTTTGTGTGTGTGTGTGTGTGTGTGTGTGTGTGTGTGTGTACACATAAATAGATGAAAGTTGAACTTTTAATTCTGCAATTTGGGGGAGTTTCAGTATTTGAAAAGCCATATTAAAAGTATTTAATATAAAATAATTGTACGAAACCATCACCTGCCTTTTTGAGAAATTAATGGTTTTTGCTATTTTATTCTTTAAGCACATGTCCAGAACTGCTTTGTATCTTCGGGTGGACTGGATGTTTTGTCTCAAGTTCTCGTGCAGCTGGAGTTGGATTCACACAATACTTTTTCCAGTGCAAAACTTGCAGTGATGGTGACAAAGACCTTAGATGCGTGCATTACTAATAATTGTGAGTGAAAATCTTAATCAATTTTCTATAATTGAATTTTGTTTGAACTGAACATGGTGAATGTTGAAATGCTACATTAGATACTATTGTTGGCAAAATTTCCAGCTTCTTACAAATGGGAGGGAATCTTTGAAATTATCTAGTCCAGTTCCTTATTTTCCCATCAGAAGTTACAACTGCCCTAAGGAAGCACATTTAAGTCTTTTGATTTTAGGTCTAATAAGAGAGTCAAAATAAAATCCTATTATTCTTAAGTTTATTTCACTTAAAAAGCTGTTTTAGCAAGATGTTATGGTGCACATCTTTAATCCCAGTTTTTGGGAGGCAAAGCAGGTGGATCTCTTGAGTTCCAGGCCAGCCATTGTAACAGAGTGAGACTTTGTCTAAAAATAAGCAACTTTTCTTTAAAAAAAAAATCTAGATGACAAACCAAAAGACACTGAGATATTGGAAAACCCAATGTACAAAATTTCAGGAATTATGTAAATAATTAAAGTTAGGCTGTAGAGGTGCTTCAGCAGTTACAAGCTCTTGCTGCTTTTCCAGAAGACCTAAGTTTGTCTCCCAACACCCAAGTTGGGCAGCTTACAGCCACCTGCAGCTCCAGCTCCAGGGGATCCAACACCTTCTAGCCTCTGCAAGAACCTGGACACATGTGGCATATACTTACATAGAGACAAATACGTATACATAATACTTAAAAAAAATTAAAGCATGCCTTTGTGATGAGGGTGATGTCTCACATACCTAGTGTACGAGAGAGCAGTAGAACCAGATCTAGAACACATCTGCTTCTCATTGGTACACTCAGAGTTGATAGTCTGTAAATCCTTGTCATGAGGAACCCTTTATACAAACAACCTGAAAAGTAGATGACTGAGTTGTTTTGTTTTTTGTTGATTTTTATTGAGCTCTACATTTTTCTCTACTCCCTTCCCTGCCTCTTCCCTCCCCTTCAACCTCTCCCAAGGTCCCCATGCTCCCAATTTACTCAGGAGATCTTTTTCTACTTCCCATGTAGATTAGATCCATGTATGAATCTCTTAGGGTTCTCATTGTTGTCTAGGTTCTCTGGGATTGTGATTTGTAGACTGGTTTTTCTTGGCTTTATGTGTAAAAGCCCCTTATGAATGAGTACATATTATATTTGTCTTTCTGGGTTTGGGTTACCTCACTCAATAGGATGTTTTCTAGCTCTATCCATTTGCCTTCAAATTTCATTATTTTTTTCTGCTGTATAATACTCCATTGTGTAAATGTACCACAATTTCTTTATCCATTCTTTGGTCAGGAACATTTAAGTTGTTTCCAGGTTCTGGTTATGATAAATAATGCTACTATGAGCATAGTTGACCACATGTCCTTGTGGTATGATTGCTCGTGACTCTTACAAATGTAAATTTTAGAATCAATTTTTAAAGTTAAAGTATGGGAATTTATAGACAGGTATGGTGGGGCATGCCTTTAATCCCAGCACTCACGGGATTCATTTCTGATTTTCTGTAAACATCCCTGGTCTGTATCTGCTTCTGCAGAGGTCCTTGGCTTGGGGTTGGTCCTGCAAAGGTCTCTGGCTCTGATCTACACCCTTGGAGGTCCCAGACTCTCCCGCAGAGAGCCTGGCTCAGGCCTACTCCCTCAGAGGCCTTAGACTCATGCCTGTACCCACAGAGATTTCTGGTTCCTGACTAACCCCTTTGACGAACCAGACCAACACCCAGACCCTCAGAGGTCCCAGACTCATAGATGGCTGAGGTTTTAAAGATTTATTTTATGTGTATAAGTGTTTTGCCTTAATGTTTGTATGTATACCATGTGTGTTCCTAGTGCCCATAGAGACCAAAAGAGGACATTGAATCTTCTGGAACTGGAGATATAGGTGGTTGTGAGCCACCATGTCAATGCTCAGAATCTAATCTGAATCTTCTTCTTTAAGACCAGCAAGTTCTCTTAACTACTAAGCCATCTTTCCAGCCCCTAGATGACTGTTTAATAAGCAGTTAATGAATACCTGGTGTGTGCTGAATCCCAAAGACATAAAAGTAGTTGAGATATGTCCCTTCAGTCATGAGATGTATCAGCAGGCAAAGGTTCCTTCTGTCAAGGCTGATAACCTGTCTTTAATCCTGGAATCCACGTGGTGGAAGGGAAACTGACTCCTGGATAAAGCTGCCATTTGATCTCTGTGTGTACCATGGCATGTGCTATACACACACAAACACAATAAGCAATTGTTTAAAAACATTAAATGATATAGTACCTTAAGGAATTCACAACTTTATTGTTCATGTCTGTAATACCGGACTCTGGATGAAGTCTGTTAAAAACCCTATGAAGGCCATGCAGGGTAGTGCATACCTATAATCCCAGCATTTAAAAAATAGAGGCAGGCTGGGCAGTAGTGGTGCATGCCCTTAATCCCAGTACTAGGGAGGCAGAGGCAGGTGGATCTCTTTGAGTTCGAGGCCAACCTGGTATACAAGAGCTAGTTCCAGGACAGGCTCTAAAACTACAACAAAACCCTGTCTAAAAAAAAATAGAGGCAGGAGGATCAGTTCCAGGTTAGCCTCTGCTTAATAAGTTTAAAGTCATCCTGGGCTGTGTCAGATCCCATTTCAGACAATCAAAAATAAAACAAATACCTTATAAGGAAAAGTATAACTTAATAGTAAACTTTTTGAATCTCATCATAGTTCATCATAGGTTTTTATATAACCTTCATTGCATCATGTTAGTAGTGTCTTAGTGTTATATTTCAATGTCAAGCAGGATTTGATTATCTAGTAATGCACTTACAGTCTAATGTAGATAGAAGGAGATATGTAAGGTAAGAGTAGGTATGTTTACCTTTTAGGAATATAGTATTAATTCACAGTTACAACATCATGCAAAGCAACTAAGAAGAAACCATTATAAAAGAAGAACATAAGTCAGGCAGTGATGGCACACGCCTTTAATCCCAGTACTTGGGAGGCAGAGGTGGGTGGATCTCTGTGAATTTGAGGTCATTTTGGTCCATAGAGCTAGTTCTAGTACAGCCAGGACTACAAGGAGAAGTCCTCAAAAATAAATAAATAAATAAATAAAGCCCATAAATGACTAGTCATGATAAAGAAGCACACCTTTAATCTAGAGAGAGAGAGGCAAGTGGATTTCTCTTGAGTTTGAGGCCAAACTGCTTTACAGAGAGAGTTCGAGGTCAACCAGTACTACATAGAGAAACTCTGTCTCAAAACAAAAAGAGTATATAATGAGGTCTATAATAAACCATCATCTTATTATAATGTATTAGTTAAATTAACATATATGTATATATATTAGATGCTGCATTGATGTGGGATTATCCTCTGTTTGCTGTGAATACCATTGGTTAATAAAGAAACTTGCTTGGCCTGATAGGGTAGAACAGAGCTAGGCGGGGAAAACTAAACTGATTGCTAGAAGAAGGAAGGCAGAGTTGGGGAGAAGCCAAGGAGCCGCAGCCAGAGACAGCTAAAACCTTGCCAGTAGGCCACGAGCCTTATGGTAAAATATAAAATACTAGAAAAGGGTTACATACTAGATGTAAGAGCTAGCTAGCAATTCACTTAAGTGATTGGCTAAGCGGTGATTTAAATAATATAGTTTCTGTGTGATTATTTTGGGAGTCTGGGCGGCTGGGAAAACAAACAAGCGGCTTCCTATTATACTACATGACACGTATATATTAGATAATATATAAGCATGTGATAGTTTTCCTAAATAAGCTCTGAAAACATAATATATTTGTACTTAGAAATTTTAAATTTGTACTTTTCCCCCCTATATTAAACTGGTAGCTTCTTTTTCAGTGGTATTATCCAAATACCACATTGTTTCAAAACTTCTGTCATTACTGCTTCATGAAAGTCTTGATTTGGGAGAAAAATTCAGCATCATACTTGCCATTGGTCACTGCACAGAGGATTGTGGTGAGTATTCAGTTAACTCAGTGTGTGTAGTAAAACTGTGGGTGGAAACATATTTTTGCTTCTTTCCCCTCTTGTATGAAAGGCTTAAAATCCAGCTTTCCTCCCAGTCACTTAAACTCTTACGTTCTTTCTCATATTCTGTTCAGTTAGTCACTGAGGCCTCTGGCTGTTCTTCTCTTTCTTATTCCATACTTCTTTCCCACTACCCCAGCCCATTCCCACCTTTCTCCAGGACGACTGTAGCAGCTACATTATCTGCTGTTCCTTCTCTCTCCATTTCCAGTCCTCTTCGAGTCAGTATCTAATCCTGTTATCCCTCACTGAAAGCTCTGAAAGGCCAGTTCTCCCAACCTTCAGTGAAAGCTTTTAGAGATTTTGTTTCCTCTGTTTCCATCCCAGTCTCCCTCTAATCTAATCCATCATTCCAAACAATCTCCATTTTCCTCTCTTCTAATCATTTCCCTTCTTCCTCTCACTTTCCCTCTTCTCTCTTCTCCCTCGTTTCTTCTGTGTTCTTTCCTTAATTTTTGTTTTCTTTACCAGTTTCGCTACTCTTTCCCTTAACCTTTTAAGAATGTTTTTCTTATGCATATGCATGTGTGCGTGTGTGCATGTGCATGTGTACGTGCGTGTGTGTATGTGTGTGTGTGTGTGCACACACACGCATCCACAGAGGCCAGAAGAGGAGGGCTAGAGTTAGAGGGGTTATGAACCACTTGATGTGGGTACTGGAAATCAAACTTGGGTCCTCTGCAAGAGCAGCAAGTGCTCCTACCTACTGGGCCATCTTCCCATTTTTTTTTGGTTTTTCGAGACAGGGTTTCTCTGTGGCTTTGGAGCCTGTCTTTTTGAAACCAAATGAGAGCTATTTGTTTACTCTTACATGATGTGGTACATTGTGGCAACATTTTAGAAATCATCGTTTATGAGACTTAGCTTCTGTAAACAGATTACCAAATTGAAAATACTTTTGAGATTATATCTTTATTTTAAAGTTTAAATTATGTTCATACTTATCATAGTGATGAATCATGACCTCATGCAAAACTTTATAAACTTTATGAAAAAATAATCACCATTTTAATTTTTGATATTTTTACAGAGAAAAATCAGTATGAATTTTTAAAAAGCAATGGGCTTCCACTAATGATACAAGCCTTAACTGAATTTAAGAATGAAGAACTAAGCAGAGCTGCCACTTACGTACTTCACAACTGCAAAAAAATTAGTAAGTTTACTGTTACTTTAGGGAAATATCAGTTAGCTTGGCGTGGTACTTTAAACCTTTATCCTAGCCCTGGGAGGCAGAGGAAGGCACATTTCCTATGAGTTCAAGGCCAGTATCTACAGGAGTTCCAGGCCAGCCAAAGCTACATAGTAAGACTTTTATCTCAAAGTAATTCTTGAACAGAGATCCGAATGTCTAGAGTTAATCATGTGAAAAGAGGAAATGTTCCATGGGCAGATGACTCAGGCCTAAGCAACAGGTTCTAGTTTAGGAGGGAGGTGGATGTATTCAAAGAATTGATGGACAGTCTAGCTGGAGCCCGGAGAGCTGGTAATAGCTATAAGATTTCTTTGTGAATGAAAAATATGGACGTAATAAATTATTAAAAAGACTTTTAAGCATATCTATGACCTCTAGTTTGCTTTCTACTGTTGTATTAAACATTATGACCAAAAGCCACTTGGGGAAGAAAGGATTTCTTTCATCTTACACCTTACAATACATTGTAAAGGGAAGTAAGGACAGGAACTCAAGACAGGGACATGGAAACAGGAATCGAATCAGAGACCATGGAGGAATACTGCTTATATAGCTTGGTCAACTTGCTTTTGTATATAACACAGGACCACCTGCCCAGGGATAGAACCTCCTCCAGTGATTCGGGCCTTCCTACATCAATCATTAATCAAGAAAATGTCCCAGAGAGTTGTCTATGTGCAATCTGCTACAATATTTTCTCAGTTGAGGTTCCCTCTTCCCAGATGACTCTAACTATGTCAAATGAATGAAAAACTAACCAAAACAATCTATTTTGGGCTAGAGATGTAGTTCAGTGATAGAGTATATGCTTAGCATATGACTAACTCTGACTTTAACTCTTGTATTCCAAATAAACTACTTTAAAGCCAGTAACCTTGTATCTGGAATAACATTTTTATGTGTTATTTTCTAAAACTATGAGAAATAGTCTAATTTTTTACTAAGTCCTAGGCATCTGCTATTCCTTTTTCCCACTTATTTCAGTACCAGTTATTGTATATGGATATACAAATTAAAGATGGGATGGGGTGGACTATGTAGTTGTCCTTTAAGTGTGACAATAACATTTCTAGTAATGATAAACTCAATATTCTCTTTCCCCTATTTCTCCCTCTCCCTGCATCCCATATTACAAAGCTGAGAAATTATCTCTAAGTCTACAAGACATTTCTTTTGATGAAAATGAAGCCAACCAACAAAAGGACATAAATGAAAAAGAAAATCTTGAAGAGCACTGGAAGACAGCAAAGGAAATTATATGCAGAATAAAACAATTTGAAAGAGAAGAAAAAGAGGTTGGTTTTATCCATTTCACAGAATTCATTTCACAGAACTCTGGCAAATACTTTAAAACAGTAGAAGTTGGCATTAAAAATATTTTTCTCCAGTTATTTTTTAAAATGTTTAATGTAAATTTTAACAGTAGTACTTAAAGAACTCAACACTGGACATAGAACAACTTTTTGCACTTTTTTCTTTATTATTAAAATAAATTCTGTGTGTGTGTGTCTATGTGTGTGTGTGTAGTGTGTGTCTCCAAATGCCTGAAGGGGTCAGAAGAGGACTAGATCCCCTGGAGCTGGAGTTATAGGTGGTTGTGAGCTGCCTGACATGGGTGCTTGTATTTTAGCTCATAGTCTGTAAATTCCTAACTATTGAGTCATCTCTTCATATTCTATTTCTTTTATTTTTACTTTTATTTATGTGTATATGCACACCACACACTTAAGGGAGCCCTAAGAAAACAGAAGAGGGTGTCGGATATCCTGGAGTTAGACTTACAGGTAGTCATGAGCCACTTGATGTGCGTGCTAGAAACTGAACCCAACTGCAAGAGTAGTATGTTCTCTTAACCACGGAGCCATCTCTTCAGCTCCTAAATGATTTATTTTATTTTAATTTAATATGCATGGGTATTTTACCTGCATTTATGTCCTTGTACTATATGCATGCCTGGTACCCAAAAGGCCAGAAGAGGGCATCAGATCTGGAAACTGGAGTTCAAGTTGTGAGCCATCAGGGAATCAAACCTAGGTTATCTGATAGAGCAATTACTGCTTTTGACTCTTGAGCCATTTTTCTAGCTCTTCCAAATGATTTTTAAAGGGATGTGTATGTGTGTGTGTGAGTGTGTGAGTGAGTGAGTGAGTGTGTGTGAGTGTGCACATATGTGAATGCCTGTGGAGGCCAGAATTAGGAGCAGATCCTCTGGAACTGGAGCTACAGGTGATTGTGAACTACCCAGTGTGGGTTCTGGGAACTAAACTCAGGTTCTCTAGAAGAGCAACAAGCTCTCTTTTTTTATTGTTTTTTTTTATTTTATTTATTTATTTATTAAAGATTTCTGCCTCCTCCCCGCCACCGCCTCCCATTTCCCTCCCCTTCCCCCGATCAAGTCCCCCTCCCTCATCAGCTCGAAGAGCAATCAGGGTTCCCTGCCCTGTGGGAAGTTCAAGGACCACCCACCTCCATCCAGGTCTAGTATGGTGAGCATCCAAACTGCCTAGGCTCCCACAAAGCCAGTACGTGCAGTAGGATCAAAAACCCATTGCCATTGTTCTTGAGTTCTCAGCAGTCCTCATTGTCCGCTATTTTCAGCAACAAGCTTTCTTAAACACGGAGTCACCTTTCTAGCCCCTAAAGAATATTTTTCTAATGTAGAAATGGAAACAGGAAAGACTAGCTACATAAATGATAAAACTAAGAAATCTAACATCTGAATAATAGTTGAACAATTTTTCAAAAGAAACAATCTAATTTTATTCCCTCTTCCCCACTCCCAGACACATACATGGTCTTATGTCTAAATGGCAGGAGTATGGTCTGACAAATGCATCTGTAGATAATCCCATCATTGTACAGGCATCACAGTAAGACGGTAAAGGTCAAGAGATACAATACATTAAAGAAGAATGGGGGCGTGGACAGGGGCTTAGTGGTTAAGAGCATTTGTTGCTCATGGAGGAGACCTGGGTTCAGTTCTTAGCACACATGCAGTGGCTAACAACCATCTGTAGCTCTAGTTCCAGGGAATCCTACAATCTTTTCTGGCCTTCACAGTTACCAGATATGCATGTAGTGAACATACACACATGCAGTCAAAACACTCATATACTTTAATTCAAAACAAATCAATTTTTACAAAATGGGGGGGTACATAAGAGATTACTGCTGACTAAAACAGTGAACTGTTTTATAATAAACTTTAATTTTTCTTTTTTATTAAATAAAAGGAATATACTAAAATAATGATAAAAGTATAGCATAGTAAATTATTATGGGATATTTGTATACTGTGTGAAGATATATTGCTATGATTGATATAATAAAAAGCTGAATGGCTAATAGCTGGGCAGCAGGTTTAGGCGGGGTTTCTAGGAAAAGAAAGGAAGAGGAGGAGGAATCAAGGCATGCAGGAGAAACCAGGAGACATGGAGAGAAAACAGGAGGTACAAGATGGAAGAAACATAATGCCACATGATAGAACGTAGGTTAATATAAATGGGTTAATTTAAGTTATAAAAGCTAGTTGAGGGCTGGAGAGATGGCTCAGCAGAGGTTAAGAGCACTGAGTGATCTTCCAGAGATCCTGAGTTCAGTTCCCAGCAACCATATGGTAATTCACCACCATCTGTAATGAGATCTGGTACCTTCTTCTGGCCTGCATGCATACATGGAGGCCAAATGTTGTAATAAATCTTTTTTAAAAAGTTAAGTTATATTTAGAAAAAAAAGCTAGTTGAGATAAGCCTAAGCTAAAGGTTAAGCTTTCATAATTAATATAAGTCTCTGTGTCATTATTTGGGTTCTGCCAATTCCTCTGAGCCTCAACCAGGGAAGGCTTTGCTTCCATGGGTCTAAGGCATTGGGTCCTTGACATAGCTGTGCCCATGTCAACAATACACATTCACTCTGGACTTACCTCTCTCCACACACATTGTTGGGGGAGAGTGCACATGTATAAGATAAGCCTATGGAAGTCAGAGGATACCCTTAGGTGTTAGTCCTCAGGTGCTTTCCATGTTTTGTTTGAAACAGTTTCACTTTGGCTTGGAACTTTACCACATACACCACAATAGCTAGCTTGAAAGCTTCCAGGGATCTGCTTGTATCCCACCTGGATTACAGGTGTGCACCACTAATCCCTAGATTTTTATGGGGTTTCAGGGATCTAAATTCCAATCCCCATGCTTTCAAAAGCAGGTACTTTACTGACTGAGCCACTGACAGTTTGAGATGTATTTTTATTCTATTCATTTGTTACCTAATATAGTGGGTTTAAACTAACTACACTATTTGTTCTTTTAAGTTGTGATAAAGTATATAACAATATTTAATCTCAAACTTTTTTAACTTTTTTGAGACTAGGTCTTAATTTGTAGCCCTGCTTGCCTGGAACCTGATGATCAGGCTGATTTTATTCTTGTAGCAATCTTCCTGCTTCTTCTTCCCAAGTACTGGGATTATAGGCATGAGCACCTTGCCTGGCTTCATTTCAATCATTTTTTAAATACACAATTATGTGATATTAAATCTTTACAGTTCAGCCCCAAGACTCTCTTCAGGGTTCAAACTGGATGCTACAGCAAGAGAAAGGCACTTTTTTATTAGGCTATCTGAGGGTGAAAGAACGAATTCTCTCACTCCATGCTTTTTCAAATCAATTTCTTTTTTTGTTCTGCTTCTATAAGTCTCCTGTCCTAATTCTAATTTCTCCTAGCTTCTTCTCCCTCTAGCCTAAAAAATCCCTCTCCCCGAGGAGGCTTGGAGCAATAATAAAATATTAGTTACCTCTCATTGGTCAAAAGCACATTTCTAGGGTAAGCAGTACAGAGTTGATCCATTGTCATGGCAACGCAAGGTTCCAAGGTTACAAGAGTGTAAATGGAGGTTTCTCTCCTGCCCACCAGTTCCCAAATAAACATTCAGAGGCTTATACTAATTATAATTGTTTGGCCAATGGTTAAGGCTTATTACTAACTAGCTCTTTCAAATTAACCCATTTCTCTTATTCTATATTTTACCACATCTCTTGTGACTTATCACATCTTGCTACTCTGATGACTGCTGGTATCTCCCTTGACTCCTGGCTATTGGCCAAATCAACTTCTTTATTAACCGATGACAAAAAAATATTCACAGCATGCAGAGGGGCATCCAAAACTGATTACCTAAGATATAAACCCTTAAAAGATATATCAAAGTGAAATTTAAAACACTGGGGATTAGAATTATAAAGACTTCCACTTAAGAGAAAGTATGTCACACCAAGGAATCAGAATGGCTTTGGGCATGAAGAATAACATCGAAAGTTGTAACACAATGGAGAAATGAAGCAGGACAGAAGAAGAGAAATTAAGGGCACATGAAAAAGGGAGAGGGAAGGACACACATTTTTCACTCTAGAATCTAGTTTGTTTGGCCTGATGGCCATGACTGAAGAAACTCCAACATAGTCCAATGAGATGGTTTAGCAGGTAGAGACAGTTTGTCAAGCAAGGCTGATGACCTGAGCTCAATCGTCAGAGCTCACATAAAGGTAGAATCAGCTCTACAAAGTTGTCCTTTGACCACCACACATACACCTTGGAACTCTAACATAGTTGGGTATGGTCACTCACATCTCTGATGCCTGTAAACAGCACACCACAGATCTCATGTAGCCCAGGCTAGCCTTGAATTTTGCTATATAGCCAATGCTAGCCTTTAACTCCTGGTCTCCTGCCCCCACCTCAGTACTGGGATTACAGGTGTAGGACATTCTCTATAATAACAGAACTAAGTAAACCATCTTCTATTTTTTACTCAAATTTTAAACTTTGCTTAATGTTTATATCTTGTAAATTTTGTCCTTTGAGCAGTGTAAATTAGAAAGCCATAAATATACCTTGAGAAGCCAACATGCCTTCAGCGTATACTATCTTTTCCCTAGCATCTGTCCCTGTTGTAATTCTTTCTTTTTGTTGAGACAGAGTTACAAGGTTTCTCTGTGTAACCGCTCTGGACTCTGGATCTCCTGGAACTTCCTCTGCAGACCACACTGTGCTCAAACTCACAGATATCTGCCCCATGAGGGCTGGAATTACAGGGTGTGCCAACACCACCTGGCATAAACATAAATCCTTAATAAGATAGCTAATTCTGCTTCTGACTCTGAAGTCTGACTCTGAAATTGTTTTCTGTGGCTTAGTCAAGAATGAACTTTGCCTGAGTGGTTACTAAGAACAGAGAGCTGCTTAAGTTACTGACATCAGAGCTAGGCTGAGTTGCTTGACTGCTGCAACCCCTTCAATATATTAAGGGAAGGTGATTTTTAAAAAATCTAGAATACCATGCCCAGGAAATTATCAATTAATTATAAAAATAAAAATATTTCTTAGATTTGTGTGTTCTCAAAAAAACATTACATCCAATGTGCTCTTTCTCAGAAAGATGTAGAAGAGTAAACGCCATCAAAAGAATAAAACAAATGAAAATTAAGCTATGAAAGATACAAAAAGAACCTATAAGTGTATGCTAAAGAAATATCTCACTTGAACTCAAAAAGACAGAAAAAAGTTCAAAATGGGACATTTCTTCAAAGAAAATAACTTGCATATGAACAAATGTTCAGCATCATTAAGGAAATGCAAAAATACTGATTTACATCTATTAAGATAATAATTTTAAAAATGGAAATTAAGTTTTGGCAAGATATAAAGAAGAAGGAACTCGTGTGCAGTATTAATGAGACTGTAAAATGGTGTATATGCCATGGAAAGCAAAGTGGCAGTTCCCTAAAAAACTAAACAAAGAATTACACTAGACTATGATCCAGCTATTCTACTTCATAAGAAATGCAAGCAAGGCTCAAACAACTATATGAGGTATGTGAGTGCTTTTCCGTGTGAATGTTTATCTGTGTGTGGACTTGTGCATGTGTGCATGCGTGCATATGTGTAGTGTGTTATGAAAGCTGGGAATGTAGCACAGCAGTAGAACAGCAATGGCATGCAAACAAAGCCCTGGGTCTGATCATCAAAATCTCAAAAAAGAAAAATATGTAATATGTACTTATACTATATGCATAAAATCACTGTAGGGACAGAAAGTAGGAGAATGGCTACCAGGGCTAGCAGATAAAAGAGTGTGGAGTTATTTAATGGACACAAGTTTCAGTTTAGAATGATGAATACATTCTGAGAATAGCCTTACGGTTACTATTACTATGATTAAACACCATGGCTAAAACAACTTAGGAAAGAAAGGACTCCTGTTTACTTTTTGCCTCTGGGCTTTTATCTTTCTCTATTCTATAGAACTTTCTTTACTTTTTATTCTGTGGCTTGCTATGTAGCTGGGTGGCTGGCCCCTGGTGTCCTCTCTTCTTCACTTTTTTTCTCATTCCTCGATCTTCTTATCCCAGATTTCTCCTTCTATTTATTCTCTCTGCCTGACAACCCTGCCTATCCTTTCTCCTGCTTACCTATTGGCTGTTCAGCTCTTTATTTTTGAATCAAGTGCTTTAGACAGGCAAAATAACACAGCTTCACAGAGTTAAATACAACATAAAAAAGCATATCTTTATCATTAAACAAATGTTCTACAGCATAAACAAATGTAGCACATCTTCAATATTTCACAACATAAAAGTTATCAGTAGGATTTTTCTTATACATACAAGTTTTATAAAAGTTGTCGAAACAGAAATAAAGCAAAGCAAATATTTAAAGGCTGGGCATGGGGATGTTTGCCTTTAATCCCTCTCTGGAGGCAGAGGCAGGAGTATCTCTATGAATTTGAGGACAGCTTGGTTGATATAGCAAGTTCTAGACTAGCCAGGGCTAGTTATTTAGTCCTGGATACATGTATACACTCTAGCCAGCAATGCTCACACTGTCTGTTGCTCCACATGCTTTGAATATGTCTTGGTAGAGAAGGAAGATGTTGCAGTGTAGTTTCAATAGTTATTTATCTTATTACAATTAGGTAAAGTTTTTCATATGTTTAAGAACTGCTCATGTTTCTTTTCCAATGAACTGTTTATCTCCTTTGCTTATCTTCCCATATGATTGTTGATCTTTTTCTTAGGTAGGTGTTTTTTATTAGTGTCATTTAAGAGTTAGCCAGATGTGGTGGTGTACGCCTTTAATCCCAGAGATCACAGGGCAGGATAGTTTACAGAGCAAGTTCCTTGACAGCCAAGGCTACACGAAGAAATCCTGTATTGGGCAGGGGGAATTATTCTCTGATATAGTACATGATTTATATATGATTTTCCATGTTTTGGTTGCCATTGGTTTTGCTTCTTGCCCATTTCCCCCCTCTTCATTTTCCTTCATTGTCCTTGGTCTCTAGGAGAGCTTTCGAAGTTATTTTATATGATCAAACATATTAGGTTTTTTGTGATATAGTTATTGTTTGCTATTTAGAAAGGTCTTCTACCCCTTGAGAATAGTTTCTTTTATAATGGATATACTTTCCTCTTTTCTAATTTTATCAATTTATTTTACATCTCCCCCCACATCCTCCCCTCCCAGTCCTTTGACCCAGTCCCCCACCCTATACTTTCTTTTTTAACCTGTATTTATTTATTTGTGTGTGTGTGTGTGTCTCACGCAAGCCCAAAGACAACTTGTGGGTCTTGGGAATCACACTTATGTTGTCAAACTTGGCACCAAGCACCTTTACCCACCTAGCCATCTCCCTGGGCCTATATAATTTCATTTAACATTTTAAAAATATTTGGTTCACTTTTATCTTATTGTTGTGAAACTATCATATAGCTACATTTCCCCCTGGGTAGCTTCTCAAGTATCCTAATATCATTTATTAAGTCAATTTTTTTAAAGCCGGGTGGTGGTGGGGCACGCCTTTAATCCTAGCACTTGGGAGACAGAGGCAGGCAGATCTCTGTGAGTTTGAGGCCAAACTGGTCTACAAGAGCTGGTTCCAGGACAGGTTCCAAAGCTACAGAGAAACCTTGTCTCGAAAAAAAACCCAAAAAACAAAAAACAATAAACAATGTTCTTTCTCTTCCTAATGTAAGTTATTCCTTTTATTGTAAATGTTATATTAAAAATCATAAAATTTTTTATAAATTACTTAAAGGAAATGTAAAGCGTATTATAAAGAAATGATTGTATTGAAATTATTTACTTGCTATTTTTTATATTGTAGGAGAAACTACAAAGTGACCAATACAAGGATAATGCCTTGTCTATGAAAATAAAAATACAGAACAGTTTGAAACGTCTCTGTGCAGATAGTATTAGAGTTACCAAAGCAGAAAATAAGGATACAAACCAGTCTAGACAGCTTCACAGTTCTAAGTCCGATGGCATCACATCTAAAACTTGTGCAAATGAAAACCAAATGAAGACTCTGAAAAAGAACACAAATCCCCTTAATCCTTGCTACAGGGAGAGAATGCAAAATAAGAATTTACATAAAGCCACTTCAAGCTGCACCCAAAACTTAAATGAAAAGATGACTTTTAATCAAAAGGATTCTGTTTCTCAATCAAGGTATAGTTAATGATTATAGTGCTTATTTATTCAATAAGTATATATTGTGTGCCATGTTGTTAAGGACGGTGGATATAGGAATGGTAAACCTGGTAGTGGGAGGAGTCTAATGTAGGAATTCTTTTTGTTTCCCTTTTTTTGAAATGTATTTATCCTTTTACAATTTCATACATATAAAATGTCCTTTATCTTGTTTCCCTTTCACAGTATTCTTATCCTCTGCCAATCCCTTTTTTCTTCCTAGTAAGTGCTCTTCCTACTCCCAGGCCTTACAGTGTATGTGCTTGTGTGCCTCACTGCCTTTCACGAATGGGAGAGGAAAACAGTTGAGACAGGATCTCCTAGATCCCAAACTTGTACTAGCTGAGAATGACCTTGAAATTCTGACCCTCTTACTTTACCTCCCAAGTGCTGGTATTGCAGGCAAGTATGACCACACCCAGGTTTTACAGAGCTGGGGATTGAACCCATGACCAGTTGACGCCGGATAAATACTCTACCAACTGAGCTACATCCCCAGCTCTAAAGGTTGCATTGTTGTTTGTTTGTTTTCTTTTTTGAGACAAGGTTTCTTTGTGTAAAAGCTCTCTCTGTCCTGGAACTCTGTAGACTAGACTGGCCTCAGACTCACAGAGATCAGCTACTTCTGCCTCCTGAGTGCTGGGATTAAAGGTGTACACCACCATTGTCCAGTGTTCTAAAGTTTTTTTTTAAATAATTTGAATGAGGAGGTATGGATGCTAATTTATCAAGGGTTTGCATGTTGTTCTCAGAATATGGAAGTTTAACCCACACGATGTGGGGAGCCCATGAAGACATTTTTGCTTATTTTCTTTTTTGAAACAGGGTCTCATGAATACAAAAAACACCTTCAACAACCTGTGTAACCGATGACGACCTTGAAGTTACCTTTATGTGTACTAATACCCCAAGTTTATATGATTCTAGTGATCAAAGCCAGGGCTTCATGCATTTTAGGCATGCATTCTACCAACTGAACTATGTCCCAAGTTCCTGAAGTTGTGTTGGATAGTTTTATGCCAACTTGACACAAGCTAAAGTCATACGTGAGGGAGGAATCTCAATTAAAGAAATACCTTGATAAGATCGGGGCTGTATGGAAGCCTATAGGACTTTTTTTTTTTTTTTAAGAATTAGTGGTTTATGGGACAGGGCCTAGCTCATTGTGAGTTTTGCTTTTCCTGGTTTGCTGGTGGTCCTGGGTTTTATAAGACTGTGCAAGCTATATAAACGATCAGGAACCACAAATGCAAGTACAAACAAAAGAATACAAGAGATGGAGGAGAGAATCTCATACTTGTATTTGTCTTGTACCTCCTACCCAATCCACCAAACAAGTATTCACAAAAAAATTAATAAAATTCTTAATAACAAAAAACAACTCAAAGTCTCCAAATTTTTTAAGTAGGATTTCAGTATTGATTTTTTTTGTTAATGTAGCTTTTAGAAAGCAAAGCATAGATTTACACAGGGCTAGAGATTAACAATAATCATTGTTGGCCAGGTGGTGGTGGCACATCCCTTTAATCCCAGGATTCAGGAGACAGACGCAGGTGGATCTCTGTGAGTTAGAGGCCAGCCTGGTCTGTAGAGCGAGTTCCTGGACAGGCTCCAAAACTATACAGAGAAACTCTGTTTCCAAAAAACTAAACGAACAATAAACAAAACCAAAATACCAAACCAATAATCATTGTTAATATCTGTGGTAGTGTGAAATTGGTCCCCATAAAAGGGTTAGTTATGACAAAAGGGTTAGTTATGAATAAAGGGTTAGTTAAGTTGGTAGTTTGTGCCTAGTGTGCACAAAGCCCTGGGTTTAATTCCCAGTACTGCATTCAGTAGTCATAATAACACATGCCCATAATATAGCACTCGAAGTGAAGGTAGGGAGATCAGGATCTCAGAGCCATCTTCAACTACAAGTCGAGAGCCAGTGTGGGCTGTGTGAGACTGTCTCAAAACACAAAATACCTTGCCATATCTTTTTTTTTCTCTTTTAAATATTATATTTATTTATTTTCATTTATTTTCTGTGTATGGATATTTGCCTGCATGTATGGCTATGTACTGTATGCATGTTTGGGGCCTGCAGAGAGGCCAGAAAAGGGTGTCAGATACCCTGGGACCTGAGTCACAGATTACTGTGAGCTACCCTGTGGGTGCCAGAAATTGAACGTGGGTCCTCTGGAAATATGAACTACTTAACCACTGAGCTATCTTTCCAGCCCCCCATCAACGATTTATTTGTTTTTCTGAGATTAGATCAGGTTGACCTACAACTCATGACACTCCTATTTCGGTCTCCCAAGTGCTGGGATTAGAGGTATATGTCCTATGCCCAGTTTACAAATGGCTATTGTCTTAGTTAGGGTTTCTGTTGTTGTAAAGAGACACCATGACCACAGCAACTCTTATGAAGGAAAACATTTAATTGGTCCAGCTTACAGTTCAGAGGTTTAGTCCATTCTGGTGGGATATGGCAGCATGCAGGCAGACATGGTGCTGGATCTGCAGGCAGCAGAAGCCGCTTTGTACCACACTGAACATAGCTTGAGCAAAGGAGACCACAAAGTCCACCCCCACAATGACACATGTCTCCCGTAAGTCCACGCTCATTCCAACAAGGTCATGCTTCCTAATAGTGTCACTCCCTGTGAGCTTATGGGGGCCAATTGCATTCGAACTATCACAGATAATGACAGTGATTATTGTTAGATTATTGTTTGCTATCCTGTCCTCTGTGTTCTTCTCCCACTGATTTTGTTCTCTCCCTTTTGGCCTTCATTTCTTCATTTTCTTCCTCTTCCTCCTCTTTTTTTTTTCTTGAAATTAAGTCTGTATTCCCAGACTGTCCTTAAACTCACTCTGTATTAGAGGGTGACTTTGAATTTTTTTTATCCTTCTATAATACTAGGGATTGAACCCAGGGCTTCACAAATGCTAGGCAGACACTTTACCAGCTGAGTTACATCTCTAGTTCATCTTTTCTTTTAAATTTTTTTTCTGTATTATTTTTTTAGAACTCAGACTATTATTCATTGATCCATTTCTCCCACTTAAATACTTTGTCATATGCTAGGAATCAAACAGGTGTGTGTCCTTTACCACATAAAGTGAGGGTGTTAACACATAATTCCAGCACTTGAGAGGTAGAGGTAGAAGGATAAAACATTTCAAAGTCCATTTGATTAGTTTGTCACGCGCCAGCTGGACTGGGACTGAACGAGCATGTGATCAAACCATACTCTCTGAATGTGGCTGACAATGAGGGCTGACTGAGACGCCAATGATAATGGCACTGGGTTTTGATTCTACAGCATGTACTGGCTTTTTGGGAGCCTAGTCTGTTTGGATACTCACCTTCCTAGACTTGGATGGAGTGGGGAGGGCCTTGGACTTCCCACAGAGCAGGGCACCCTGACTTCTCTTAGGACTGGAGGGGGAGAGGGAGGGAAGTGGGAGGAGGTGGAAATTATTAATAAATTAATTAATTTAAAAAATTTTCAAAGTCACCCTTTTTACAGAGCAAGTTTAAGGTCAGATTGGGATATAGGAAACTTGGGTTTTTTGTTTTGTTTTGTTTTGTTTTTTTAGAGGGAGGGGAGCTACATCCCTAGCCCTCTGTTAGTGATTTTTTTAAAAAATAATATTTTGCTTATATCTTCTTTTAATCAATGTTTTTACTCTCTGGAGTCTTTACTTCTACAAATAAGACACTGACTATTGCAGACCCTACTTTGGCCAAATTTGTTGGTGTGGTAGTCCGCTTTCTGCCATTATTACACAATACCTGAGGCAATTAACTGTTATAGAGAATAGGTTTATTTTGACTCATGGTTTGGGAAGTTACAGTCTGACATGGTGGGCTAAGTGCCCTTTGCTTTGGGGTCTCTAGCAGGGGCAGCATAGAGGGTCAGACTACTTGTACATCTGTTGGAGCAGACTACTTACCTCATGAGCTAACAGAAACAGAAGAAATAGGACAATCCAGGGTGGTACAGTCCCCTTCAAGAATATACAGATGGTGACTTTAAGACCTTGTATACGGCCCCACTTCCTAAAGATCTCAAAGTCTCCCAATAGTGCCAAGCTGAGGATCCGGGCTTGAATGATGGACTTTGGGGGGCACACTTGACATTCAGATTATAGTAGTAGGTTTTGGAAACAGCTCCATCTGCCTGCCAGACATTCAGAACCACAATACTGTTTAAAATTTCCCCGACGCCACAGAATCTTTATTTCTATTAATGTAGTATTCATTTTCTTTTAGTGACCATGTTGTTAAACATCCGATTCACACTGTCAAAAATAGAAAGCAGCAGGTACCAGTAACAGGTAGGATTTAAAATGTTTCTTCTTTGGTATTTCAAGAAAATAGGTATTTGGATGACTGAAACTCAAATGTAAGTTAGTCTATCTGTTCTGTGTACGCCACACTTTTGTCTCTGGCCTTTATTACCATGTATTCTTACCCAGGATCTTTCTCTTTATCCACTAAGATGACTAGATATGTAGTCCTGAGAGAAAATGTATGGAAATCTAATGTTTAATAAACATAAATTTCAGAACCTTTTCATTAAACAAAAAAAATCAATGTTTTGCATTTTTTCAGATCCATTTACATTGTGTTTAGACATAATAGATAAAGAAGTTGGTTTTCAAACAACTGACAAGTCTTCCAGAATGTTGAAATATAAATGCTCAGGTGAATATCTTTTAATTATAATAATTTTATAATTGAATCTGTATCTGCTACTTACTGTAATTTTTAACACTTCTGCCTTATGGTTTAATTTCATCTCTTTTGAATATATGACAATCTGAAATTTGAAAGCATTCAAATTAATATTGTCTGTTTTGCATTAGGTCATGTCCACATGAGTAAATGCAATTACTATGTCTATTATTGTTGTTTATATCACAACACTGTCTATAACTTTAAATGAGCAAGATAAATATGTTTTCAGAGAATAGAAAAATATTTATTTTATATTATGCTCTAAAAAGGTATTAAGTATTCCATATATAGTTTTATATTGCTAGTAAATTTATTAATGTTCCTAGTGTCCCATGCCCCACTACTGATTTTTTCTGTAAGATTTTATTGCTCTGATCTAAACTTTTCTCTTCACATCCTACAATTTTCTCTTTTATTCTTTTTTTTTCAAGCAGGGTTTCTCTGTGTAACAGTCCTAGCTGTCTGTTCTGGAACTAGCTCTTTAGACTAGGCTGGCCCCAACATAGTCTGCTTGCCTCTACCTCCTGAGTACTAAGATTAAAGGCATGCACCACCACTGCCCAGCTTCCTCCTTTCTTCATGTTCACTGTTCTATAGAGAAAACTGAGGTTTCATGTTCAGCTCAGAACATCAGTATTGTATTTTAGATGAAGACTTTCATCTGTTACTCTGAAGCTGATGTATAACCATATACAAATCCCATATCCTCTCTCGTCTGTTTAATATAATTGTAAACTCTTTCTTTTTTCTTTTTTTTTTTTTTTGTTTTTTGAGACAGGGTTTCTCTGTAGCTTTTTGATTCCTGTCCTGGAACTAGCTCTTGTAGACCAGGCTGGCCTAGAACTCACAGAGATCCGCCTGCCTCTGCCTCCTGAGTGCTGGGATTAAAGGCGTGTGCCACCACCACCTGGCATGGTGTCTACTTTCACAGCGTTATTAGTATATAATTTTAGAATATCTATATGTCAGCTTAATTTGTTTTCTTTCAGGTTGCATAGCGGTAAGAAAATTACTCAACAGTCGAAATTTTAGCAAGTTTTTGCACTCTTGTACATACCAATGTGATTATCATAAAGTCATTATGGAAGCTGAAGATAAATATAAAAGTGAATTAAGGAAAGCACTTATCTGTGACAAAGGTAATTAATTTAGCAACTTTAACTGTAATTATGGCTACACATTCTGAACTATTCATCTAAAGTATTAGGTGTATTGACTAGAGAGTGTAAAATACTGTTGGAAAGAAAAACCTATCTCTATATTACCAATAACTTAAGATATACTAGAGTAGATTTAGTCTATAATGACTTAAAGATTCTCTGTAAACTGGGTATGGTGGCACACACCTGTATTCTCAGCCTTTGGGAGGTAGAGGCAAGAGAATCAGGAATTCAGGGCTAGCCTTAACTATACAGAGTTTGGGGCCACCCTGATCTTTCTGATACTCTGCCTCAAAAAAACAAAAAGAGATCTAGGTGTGGTGGCACATGTCTTTTATTTTCAGTACTTGGGAAGCAGAGGTAGGCAGATCCCTGAGTTCAAGGACAGCCTGTTTTACATAGCTAGTTCTTAGACAGCTAGGGCAACACTGAGAAACCCTGTTTCAAACCCAAAACCCCAAAAAAGTCAGTCTGGGGAGATGGCTCAGCAGTTAAGAGCAGTTAACTGCTCTTACAGATGATCCAGGTTCATTCAGTCTCAGCATCACAACTGTCTGTAATTCCAGCTCCAGGGAATCAAACACCCTTTTCAGGCACACATGTAGTATGCATACACACATGCAGGCAAAACACTTACACACAGTAGGAAATAAAATAAAAAAACAAAATTACTTCTAGTTCACTTAAGGATTCCCACTAGAAGAGGATAAGACGTATCATACTATAATAGAATTGATATATGACTACTTAGATTGATTCCTAAGTATACTAAATGTTTTCTATATTTTTCAGAAATTTTGCTGACCCCCCGTAGAAGAAGACAACTTAGTAAAGTGTCTACTGCCTCTGAAGGACTAAGTGAATATATTTAATTTTTAAATAAGCTTAAATCCTACATATTTCTAAAAAGAGAGCAGATCAATGACTGTTCTCATTAATTGTCTTCTATGAGATTATACCTACTGAGAAGAGACAACCTTTTCCTCTCTGTGGTGTTTGTTTACTTGCTGCCTGCCACCTGGGGAATTCTCTCTAGGAAACAGGCATTCCTTTTTATTTATTTATTTTTAACTGGCTTTGTAGATTTTATTTTGATTTTATGTGTATGGTTATTTGCCTGCATGTATGTATGTGCACCAAGTGTATGTAGTGTTCATGGAGGCCAAAGACGATGCCAGATCTCCTAAAACTGGAGTTGTAGAGGCTTGTAAGCCACTGTGTAGGTGCTAGGAATTGAACCCTGGTCCTCTGGTGCTCTTAACCACTGAGCCATCTCTCTAACCCTGACATTTATTAAACATCAGATACATGTTAGGTGTTTTATAGATATTATGTCCTTTGATTGTGTTAATTATCATTTAGAAATCACAGGACTTAGATTCAAATGCAAGACATCTAGAAATGCTTGTTATATCTGGTCCAAATTTCAAGAAAGTTATTCTGTATACAAGTACTTCAAAGAGACATTATAGAAGGCTTCTGCTCATAACTACTGAATTTTAAACAATAAGAATTAAAGAGACAAATGGAGTAAATTAAGTTTCTCTTTTAAAATAAAAATCCTTAGTAAGTTAGCTTATAGAATGCTAAGGAATGGGAGATGAGTCAGCTGAAGTGCTTGCTGTACAAGCGCGGGGACCTGAGTTTGGATCTCTAGCATCACATAAATGCGGGACATGGGGGTACATCTGTAGTTTAGTGCTGGCATGGCAGAGACAGGCAGATCCAGTCCTGCCAATAGGTGAGTTTCAGGTTCAGCTAGAGAACCTGTCTACAAGATTTAGGTGGCAAGCAATAAAAGGAAGAAACCCAACATTGACCTCTGACTTCCATACATACTGATTGATTGATTGTGTAAATTTAATTTAACTGTAAGGTTAGTGTTTTTCACTTTTCATCATTCCAAATTTATCAGAGAGATTTCAAGCGTGTTATCATTTTCTCCTAATCCTAGGAAACTAGTACCTTCAGGTTAAGGAAGTGCAGTGGGGTCTCGTTAGTGTCATGGAGATTAGTAATATCAGTGGAGCTACTCTGTTGTTTACTACAGACTGTGAACTTGTGTATCCCACAAGCATTTTGTCTCATTTAGCATTTATTTGGTTATTTTTTACTGCCAAACCTTGAAAGCTACTTAAAATTCACTTTATTTAGCTTGAGTCTTTCTCTGCATTAAAAGTTATTTGTGGAGCTGTAGAAGTAGTTCAGCAGTTGAGAGTGCTTACTGCTCTTGCACAGGCCATGGGTTTTATTCCCAGTACCCATATCAGGTGTTTCACAACCACCTGTAACTCAAGTTCCAGGAGATCTGACACCCTCTAGTCTCCAAGAACACCTGCACTCATGTGATGCACATAAACTTATGTAGACTCATACATAAAAATAAATAATTTTTTTTTAAGTTTTCATAGCCTGGTGGTGGTGATGGCTCACGCCTTTAATCCCAGCACTCGGGAGGCAGAGGCTGGTGGATCTCTGTGAGTCTGAGGCTGGCCCGGTCTACAGAGTGAGTTCCGGGACATCCAGGGTGGTTACACAGAGAAAACTGGTCTTGAAAAAACAAAGAGAGTTCTTCGGGCAGGTGTGGTGGTGTGTTCCCAAATCCAAGCCCCCAGGAGGCAAAGGCATGAGAATTGCTGAAATTCAAGGCCAGCATGGTTTACATAGCAAGTTCCAGACCAGCCGGAGCACACACACAGCCAGATCCTGTCTCAAAAAGTAAAATAGAAAACCAACAAAAAGGTTGTTTTTGTCAGTTAAAATTAAGTACAGTGCCACTCTTTTAGATACTGAGTAGCTCAGTCTCCCAAATGCTGGGATAACAGGAATAAAGCGCTGTTCCTGGCAAGGAATACCAATTTTTCCAAATAATAGTTTCTGTAGTAGCTATTACAAAATGGAAACTTTGTCCCATACAGACATGTTGCACTTAGAAATTTTGCTCTTAGTTCAGTATGGTGGGGCATGCCTTTTATCTCAGCACTCAGGAGGTAGAGGCAGGTGGGTCTCTGTGAGTTTGAGGCTACAAAATAAGTTTCAGGACAGCTAGAGCTTTTACAGAGAAACTTTGTCTCAAAAAAAGGGGGGGGCGCTGGAGAGATGGCTCAGTGGTTAAGAGCATTGCCTGCTCTTCCAAAGGTCCTGAGTTCAATTCCCAGCAACCACATGGTGGCTCACAACCATCTGTAAAGAGGTCTGGCGCCCTCTTCTGGCCTTCAGGCATACACACAGAATATTGTATACATAATAAATAAATAAATATTTAAAAACAAAAAAAAAGAAAAAATATTCTTGGCAAGGACTTGACATCAAATTATCAATAGATTTTTTTCAGTAGTATCTTCAATGTAAATAAATAACTAAAAATTAGTCTATAATTTATATTGAAAAATAATCAGCAAGCCTCATGCAAATGGACATAATTATGGTTATATACTAATTATGCAGAGTGATCTTAAATACTGTGATGTGACATTGACTTCAAATACCAAATACTTATTTTAGTAGGTTAGACTTAGTTAATTGAAAATAAGCAGTTAAGCCGGGCGGTGGTGGCGCACGCCTTTAATCCCAGCACTCGGGAGGCAGAGGCAGGCGGATCTCTGTGAGTTCGAGACCAGCCTGGTCTACAGAGCTAGTTCCAGGACAGGCTCCATAGTTACAGAGAAACCCTGTCTCGAAAAAGCAAAAAAAAAAAAAAAAAGAAAAAAAAAGAAAATAAGCAGTTAATAACTTGCCGGCTTTGTTAGAATTTACAAGAATATTTTGAAGAAGTATTAATTTGACTCTTAATCTCTCTCTTTTTTTTTGCTTTTTGTTTTGTTTAGTTTTTGGGGTTTTTTTTGCAGGGGGGGTGGGCAGGGTTTTTCTGTGTTGCCCTAGTTGTCCTAGAACTCACTCTTTAGACCAGGCTGGCCTTGAACTCACAGAGATCCGCCCTGCCTCTGCCTCCCAAGTTCTGGGATTAAAGGTGTGCACCACCATTGTCCAGTTTAATCTCTCTTTTAAGTCAAACTATGAATATTTAGTATGTGATCATTTTTTCCCCTCTTGATTAGTTTCCCTTTCATATTAGGTGTCTCACTACCATTCATTTAACTGTAGTTTATACATAGACTTGAGCCTATCATTTTGAGGAATACCATGTAAGGATTGATGACTCCTCCAAAGCTCTTTCTAGGACGACTTGCTGTGTTGAGAGAATTTGACAAGTAAAAATTTCTAGAATTAAGCCCTCTTTCTCATTTTCTTCTGTAACACACAGTGGATATTAAGAATAGCACTGAGGCTGGGTGTGTGACTCATGTCTCTAATCCCAGAACTAAGGCAGACGGCTCAGAAGTTTGAGGCAAGTGTGACTATATAGCAAGACTTTTTAGAAGCCATAATAATAATATTTTTTTTAAATTGTACTCAAAAGGCCATGTAGTGAAGCCTTGAAGTGCAGAGTCTTTTTCAAAACTACCCAGTCCTCTGCTGTAGAATTTGTAAGTCAGGAAAATGGTAGTATTGGTGGAAATGGGGGGCTTTATGTGAACAACTTTTAAGGTCTTAGTATCCTAAAAGTTATAACCTTCCTAGTCCTGATTACAGGGAGATCAAGTCATTTATCAAATGAAACTTCAAAGAAACTTTGGATAACAACAGTTTTCCAGCATTCCCAAAACTAAGGTGTAACTTCATATACAAGTTTTGAGATAGTTTTATCAATAATAACTTTTCTCTTAATAAGTACTGGTGATTGCCTACTGTATCTGAGATACTGTTCTGAACCTGGACAATACAATGGTAACTAAGCTACTCAAAAGTCTCACCCTTCATGGAGCTTGCATTTTAAATACTAACTACTAATAATAACACTGACTTCTCAGCTTCTGCTGGGAAGATGTTCTCTTTTGTTTTAAACCATCGCATTTACCTTAGGAAGGTAGACAAATGGCCAGCACTGTTTGCTTGCAAGTGTCAAATTTTATACATCCATCCCTTAAATAGTAAGTAGCATCCTCAAGCAGAAATGCTGAAACGTGTCTCTCTGGCATCTGTCTACAATGCCACACAAGTTATTAGTGAACTCCAAAGTGGGAGGAAACCATTCCTGGGACTGGAAAGACAGACCAGCAGTAGAAGTGCTTGCAGCTAAGCTTGATGACCAGAGTTTTATCCTCAGAACCCATATCAAAGTGGAAGAATAGAACTGACTCCACAAAGTTATTCTCTGTTCTCTACATGCATGCCATGGCATGAGCATGTCCATACATATCACACGCACACACCGTAATAATAAAACTACTTCTTTATAATAGTCACCAGGAGATAACTGAAATAACTGTTTACCGGCTGTGTATTCTTTCTGTTATAGAAGCTATTCATCAAAAACCAGATAGTCAAAAACTTCCGGGTTTGGAGGAACATGCCCATAATACCAGCATTCCAGAGGCTAAGGCGAGAAGATTCCGAGTTCCAGGCGAGCATGGACTACATAGTGAGTTTGAGGCAAGCCCATGCTACATAGGAAAAGCCTGTCTCAGAAGAAAAAAAGTGAAGAGAAAAGAAAACCTACAGACTTCTTTTTCCATTATGTAACCCGTTTTGCTTTCATGTTTTGATAAGCTGAGCACCTCTTATAGACAGTACATCTGTTTTATTTTTTAAGTGAACTTCAAAAGACTCTTATTAAAAACAATGAAAACTGGTATTCAAAATAACAAATGTTATTCTCTATTCTGTGAAGTTCTGGAGCCTTTGAGAAGACTGTATCTGTAAGATAGTTAAGATGTTTGTCAACCATCCTCACAGCAATGCTGCATTAAAATCTAATGTTTATAAATTTGTTTTTTGATTGATAGATGTGGATAGTGTTTCAATGATTAAATTATAATATTAAAGACATTACAGTGGTAGCACCTCACTTAGTGATTTATTAAACTGAAGTAAATGTCCATTTGAAAAGTGTCTCTGGCATTGAACTGTCTTATTCTGTAGTTTATATCTAGGGAATAAGTTACACATTTATTTGAGTTTTGGGATTTCTTATTTCAGCAAGTATTAATATATTCTACAATTTCCATTCATTACAGGAAAACGAAGAATTCGTAAAAACTTTACCAAAGAAGAAGTAAATTATCTTTTCCATGGAGTTAAAAAAATGGGAAATCATTGGAATTCAATTTTGTGGTCTTTCCCCTTTCAACAAGGACGAAAGGCTGTAGACCTTGCTCACAAATACTACAAGCTGATCAGAGGCCCCAACTGTGCAGCCATATGACTAGAAGAGACTCAAGTTTTTTGTTTGTACTCTTAAAATAGAATTTCTTAGAAGATATAAAATGTTAACTATTCTTCTAAACTCTTAAGAGACAGGATATGAGAGTTAAAATGACTTTTGCGATATAAACTCTTCAAAATGTTACAATAATTTATAAAGCAAATGCATTTTCAGAAATGTGAAAATTAGATAGAATTTTTCCATGAGGCCAAATATGTTGTGCCTTCAATTTTCCTTATAGTCAAAGAACATAGATCAGAAGAAAAAAATAGCAGCCTTTAAACATTACTTAACGTTATGTTGCCACAAATACTATATGAGACATTTGCTTTTCAATATTTTTGCCTAGTGCCAGTGTTCACTCTAGAACTCAATTTCTCAAGCTGTTCAACTAAGGCTCTCACCCAACAAATAAATGTTTGCCATTTGTTAAATGATTCCTCTTCTAAAGGTCAATTATGAGGTTGTATTAGTACTCTCATATTCTAT
This sequence comes from Microtus pennsylvanicus, assembly GCF_037038515.1. NCBI lineage: Eukaryota > Metazoa > Chordata > Mammalia > Rodentia > Cricetidae > Microtus > Microtus pennsylvanicus. Next base: position 104,702,847 of record NC_134584.1, on the reverse strand, counting down.
TCTCTGACCAAATTCTCATTTTGCTGGATGTTTACTTGCTTTGTTTATTCATTATTTGTATTGATTTATTGTGTATTTGGGCCAGAGAAAACAACGTGCAGAAGTTAGTTTTTTCCTTGCACTATGTGCATCCTAGGGGTCAAACTCAGTTTGTCAGGTAAGGCAGTGAGTGCCTTTACCCAGCAAGTCATCTTGCTTGTTGCTTTAGTTGTTTTACGTGTCTCTCATTTCCTCCTCCTGTCCTTCCACATCATTTTTGCCTCGTGTTAATGAGCCTCAGCTCCTTCACGCTATAGCAGACCATATCCTCTAATGAGCTCAGTCACTGTTGGACATACTATTGTCTATTTGTAATGTATGCCTTAGAAAGGGCTCAAGTTTTCTCCTAAGGTATGCCCAATTTTATGAACCTAATTTTGATGTCTTTTGACCAGCTTTCCAATAATAGCTAATATAGTTACACCTTTTCCATTATAATTGGAATCATTTTCAAATACTTCTATCCCATTGGGTTAGTTTGTGATAGGATATGATCTTCTGTAGCCCAGGCTGGCCTTGCACTTGCACTCACTGTTTATCCTAGAATGACCCTAGAACATTGTGTTTGCTAGTCAGATGTTCTCCCACTGAGTTACAGCTCCAGCCCTGGTTTTGTTTTTGAGACAGTATCTCACTATGCAGCCCAGGCTGCTTTTGAACTCATTATCCCCCTGCCTTAGCATCCCAAGTGTTGGGATCACAGGTTTCTGCCTCCATGGCCAGTTTGTGGGATGCTAGGAATGGATCCCTGCCCCAGCACTGTTGGCTGAGTGGGATCTCCAGCCCATGGATTGTTTTTTGTTAAACTCTACTATAGGACTGTAAGAGCTCATGTTCAGTTTCTCATTTTGTTAGATTTAGTCTGTGCTGTTTGTCATCCAGTATTTTTGGAAACACTTCTGTGTCTGCTTATGTGAGTGTGCTGCTGCACTCTCCTCTAAATATCAGATGACACCCTGAATGGGCTAGTGGAAAGCCCTGGCATCTCTGGTAGCCCCTTTTCTCTACACCAGGCCAGCCTCCTCTTTATTTTTCAGACAGCCTTGTGCAGACCAGACTGGCCCTGAATTCTAGCTCTTCCTCCCTTAGCCTTCTCAGCGCTAGGGTTATAGACATATGCCACCACCAGGGGCTGGCCTGGTCTTTAGCAAGCTCAGTGTTATCATCCAGCCCATTTTTTTAAATCCTCTTTTGTTGTGAATTGTTCAATTCTCTGTTAAAATTTGCATTCCCTATCTTTGCAGCATCCTCCCACCTGGTATTCCTGCAAGAAAAGAAAGCTACTATATTTACAACTGGTGCTATCTTCTCCTTTTGCAACTGATCACATTAGAGAATTCCATGTAGTGGGGATTAAAGCTTACTGGCCCAGTTTTCAACTCTACTGTCCTGTGAAAACTCATACTGCTTGTCCTTGTATGATTTCCAGTATTTCCTGCACTTCCCTCCCATTTTCCTTTTTCCAATTTACATTCAAAATGGCAGATTGTATGCCCTTGTTGGATCCTGTAATTTATGCTGCTAAGTTTTTTGGCAGAGCCAGAATCACTATCCTTTACACCTGGAACCCACTTAGGTGATTGCTTTTCCCGCCATACCACTTTTCCTTGTATTTATTTGCTTGTAAAGTTAGCCTCCTTCCATAGAGGACAGCAAGAGCCCTCAGGTCCAGGCCATATCTTAATTTACCTCTGATAAACACAAACATTTCTTTCTCTTCCCCACTACTTCTCCTGTTCTACATTTCTTCTTTACCTTTTCACATCCAGTCTCTCCCCCACTATTTTCTCCAATGAAGGAAAGAAGTTACAGCCAATTGTTCTGCTGTCAAATGTTGACTCCCTAAAAGATAGCATTTAAAAAAACTTGAAGCAAAGCCAAGAGTATTGTTAACTGGTAAAAAAAAAAAAAATTATTCACAGTTAGTAGTCTACAGAGGAGATGAAAGACAACAATTGAGGATTTGTGATATTCTACGAATAGAATTATGCCAGATTCATTATATAAGAATTCAGGAATAATGACCATGACTGGGATGTTCTAGCACTGGGTCTTGGGACTGTGTTTCAGACAAGGTCTTACTAGCTAGCCCTAGCTAGCCTTTAACTTGCTATGTAGACCAGGCTGGCTACAAATTTACAAAGATCAACCTGCCTCTCTCTCCCCAGGGCTGGAATTAAAGGCGTGTGTCACCTTGCCAAGTCCATTTTAACTTTATTTATTTTTTTTGAAGCACTGTCTCACGTAGCTCGTGCTCAGTTTAACTTGCTTGGTATGTAGTCTAAGACCTTGAACTTCCGATTTCCCTACTGCCAGATTCCCGTTGCTAGGAGTGAGGTTTTTTTTAGAGCGTCTTTCATGGTAGACCACATCCAAGCCCTTTTATATTTCTAAGCTATAGTTTCCTCAATTCACTTATTAAGAGTTAAGCAGGATTCGATGGGATAGCTTGTGACACACAAGGTGAGACATAAACGGGGCTGTCTTCTAAAGCTTGGGCTTGCACCTTCTAAGCCTGCAGGAGTCGCCCTAGCGCACCCAGTTGGGCGGGGCCCGCGGCTCCACCTCCCGCGTAAGGCTGTCCGGCTCGCTGCCTGACCGAGCAACCTCCCTCGCTGCGGCGCTTCCGCCACCCGCAGACGCACGCGGACGTCGCCGGCCCGTCGGGACGCGCTGGATAGCGAAGCTTCTGCGGTTGGGCGGGCGGGCGGCGCGGCCCTGCCGGGGTCCTTGCGGGTCCTCGACCGGCCCGGGGGAGGGCCCTCTTTGTGGCTGCAGTTGGCAAGATGGCGCCGGTGGGGGTGGAGAAGAAGCTGCTGCTGGGCCCCAATGGGCCAGCGGTGGCGGCCGCCGGCGACCTAACCAGTGAAGAGGAGGAAGGCCAGAGTCTATGGTGAGCCACGTACAGAGCCACGGGTGGCGTGGCCGGGCAGAGAGTGGGCCGGAGCGGGCGGTACCGTGGGCAGACATTGACGGGCCGAGCGGTCCTGGGCGGTCCCGCGCTGACCACTCTTGTCATTGTCGCCGCAGGTCTTCGATCTTGAGCGAAGTGTCCACCCGCTCCAGGTCCAAGCTGCCGTCCGGCAAGAACATTCTGGTATTCGGTGAGCAGCCGGGTACTGCCCTGGGGCGCCGGGGTGGGCCAGGCAGTGCCCCTCCTACAGGTTCCTGCCTTCTCCACCCTTACTGCCTGCTTGTTGCTGGCCGGCCGGGGAGGCTACCCTGAACTCTAGCAGGGCAGCCGGAGAGTCTCCAAGCCCACACCTCTCCTGACCCCCAGAATGCAGGTCCGTTTGGAGTCCAGTGATGTGGCGTGGGCTTGTGGCGCATTCCTTCAAATCATTCATTGGCTGAGCCTTCAGCCTTGATCTTCTTCATCACTTAGTCTTGTGCTCACCAAGTTGAGGGTGTAGAGAAAGGGAAAAGAGGATGTTCAGGCTGGATGGAGATGGGGAAACTAGGTGACCTGGGCTGGGAACTGAGAAGTCTCGAAGCCCCTCGTGGGCTGTTGAGCAGAGGCACAAGGGACTCCCCAAAGGCAGCAGACCTTGGGAGTCAGCCCTAGGAACTTTCTTGCATTACTCCTGCAGTCACTGCCAGGTTGCCAAATCAGTCATTTAACCTCTCTGACTTCAGTTATCTCATACAAATGAAATGGATTAGGTGCGTTCACGCGCAAAGCTGTTGGGGTTGGGGTGAGGGCTGAGCAATGGGACAGCACAGCCGAGCTTAGACACTGCAAGAATCCCAGTCTAGCAGGAGGCAGATGTGTGCGTGGTTGCCCTGCATCTTTCCTGTCAAGAGCAGACTGCTGTGGGTGCATCACACTGCTTGATGTGTTGAAAGAACTTGTGGAGTCGGGTGTTTTGAAGGGTAACTGTTTAGGTGCAGGCACATAGATTAGTTCTTTCCTGAGGCTCCTGCTTTTCACAGATTTTATCTTCCTCTACCCTTCCCCAAGCCTTTAGGAAATAACTGCCTGGTGGTTTCCCAGTGTTTCTCTCATCCAGGTAATGGCCAGTGTGGTAGGTTATAGCCAGATATGGGCTTTAGGGAAATAGCTCGGGCTGCAGAGTGCCGGGTAGATGAGAATGAGCAGGTGCTGAAATCAGGCTGACACGCACTCACCATGGTCTAGGTGAGTTGTGGCCAGCATGAATCCAAGGGTCTTTAGTAATAGTGGTTCTTTAGGGATATTGTGTGGGGGAGGGTGTTGGATATAGATAGTCTGAGGGAGATGAGACTCAGTACTTAGGAGTTTTGCTTAGGTCAGTAATTACTTTTTCCCCAGCTTCCAAGCCTTTAGGGTGCTTGTGAAGATGTTTCAAAATCAGATGCATGTAAATAATATTTATAAACTTCATGATTATGAGGCAGAAGCAGATTTGTATGTTGAATTTTCAAAACAAGGTTTCTCTGTGTGGCCCTGATTGTTGTGGAATTCTGTGTAGACCAGGCTGGCCTCGAACTCAGAGATTTACCTGTCTCTGCCTCCCAAGTGCTAGGATTAAACCCGGCTCAGAATCAGAATTTTAGGCCGGGGCGGTGGTGGCGCACGCCTTTAATCCCAGCACTCAGGAGGCAGAGGCAGGCGGATCTCTGTGAGTTCCAGACCAGCCTGGTCTACAAGACCGAGTTCCAGGACAGGCTCCAAAACCACAGAGAAACCCTGTCTCAAAAAAAAAAAAAAAAAAAAAGAATCAGAATTTTAGTTCAGTGTTCCTAGACTTTTGAGGTTAGTTGTGTTTTGAAGAGTTCTTTCTTTTACTGTGGTAAAGATTTATTTTGTGAGAAACTAGTCCCACCTTTGACGTTCACTTCTCTGAATGTCTGTCTTAGAAACTTAGAGCTAGTAGATTTGCCTTATCCTTCCCTTGGGACGTTAAGAGAAATGCAGTAGAGGGTTCTTTGGGATCTTGGGGCTGGCTGTCTTTGCCTCTCCTGGGCACTCTTAGAGCAGATTTACTTTGTTGATGGGAGCTGAGGCCTTAGCGGCAGGCTTGCTTCAGAGTCTTAGTCGTTTCTTATTGTGTTGATGTTATGACTTGCCATCTTTGCCTAGCATGACACATAGTACATTTTGTTTTTTTGTGAATGTCACTTGTAGGAGAAGATGGTTCTGGTAAAACAACTCTCATGACCAAACTACAAGGAGCGGAGCATGGCAAAAAAGGAAGAGGCTTGGAGTATCTTTACCTCAGCGTTCACGATGAGGACCGGGATGGTGAGTGACCTGTTACTCCATTGTAAAGTGACTTGTAGCACTCTGGCTCCTAATGCCTAGACCTTCCCAGCGCTCTGTTAGAGCTGAAGAGAATGGTGAAGTGTTTGTCTTTGCAGGACTTGATTCACTTTTAGTCTGGTCTTGTTTTTTTTTTTTTGAGACAGGGTCTTACGATAATGGCCTTGGCAGGCCTGAAACTCACTGTATAGACCAGGTTGGCCTTGAACTCTCAGAGATGCTACTCCATAATAACTCCTTTATAATTTTTCAGGTTTTACAGTCAGATCTTTTAGTGACTGTAGAATAGTTATCAGTGCCTATAGTCTAAAGATGAAGTGTGTTGATTAATTTCATTTTCTATATTTGCCTTTGCCTGTTTAAATACTAGTGACCATGTTGTTAGGGTGATTTTATAAAGCTACCCTACTTTCTTATTCCTAAATTGAAGAAGATAAACCAAAAAGCCTCTCGCACTACAATCCTGCTGTCTCCAAGCTATTGAGTAGAGGACATGGGTAGGGGCTCTTCCTAAAGCTCGGGCATGTTTATATGCTAATTTAGATCTCAGGGATTTTAGCCCCATTGCCTTGACTTTGTCTTTTTGAACATTCCTTAAAGGTCTTGAAAAGAATGCAGCAAGTAGGCCTGGTGTCAAGGCCTCTTGTCTTCTGTCAGAAAAACAGGCATTGAGTGTATGCCTCGACTCAGCTGTCTATGCTTACATGAGTGAGGCCACTAAACCAAGCTAGGGGACCTTGAATGTTTGCATCTTTTGCTTCCTGCCTTTGTAGGGTGCTATGGTTTTTGTGGGAAGACCTTGGGCTTGGGAGCCAGACAGAACTGGTTCAGAATGCCACCAGTTATGGTAGCCTAACCACCCTTCACTTCCATTTCCTCATATGAGGAGGAAGATGATGGTACATTTTGCAGGTGGACAGAGTGTGGGAGTGGGATAGGATCACTGGAGACATGGAGAGAGGGCATACCGGTGTAGATGCTCTGAATCTCTGTGTCCTCTGGTTTTTCCAATACTGAGGCACATTGCAGGACAGAGCATCCCAGTAACCACATTAGTTGGCTTTGAGTTGAAGTTTATGCTGACATCTGTTTCAGATTCCTTTCGGGTCACTACTAGACCTTTTTTCTTGCTGCATTTATAGAACTTTTCTTTCAGCTACTTACTTGGGAGTCCTTGTCTGATGGAAGAGTTGCCCTTGCCTTAGGTTAATTATATATCTTTCAGCGCTAGTCTTTTTAATGTGTGGTATGACTGGATTGTAAGTACACCCTTCACAGATAATCACCTGCTAAAGAAAATAGACTCTGGTCCTATCTGGGTTGTGGTAGGACATCCCATGTCAAAGGACCACTGCCTCTCAGTTAGATATCCGTCTAATGCTGCATGGCATATGTGATTCCCACAAATGGGTGAGTGATGCATAGTTGACACTGGCAAGGAAAGCCGAAAAAAGGAACTATACTTGCTGATGGGTAGACATATAAACCTCATATGTCTGGAGTTGGTTCACAGACCCAAACTAAAATATACTGGAGTTTTGGAACCAGTCAGGTAGCTCGGCAGATAAAGTCACCTGCAGCCAAGAGAGCCTGAGTTTGATCCCTGAGACCCACTTGATGGAAGGAAAGAAGTGACTCTCCACAGGCAGTCCTCTGACTTCACTGTGGATGTGTGCACCTACACATATCCTTCACTTTTGCTCTCAAGGGCACACGTAACTCTAAATGTATCTTATAAAGTTTTTAAATAAGAGCTGGAGAGATGGCTCACTTGCTACTCTTCAGAGGACCCATCCCAGCACTACGTTAGTTCAGTTTCTAGCACCCTGTCGGGTGGCTTATAATGGTTTATAACTCTAGCTTCAGGGGATCCAAGACCTCTGGCCCGAGAGCACCTGTATTCTGGCGCACATCACTACATGTAGGCACACACACACCTATATAGAATTAAAAATAATAAAAATAAGTCTGAAATTTTAACATAATTTAGAGGTTGTAAATACAATTAGATGTAGATACTTTTATGTTCAAACTCATCAAAATACATTTTTATAGATACTAATAATTTGGTTATATCAACAAGGAAGCTAAAGAAAAGTAGGCTTTAAAAGTATATGTTGGAAAGGAAATTAATGAAATGACATTTTGATGTTAGGAGTTCCCTCTCCCAAGATACTTTTATAGAAAAAATAATTTTTAAGGAATATGCAAGCATATAGATATGTACGTGTATATATGTACATATATATATATATGTGAAATTTTCTAAAAATATCCTATAAATTTAGAGAATTACCTTCTGTAGTTGAATTATCACACTTACCAGTTATTGGTACATTTTATTTCAGCTGTATCTTAAGATTTCCCTGTAGTCCACATTGGATTATTTTTTATCCAGTTTCAGACATTAATACAATTTCATCTGTAAATACATCCATATGCATATCTAAAAGATAAAGATGCTTGGAGTAGATGACTTATTATTCTAATAACTATAGTTGCTTAGTGTGCCACACAAAAGGTTTAGTCAGCTTGTTCACCACCTCCCAGATCGCTGGTGTCTTGGGACAGTAGATTACTTAGACAATTCATCAATAAATGTTAGTGTCCTTCGATTGTTACTGAAAGCGAATTCCTTTCACTCCTGCTCCTTAGAATCTGCTGAAATCTTAGAGGCTAAACTTTAACAAGTCTAGGCAGTTGATTCTGTGTAGGCTGGTTTGTGTAGCTGGGTAGACACTGCTGGGCTGGGATTTCTGTGTGGATTCCTTCCCTCCCGAGTGCTGCTGTTCTCGTTGTCTGCAGACATTGTTAGGTGATGGTGGTGCATCATTTCTCTCCGCAGATCACACCCGCTGCAATGTGTGGATCTTAGATGGAGACCTCTACCACAAAGGCCTGCTGAAATTCGCAGTTTCAGCTGAGTCTTTGCCGGAGACCCTGGCCATTTTTGTTGCAGACATGTCTAGACCTTGGACTATAATGGAATCTCTACAGAAGTGGGCTAGTGTTCTGCGTGAGCACATTGACAAGATGAAAATTCCACCAGAGGAAATGAGGGATTTGGAACGAAAATGTGAGTAAAATTTACTAGTCTCTTTGGATTATTGGGGCCACTTTCTTTTTCAGCCAAGAGAGTTTACTTGGCATAGAATCTGCTTTTGTTCTGAAATATTTTTCAGTTATTGAAATTCAGTTATCAAGAATAATTTGAAGGGCTGGAGAAGTGATATAGTGGTTAAGAGTACTTGCTCTTCTTGCAGGGGACCCAGTCTCAGTTCCCAGTACCCTTATTAGGTAGCTCACAACCTCCACTTCTTTTTCCAGGGCATCTGGTCACTAGCATGCATATAGTGTATATATAGTCAGGCATTCAAGTGTATGCACACACAAACACGGATGGATGGGTGTCGTGGTACGTGCCTTCAATCCCAGTACTTGGGAAGCAGATCTCAGTGAGTTCAAGACCAGACTAATCTACATAACAAGTTCCAGGTCAGCTATAACTATACAGAGAAACCCTATTATTAAAAAGAGAAAGGAAGGAAGGAAGAAAGAAAAAGAAAAGAAAAAACTTGAAAGATTATCAATGTTTTGTTTCGGCTATGTTTTCAGAAGTCTCAGTTCATGGTCACTTGGCTGTTTCTTGGCCTGTGATGAGGCCTTCTTATCATTGCAGAAGGGAGGCAGAGAAGGGTGGAGTAAAGGGGAAAGGGTAACTGTCAAGTACTGTCTGCAGTGCCTCCTTCCTTCCTCTTGGTCCCTCTTCTAATAGCCATTCAGCCGAATGCACATTGCAGAATCCTCTGAGAGCTTCCATCCAGTGCCGTTTCCATCCAGTCAAACATAACTCAGTAATACCACCAGCTAGGGACAGTCTTTGGGAACATTTTTTTTCCAAACCCCAAACCCACGTTTCTTGAATCCCATAGAGATCTCGTGTCTCCTTGTTGATGGCTTTAATAAAAGTCTAAAGAAGAGAACTCTTTCATTTCCAACTAGTTCATTTTGGAATCTAGCAAATATGATTACATTCAGGAATAGGAAAACTGTCTTTTGTGGGAGGGGTCATTAAAATACAATAAAAGTTATTTTAGGGTTAAAGACATATGAATCCTTCTGAGGACAAAGAACTTTCAAATTAAAGGAAGTTTGGTAGATTTCCAAATGTGGTTCAGAAGCTTGTTTTTCCTTCCTTTGCTTCTGTGCAGTTACATCAGCTTCTGTCCCTTTGCCAGGGAAACGGGAGGGGCAGGCAGTGGAACCAGCAGCTGCAGCGTCTTGGCCAGTGGAAGCTTGGCTGCCTCTGGCTTAGTGCCACAGGGTGACATCACTCCCTTTCGTGGATTGACAAGGGCTCCAGAGCATGGCACATAACATAGTATCTGTACACTAACTAGCAAGAGAGTTCTGAGTTTGATAGTGCTTTTCAAATTGAATTTTCTACTGCATGTCTTCCTGTTCCACACTTCATCTTGCCCCTATCCATCATTAACTAAAACAGGCAGCTTAACACCTTATTCTTCCTTTGTTGCATGTGTGCTTCCTGGCTCATCCGCATGTGGGTATAGTGATTATCATGCAGTTCAGCTCATCTGTCTCCAGCCACTGACCCTTTTCGATAATGCCTCCTTTTCTTGCAAAACAGATGTTAAAGACAACTCAGCAGAGTGTTTTTAAGGCTGAAAAGCTGTTTCTAGATCACTGTACACAGATTCATACCCAGACTAGTGAACTAATGTGCTACAGTCCTCTGAGCACATTTTCTTGAATTGATAACCTTATAGAGATTTATGAAACTAGAAAAAGAGCCACATTGGCCAAGGGTACCACTTTTTCTCAGATGAGGAAAATGAGGAACTAACTAGGTGTTGTTCTAGGTGCTGGGGATACAGCAGACAGGATACCTATTCTTGGGGAGCTTTGGAATGAGACACTGAATTAATTTAATGGTCTTAGTCACTGGTGTCTGTGCCACTGAAGATTGGATTCAGCGACATATGACAGAACCCTGGAGAGGAAGATGACTTCAACAAGACTGGAGTTTATTTCTCCTGAAGATGAGACCAAGAGCGAGCAGCTCTGGGAAGACAGCTCCAGAGCCCTGGCTCACTGTGCTTTCCGCTTTGTCATTTTGAGGGTGTGGTTCTTTTCCTCCTGACAACCAGAATGTCAGCAGCCTGTCTGTGTTCCAGGAAGGCAATGCTGAGGTGCACAAGCCTCCTGTCTTTTAAAGAGGATAAGAGCAGAGTCTTTTTGGTTGTTTACAGTGTGTGCACATGCATAGCAGGAGGACTTTCACTACAGGTGCTAGGGGTTGACCTCAGTGTTTCACAGGGAGCACTTTGATCTGCTGACTCCCCTGACAGTCCAGAAAAGTCTTAATTCTGTGTGTTCTGAGCAGGGTTCTGTTGGGTTAGGGGAAGAGGAGAGAATATGTGTATATTCTGGAGGGTATGTAGCAACTACTGAACCATGTCTATGTCTGAGGGTCTCTGCTTTATTGTCCCTGGTCTTTGATGTTTGGAGTGGTAGCCATGCCTGTGCTGCCTGCTGAAGGAGTGTGTCTGTTCACACTGGTTTTAGCTTACTTTTAGGAAAGTAGTTAGTTGTTGATATTCTTCCTCAGAGGACTGCTGCCTTCCAGATTAATTAGACTCTTCACTATTTTCTTATTAAGATTTATTGTATTTTCAATTATGTGGGGAGGGGCACAGTATTCATTCATGTAAATACAGGTTCCGGCAGAAGTGTTGGAGCCTCCTGAAGGAGGTTGCTAGGCAGTGCTGGGAAGTGAACTCCAATCCTTTTTAAGAGTAAGATGTGTTTTTAACTCCTGAGTATCTCTCCAGCCCCCTATAGTATTATTTTCAAGTAAACACTGCTTTACAGTCCAGCTTCCATCCCAGCCTGTCAGATTGGAACTGCTTTGTGATCAGCCACTGGCACCAGAGCTGGCCAAGGGAAGCAAGTCCTAGAGCCACTAGAAGGAGATGCTTGTTTGTAGGTGTGGTGGACTAATTATTGTTATTGCTGAGACAACAGGACAAAGATATTGTAAAGAAGGGTTTTTGTTGTTGGGTTCTTCTTTTGCGGGGGGTGGGGGGGTGATGGGGCTTTTTGAGGGAATACAGTCTATCATTGTTGTAGGAGGCCACTTGTTTGTTCCCAGCTGCTCAGCCCTGAAATAATCACACAGAAACCATATTAGTTTGTTTGTTTATTTAGTCTTCTCTCATATATTATATCCCAACTGAGTTTCCCCTCCCTTTTCTCCTTCCAGTCCCTCCCTTTGACTTTCCTTCTCCCTCAGATTCATTTTTCCTTTGTTTTCCTTCAGAAAAGAGCCGGCCTCCCAAAGATATCAACCAAACATGGCATAGCAAGTTGCAATATGACTAGGCACATACCCTCATATCAAGGCTGAACGAGGCAACCCAGTGGGAGGAAAAGGGTCACCAAAGATGGTGAAAGCATAAGAAACATCCCTGACTCTCACTGTAAGGAGTCCTAGAGGAACATCAATCATATGTGTGAAACCATATTATTTAAATCACTGCTTGGCTCATTAGCTCTAGCTTCTTATTTGCTAACTCTTGTATCTTAATTTAACCCTTCTCCATTAATTTGTGTATTACCATGAAGTCGTGGCTTACCAGGAAAGTTTCAGCGTGTCTGTCTCCATGGCTTCTCTTGACTCCACCTTCTTTCCCCCAGCATTCAGTTTAGTTTTCCCTGTTTAGCTCTACTCTACCATATCAGGCCAAGCCAGTTTCTTTATTCATTAACCAATAAAAGCAACACATATACAGAAGGACCTCCCACACCACATCATAGCAAGGAAGGAGAGCATGGAGTCAGGAACATGAGGCTGTTGTTGGTCACAATACATCTGCAGTCAGTAGGCAGAAATGAATACTAACTAGTACTCAGCTTGTTTTCTCTTTGTTTTTGTTGTTTTTATGTAGTCTAGGAGCAGGGATTGTGGTATGGAGACGTGGTGAAAGCTTTTCTACCTTTGTGAAGGGGTGGACTAGCATAGATGCTCTGAATCTTTTTATTCCTAAACTGTAAACAAACCATAGATTGTCTGGAAGCACCCTTACCTGCACACCCCAAGGTGATTATTTAGTTATTGAATATAGGATCTCGCTATATAGCTCTAACTATCCTGGAACTCACTCTGTAGACCAGGCTGCCTCTCAAGTACTGGGATTAAAGGTGTACACCACTATGCCAATTCCAATAACCTAGTTATGATGGCAAATCACCTATCACAAGACTGTTCCTTGTCAATTCAGTATCCAAACCCACCACTTTAAATCTTAACAGTTGGTTTTTCCCTGGTGCCTGTCGGACTTTTTCATAGAAGGAGTTTCTCAAAACTGCATCCAGCAGCATCGGTCAGTGAGGTAGAAAGAGGGGAAACCACAGCAGTGAAGCTAGAGTAGTGGGGACTCCCTTCAACACTGGGCCTTAATGTTTTCTGGGGTGAAGTGTTGGCTGCTTCACTGCCTATAGAGAAAGTATTACATTGAGCTACATTTTACTTTCAGGATTATGGTTCTCATTTTTTGTAATCCACCTTTCTTCATTTTTCTGTATGTTATGTATATTTTCTGTCTTCCAATCTGTTTTCTACAATGTTCTATTTAAAATATGTGAATTTCCTACTCTTGTTGAATAGCCAGGGTTTTTTTTAATTTAGATTTTTTATTTTTTGTTTTGTTTTTTTTGTTTTTGGATTTTCAAGATAGGGTTTCTCTGTAGCTTTTGGTTCCTGTCCTAGAACTAGCTCTTGTAGACCAGGCTGGCCTCGAACTCACAGAGATCCGCCTGCCTCTGCCCCTGGAGTGCTGGGATTAAAGACGTGCCACCATGCCAAACAAAAAGTCCAATTTTTCAATCATTTAGAACAACAGTTCTCAGCCTGTGGGTTGCAACTCTTTTGGGGGTTGAGCAAATCTTTCACAGGGGTCTAATAGCAGATATCTTGCATATCAGCTATTTACATTACGAATCATAATAGTATCAAAATTACAGTTATGAAGCAGCAACAAAAATAATTTCTTGGCCTTCCATAGTGCTTCATTTACTTATTTTATGTGTGGATGTTCTACATGCATGTATCTCTGTGCACCATATGTGTGCAGTGCTCGTGGAAACCAGAAGAGGGTATCAGATCCTTTTGAACTGGAGTTGTAGGTGGCCGTCAGTTGTGTGGGTGCTGGGATTCAAACATGGAAATGAATGCTCTGGGATTCAGATTGTAGCCATCCAGGCCGGGTGGTGATGGCGCACGCCTTTAATCCCAGCACTCGGGAGGCAGAGGCAGGCGGATCTCTGTGAGTTCGAGACCAGCCTGGTCTACAAGAGCTAGTTCCAGGACAGGCTCCAAAACCACAGAGAAACCCTGTCTCAAAAAACCAAAAAAAAAAAAGACAGATTGTAGCCATCCAGTAAGCTTTTCTCATTAGATCCTGACAAGTTGTATTACGTGATTTCTAGTGGTCACCGATAATGAAGTTGAACTATCCGTACTTAGAAAAAGGTTTGCCACATGAGAAAAGTATATGTGAGGGAATTATTGGTGGTGGTGTTCTTCGTTTTATTTCACTTGGTAGTTTTTAATTATAGAAACTAGTATGAACTTAAGAACTTTAAAAATTTGGGCTAGGGCTCAGTGGTAGACTGCATGCCTAGCACATGAAAAATCACAAGATCGAGTCATAGTACAATTTTTAAAAACAGAACTTTAAAAGCCTATTTAGGGATTACATGAGACTGAAGGTGTTAAGAAGGTCTAGTGCTCTTGTAGTTCACAGCTCAGTAGATGTGAGGCACCAGATGCGAATCTGGCACTTTGCATCACGATCCCTAGACCCTAAAGCTGCAGCCTGTGCCATGCATAAATGCTCTTTTTTTTTTTAATTGTTACTACCTTTTTTCCTCATTTTCTAAACCTATGGTATGTTTTTATTTGTGTCTGTAATTTTTCTCTTTTTTTTTTTGTAGTTATGAAAGATTTTCAAGATTATATTGAGCCTGAAGAAAATTGTCAGGGTTCCCCACAGAGAAGAGGGCCTCTGACCTCAGGCTCAGATGAAGACAGTGTTGCCCTCCCTCTGGGTGACAATGTGCTGACTCATAACCTGGGGATCTCAGTGTTGGTGGTGTGCACAAAGGTGCGTCCAGGGAATTGTAAGTTTGGCTGGGTTTGGCCAGTGAACAATCACCGTCTCAAACTTTCAGAAGCTTTGATGAAGTTTCTTCTTGAGGGAGAATTGGGCTTATTTGGGATTCATTAAGGTACATTGAATGTGTCAGGGTAGAACATACTGTCATTTAATGCTGCTGCAAACTTGACATCACTTAGTTCAGAAAGCCTATTTGACTTCATGGGCAAACTTAAGTGAAAGCAGGTTTCTTCAGGGTCTGTAAGCCAGTGCATCTGGTCCACACTGACAGTGAAAATAGGATGATGAAGTAGAAATAGAAATTAAGCTTAATTTTAGAGAAGGTATGTCTCCTATATATGAGGGGAAAGTAGCTTTTTAAAAAAAAAATAAGTTATTTAACTTTATTTCATGTGCATTGGTGTGAAGGTGTCAGATCCCCTGGTACTGGAGTTACAAACAGTTGTGAGCTGCCATGTGGATGCTGGAATTTGAACCCGGATCCTCTGGAAGAGGAGACAGTGCTCTTAACCTCTGAGCCATCTCTCCAGCCCCAAGGGGAAAGTAGCTTTAAAAACATTTTGGATTTCAAAAGTGCTTTATTCCTAAGTAAAAGCTACGTTGTTGTGCAGTGCACAGCAGTGTGAAAGGGCCTCTTTCCCAATGTGACTTTATTTCCTATTGAAAACAATTATGAGGTGATCAGGCTTATTACATCTTTGCTTTGTGTGTAAGCTGAGGCCAGGATAAACGAGAACTCTCTTGTTCCTTTTATTCTTCTCTAATTAGTACCTGAATTAGTACCTGGTCACCTGTGGAGTTATTTATGAAGAAATTCCTATTCTATTTTGAGCAGGCAGAAAAGCAGAGAGCTAATGTTCCTCTTGGTTTTGTCTCTCCTGCAGTGTGATGCAGTGAGCATCCTGGAGAAAGAGCATGATTATAGGGACGAGCACTTCGACTTCATACAGTCACACCTGCGGAGATTCTGCCTCCAGTGTATCCTTGGGATGCTGTATCGGGCCCTTCCTCAACACAGAGTAGTCCTTTTTTCTTTTTCACTGCACTTAACTATTTGAAGGGGGCTCATGAGTGTGGTGGTCAGAGGAAACTTGGGGAATCGGTTATCTCCTTACATCGTGTGGGTTCAGGGTCAACTTTAGGTTGTCAGACTTGGTAGCAACCACCTTTACTCAAACACTAAGCCATCGTGCCTGTCTCACAGGGTAGTTTTTGCCATGGGAAAAAAGTTGTAAACTTTGCATTAGTTTATATTTTTCCTATGTTGGAATTTTACATATACTAACTGAAACATGTCTTTGGTTACTTTGTTAAGTATTACTTTTTTTTGACAGAGTCTTACAATATCACCCAGGCTGGCCTGGAGCTTGTGATCTTCTCCCTGGCTTCCTGAGTGCTGGAATTACAAGCATGTGCTACCCTGCCCAGTTTAGTTGCTTTGTTTTTATGGCCGTACTTTTTGATAGGCTTTCGTATTAAGAAACTTACACGTGACCATTTTATGACCAAATGACATTGATTGTACTTAGACATCTTGTTAGACTTTGCTCTTATGCAGAGAGGTTCAGTCACCAGCATGGTTACTGGGTGAGGTACTGCAGGTGTTTTCCGTCTTTGTGCCGCTCAGGAGAAAGACACCCTGTCAGCAGCTTTTTGAGTCCTTCTGTATAAAGCCAACAGCAGTTGGTATCTTATTTCCACACCCTGGAGTACGAGTGACAAGTGCCTCCTTTGAGCTCTTTGTCGACACTGACTTTGAAGGTGTGCTTAATGATAAACTCATTCCTTTGTGAGCACCTGGCTGGGAAGCAATCTGTGGACCTCTATAGGCTGAGGGTGGTGTTCCACTGATTTTGCTTCTTAGGAAGCAAGCTCAGAAATGACAGCAGTCTAAGTGTTAAAGGAAAATAGCTGCATCCTACACAGCCTCTGCATGCTTATGGTTCCTCTGCTCCTGTCCCTTTTTAGTTTTTAAATTTTGCATGCTTTGTCATTTGCATGTGGATAAACAACAGATCACCTAGCTCTTTAAGGATTATGTATATGTGTGATTGGTTTTTGTCTCACAATGAATTGGTTTTCCTTAAGCAAATTGATAAGATGGAGCTGCTTTGATTTACACCTCAGTGAAGGAAGAGAAAAACCTTGACTTGCTGTATAAGTACATTGTTCATAAAACATATGGCTTCCACTTTACCATACCCGCCTTAGTTGTGGAAAAGGACGCAGTTTTTATGTGAGTGCTTTGGAGGTGATGGCGTCTAAGCCCTTCTCTCTATAGTGCATTTGCTACTTACGTCATGCCTTTTCAGTGTAGCGCTTCTGTCTGAGAGTGCCTGGGCTCAACCTGACCCTCTCTGCTCCTTCTGGGCTCACTCACTTGGTTTAAGGGAATTGGGTGGTATGGTCAGAGGAGCTGCATTCCTTCATTGAAAGAAGGTAGTCAGAATGTAAGCAAGCCATTTTGTATACTTACTGTCAGTTCTGGTGAAGCATTGGCTGGGGAGAGACTCACAGTATAGAGCTTTCTGTTTGTGGATCCTCAGTGGCTTGTGTGAAAGCACCTCGTGACTGCTGTTGCCAGGGTGATTGCAAGCCCCTTCTCAGTATCCCTGTCAGTGTACTTTCTGGAATTTGCATTTTGCAAGCCCCTGGGATTGGTCATTGTGCCAGAGACTTAACCAGCCTGTTTTCTTGAGTTGGTGTCTTTTTTCTAACTAGAGAATCATATTGCCATATATGCATATGACAGTGCTGTGGTCTTAGATTAGCAGATTGATGTAACATTTTCCTGCCTTCTGGACTTGACAGTTATCAGCAAGCTTTACACAGCACCTCTTAGGTAGTCAGGTTCTCTGCTGGGGACACAGACGTAAACGCTACTTGTCCCTGTTATCACACAGAGACAGACATATACTGAAGAGGAGGGGGGCAGCAGTGGGCTAGTGTAGTGGGGCCAGAAAAGTCTGCTGCCAAAGTGAGTGGACTGTCTCAAGCAGACCAGAAGGAAGGGGCCAGGACGTTCGTGAAAGGATCCGTACAAGAGCCAGGTGCTTCTCGGAAACTAAACAGGTTACCTTCTGTGTGTTTGAAGAGAGTCTCGCTCACATTGTTTCTACCCTGGCCCTGAAGAATCACCCAGCACAGTCAGGCACTAAAGCAAAAACTTAATGAATGGTGTGCTTCTGTAATCACTTCGTTCCTAATAACATCATCCTGAGGAGCTGGGATTCTTGTTGGATTTAGGGCTCATGTGTAATGGAGAAGCATCTCATTGCTCTGGAGGCTGCATGTGTCATGATTATCTCAGCTTTGTCCAGTCCCTTTTTACTGTTGTGTCTGTTGGTAGTTGCCTATGTAGGAATTAGTAAAGTCTACAAGACGGTTTGGGAGAAGCACCCTGGATTGGCACCCTCTTGGGTTAGGTGTTTGGCAAGAGAGGGTTATGAGAACAGTCGGTGGTTTTTGGTGTATTTTTATCTAGAGCTTCTTGACCTCAGAATTGTGTCATGTAGAACTGTGTGGTGCTACATTTAAGAGAGTAGAATTGGAACACTGATCAAACCTCGTACCTTCTGCTTGTGATGTTAATCTCTACAACATCCGCATGGGAGCCTAAGGTCTCCTTGTGTCTCTTGTGGGGAGCCCAGAATAGATAGAGGCCATGATTTCTTCTTTGGCTTCAAGGCACATCTTCCATGCCAGAAAAATTAATGAGCTGTCCATAAGATAATTGTTACAAAGAAGTGTCCTCAAGAGGGACAAAATGCAAGAGCAGAGCCCAAGCCCAGGAGTGACAGCCCTCTCTAGACCGCCTTCCTTTGTGCATTGTTCTAAACAGGGCTGGCTCCTGAAACCTTCACTGGGGCAGTGTCTCACACTGGCGCCTTACATCTAGTATCCCTGAGTCCCTGGAGTAGGATGTGTCACATTGATTTGATGAGATATGCCTGCTGTGCGTCTTGGTATGTACCCAAAGCTACAAGACACAACACCTCCAGATGTAGAGATGTGAGAAAGGACTTTACCCAGGAGTTTCTTATAACCTGAAATGTCTTTCAGATATATATGGGAAGGCAATCTCAGGCAGAGCAGGCTAACCTGTGCCTCCTTGTTTTTAGACCTGCAGGCTGGGATAATGAAAAGAAAATAGCTATTTTACATGAAAATTTTACAACCGTGAAGCCAGAAGATGCATACGAAGATTTTATTGTAAAGCCTCCTGTGAGAAAGGTACCTTAGTCAGTCTCTTCAAAACCTTACTTAGGTGGCTTTACATCATGAAAATGAGTCTGTTGATATGAAGTGTGAGTGAGGGTATGACCATGTCAATTATGGCTGCATTTCCTGTCAAGTCCCACAGTGCTCCTGTCTCTTCTGGATTATTTTTGCTAAATCCCCTCCCTCTGGGGCTCTTGAAGACTATGATCTGGGAGGTACTGTTTAGGACCTACCAGATTTAAGAACATGAATTGGCTACATGCCCTGACTAGTTCTGGGAGAGAGTCTGTACCCAGTTAGAAAAATGTAACTACGGTCTCAAGAAAGATCCCCCAAACCCATGTGGAGGCCTGGGCCAAGATTTTTGTAGCAATAATTTTGACAGTCATTTGAGAATTTTTGTTGCTTGTGGCCACAAATATGCATTGTTTCACAGCTGGTCCACGACAAAGAATTGGCAGCAGAGGATGAGCAGGTGTTCCTCATGAAACAACAGGTAAGACGCCTTCTCTTGCATTGAATGCCCTTTCTGGGGGGGGTTGGGGGCCGTATGTGATCGAGAGCTTGCAGCGGCATGGAGATTAAGACAAGGTTTCCTCATTCCCTACTTTTTCTATGGGGAAGGGATTGGAGCACCTGCCTCATGATGCCTGCCTTCATTGCACACTATCCTGCAGGGGTGGGATTAGTATGCTTTATGTGCCCTGTTTGCCCTGAGAAGATTTGCTGGCTTACTTCTTGAATTGACAATTTACCAAGTGGCCTGACTTCACTTCCTTTTTTCTCATAGTGTATAAAAGCAAATAATATACATTTTTGTAGATAAGGAGAGTCATTTTCCAAGCTGTTAACTTTTTTGTTTTGAATATTGGTTTGGGCTTGGTTGGGGGGGCTGTTTTTGTGTTTTGGGGTTTTGTCCCCCCCCCCAAGACTGTGTTTCTCTGTAGCTTTTGGAGCCTGCCTCGGAACTCTCTCTTATAGACCAGGCTGTCCTTGAGATCTATGTGTCTTTGCCTCCTGAGTGCTGGGATTAAAGGCTGTGTACAACTACTGCCCGACTTGGTCTTTTGTTTTGTTTTTAAGGAAAAGTTCTCATATATTCCTGGTTGATCTTCAATTATCTAGCCAAGGATGGCATTGAACCCTGCCTCTAACTCTCAAGTGCTGGAATAACAGACATATGTCTCCATGCCTGGCTTTATGCAGTGCCGGGAACCTAACTCAGCTTCTTGCATGCTAGGCACATACTCTACCAACTGAGTTACATCCTCAGCCCCAAAGTGACAGTTAATATAACATTTTATTTTTTTTTAATTTTTCATGCATACATACAGTGCGTTCTTTTTTCTTAATTTCATTTATTTATTATGTATACAGTGTTCTGTCTGCATGTATGTCTGCAGGCCAGAAGAGGGCACCAGATCTCATTACAGATGGTTATGAGCTACCATGTGGTTGCTGGGAATTGAACTCAGGACCTCTGGAAGAGCAGTCAGTGTTCTTAAGTGCTGAGCCATCTCTCCAACCCCATACAGTGTGTTCTTATGCCATTCATCCTGGCCTTCTTCCAGATTCACCTTGATTCCACCTAAGGTGATAGTTTTGTACACAAACCCCATCTTAACATTTTTCTCTCTTCTTTTTTTTTTTAATTTCCAACCCTGTCTCGAAAAACCAAAAAAAAAAATTATTTATTTATTTGTTTGTTTGTTTGTTTGTTTATTATGTATGCAATATTCTGTCTGTGTGTATGACTGCAGGCCAAAAGAGGGCACCAGACCTCATTACAGATGGTTGTGAGCCACCATGTGGTTGCTGGGAACTGAACTCAGAATCTTTGGAAGAGCAGGCAATGCTCTTAACCTCTGAGCCATCTCTCCAGCCCCTTAACCTTTCTCTTTGACCCAAATTGTTAGACATGTCACCCTCTCCTAGTGGTTTGTTCAGGTCCTGTTAGTTTTTGGCAGTTTCTTCCTAACTGTTTCCCTTTTCTATGGCCTGTTTATTTCCTTAGCTTCCAGACTGGTTACTGAGGGTGTCTTCATCATATACGAATACTGGCTTTAGGTTATGTTGCATTTAGAGTGTAAAACATGACTCTTTATTGTCGTCCTGTAGTACGGTCATAGGAGTCAACCCTTCTCCAGACCTCAGTTCATGCTACAGGCCTTGGTTAATGGCCAGTTTGTCCCTCTCTTTGCAGTCATTCCTTGCCAAGCAGCCTGCCACGCCCACAAGAACCTCCGTGAGTACCTTACACCAAACAGGGTCATGGCCTGGTGTCGTGGGTGCCTTCTAACTTCACACCAGTTTATGTTTATGTGGGCTTTTATATTTTAAAGTGAATTGGTCTCCCAAAGACCCACAGCCAGAAATGCAATAGTCTTAGAAATGTTTGATGAAGGACTACAGCTGAGAATGAGGACGCTTTAAGCTCTCGTCTCAGGAGACTGAGGCATAGAAAGGGACTGAGCTGGGAGCAGACCTCCACTACGCTACTCTAGACATGCAAAAATGTCTTGATGATGAAATTTGTGGGGTTTTTTTTTTGTGATTTTTATATTTATGTGTGACATGGGCTGGTTTTGGACTTAGGAATCTCCTGCCAGAGGACCCTCTGGTTCTCCAAGGACCCAGGGTCGGGGTGGACCAGCTAGTGTGCCAAGCGCATCCCCAGGAACATCAGTAAAGAAACCAGATCCAAACATCAAAAGTATGTATGCTGTTTGGGGGAAGATTTTAGTCCTCGGCCCGAAGGGTTTATTGTAATAGTAGCTGGGGCTCTCATGGGATTAGGAACACTGGGCTGTTGTCTTCCAGCAAGGCTTTTACTTCCCAGCAAGGTTAGTCATGTTCACCAGACATTGTGTAAGACCTCAGACCCTGCAGGTACCTTCAGAAAAGAATATGATTTAGGAAGTCCCTGAACAATATATAGAGTTTTATTTCTTAAATTTTTATTAATACTATTTATGAATTGGCTATTTTTTCTTTTGTTCTCACCAAACTAGACTAAGGTGTTATCCCAGTGCTTATTGATACCCAAAGATACTGCTACAGTAAACCATCAGAACAAAATCCTGTAAATTCTTGCCTGTTTGGTGAACATGTTTTACTAGAAAATGAGTGTTTCATAACAGGCTGTGAGTCCTATGAACTTATAAAACTAAAAAGCACTATACTAAGGACACAGAGATCCCTCAAAGGTGGGAAGTGTCAACATGTTTTCATTGGTAATCTCATCACTGCCCAGTTAGCCTCAGGAAACAGTGACACGTGAATGTGCTCAGCTAGGAAAGTGATGGCTACGGATGCTTAATTTTAATCTAAGAACTACATCTTCTCTGAAGTCATCAGTTTGAGTGATGTTTTGTTATGTTTTTCTTTTGTGTTTTCTTAGATAATGCAGCAAGTGAAGGGGTATTGGCCAGCTTCTTCAATAGTCTGCTGAGTAAAAAAACAGGCTCTCCTGGAAGTCCTAGTGCTGGTGGAGTGCAGAGCACAGCCAAGAAGTCAGGTAGGGGCCTCATCCGGACAGTGCTGACGGGGCGAGGTAGATGGCAGTGGTTGTCTCCGCCAGCCTGCAGGCCTCCAGTGTTTTGACCAGCAGTGAACACAACTAAGCTTTATGTTGGCTTTTTATGCTGTGCAGACTTCCCTGGCACATTTACATTTAAAGTGTGATTTAATGTACATTCTGGCTATTGAGTAAATCAGCGTAAGGTCTAAGTTGTGCCTGTACCCTTGATCTGGAAACTCTTTACACTGGAGGTCATTGTAGAGTATGCTATTGACATTTACTTAATTTTATGTGATACTTGAAGAGTTTTTATTTGCTTGAGCTGGAGAGATGGCTCAGTGTTAAGATCAGTTGCTGTTCTTGCAGAGGAGTCAGGTTCTCAGTACCCACATAGTGGTCCACAACCATCCTTAACTGTAGTTCCAGAGGATCTCACATCCTCTTCTGACCTCCTTGGGCACCAGGCATGCAAGTGTATAAAAAGGAAAGAAAGAAAGAAAGAAAGAAAGAAAGAAAGAAAGAAAGAAAGAAAGAAAGAAAGAAAGAAAGGCATTTCATTTGCTCCACTGCCCCTGATCTTACAGAGAGCCAGAGCCTGTGTACCTACACTGTCTCATTGCAGTTTCTCTCTGTGGCGACCCAGTCATCTGTCCTTCCCTGTAGGATGGTAGGAAAAGCTAGTCTTGGAGGTTTCTGAAACAAACTGGTGGAGTCCTTGGGAATCACATACTTTCTTAAGCTAGAGGCTACTTATTTCCTTTCTGTGAGGCCAACAGTCAAACCCAGGAGTTGATGATTACTAGACAACCAGTAGAGTATGTTTTAGACTTGCTTTTGTATATTTAGAGACAAGCCTGTGCTGCCTCGAACTCTGGATCCTCTTACTAGGACTGTAAGTAAGCATGCACCACTGCACCCCACATATAAAGGGCATTCAGCATATGTTAATTTGTTTTTTATCAATTTTTCCAAAATAGAAGATAACATTAGAAGGTTATTTTGTCCTTGGGGTAGTCTGGGCCTCCAACAACTTATAACTTCATAGAGACTCAAGAATCTGATCTAGGCCTCAGCCTTGATGTAGTATTTGCCTTTTACCAGAAATAGAGGTCATTGTCCAGGCCCCAGACATTATTTGACAACAGGAAATGGAGCACCAGCTTTGTGCAGGATTGAACTGTCCAACCTCAGTCTCATCATAAAACATGGTATTTCCATGTGAGTCAGTTTAAGCTAAGTGATTTTGTGAGTTTATTTGGTTTTATCTTTCAGTAATGCAAATACTTTGCCAAAGCTACATCATCAGCCCATTAGTCAGTCTGAGGTGTTGCAGCTAGAAATAAAAGCTAAGTGCCTGTCTGGGAAGAAAGTAGTTTACCACATGCCTGAAACTTAGTGATGGCCTCCAGGGAGATGATGGAGAAAGTACTCCCCTACCCGCTGCATAGCTGGAGGAAAGTACTCCCCTACCCGCTGCATAGCTGGAGGAACATAGGCCTGTGACACTGGCATTAACAAGGTTAGAACTGTCTCCTTGCCCTTGGTGAGAAGGCTTTCTCTTCTTTGAGAATGTTGTCAATACAAATGGTGGCAGAAGTTTGTATGATTATTTGTTTTTAAATTTTCAAGACAAAGTTTCTCGTCGCTCCAGCTGTCTTGAAACTATCTCTATAGACTAGACTGGCTTTGAACTTTGACATCTGCCACCCTGTGCCTCCCGAGTGCTGGGGTTAAAGGCTGACTGTATGATTTTAAATGCTGCTTTTTAAAAATTTTCTCCAGCAGAGCCAGGCAGTGGTGGTGCATGCCTTAATCTCAGCACTTGAGAGGCAGAGGTAGGCGGATCTCTGTGAATTTAAGGCCAGCCTGGTCTACAGAGTGATTTCCAGAACAGCCAGAGATACACAGAGAAACTCTGCCTTGTGGGGAAAAAAAATCTTTTCTCACGCTGCTGTTTTGCTCTCTATCTTGTTCCCTTTTTTTTTTTTAAAGGACAAAAGACTGTGTTGTCAAACGTTCAGGAAGAACTGGATAGAATGACTCGAAAGCCAGACTCCATGGTAACAAACTCTTCAACAGAAAATGAAGCCTGATCCTCCTTTAAAAGTGCATATGTCAAATGACCAAATAACTATGTATATTCATCTGATAAGACCAGGATTTTTCTGATACAGCACATGCTATCAGTTTTTTGGGGTAGGGGAGATGAACTTTTAAAAGAAATATATATACTTCATTGGCTTGTCCGAGTGTGAGATGCACATTTAGGAAGGTTACATGTCAGGCCCCTTGTTAGGGATGTCCCTTGGACCCTTGGGCTGCGGTTCTCTTGTGGGAAGCAAGCGCAGCTGGGCTTCTTTTAGAGTGGAAAAAGGGGGCCCACTTACTATCAGGGGGAGCAAACGAGACTAGTAAGTCATTGATGAGATGGTCATAGTTTGACCACTTGCGTGGTCTTGGGAAGCAGATTAAGTAGCAGAAAGTCCAGGGAAGAGAAGTGTTCAGGAGGGATGAGAGAAGTGCTGGTGGGGAAGCCGAAGGTTGAGGGAGGTGGAAGGAGGAAGTGAGTGGCATTAACTACGCGCACGGTAGAAGTCAAATAGCAGCCTTTAAGACTTAACAATTAGAAGCATTTCCAAACTAAACACTAAACAGAATGGGAATTGGACTTATTCTGAATGCATCTTTAATTTTGGAAAGTGTGTTTTGTGTGGGGTACCTGAAGAAGGTAGAACTGACACAGGATGCTGAAATGGCAGCTGCCCAGGACCCACATGCTTGGCCCAGGCCATGTCCTTCTGTCCTTGGAGAAATGCTGGGTCTATGCATATATAAGCTGGGGCAGGTGGTTGCTATGGGTTGTGTTCGAAGTCAGCAGATACAAAATTTGTTTACTTTGAATTAGATATTTCGAATAGCTCCTGCTTTATTTTATTTTTTTTTTAAATTATTATTTTTAACTACTACAGGCTGGCCAACTAATAGAAAATGGGTGATTGATCTCCCATTTTACCATAATGGCAGTGTGCTATATGAAGTTTGGAGGAAGTATTTAATGTCATTGCATTCTAGTTAATAAGCTTGTTCCAATTCCTGCCTTAGAGTCTGTGGTAACCTTCACTGATACAAAAGGTTCTTTCTGTGGCTCTGGTCTGATCACTGCTACCAGACCAACAAGGAAGTGCTTTAATTGAAAATGGAAGTGACAGATTTGTGTTGTCATAAAATGTAGCACTTGTTTTCTTATGGAAGTGAGAGTTTTGTGTGTCTTCCATTTAGGGGCATATTCATGCACACCATCATGTCACACACCACCATTCTGAGAATGTCTTCTGTGGATTTGAAATAGCACTTTGAGTTTTCTTTGTGACACAGCACATGTAATACAAACACTACCATGACTTTAATGTATAAAACATTTGTTGTCCAAACCAAGGGGAAAACCACAGTTCACTTCCATGGAGTTTACTTTTTTATATGAATGTTTGTTACAGTGTGTCTCGGCATAGTGTCCCTAATGTCATTACTTTACTTGCATACCAGACTTGACTAACCACTAATGTAGTACTGGGCGTAAGTTAACATCTAGTTTATGACAAGGCTCCGTGGCTGTCTGGAGTCACTTTGTAAAGGTCTGAACACTGTTAAGGAGAAAGCTGAGTGCTTACTTGCCCCTCTAACAACAAAAAGATGTTTCTTGTGCCCGTTTTACTGTTGAAATATATAAGTTTTTCCTTTTTAATTCAGTTTTTTGTTGTTATTATTTTGGGGGTTTTATTTTGTTTTTGTTTTTAACATGCATTGTTGCTTCAGATTACCAGGTTGTCCAGGCAGTGACAGTGAACTGAGGGCGTGTAAGTGAGGTGCTGACCTATAGATGGCCCCCCTAAAGGTAGGGTCACTTAATCTCTGCAGCAGTCAGGGAAAAAAGAAAGACCTCAGAAATTCTTGAAAAAACACTTGCCTAAAAGTGTAATTTTTTAAATTTTGATGCAAAATTTTAAATGTATCATTGAATGGTGAAGCACTTTTGTGTTGATGTAAAACATGCTAAAGCCAATCAATGAGTGTTGTGGCTTGGTCCTGGGAAGGCTTCTGAAGACCACTGCTACTTCTTTGACACTTGGGAGGAGCTGGTGCATGTTGCCAAAGTCTACCAGCTTTGGGGAGCTTCAGGGTTCTTTTGGAGTTTGAGGAAATGAGGTGATTTTTGTTATTTTAGGATTCTTAAGCATCGGAACCAAAGGCCAAATAGTAAACAACCTTCACTTTTTAAAGTAAAATTAATTTTATTTGCAGAAAACACTTGTATGGTAGACTATAAAAAAACAACTTTATGACTATTTATACATGTTATAATGATTACCTCTTTGTCTTTAAATGGATAATTTTGAATAAGCCCAACCCAGATGAGGGCTATGAATTGGTCTTTCCTAAAAATCCAACAGATAATGCTGCTAGATGGTTTTATTTGCACTTTTTTTCCTTTTTTTCTTCCTTTTTTTTTTTTTTAAAAAAAAAAAAGACAGGGTTTTTCTATGTAGTCCTGGCTGTCCTGGAACTTGCTCTGAAGACCAGGCTGGCCTCCAGTTCAGAAATCTACCTGCCTCTGCCTCCCAAGTGCTGGGACTAGAGGCGTGTGCTACAATGTCCAGCTACACCTCTTTTATTACTATTATTGGCATTTTAAAACCAGTATTTAAACTGAAGAGACTGTTTTCTTAACTTGATGAAGTTGAAAGTGACTGCTCTGTACGTCATTACCTAACAATGTTGATGCTGTAAGTAAAAGTCTGCTGTTTTCTCTCTGCTAAGTTCATAAGTGCAGTGATCTCCCACTAGCCTGAGTCCAAGGTGTGGCTCTCTCTGGGTGCAGTATGCAGTCATGTGGAGCCTTGCTTTCTAGTGCTGGGAAGATGTCTAATTACTGGCTTCAATAAACATGAATCCAGACTGCTCACAGGTTTTGGTGGCTTTGTTTTTGATAAATCATTCCACTAGGTATCTGTTGCCTTCTGATCATATGGGGGTATATATATGGGTATGTGGCAGTGCAGCCAAAAATGTGTACCTTGGGCTGGTGAGATGGCCCAGTGCCATAAAACTACCACAAAGCGTGACAATCTGAGTTCAGTTCTCAGGATCTATACAGCAGAAGGAGATTGGCCAAGAACACACACAGTAAGATAAATGTACCTCTCTTACTTAAAATCACTAGAAATGGGGGTGCTTAAGAAATGTCTCAGTGGTTAAGTGTACTTACCGCTCCTGTAGCCTCCAGAGACCTGAGTTCATTTCCCAGAACTTCATCAGGCAGTTCACAACTGTTTGTAACTCCAGCTTGGGGGGATCGACAGGTACCCCACACCCATACACAGAATCAGAAATGGTTTTTTCTTTTAAATGGAATTGAGTCTGCCATGTATGTCTGACTGGCCTGGCCCGGAGCTTTTTTTTTTTTTTTTTTTTTGGTTTTTCGAGACAGGGTTTCTCTGTGGCTTTGGAGCCTGTCCTGGAACTAGCTCTTGTAGACCAGGTTGGTCTCGAACTCGCAGAGATCCGCCTGCCTCTGCCTCCCAAGTGCTGGGATTAAAGGCGTGCACCACCACTGCAAGGAGCTTTTTATCTACCAGGCTGACCTCAAATTTATGGCAATCCTCCTACCTCTGCTTCCTAAATATTGGGTTTATAGCATGCCTAGCCAATAATCAGAAATTCTGATAAAAACATTTAAAGCTGGGGAGCTGGAGAGATGGCTCAGAGGTTAAGAGCATTGCCTGCTCTTCCGAAGGTCCTGAGTTCAATTCCCAGTAACCACATGGTGGCTCACAACCATCTGTAATGAGGTCTGGTGCCCTCTTCTGGCCTGCAGACATACACACCGACAGAATATTGTATACATAATAAATAAATAAATTTTAAAAAATTTTTAAAAAAAGCATTTAAAGCTATGCTTTAGTGTGGTTGGCCAGGCAGAGGTTTTGTGGCTTGCCATGTGTTGCTTTCTTATTATGAAGTACACTGAGTGATTTTTCATGTGGTTGGTGTAGGAGTGTTGAGGATTCATAGAAAAACTTTAAAGTGATGTCATAAGCTTTTCACTGATTTATTTATTCAGGTTTTTAAAAAAGATTTATTTTTGCCAGACAGTTATGGCACACACCTTTAATCGCAGCACTTTTACTTGGGATCTCTGAGTTTGAAGCTAACCTGGTGTATAGAACTAGTTCCAGGACAGCCAGGGCTACACAGAGAAACCTTGTCTCGAAAAAATAATAATAATACCTACATGTATTTGGGTGTTTGCCTATGTGTCTGTCTGTGCACCTTAAGTGTGCATGGTGCCTGAAGAGGCCAGAAGAAGGTGTCAGATCTCAAGACTGGAGTTAAAGTTAGGTTGCATGCTGCCATATTGATACTGGGAATTGAGCCTAGGTTCTCTGGAAGAGTATCAGTGATCTTAACTGCTTGCTAAGCCATTTCTCTGGTCCCTGTTACTTACTTTGAGATGGCCTCAGTTTGTAGTCCTGTATGCCTTGAAGCTCACAGAAATTGCTTGCCCCTGCCTGAGTGTTGGGATTAAAGGCATGTCTTGCCGTTCCTGGCCTCACCACTTTTAAAGAAAAGTTTTAGTTTTGTTTTGTGTAATTTGCTTGCATGTGTATATGTTTCTCACCTGTGTCTTGGTGCCAACAGAGGCCAGATAAAGGGTGTTGGATCCCTTAGAATTGGAGTTACAGCCAGTTGTGAGTTACCATGTGGATGTGAACCAAACCCTGGTTCTCTGAAATAGCAACAAGTACTTCTCACTGCTGAACAGTCTTCAGCCTCTCTTTAAGCAGGACACAAATGTGTATAAGGAAGTTGGGTTTGGGTTGGAGCAGTAGCTCATTTCTTAAGACCACACGCTGACTTGGAAAGGATTGGAGTTTGACTCCCAGCATTCATCTCAAGGGCTCACGATCACCTGTAACCTCA
This sequence comes from Microtus pennsylvanicus, assembly GCF_037038515.1. NCBI lineage: Eukaryota > Metazoa > Chordata > Mammalia > Rodentia > Cricetidae > Microtus > Microtus pennsylvanicus. Next base: position 104,673,650 of record NC_134584.1, on the reverse strand, counting down.
GCTCCGGGGGACCCTGACACCTCTCACTTCATGGATACCTGCACTCACATTCACATAATGAAAATAAATGTTAGACCTATTGGCTGTGGTGGTGATCACCTCTAATCCCAGCACTTCGGAGTCAGAGGCAGGCCGATCTCTTGAGTTCCAGGACGACTGGGGCAGCAGTTACACAGAGAAATGCTGTCTCACGCCCCCCATCCCCCACAATAAAATAAACATTAACAGAGAATGTTGGGTTGTCTACATTGAAATACATGAATTCTGGAATGTTTTTTCAAGACAGGGTTTCTCTGTGTAACAGCCCTATTGTCCTGGGACTAGCTCTGTAGACCAGGCTGGCCTCGAACTCACAGAGGCCTGCCTGTCCTTGCCTCCCAAGTGCTGGGATTAAAAGTGTGCCCCACCACTGCCTGGCAGAATTTTTGTTTCTTTAATTTTGGTTTTGTTTTTTGAGATTTTTTTTTTGTTTGCTTGTTTGGTAGCCCTGGCTGTCCTGAAACTAGTTCTTCTGATTAAGCTGGCCTCAAACTCACAGAGATTCACCTGCCTCTGTCTCCTGAATGTTGGGACTAAAGGTGTGTGCCACCACTGCCTGCCATTGTCGTTCTTTTGTTTGTTTTGTTTTTGAGCAGACTAAACAGATTTCTGAGTGAGGGGGTTCAAAGGAGAAATACCTCTGCCACCCTTTGTTTGGGAACATGTCATGAAGCCTAGCTAGCTTCTGTCTCCAGCTCTCTGGTGCTGTGTTCCAGCAAGCCCTACTCACTAATCATGTTTCTGATTATTGAAGTCTTACTAACTTTGCTCCTCAAGTTTTTATTTGAAAAATTACCGACCTGTCAAGCAGTGGTGGTGCATGCCTTTAATCCAAGTACTCAGGAGGCAGAGGCAGGTGAATCTCTGTGGGTCCAAGGCCAGCCTGGTCTACAGAGGAAGTTCCAGGATAGCTACACAGAGTAACCCTGTCTTGAAAAATTGAAAATAAATAAAAAGATCAAAAACCTAAAAAAAGAAAACATAGAAAAGAAATATATTAAACTATGCATATTCTTTTTTGTTTTGTTTTTGGGTTTTGTTAGTTTTGAGATGGTTTCTCTATATAGTCTTGGTCTTCCTGGAACTCACTCTGTATACTAGGCTAGCCTTGAACTCTGAGATCCACCTACCTTGGTCTCCCAAGTGCTGGGATTAAAGGTGAGCGGCACCATGGCTGGGCTCACATACCTTTTATTCACACATCTGTTCTCCTTCCAAGATTAGGTTGACCTGGAGACTCGGCCCTGCTTCCCAAGTTCTAGGATTATTGGCCTGAGTTTTTTCTGGCTTTAACTGTCATATCCACTCGCTTCACCCTCTTTCCTCCAGCTGTCCTTGGTTTATACTCTTGTCCATCTCGTCACGTAGGTTTTAAGGCTAGTGGTATAGTTTACTTTTAAAGAGCTTGCCACCATATACAAAGGCCCTTGGTTCAGCCTCCAGTACTGCACACTGACAAGATTTGGAGAATTTCACCCTTGATTAGATTGATCCAGGCTAACTACAGAACGGGGTGTTTAAACTTTCCACTCATGACCCCTTTATGCTTGAATTTTTAAGAAACAATTCTTTAGTCCAAGCTGTGGTACATACCTGTGGTTCTCACTTGTGATACAGAGAAGGATTTATGTCATCTTTGGCCACACAGTAAGTTCAAGGCCAGGGTGTGAGAATCCCTTCTTAAACAACAGAAAAAAATGGTCTCTTATAATTTCTCATTTATTAAATTAAAAGTAGTTTGCATATTACTAAGATAATGTGCTTTTTTTTTTTTAACCAAAATTGGAAAACTTCACACTTTACACTCCATTTCCTCGTCTTCATAAAGAAGGGGTAAAATACCTTTCCAGTCATGAACAGTAGAGGAGGTTCATGTATGCCTGACATATGGTAGGGTATCAGTGTCCTGAAAGCAGTTCCTCATTAATGTGGTTATAGCCTCCTCTTCTGTAGCCCCACTCTTCATTGAGGGCATTTTGGTTTGTTCTTTAAGGAAATAGAAGGAGTATGCCTCAGCCTTTACCCATGAGTTCCAGTGCATTCCTACAGGATGCAACAATTGCAGCAGGGCTGTGGCAACTGGGAGACAGGAGGAGCAGAGGAAGGTGCAGCTCAGACCCCAGAAAAGAAGGCTGCACCCAGCCAGGCCTGGACCAGTGAGAGAATCTCAAGGTCAGAAGGGAGAAGCTTTGAGGAGTAGCAAGGGTTTGTGAAGCCCTGGTTCTGTGTGGATGGGATCCCAGAGCTGAAGAGATCACATGCTGTGTGAGACAAGAAGTCTTTTAACCTCTTGGTCACAGTTTAGATAGTCGCCTGGCCCACCAAATGTTTCTAACCCTGTTAAATTCCTTTGTGTTCCAAAACTGGTGGCCCCTGCCTATTTTCAGTGTATGAGTACTTTGTCTGCTTGTGTGCATGTGCACCATGTGTGTATCTGGTGCCCACAGAGTCAAAAGAGGGCCTTTGAGCCCCTCGGACTGGAGTTACAGAGAGTTGTGAGCCCCCATGTGGGTGCTGGAAATCTAACCCGGCTCCTCCAGAAGAGCAACAAGTGCTCTTAACTGCTTAGCCAGCTCTCCAGCCCCAACCTAAGCTATTTGAGACCCTGTATAAAAAAATAAATAAATAAATAAAAACCTAAAAAGCATCCTCATCAAGGAAACTTGTCTTTGCAGCAGACACAGACCATGACAGAAAACCACAACCAATCAAAATGCATAGTTAATGGAGCCTAATCTCAGTGGACACATCTACAAAACCTCCTGCACCTAAGGTTCTGGGAACATTTCAGAAGAGGGGGCAGAATGATTTAAAGAACCAGAAGATCAGGGAGTTTGCTGTGAAATTGTGTCTCCAGTAATGTCAGACGCTACACCCATAAAGTCTCACCAACGTGACTTAAAGTGCTTGGGGACAGAACGACATGACACCATGAGGCCTTGGCTCTACACAAACAACTACAGGCAACTAAGGAATGCTGAGAGCAGAGAAATTTCTGCTTTCCCTGGGGAAGAGTGCAGTTGCTTATCCAATACCAAATGGTCAGCCCAGGAAACATACACACAAGTAACATATATGTGTATATACATATATGCATACAATTACAATGATAAAAGAGGCCATAAATTTGAAAGAGCAAGGATTAGTGTATGGCCAGTAGTGGTGGCGCACATCTTTAATCCCAGCACTTAGGAGGCAGAAACAGGTGGATCCCTGAGGTTAAGGCCAGCCTGGTCTACAGGGTAAGAGCCAGGACAGCTGGGGCTACACAGAGAAACCGTGTCTCCACAAACAACAAAAATAGTGTGTGTAAGGACTTAGATGGAGGAAAGGGAAGGTCAGTGATGTGATTATAATTGCAAAAATAAAAGAAGAAAACCTAAGGTTTTTTAAAAGCCTAAGTTTTCTTAAGCTGGAAAAATTGTTCAGTGGTTAAAAGCATAATCATGAGGCCTCCTGTTTGGATCCTAGCACTGTAACAAGCTAGATGTCCCACAAATCCCTGTGGCTCCAGCTCCAAGAGTCCTGGTGGCCCCTGCTCACCTCCCCTTGCACATGACTATACCTCAGTGTGCACTTGCACGCACACACACATACACACACACCCCTACAGAGTAAAAAATACTAAAAAATTTAAAAACTAAAATGTTTTGGCTTATGAAGTAGACATCTATAATCCTGGTACTTGGAAGGTGGAGGCAGAAGGATCAGGAGGGCTTCCTCAGTTACACAGCAAGTTTGAGACCACCCATGGCTATTGAGACCTCTGAAAACAAACAACTTAGCAACTTAGTTCCTTTGTGGCCAGGTCTGAGACTGCAGCAGGAGAGACATAAGCTTAAAGCTTGCGGAAGGTATAGAGGGAGATCAAGGCCAATATGGGCAATTTAGATGAGACCCTGTCTCAGAAATTTAAAAGACAGAGAGATGGCTAAGTGGCTAAAAGTACTTGATGCTAGCTGGGCAGTGGTGGCACACGCCTTTAGTCCCAGCACTCAGGAGGCAGAGACCAACCTGGTCTACAGTCAGTTCAAAGCTACAGAGAAATTCTGTCTCGGAAAAAGAAAAAAAAAAGTTGCTTTTGCAAAGGACCTGGGTTCAGTTCCCAGCACCCACATGATATAGCCCTCTGTAACTCCAGTTTGAGGGGATTTGGCATTACCTCTTTGACCACCAGGCACTACACAATGCACATACATACCTGCAGGCAAAATATATACATAAAATAAATCTTAAAATATGTTAATCAGGGGCTGGAGAGATGGCCCAGTGTTAGAGCTCTGACTGCTCATCCAGAGGACCCAGGTTCAATTCCAGCCTGCACATGGCAGTTCATACCTGACTTAACTCCAGTTTCATGAGATCTGGCACCTTCACACATACGTGCAGGCACAACACTAATGCACTTAAAAGTAAATATGTCATTAGGGATATAACACAGTGGTGAACATTTTGTCTGGCTTTTTCCCTGGGACATTTAGTAGAACCTATATCTTGTGTAGAATGGAATTCCCATTCCTAAAAGACCAGAGTTTTGTAAAGCAAACATGAAACTTTTGGGAACAATATAACAACTTAAAACTCCATTTTGGGATTGGAGAGGTGGTTTGATGGTTAAATGGTTAGGCTGCTCTTCCAGAGGTCCTGAGTTCGATTCCCAGGAACCACATGGTAGCCCCCACCATCTATAATGAGATCTGGTGCCCTCTTCTGGCCTGCAGGCATATGTGTAGTTGGAACACTGCATATTTCATAAATAAATAAAAATCTTAAAAAAAAAACCAACTCCACTCTTTTTTAAGGCAGTGGACTCTGTTAAAGAGTTGGGGTGCCTCGGTGTGAGGTAGCCTGTGTCACGTTATTATGCCCTTGATATTTTAAACTTCTCACAATTCCACTGCGAGCTCATTCCTGACCTATTCAGACTCAGCTGACAAACACCAGAATGACATTTTAATTCTTAGGTGTTTATAGGAAATTAGAAATCGTTACAAATAAATAACTGTAATACTTTAAGTCCTGAAAAGAGAAAATATGTGTCTGTGTTATTAAGGTATTTTAAAGACCGTTTTGTGACTTGAGAGACCATCTCTCTCCCAGCAGACCCAAAGGGGATTAACAAACCCTAAGCAGCTCACTTAGGACAGCCCAGGAAGAAAGAGCTAGAGTTCTGGTGCAGGCTCTATCCCTAACTACCTGGCTTGCCTGGACAGGTACTTTCCCTATTTGCAGCGACTCAAGTCTACTCTTCCCTAAGTGTGTTCTCAAGGCATCAAACAGGTTTGGAGGACCCCGGTTTAACTGTATAAAACAGGTTTTTGTTTAGATTTGGTTTGCGGGTGACCAGGGAGTGTGACTTTTGAGAACAGCCTAAGTGTGGTGTTTCCCTCCCAACCCCCAGGTCCCACAGAATGAGCTAATTGTGCCCCTAGAACATTTGTGTGCAGAGTACTAAAGCTCCAGCTAGGCCTGTGTTGCTGTGACGTTTGGAATTTGGACTGGCGATAGCGCCTTCTGTGTCTTTCTTCCTGCCCTGCTTCCTTCCTTCTCATCTGTGAATGCTAAGACAGCCTTGAGCAGGACTTTGCTATGGCGCCCACCAGAGGCTCTGTCCTAAGCACAGAGGGAAGTCAAGTAAACGTTTCCCTGCAGGTGGTGGCAGGCCTCGTGGGAAGCACACCACCCAACACAGCCTCTTTTCACCTGCTCTGCCAGGTGGTTCTCATTGCTCTCAGAGCCCTAATGGTGTTCAGTCTGCCTGGGACTGCTTCAGAAAAGGGAAACTGTAGCACACACTCAGCCTTGACGCTTGGACTACCTCAGCTGGGGGCCTAGACTTGAGTAGGAGTCCTGGCCCCAGAACTTGACAGTTGAGTGGTCTTGGGGAAGTCCCTCAACCTCCTCATGTCCCAATGTCATTCTCCAAAAAAGAGAGAATCTCGCCTGCCTCTCAGGGAGACCCCCAAGTCCTCTGAACCAGCCTGTACCTATCAACCAGCCCTAAATTGTGTGGCAACTTTGAAAGGGCTTAGAGATGGGGACAAACAGCCAGGGAGAAAAATTGTGGCCAAGGTCACACAGAAAGGAGCAGGCTGGGGACGTGAACAAATCCCAGTGTCCCTGATATGGCCTTCTCAGGCTGCATACTGTCGTCTCCAGGCTGGACAGTGTCAAATACCAGGTCTTAAAACTCAAGAAATAAATTGCTAGTTCATACTGAGCAAGATAGCTATTTTAGGGCAGACAAGCTCTCAGCAAATCATAAATTCCATCACCTGGGCAACGGCCTGCGTTCATGGCAAGGCAGTTCTTTGCCATCTGCATGCGTGGGCATCTGGATATGTGGATATATGTGTAGCCCTGGGCCTCCTCCCTGCCTCTCTCTGTAGCTCTGGTCACCCTTCAAGGACCCATGGCCATGGTTGCTGATACTTAAGATGCTAGCAATGGGGAGCTGAACATGGAGCCCTCCCAGTCCAGACAGGGCTAGTGTCCCTGGGACTACAGGTAAACACCATGATTTCTCTTAACTTCACATTCAAATGCCAGAGTCTTTATAGGACTCTTTCCCCACGACAGTTTGATGCTAAGGCCTTTTGGTGACCAGAGCATGGGAGATGTCTACCTGTGGGTATAATGGAGAGCTCTGGAGACATGGAGCAGGTGTTTGGGACTTGAGTAGGTGGAAAGACTTTTCCTGTGTTTGGGAGTGGAATAGCCTGGCATGGAGGGTTAGCCACTGCCGTAGGAAAAAAGCACTCTCCTGCAGGGCTTCAGAGCTGAAGTGGGTGAGAAGTGCAAAGCCATAGAGGCTGTCCCGATCTAGGATTTGATGGGCCCTAGTACCACTAAGGAGACCAGCCTCTGGGCATGCCTGCAGGGGATTATCTTAACTGGGTTCACTGAGATGGGATGACCCATACTAAATGTGTGCGGTCCTGTTCCCTGGGCTGGAGTTCTGAATTGCATAAAAAAGAGAAAGCTGCCATGGCCCTTTAATTATACCACTCAGAAAGCAGAGGCAAGGAGATTTCTGAATTTGAGATCAGCTTGGTCTGCATAACAAGTTCCAGGTCAGCCAGGATTGCAAAACGGGAGACCCAGTCTCAAAAAGGTGCACGGAGTATGGGTGGAGAAATGGCTCAGCAGTTAAGACTACAAGCTGCATTTCAAGAGGACCTGGCTTGATTCCCAGCACCCATGGGGTAGTTCGTAACCATCTGCAACTCTAATTTCATGGGATCCAATACCCTCTTCTGGCTTCTATGGGCACAAGGCCTGCTTGCTTACATATATGAAGCCAAAACACCCAAACACATGATAATGAAAATTTTTTTTTTAAAAGGAAGAGCCGGTGGTAGTGGTACATGACTTTAATCCCAGCATTCAGGAGACAGAGGCAGGCAGATCTCTGTGAACTTGAGGCCAGCCTGATCTACAACAACTTGTTCCAGGATAGGCACCAAAGCTACATAGAAACTTTGTCTCAAAAAAACAAACAAAAAAAAAAGAAAGAAAGAAAGAAAGAAAGAAAGAAAGAAAGAAAGAAAGAAAGAAAGAAAAGGAAAAAAAGAAGAAAAAAGAAGAGGGCTGGAGACATGGCTCAGAGGTTAAAAGCACTGGCTGCCCTCCCAAAGGTCCTGAGTTCAATTCCCAGCAACCACATGGAGGCTTATAAGCAGCTATAATGAGATCTGGTGCCCTCTTCTGGCTGCAGGGATGCATACAGACAGGATACAGTATATGTAATAAATCTTTTGAAAAAGCGGGAGTGGGGTGGTGGTGGCGGTAAAGCTGACCACTTGGAATCATCTTTATATCTTGACTTGGACACAACATGATTAGCTGTCTCAAGCTCCTACTGCCAGAAATTCCTCACCGTGGTAGATAATACACAATGGGCTATCTACCCTTAAATATGAGTGGAAATCAACCCACTCTCCCTTACGTTGCTTTTGTGAGGGTATCCTCGTGGTTGCATTGCAGCCGGGTATGGGCGTGTGAACCAGAGAGGGTTGCACCAGCCATGTGACAGGATATCTATGGACACCTGTATGAAGATAAGGGTGGCAGTGAGGAGCGGAGAACACGGTGTAAAGGGACCCTGGGCCAGTAAACGCATGAAGAATGATCAGTGCCAGAGGAGGCAAAGTATAATGAACCTTGTGGTGTTGGATGGGAATAGGAGGAGCCAATGTGAACTCGGTTTTCAGTACTCGGGCAGAAAGGCAATTAGATTCTGAGAGGGCCTAGAAGGAGCAACAGAGCCCGTATGTACCCAGTAAGGCAGCTGTCTTACCATACACAAGACCCTGAGTTCCATTCCCAACACAAGGGAAAGGAAGGGGGCACAAGAGAGAAAGGAAAGAAATTCCAAGTTCTCCCCCCTGAAAAGGGCAGTTGTAGTAGCCTTGGATGTCTACAGATTTTTGAGGCAGCTGATTCCTTTTGCCGCCTTAGCCCCCAGCATCTTACTCTTGGGAGGTGCTGAGAATCTGTTGAACTAGGAGCAGCAGGGCTGTGTCCCCCGGTACCCGGCCGCCTGCACGGCTAGCTTTACCCGAAATAATTACACGGAAACTGTTATTCTTTTAAACACCGCTTGGCCCATTATATCTAGCCTTTTCTCGGCTAACTCTCGCACCTGGACTAGCCCATTTCTGATAATCTGTGTAGCCCACGAGCTGGCTTACCAGGAATGATCTTAACCTGCATCTGTCTGGAGTGGGAGAATCATGGCGACTCCTGACTCAGCTTCTTTCTCCCAGCCTTCTGTTCTGTTTACTCTGCCTACCTAATTTTTTAACCTATGAGGGCCAAGCAGTTTCTTTATTGCTTAACCAATGAAATCAACAAATAGAAAGATGACCCTCCTCCATTAAGAATCTGCCCCTACAATGAGTCCTATGTAATGACAGTTTGAGAACCCCTACATTCTAGAGAAAAAAAAACCCACTAGGGTAGGAATCTCTTCTGCTGTCTCAAATCCTGTACTTACCCCAAACCAGGCAGGCATGGTGCCTTCTGATCAAGATGTAGCCAGTACCATGCCTGCCTGCGTGCAGCCATGTTCCCCGCCATGATGATAGTGGACTGAACCTCTGAACTGTGAGTCACCACAATGAAGTGTTTCCTTTTTATTTTTAAATAATTTATTTTTATTTTATATGCATTGATGTTTTGCTTACCTGTATGTCTGTGTGAGGGCATAGGGTCCCCAGAACTGAAATAACTAACAGCTGTGAGCTGCCATGTGGGAATTGAACTTGGGTCCTCTGGAAGAGCAGCCAGTGCCCTTAACCATTGAGCCATCTCTGCACCCCCAAATGTTTCTTTTTTAAGAGTTGCCATGGCCTTGGTGTCTTCACCAAGCAATAATTATTGCTATATACTATAACTATTCCTACCCAGGAAGAGCGAAACAAAAAGACCCTTCCACCCCAATGACTGGCTTGGGGTGCATGAGTGTCCTACACCTTGCAGGCAACAGGAAGTGGACTGGCAGTCACACTGAGGGGAGCTTGAGCAAAAGAGACCTCAAACCCCACCCCCACAGTGATATATTCCCTCTAGCAATGCCACACCTTTTAATAGTGCCACTCCCTTTGGGGGCCATTTTCTTTCACACCACTGCAGCCTCCCTGTTCAGGAGCATAGGGAGTACTACCATTAGCGACAGGGTTGGCTACCGAGCAAAATCACTAGGATTGCAGTTATTCCCCGTTCCTGGTTCATGCAGGAGCCCAGTGGTCCCAGCACATAGCCCAATGTCTGGCATATGGGGTGCACCATCAGTAGATGCTAAGTTGTGGGTGTTGCCTACTGGTTTCCTCAATGGCTTCCTGAGGTTCACATGGCTTGATTAGTCACCATTTGGCCTAGCAGGACGCCAGTCCTGGGGATCAGTGAAGTCAGTTAGCATTTTTCCTTGTGGCCACACTTCTGGCCTTTGCCCAGAAGGAGGAGAAGTGGGGGAAGGCAACCAAGCAAATCCCTGCCAGCACCAAATGCCAGCAGGGTATGGAGGTGCCTGGGAACACAAAGAGTGGGGTCTCCCAAAGGTCAGATGTCCCTGAAGAACGATGAGAGGTGAGGTGCTCAATGGATTGGTTTAAGTTGTCTTTGGTCATAGAAATGTCAAACTGGAAAATCCCGGCAAGCACTATTTTTAGAGAAGACTCAGAAAGCATTTTTCTGGCCAAGGGGACAAGTTTGTTTTTTGTTTTTTTTTTTTTAAACAGAAACAGTAGTTAACTCTAACCCTTAAACCAACCACTCCTGCCTGGAATTCTCCAGACCCTAGCCCCTCCCCTGTCATGTGGGAATGTTGCTGGAGGAATGTGGTGCTGCCACAAAGGAGACTCGAATCTTTCAGATACGAAAGTCTTGAAACATCAAATAGAAATTTTTCTCATCAGTTTGGTTCCTGCTAATGCTGGTAATTGTGTTTGGGGACTTTTCTTTTTCTGGTGTTGGGAATCTACCCCAGAGATTTACGCGTGCTAGGCAAGCATTCTGCCACCGAGACAGATCTTCAGCTCCCAATGCTCAGTTACCCAGGCTGACTTTGAACTCACTCTGCAGCCTAGGAGTGCCTCCAGCGTGTCATCTTACTGTCCTGGCCTCCTAAGAAGATTACAGACGTGTGCCACTGACAGTTTAATGCTTTATTTATTTATTTAGTTTTGTTTTTTTCCGGGTCAGGGTTTCTCTGTGTATCTCTGGCTGTTCTGGAACTCACTCTGTACACCAGGTTGGCCTGAACTCAGAGATCCTCCTGCCTCTGACTCCCAAGTGTTGGATTAAAGGTGTACAGTACCACCCCCCGGCTTATTGATACTTTTTAAAGATTTGTTTTCTAAATGATATGTATGTGTGTTCCCGTGTGGGAGAATACACACTTGAGTGCAGGTGCCCTTGGAGGCCTGTGGAGCTGGGGTTACAGTTAGCTGTGCGCCACTCTGCAAGGGTGATAAGAATCAAACCTGCGTCATCTTCAAGAGCACCGTGTCCTCCTAACTGATGACTAATCTCTCCAGCCCACGCTTTTCTTATCTAATGAGACAGAATCTCGTTATATGTTCCAAGCTGGTCTCAAACCCACAGTAATCCTCCTGCCTTAGCCTCACAAGTACGAGGATTATAGCTGTGCCTTGACTTGCCAGCTTTAATGATAATCTTTTATGAAAAAAAAAAGATTTGTTTTATGTTTGCCTGCCTGCATGTGTGTCTGTGCACCATGTTTATGCCCTGTCCTCGTAGGTCAGAAGAGGCATTGGATCCCCTGGAACTGTGGCAGAGAGTTGTGAGTTGCCATGTGGGTGCTGGGAACTGAACCTGAGGCCTCTGCAGGAGCAGCCAGTGCTGAGCTGTTTCTCCAGGCCCTTTAATTATAATCTTATTCTCATCTTATACTTTATGCTTGAAACCTACTTACAACTAGTCTGTATTTTCCTGAGACTGAAGCGTCTCCGGGGCTCCTGATGGTTATGGAATACGTATGTTAAACATGGAAGGTGACACCAGCTAGCTCCTTGAAGCCATCGAAAAACCTCTCCTACCTCCAGCACTCACAAGGATACAGTGGGGCATGGCCTGGGTGAGATGAAGTGGGAACCCCTCTCACCTTGCTGTGGTCAGGTCCTTCCCCCACAGACAGGATCCATTGAGGCCAGAATCTGGGCAAATATTTGTGCCATGGAATTTGGAATCTAAACTTGTAGGTTTGGTCATCTGAGACAGAGGAGGCTGTGGATTCTGATGATCAGGAAAGAGAGTGTGTGTGTGGGGGGGGGGTGTACAGTGAGGAATTCCCTGATTTGGAGGTAGCTGCCTTCGAAAGGAGCCAAGTCCAGATCTAAATGAGAAGCAAATGGACTTGAGAGAATGTCGGACTCTATCCAGGAGAACGTTGCTGATGTGAGTATGCTACAGAGCAAACAGGGTCACCAGTCAGTTGAGTGAAGAGGAAAAGGCGAATGACCAAGAGCTTGTTTGGGCTCTCACTGCCTGGTTGAGGAAGACTTGGCCCCTGCACTTGTGAGAGCCAAGCATGTCTGCAGGAGTGAACTCATTCTGTTCCATCCTGGCTATTCTGAGCAGTTCATTCTGTATCCACTGATAGACTAAGATAAGAGGCTGCCTTCTGGCAGGATCGCTCCCCCTCCCACAGCCTGAAATAAAGTAGCATCTGGCTTCTTCCTCAGTCTTGTCTGAGTCTGCACTAAGTCAGCCCTGGACTTGTGGATCAGTCCCTGCAGCAGGGTCTTATCCAAGTGCTGCCTGCTTCTCTAACAGGTACTGGCTTCGATTTCCCTCGAGCACTAGCCGACATGCAGAGGCACAGCCATTGCTAGGGACTCCTGATACACTACAATCCACCACTGAAGACAGGACCGTAATACCAGGTTTTGTCAACTATTTAAGGATCCATGTGGGATTCCCAAAAACGCCCCTTGGACGTCTGTGAACTTGTGTTAAAAATCAGAAGAGAAAAATTTGAGTCTCTCTCTGGAACTAAAAATAAACGTAGGCGAGTGTCCAGGAGCAGAGAACAGTTAATAAGTACTGGGAAAAAAGCCTCTAATCTTGCCTCTGTTCCATCCATCTCTTGTATAGAAGCCAGAGAGAGTCCCAAGAGGCAGGCCACTGGGCTGCTCCAGTGCCAAACAGCCTTCCGCTTGGAGCCCATCCTCTGAAATGCTTCACAAGGGCCATGCTGCTGTTCAGTTTCTGGCCTCATCTCACCGTCCTCCACTTGAATTCTGCACTCGCTCCCTCCTCCTTCTTTTCTCTAAATTACATTTAGTTTTATTTTTTAAAGACATGTTTTATATATATACACGAGTGTTTTGTCTACATGTGCATCATGTGCATGCCTGGTGCTCATGTGGATGTGTATCATGTATGTGTATGCCTGGTGCTCATGTGGATGTGTATCATGTATGTGCATGCCTGGTGCTCATGTGGATGTGTATCATGTATGTACATGCCTGGTGCTCATGTGGATGTGTATCATGTATGTGCATGCCTGGTGCTCATGTGTATCATGTATGTGCATGCCTGGTGCTCATGTGCATGTGTATCATGTATGTGTATGCCTGGTGCTCATGTGGATGTGTATCATGTATGTGCATGCCTGGTGTTCATGTGTATCATGTATGTGCATGCCTGGTGCTCATGTGTATCATGTGTGCATGCCTGGTGCTCATGTGGATGTGTATCATGTATGTGCATGCCTGGTGCTCATGTGGATGTGTATCATGTATGTGCATGCCTGGTGCTCATGTGTATCATGTATGTGCATGCCTGGTGCTCATGTGTATCATGTACGTGCATGCCTGGTGCTCATGTGTATCATGTATGTGCATGCCTGGTGCTCATGTGGATGTGTATCATGTATGTGCATGCCTGGTGCTCATGTGGATGTGTATCATGTATGTGCATGCCTGGTGTTCATGTGGATGTGTATCATGTATGTGCATGCCTGGTGCTCATGTGTATCATGTATGTGCATGCCTGGTGCTCATGTGGATGTGTATCATGTATGTGTATGCCTGGTGCTCATGTGGATGTGTATCATGTATGTACATGCCTGGTGCTCATGTGGATGTGTATCATGTATGTGCATGCCTGGTGCTCATGTGGATGTGTATCATGTATGTGCATGCCTGGTGCTCATGTGGATGTGTATCATGTCTGTGCATGCCTGGTGCTCATGTGTATCATGTATGTGCATGCCTGGTGCTCATGTGTATCATGTATGTGCATGCCTGGTGCTCATGTGGATGTGTATCATGTATGTGCATGCCTGGTGCTCATGTGTATCATGTATGTGCATGCCTGGTGCTCATGTGGATGTGTATCATGTATGTGCATGCCTGGTGCTCATGTGTATCATGTATGTGCATGCCTGGTGCTCATGTGGATGTGTATCATGTATGTGCATGCCTGGTGCTCATGTGGATCATGTATGTGCATGCCTGGTGTTCATGTGGATGTGTATCATGTATGTGTATGCCTGGTGCTCATGTGGATGTGTATCATGTATGTGCATGCCTGGTGCTCATGTGGATGTGTATCATGTATGTGCATGCCTGGTGCTCATGTGGATGTGTATCATGTATGTGCATGCCTGGTGCTCATGTGGATGTGTATCATGTATGTGCATGCCTGGTGCTCATGTGGATGTGTATCATGTATGTGCATGCCTGGTGCTCATGTGGATGTGTATCATGTATGTGCATGCCTGGTGCTCATGTGCATGTGTATCATGTATGTGCATGCCTGGTGCTCATGTGTATCATGTATGTGCATGCCTGGTGCTCATGTGGATGTGTATCATGTATGTGCATGCCTGGTGCTCATGTGGATGTGTAACATGTATGTGCATGCCTGGTGTTCATGTGTATCATGTATGTGCATGCCTGGTGTTCATGTGTATCATGTATGTGCATGCCTGGTGTTCATGTGTATCATGTCTGTGCATGCCTGGTGCTCATGTGTATCATGTATGTGCATGCTGGTGCTCATGTGTATCATGTATGTGCATGCCTGGTGCTCATGTGTATCATGTATGTGCATGCCTGGTGCTCATGTGTATCATGTATGTGCATGCCTGGTGCTCATGTGGATGTGTATCATGTATGTGCATGCCTGGTGCTCATGTGGATGTGTATCATGTATGTGCATGCCTGGTGCTCATGTGTATCATGTATGTGCATGCCTGGTGCTCATGTGTATCATGTATGTGCATGCCTGGTGTTCATGTGTATCATGTATGTGCATGCCTGGTGTTCATGTGTATCATGTATGTGCATGCCTGGTGTTCATGTGTATCATGTATGTGCATGCCTGGTGCTCATGTGGATGTGTATCATGTCTGTGCATGCCTGGTGCTCATGTGTATCATGTATGTGCATGCCTGGTGCTCATGTGTATCATGTATGTGCATGCCTGGTGCTCATGTGGATGTGTATCATGTGTGCATGCCTGGTGCTCATGTGCATGTGTATCATGTATGTGCATGCCTGGTGCTCATGTGGATGTGTATCATGTATGTGCATGCCTGGTGTTAATGTGTATCATGTATGTGCATGCCTGGTGCTCATGTGTATCATGTATGTGCATGCCTGGTGCTCATGTGTATCATGTATGTGCATGCCTGGTGCTCATGTGGATGTGTATCATGTATGTGCATGCCTGGTGCTCATGTGGATGTGTATCATGTATGTGCATGCCTGGTGCTCATGTGGATGTGTATCATGTATGTGCATGCCTGGTGTTAATGTGTATCATGTATGTGCATGCCTGGTGCTCATGTGTATCATGTATGTGCATGCCTGGTGCTCATGTGTATCATGTATGTGCATGCCTGGTGCTCATGTGGATGTGTATCATGTATGTGCATGCCTGGTGCTCATGTGGATCATGTATGTGCATGCCTGGTGTTCATGTGGATGTGTATCATGTATGTGTATGCCTGGTGCTCATGTGGATGTGTATCATGTATGTGCATGCCTGGTGCTCATGTGGATGTGTATCATGTATGTGCATGCCTGGTGCTCATGTGGATGTGTATCATGTATGTGCATGCCTGGTGCTCATGTGGATGTGTATCATGTATGTGCATGCCTGGTGCTCATGTGGATGTGTATCATGTATGTGCATGCCTGGTGCTCATGTGGATGTGTATCATGTATGTGCATGCCTGGTGCTCATGTGCATGTGTATCATGTATGTGCATGCCTGGTGCTCATGTGTATCATGTATGTGCATGCCTGGTGCTCATGTGGATGTGTATCATGTATGTGCATGCCTGGTGCTCATGTGGATCATGTATGTGCATGCCTGGTGTTCATGTGTATCATGTATGTGCATGCCTGGTGCTCACAGAGGCCAGAAGAGGGTGTTGGATCCCTTGGAGCTAGAGTTGCGGATGGTTGTGAGCCACCATGTGGATGCTGAGAATTGAATCTGGGTTTCTCTGCAGGAGCAGACAATGCTCTCTTGACTGCTGAGCTTTTCTGTCGAGTCCTATCTATTTGTTGGTTTGTTTGTTTGCTTATGTGTTGGTAAAAGGACAATTTGCAGGAGTTGGCTCTTCTTCCACCATGTGAATCCCAGGGGCATCATATTTGGCAGCAAACACCCTCACTTGCTGGGTCATCTTGCCAGCCCTCTCTAGTTTTCTGTTTGCTTGTTTTTTTTTTTTTTTGTTTGTTTTTTTTAAGACAGGATCTAACTGTGTAGCCCTGCTGGACTGAATGAAACTTGCTATGTAGATCATTCTGGGTTGAACTCACGGATCTTTGTCTTTTGCCCCTAAATGCAATCCTCCTCTCTCTCTCTTTTTGCAACAAGGTCTTGGACTGGTTCTGCCTTCCAGGTATTGGAATTGCAGGTGTGCTCCCCAACACCCCGCCTCTCTCCTGGCCATCTTGAGAGTACTGTGGTTTTGTTCGTCTTTTGCTTGCATTGTTCTTTCTGTCAAATGCCTTTCCACCAGCTTGCACCACCCGGTGCTCATATTCAGATCTCAGCTGAAATTTGGAGCAGGGCATGAAATCCTTTTGCTGGTGATCCATATTCCAATTCCCAGGATTGTGGATGTAGACCCTGACGCTGGGGAAAGGCTGACAATTCTGGGCCTTGGGAGGCCCTTCAACCTGCAGGCCATTCAGGTTATTTGAAAATAACATGCGGAGCATCTGAATTTTTCTGCTGCGCTGTAATATTTTCAGTAAGCCTGGGGATAGAATACGTGTGCACGAATGTGTATATATGCATGTGTGTATGTGTGTGTGCATGCGTATGTGTGCATATGCGCGTGCGTGCGTGCATACACACACACACACACACACACACACACACACACACACACACACACTGAGAGACTGCAGCTTGTCTTGAGGCCTGGGGTATGGGTGGGGATCCAGGGATCCTTTTGTACTTCTTCAAAGCTTTCAATGGATCATCTTGTTTTGTGCCTGCGGCCACGCCTGCCTGTAGATGTTTTCTGGTGCTCCTGAACCCTTTGCTCTGATACATAGCCTCGGGCGCCTTTCAGCCTTTCCCACTGCCAGCTTGGAGCTCTGTTCTCTTAGATGTGCTGTAACAGTTACTGCTTGTGTATTTGTTTTCCAGCTTCCAATCTTTTGTCGTCAGTGTCTCCTTCCCCATTCTTTGTCTCTGTGGTTTTACGCCCTTTGAAAAGGAGACCCCTGTAGCTGTCATTTCAGAAGGATGTTTGAGACAGAGAAGAGTTTGCCTTCAAATTAAAAAAGCTATCACATGTATTCTTGGGGTGGTAGGACTCTGGTGAATGCTTTTGGAGATCAGAGGACAACTTGCAAAAATTGGTTCTCTCCTTCACCGTGTGGGTCACAGGAACTAAACAAAAGTGGTCAGGATTGGTGGCAGGCACCTTCACCCCCTGAGCCTTCTCAATGTGCCTGTCCTCAGTTCTTAGCATATCGCTTAGCTTACAGTAAGTGCCCCCCCCTCCCCCCCCAGTATTTGGGAAGTCAAGTAATTTCAGTATTTCACCTTTGGAAAAAGTAAGAATCTATGTTCTACTCAAGATTGCTTACGCTCTATTGGACAAGCCACTCCCACTCCGGCACTTGTCTCTGCTTGTGTAAAATAGTAATAACACCTCATCCAAGTGCCTTCCCCAGGGCTCAGAGCAGAGGAGGCAGAGTGCTGGAAGGTTCCGTGTCAAAGTGACAATTCTTCGAAAGTCAGTGTTTTACTTAAGCTTAAAATTAGTCTTCACACGTGAATGACAAATTGGCCTATAATTAATGCCTCCAGGGCACAATCGACGTTTCACCTAGCTTGCCTCTTAGAGGTAGCAAAACCCTTCTCAGCCAAGAAAGGAAACCAGTATTAGTCGCTAAGGGCCTACTGTGTGCACCAGATCCTAAACTGACATGGGTTGTGTGGATTCTGCCGGCTCCGTTCGCCCCGGCTTCTCAACCCTGCATACTGTACCTCTGGCACAGAATTAGCTTGTCTCCAGGTGCCCAGTGGGGGAACTCACACTTAGACCTTATTGCGTGTCACACAGTTGCAGTCAAGTCCAGCTTGGACCGGGCACTGTGCCTGGTACTGGGAGGAGACACAGTTGATCTTTATTACATTTACTTATTTAGTGTGTGGAGCGGGGGTGGGGTGGGGGTTGGGGGCGTGCATGTGGAGATTAGGGGCCAGCTTGAGAGACTAGGTTCTTTGCCCTCCCCATGTGGGATTAAACTTGGGTCATTAAGCTTAGTGGCAAGTCTTTTTTACCCATCGAGCCATCTCACCATCCACCAAAGCTTATCTGTTTTTAAGATATTTTTATGTGTATGTGTAACTGTGTGTGTTTGTGTGTGGGGGGGTGTATGTACATGTAAATGCAGGTGCCTGTCGAGGCCGGAAGAGGGTGTCAGACACTCTGTGAGCCACAGGAGCGCTCTTAACCTCCTTACTATCTCTCCAGTCCTAAGTATAGTTTTCACGGGGAAGTCCCCCAAAATACAGGCAGAAGAGGCTACTTTCTCTGAAGCTGACTCTGACGCAGCTCCGCAACTCCTTGGTCAAACTCCATCGACTCCACACTTTTTCCCTCTTTTGCTCCATCGGTCCTCTCCTAGCCAGAGCAGCTGGTGACCACAGGAGTCCAGGCTGGATGCCCAGCAGGTGAGGGCGTGGTGGGGGCGTGACCAAGGCCCATAGGCCACGCCTCAGCCTGAGACGCCCCTCCTCTCCTGCACGACCCCCGCCCCCAGCCCTCAGCGCCCCGCCCCTCCCCGCGCCGGCCGCAGTCTCCGCCCCCTCCGGGCCGGCGCGCGGCTCCCGCCTCCTTCCCTCGGCGCCCGCTCCCGTCTCCCTCCCTTTCCGCTGCCGAGGCGGCGGGAGCCGAGCCCCAGCGGACCAAGCCGCGGCCGTAGCGGGCGGCGGGTGCAGAGGCGGAGGCGGGGTGGTCAGGCGACAGCGATGCGGCGGCCGCGCTGAGCCTGGCCGCTTCTGGTGCTGGGGGAACCGGCCGCGCGGGGCGGCAGCATGCGGGGCGGCGAGGAGCTGGACGGCTTCGAGGGCGAGGCCTCGAGCACCTCCATGATCTCGGGCGCCAGCAGCCCGTACCAGCCCACCACCGAACCGGTGAGCCAGCGCCGCGGGCTGGCCGGCTTGCGCTGCGACCTCGACTACCTGCGCGGTCCGTTGGGCCGCCTCAAGGTCGCCCAAGTGGTAGGTGTCGGGCGGGGCTCCAGGTATGGGCGGGCGGGTCGGCGGCCTAGCCCGCGCCTTCCTTCCCCGCACCCGGCCGCGGGGGGCAGGCCCGGTGGGCCCGAGCCAAGTTCGGGCTGCGCGGCCCCCGCCCCGCGCACCCCACGCTCCAAGGTCCTCGGGCTGCGGTTCGTGCTCCTCTGGGGACCGCGCCCTCGGCGGGAGCCTGCCCTCTGCTGCTCCGAAGCCTCAGGGATTCCTGGTGTCTGCACACCTGCACCGGGGCCTACCTGTGTTCGTGTCCTCCCTGCTTCATCCGCGAGCTTGGAGCGCGGAGCCGGTTGCGAGGGCCGTGCCATCCCCTGGCTACTACTGTGCTTAGCAACTTGTGGCAGGTTTTCCGGTTCGTGTAACCCCAGACGGTTCTCTGCTAACAGAGAGGCCGGGGGTTGTGGCATAGTTTCCTCCCTGGCGCCTAGCAGGGTGCCCAGCAGATGGTGGACGCTCAATAAATATTTGTTGAATGGAGGCATGTAGCCCAGTTGCAGTGGGGGAGTCCAGATCTACCCATAAAGCCTCCAGTCTTTACTGCGGACGTTTGATCCCTCCTTAGCATCCTGTAGTCTTCGATTAAGCACTGGCTGGGACTGCCCAATTGGTACCCAGAGTTAAGTCACTCTGGCAGGGCGGCCAGTATAGGAGGTGACAGGAGGAACTTTCAGTGTACTTAGGCATCCTAGAGCACATTTCTAGAGTCCTCTTATTTTTATTTTATTTTAGCCTCCAGAGTGTTTGGTTCAGGGGCTTGTGGGTTTTGTTTCTGTTTTGTGGTTTTGTAGCAGGTCCGTCTGGGTTTTGGTTTATCTCTGTTGTGGACAGGGCACGGTCCGGGTTAGAAAAACCTCGCTACCCCTCCTACTCACTGTCACTTTTAGCCTTCCACTGAGGCCTCGAAACTTTATAGACTTCTCAGCCAGAGAAGCCATTTGCACGGAACTGTACATGCGTGCATTTTCTTTCAGTATCCTGTTGTGCTTAGCTGAGTGCATGTGTTCGCCTTTTTTTTGGGGGGGGTATCATCTGTGGACACCCTTTAAATAAAAGTCCCAGTGTTTGTAGGTTGTAGAATCATGGAGGGTTTTCTCTCTTCTGTGTGGAAGGCTCGGTCTTCTGATCCATAGTTTTGAAGGGCTTTAGTGAGAACTAAGTGGAGCAAGTTATCTATCTTTAAATTTTAAACCAATTTTAATCCAGTAATCTGGAATGTTCTCGAGGATTTATTGCTTTTGTGTTAGGTTTTGCTGTTAGCAAAGAGAATATAGGTGTGGGGGTGTATGGAGTCCTGTTCTAAAAGAGGCACCTAACTAAGTTAGCCAATGGTTGCCCACGGTACAGATAATCAGAAGCGAGAAAAAAAAAGGGCAGGGCTGCACTTGGAGCCAGGTGGACTGCAAAGCCTAGTCAAGGACCAAGTGTTGGTTTACTCACTAGGCCTTTGAAAGTAAATAGAGCTTGCCCCTGTGAACTCTTAACTTGTCCCTCAGAGCAGAGATGGAGTGGTTTGCACTAAACGTTGGTTATCAGTTCACTGCCGGACTTTGCCGTCTCTGTGAGCAGGAGCTGGAGCCGGTGGCTGTTACCTCTTTGGAAAGGTGTGGCTGTGTGGTAGAATTACTTCTCTTGTGGAAGGACATTAGGGCCCAGCCTTTGAAATCTCTAACCGCTCCCTCTGCAGGAAAGGCCGCTTGAATGATGTGGCAGTTTGATGGTCTTATGCCCTTGGCTTCTCAGCCTTGCTAAACGTTGGGCTTTCAGGGTGATCCACCTTCCCTCAAAATAAAACAAACAAACAAAATAAAATTAAAAAAAACTCCAAGGAATTAGACTTTAAATTTAAACTGGAAAAACAAACAAGAAAGTACTTATTCTTTACTTCAGTAAAATTTGGCTTTTAAAAGTCTTAGTATGTGCCAGGCATGGTGGCACATACTTTTGATCCTGGCAAAGGCTGACAGATCTCTGTGAGTTCAAGTTCAAGGCCAGCGTGGTCTACAAAGTGAGTTCCAGGACAGCTAAGGGCTACACAGAGAAACCCATTTTGAAAAAGAAAAAGAAAGAAAGAAAAAAAAAAGTCTTTATAAACATTGTGATGTGAGGCCTAAGGAAACCTGTAGATCCTGCTTTTCCAGCATGGAGTCCGACATTTCTGCTACCTTAGGCCTCTGCAGAATCAGCCGATTCAGACCTTCTGAAACTTAATTTTTAACAAGATTCTCCAGATGATCTTACGTATATCATTTTAGTATTAGAAACCTCACACAGGAGGAGACTTGGGTTTAGTTGCTAGCACTCACGTCTGGTGACTCTTGTCTAGAGCTTCTTGTACCTCTAGGTCTAGGGGATCCCATACCATTTCCTGGCCTCATTGCCACAGAGGTGGCAATATACTCAGGCTGGCACTCATACACATAAATACACATTTTAAAATCTGTTTTAAAAAACGTTGGAAGCCATTAGATGAGTGGTGGCAGTTGTGACTGCTTCCCTTAAAAGAGTGAGAGAATAAACTTTACCTCGGATCTTTGATCTTGAAATCTCTAAGCCCCGTCCCACCCCTTTCCTCGGTAATAGACTATGAGAGAAAATGACTAGCTGAGCATTTGAGGAATTGTAAGAATTAAGGAGTTAAAGTAACCTAAGGTGCTTTCTTAGGTGACTCAGAGGCAAATCTGAGTATTTGCATTTCAGGGTTGGGCGCTATAAAGTCTTACCTGATGGGCAGCCTTGTCAGTGTGTAACCTCAAGCCAGTGCACACAGTCAGTGATTGTTTTTTTTTTAAAATATTTATTTATTTATTTATTATGTATACAATATTCTGAAGAGGGTGCCAGACCTCTTTACAGATGGCTGTGAGCCACCATGTGGTTGCTGGGAATTGAACTCAGGACCTTTGGAAGAGCAGGCAATGCTCTTAACCACTGAGCCATCTCTCCAGCCCCAGTGATTGTTTTATTGTACTCTGGAGATGTGTGGGATGTGATGGTAAAATGGACAAAACCAAACCTGGATTTTCAATAAAATCCAGTGGGAACATAAAGAAACTATATGTAGCATTAAACAGCTACATTTACACAGCTTCACCTGTGATTAATACTGGCTGTAGCTACTGTGCAGAGCTTATCAGTCCCAGATCCCACGGTTATGCTAGGTCTGGGCTAGTTGAAGTTTAATTGAGACAGACTTGGGTGTCTTCTCTTTTGGAGAGCTGGTCTAAAGACCAATCAGTAAAGTACTCACTTGTGCGTTTAATCCTTAGTGCCCATCGAAAAAGCTGAATATGGCGGCTTGTGCTTGTAAACCTAGCATTGGGGAGGCAGAGACAGGCAAATCTCTGGAACTTGCTCCAGCTCTCGATGAGCATCCTTGTGGTCAGAGGATGACTCTGAGCCCGTTCTCTCCTCTACCTTTGTGTGGGCTCTAGGGATGGAGTGAAGATCATCGGGTGACATCTCACGACCCCCGAATTCACCCTTTCTGATGAACGTTGTCAACAAACTTGAAAGAAAGGGGAGCTTCATCCTGGAAAAGACGGACTTTGAAAACGCTGTAGCTAACTTCACACTTAACGGGAAGGAACAAATGCTTTTCCCAAGACGGCAGCCAGGCAGTGATGCCTGTGCTTCATTCATATTCAACAGGATTCAGAAGCTCTGACTGCTACAGAGATGGATGGGTGGATGGATAATTATCTGGCAATATGTAGAAAAGCTAGAATTAGTGAGTAAATTAGCAGGGTTATCAGATGAAGATCAACTTGTAAAAATAGCCATAATTCTGTATTCTAGCAATAAATGATTGGAAATTGATTTTTTTTTTTTAGAGAGAAATCAATTCAGTGATTTATTTTTCCCCTTCAACATGAGAATTTTGTCTATTTCTTTGGCTCCCAGAGCCTCTATTTCTATAGAAATAGGGTGGAAGGAAATATCCAAGTAAGTGCCATCAAATACCCTCTAAGATTTATGCACATTCCAAAGACTGCTAATTCCTCTAGGAATAGGGCGCTGAGGTACACATACAAATGTACTTAATATATAAGTTCATATGTAAACAAAGATAAACACAGAGTCAATATCCACTTATTCACACTTAAATAGAATGACTGCTACAGACAGTAGCATTGTTTGATCCCATATTAACACAAAGAGAAGTTGTCTTTGAAGCCTTCAAACCTAATAGATCTCTTCAGGAAAATATTAGTAATATCTCTAAGCCAACTTTATTTTCTCTGTACTGTGATCTGTATAAGAATACATTATCTATTACCACTCCAGTCACATAAGTCACTGTGCCTTGCTCCATAAATACTTAAGAGCTCCTTTAGGAAACCTGCCTGGTGACAGTTATCACTGAGATGTTCCAATTGCCCTCTACCCTAATCCTCCAAGTTGACACCAAAAATGGACATTTTATAACAAAGTTACTCATTTGTCTCAAAACCAGAACAAATAGAAAATAACACCATGAAAGGAATTTCAGCATGTTCTGACCACTGCTGCAGGAACACAGAAACTCAGACATGCAGGATATTAGCACTATATAGGAAAAATCAACAAACTCAGCACGCCTTCAAGAACTGGAATAAAGGCAGACTCAATAAAACCATATTATTTCTTCCTCAAGGCAATCAAAAAAGAAAAATGATTTAATATCCTTGGTCCATAAGAAGAAATATTTACTTACATCCTCAATGGACTAAAAGATTTTAGACGTCACAATTAAAATTCTATCTTTCCAAAAATATTATATTATCAATGCAATAAACTCAATAAACTTAAAACAAAACTTAACTTCATTTAAACTAAACTTCATTTAAACTTTTAAAAAACCAACAAAACATACTTCCTAGAGTGCAAAATGCTTATTAAATACTTCAAGAACACAAAAGTAATTTGTTTAAAAACACAGGAATCCTTTGCTAAAGGGCCATCAACACAAAAGACACCCATTGCCAGCAATGGGTGCCAGCTGGAAGAAACATGGTGTTAAGCTTTGTGCTTGGCCTCTGCCCCTTTCAGATGACATGTTATTTGTACAAGCTCATGGTTGGACTCTGGTACATGCACATGTATGCATCACAAAAAAGTCCGCGTGCACAGCCTTGAATCCTTCTGGAATCCAAGGAGTGCAGCTCCTCCAGAGACATCTTCAAGTACTCTCCCACTTCGGGGCAGGGTGTCACTTGTGGAATGTTGAAGCCATTCTGACCCCCATCTTGATCAGCCATGCTGTCAAAGAAGAGCCAGGCTGAATCATCCTTCCCATACTTCACAAAAGCAACATAGTGGCTCGTTTCTATGCAGAGAACAGCAAATAACTCCATCTTCTGGCAGGGGATGCAGCCGTGTCTCCAGTCCCAGTCAGGCAAGTCTTTGGGAAGTGATACTGGGTGATATGTATGATTCATTCTCTTGGGATGGAGGTGAACCTGAGTGCAGCAGGTCTTACAGAACTGCTTGATCTTCCCTGCTGTGATGTCGGGGTCTTCATAGCAGTCTCTACACTCGAACATCGCAAGTCCTCCACAGATGCGACACTCCCTGGGAGTGTCTTCAAGCAAATCCGTTATATTTAATTCTAGAGAAGGGAAAATTTTTTTGAACATTTTGAAGTCTTTTCCAAACCGAGGCATCTGAATAATCAAGCATGATGGTGCCTCTGCACATTTCAGGTTGCTGTTGATAAAAGACCATTCTAGTAACTGTTGAATTGTAGGAACTCCAACTTTCTCATTTTTTTCCATAAAGATCTGATAGAAGTTGCAGTCTTGGACTTTCTGATCTGCTGATCTTATTTTTAACAATGGCTCAACCCTTAAAATATCATGAAACAGGATATTTAGAAATTCTTCAGGATCTTTTTCTTCAGAGGTAAATCCTGATGCAGCCTCAACTTTTTCAAGTATTTTCCTCAGTTTCATAATTTTTGTGGCACACACATATCCATATATTCTCAGAGGATTAACTATTTCTGTCCTCAGTAGCTCCTGGGTCTCACTATAATACTCTACATCATTCTTTTCTTTGGGTCTGAGCAACACAGTATCCAGGACAGAACTAAAAGCAAATAAGCAGAATAAAGTTGAGTCCAAGTAACAAGAATTGTAATGGCCCTGGATGCCTTTCTTCTTTCCAATCATTATCTCTAAACCTTCTTTTTCCATCTTTGGTGGAGTATTTTCTTCTACTACTTCACTTAAGTAGCCTCCAAATGCTAAAGAATTACACCTTTCAATCTGATTAGAAACAGGCTGCAGGGAGGCAAACCTAGAGTCGGGTCTGCAGCTCTTCAGTTTCACGAACAGGGCCTTCTTCACGGCGCAGGTGAAGTAGTGCGTGCCCCTGAACGTGCCATCTGTACAGCCTGCACATTCATCCTCCAGTTCCAGCCCAGCTAGCACGTCACTGAGCCCAGGCGGCTGGCCAATCCAACGGATAACCCCATAGAACGGGGGATTCTCTTTCTCTTCAGCCAGTGAGCCCACCTCTAGGCCGTATGCATTACCAGAAGAGATGGGCAAAGGTGGACTCTCCTGGACAGGCGTGCTGTTCAGCTCGCCCATTACAGACTGCACTGACAGTGACAGTGGGCTGTGAGCAATGCTGCCGTTAGTATTGGGCATCTTGGTCAGGCTGAACGGTAGAGAGTGGAATCTGTTCTCGCTGGATAAGGAGTTCATGGAAGGAGGTTGTGGTGGAGGTGATGAATGTCCAAAGTCTGGAGACAGCTCTGTAAGTGACTTTGCAGGGTCTTCTGCAACTTCATCAATATACCATGAATTTTTGGATTTGGATTGTTGTTGTGAGTCAATAGATGACCCATTTAAGGTATAAAATAATTCAGATCTGCTTCTACTTCCAGGGTCTGAGGTAGATCCTGTAACCTTTTGTTTATTATGACTAGATGAACCTTTGTCACCAACACCTCTTGACATAAAGGCAAGTTTGGGAGGCCTCCTTTCCGGTGGTGTCATGCTCTCTGGAATGATATCATTGATGTGCAGAAGAATTGTACTTTCAACACTTGCAAGGCTACAAAGTTGTACTCCATCAAACCTTCCATCCCAGTTGCCAATAGGGTTATCCATGTCCACACCAACAAAATATCCTAGACTCTCTTTTCTTGGCAAAACATCACAGAATATCACTGTTCCAGATTCTACACTTTCTCCGACCTTTAGAGATACTCTGGAGTTTATTTCCAAAGGGGGAGGTTCAGCCTGCATTGTATCCCCCGGGGCTGCAAAATCATTTTCCAATCCATTGTCATTGTCATCTATGGGCTCCAGCTTGTCCAATGCCACAAACATGCCACAATCTTCATCACACTGAAAAAGCTGTTTCCCTTGATATACCCCATCAATGAAACCTTGGCCACGACCTTTTTCCTCAGGCTCGCGGGCCCCCGCGCAGCCGAACCTGGAAATTGAAATTTTTAAAAAGCCTGGTGTGGTGACTCACACCTGTAAGTAATCCCAGCATGTGGAGGCTGAGATGGAAATATCTCCATGAATTTGATGCTAGTCTGTGCTGAAGAGTGAAGCTGTCTCACCAAAAGAGAAAAGAAAAATAGCAAAACAGTTGCTAAAAGATGGGCGGTGGAGGTGCACATCTTTAATCCCAGTACTCAGGAGGCAGAGGCAGGTGGATCTCCGTGAAACCTATCTTGAAAATAATGACATCTTGAAATTTGCAGGCAAATGGATGGATCTAGAAAACATCATATTGAGTGAGGTAACCCAGACCCAGAAAGACAAATATCATATGTACTCTCTCATAAGTAGCTTATAGGCATGAAGCAAAGAAAACCAGTCTAGAATTCACAAACCCAGAAAACCTGGACAACAGTGAGGCCCCTAAGATCTAATCTACATGGGAAGTAGAAAAAGACAAGAGCTCCTGAGTAAATTGGGAACATGAGGACCATGGGAGAGGGTAGAAGGAAGGGGAGCAGAGAAAAATGTATAGCTCAATAAAATCAATTAAAAAAAAAAGAAACCTATCTCAAAAAAAAATCAAAAAACAACAAACAAACCAGTTGCTAACTCTGAAAAGAAGGAAATACTTAGCTGGGAAGCTGACGGTGTGGCTCTCCATCCACTCTTAAACTACAAATCTCTGGATAGAGAAATCGTAGGGGACTGAACAAATGGACAGACATAGTGCATCATGGACAGGAGAGCTGTTGTCTTCATGCTTACTAAAAGCCAGCAAGGGCTTCTCTGTAGCTCTGGCTGTCCTGGGGAGACGAGGCTGGCCTCGAAATCAGAGATCCACCTGCCTCTGCCTCCTGTGTTCTGAGGTTAAAGGTGGGTGCCACCACCTCCCAACTCAGCAGGATTATTTTGTATGGGGAAAAGCTGAATCTAAAATTGTAGAAAGTCAGGGTGGCTCCAGGGTGGTGATGGGCAGAGGTGTGTGTGTCTTGGGTGGGGTGGGAGGGAGTTTCCTTAGGGAATGGACTTTGTGTCTCTTATCATGCCTGAGAATCTAAAAAGTTGCTTTTCATGTCTGGCCACTGTAGATCTGCAAAGCCCTGGGCTCTGTCACTCCTGTTCCAAACCGCTGGAGCCTGTTGGCACTTGCTGTGGTCTGAATGCTGTACCCAGCCCTAGTTCATATACTGGAATCCTATACCTAATGAGATTGTTAAGAAGAAGCAGAGCCAGCCTTAGCAGGGTGAGGTGGTACTTACTTAATCTTAGCACTGGGGAGGTTGAGGCAAAGGAATCTGAGGATAGCCTGGGCTTAAAAAAAAAGGTTTGGGAAGCCTTGAGAGCTTAGTCCTCAGGAGTAGTGTTAGTCTGCTGTAAGAAAGGTCAAAGGTTGCCTCCTCCTTTATAGTGGCTGCATACAGGGTGCCATCTGTAAGAAATAGGCTCTCACTGGAAACACAATCCGCCAAAACCTTGATCTTGGGCTTTGCTGCTTCCTGAGCAGTTAGCAACACATTTTTTATTCTTTATATCTTAGCCAGAATGGAGTACTTGGTTATAGCAGTGTGATTAGAGCAAGACAACAATTGATCTTTCTCTGAGTTAGAGAAGTGGGTGGCTGAGACCTTGAGTGGCAGGGAATTTTTTTCACTCTATATCTCCCTGTACCTTTTGAATTTTATACTACATGCAAGTATTTTCTCTTAAAAACTACTGGTGTGTGTGTATGTGTATGTATAATATATACTTATATATGTATATATGTAAAATCTCCATATGTATATGGAGATTGCTCAGTCAGCAAAGAGCTTGAGTTTGAGGTTTCCCAGAAAGTACTTTAAAAAGGAAAACAAAAGCCTGGGCGTGGTGCTGTGCATTGGTAGTCTCAACATTTGGGTGTCTCATCCTTGGGGATCCCTGACTAGCCAGCCTAATATGCAGGGTTCAGGACAATGAGAGATCCTGTCTCAGGTGTCTTCTGCACACAAATGCACACAAAGACACACAGCTGTCTGCATACACCTCCATATAAATATTTAAAAATATTTTTAAAATAACCGGTACCAGCTCTACCTTAATGAACATTAATTTTAAAGCTAATGTATCAGCTATAATCTGCAATTTTCCCTTTACTGTCCATTATAATTTGGAGGCCTTTGGGGAGAATGACTTAGATAATAAATACTGAACACTCGAACAAACTTGAAGCTTACATTTTTTTTAATACATTTTCCTGCAAGGCATAGTGTAGCATACCTTTAATCCTAGCATTCAGGAGGCAGAAGCAGGCAGATCTCTTAGTTTAAGACCAGCCTGGTCTACATATCATGGTCTAGGCTGGCCAGGGCTACAGCAACAAAATACATTTTTCCATAAAAAACAAGCATTCTATATTTGTAGCTGATACTACTTAAATTAATGGAAAACTTCTATTTGAAAGGAATCATCTTTAATAAATTTAGTTAATTAAACTGTAACTTTGTTTTAGTGATTTGTTCTGCTGTGGTGCCGGGGCTAAAGGTATTCACCACCATGCCCAGCAAATGTTATTTTTAAGGAAGTTGAAAAAACTATCATCCTAGTATGACAGACTCAAATAGGCAGATTCTTGGAAATATGGTCTTGTATGTGCACTTGAATGTGTGTGTGTGCGTGTGTATGCACGTAGATACCAGGGTCTGATCACTGACTATCTTGTGTATTGAGGCAGGGTCTCTCACTGAACCTCGACTCAACAGTGTGGCTAGTCTAGTTAGAGAGTGTTCTGGGGTCTCCTCTCCTCTTAGTGTGGGGATTACAGGTGGATTGCCCCGCCTGCCCCGCATTTACATGGTAGGCAAGCGTTCTATCTGGAGCCACACCACTGCTCTAGCTGGCATTTGCATGTTAAGGAGCCAAACTCTAGTCCTCTTGCTTGTGTGGCCAGTGTTCTACCCACTGAACCACCTTCCCCGTTCTGGAATTTCTGTACAAAGCCCATAGTTCTGGGTTCTAGGTTTTTTGTTGTTTGCTTGTTAGTAAGAC
Source organism: Microtus pennsylvanicus (assembly GCF_037038515.1). Taxonomy (NCBI): domain Eukaryota; kingdom Metazoa; phylum Chordata; class Mammalia; order Rodentia; family Cricetidae; genus Microtus; species Microtus pennsylvanicus. The sequence continues at coordinate 104,643,879 of NC_134584.1, read as the reverse complement.
CACATCAGTAAATGTCCTCACTAGTAGCCTGGATGCTGCTTCTGAATTGTTACTGGTTTTTGTTGTTAAATGTCCAGGGGTGCACTCAGTACTTCAAATCACAATCCTTTTACATTGCTAAACATCACACACACACACACACACACACACACAGAACAGACTCGTTTAACACCTCCCATAACTTACGCAAGTTGTCTGTATGTCCCTGGTCTCCAGTGCAGAGACTGGCAGCTGTGAGTTCATTATGTCCTTATTGACCCCTCGGGTTACCAGGCCCAGTCCTGACAGCCCTAGAGGAACTGTGTTCCTGACGAGAAATTGGGACATATTGACAATTCTCAGAGTCCCAGGAGGAGAAACAGGATAGAGTTTGTATGCATCTCCCTGAGTCCCAGGGGTTGTGGCTTTCATTCAGTGCCAGAGTGTGGAGAGATGGAGTCTGGCGGGAAGTGTTTGGATCCTGTATGCAGAACACTGTGAATGGCTATTGCTTCTTTCCTGTAAGTTCTCTGCTCAAGGACTGGATCAGTTTCTATGAGAATGGGTAGTTACAAAGACAGGTTGCCACCTGCCCCTTCTGGCATGTTCTCCCGCCTACACAAGCCTGCTTACCCCCTCTTCTTCCTACCAGGACTGTAGCATGAGGCTCTCACCAATGAAGAATTGAAGTCAGAAGTGGGGGGAGGGATGAGCACTAATTACATTTCAAGTCTAGCATAACATAAACCAAAGCATAATAAGGTACATTCTTTCCTTTGACTGGAGTTTTTCTAATACTGGTTATTTTGTGTTGATCAAGAGCCTTGCTTACCTTCTTGTTGACTTGGAGATGCTGGGGGTGGAACTCTCAAGTGGGCTGGATGAGCACTGTACCACTGAGCTATATTCCTGTCCTAGCTAGCATGTTGGTTAGCACTCTCCTGCCTTAGTCTTGGCACTTGGGTGTATTCCTCTGCCCTTATTCCCTTTGCGAAAATGCCCTCTTGGCTCCGTTCTGTAGGTTATTGCTTGAGAGCCCTTCTCTTACCTCCCGGTCCCTGGAGGACAGCCCCACTTGGTGTCCCCCATCACTCTGCTTAAATCTTTGTCATTCCCAGGGGAATAAGCTTTTGTTTTAGTTTTTCACTGTTTCCCTGGTGCCTGGCACATCACGAGGCACTGAATGAGCAGGTGAATATTGTGTGATGAAAGAGGAAAAATATGGATTGTTACTCAGCATAGTTTATAAGGTCAAGGTATTTAAAAATAAGGAACTTATAAGGGAAGGTTATTGTATATTTATAAATAAGCAGCCAGGATCTGCTTTGAGTGGAGACTGTTGGGGAGAAAGTGTGGAAATAAAATGGCATTGTAATGACTTTCTTTTTAAAACTTTTTATAGAGTGTCTCCTGCTCCTGGGAAACAGAAGCTTTTGCTTAGAAGACAGATTTTTGTAAAAGTTGGGGAAACCATAGGAAGCTTTGCCAAGCCGTTCGCTTAGAGAAGTGTAAAATGAAAACCAGGGATCCTGTAATTATTTGGAGTTCTTTGCTTTCTGATAACTGTGTTTCGAGAGGGAGTTGTTCCTCTCTGCCAAGATGGGGTCCTCTGATACCCCTCAGGGTCGAGTGGATGCCTTAGCCAAGAGTTAGGCTAGAGTCATGGTGGCTCTTAGAAAACTTGATTAAAAGCAAAGAATAGCAGTTCCAGGATTTGTCTCTGGAGGCTGGAGGTGTGGTGCGTCCTCAACACACAAACACGCACATACTCATGCCCTTCACAGATTTGAAAGATTGGCTGAGCCTGGGCATTATTGAGGTAGCAAACACCTAAGGTTGTCAGTCTCATCCAACTGTAGCAGTTCTGCGGGATTTCTTTGCTGCCACTGCAGTTTGATGATGAGCGCAATGGAAGCCTTCATTTTTGTGGTTTCCCGTTGATTCCAGTGTAGCTATGAAAAACAGTGTAAGGCTCAAAGATTTCAGTAGGAGAGAGAGAGAAACCTGGGCCCAGGGCTCTTTTTGTGGAAACCCCTTCAGCTGTGCACGCCCAGGGTTTGTGAGGGTGTATAACTTGAGATTCAGACCTGTCTGCATAACTTTAGAGGAGATCAAAATCAGTAAGTAGCTGTGCGTGCTGGCAGGGGCAGCTCAGTCAGTAAACATGCTTGTCACACAAACTCGATGGCCTGAGTTCAGTTTTAGGGTCCCTCTATGAAAGGAGAGACTCAAATTCTGAAAACTGTCCCATGACTTTCAGGATGAGAGCTGGGGCAGATGCAAGCATCCCTTACATAGACCACATACACATATAAACATACAGAGAGAGTAGCAATAAGCAGAATAACTTAAAAAGCATCATGACACATCTGCTCTGGTGGGTATTAGGAGTCAAACCCAGGGCCTCAGGCATGCAGGCAAATGCTTTGTGGTTGAGGTTTGTCTCCCAAGCTCCCCCGAAATTGCTGCTGAGGACAAGGGACAATTAGCCTCCCCGCCCTTGGGGTCCAAAGAATCAGGCACCACCATTACAGGCTCTCCATGCTCCTGAATTGAGATTACTCTCTCTCTCTCTCTCTCTCTCTCTCTCTCTCTCTCTCTCTCTCTCTCTCTCTCTCTCTCTCCCTTCCCCTCCCCTCCCCTCCCCTCCTCTCTTCTCTTCTCTTCTTTTCTTTTTCAAGTTTCTCTATGTAACAGCCCTGGCTATCCTGGAAGTTACTCTATGGACCAGGCTGACTTTGAACTCACAGAGATCCGCCTGCATCTGCCTCTTGAGTGCTAGGATTAAAGATTGTTAATATTAAAGGATTTTTTAAAAATATGATGCTTATTACAGACTATAAGCATTTTATGGTGAGGAAATCAATAAACTTACAAATTGTTCAAGGGAAAATTCAAATATCATTCTCTCTTGTTCCTTCTTCCTGAATTACAAATGGTCAGCTCTTTATTAACAATGAGAGCAATCTTCACAGTGTACAGAGGGTTATTCCACAGCAGCGGATAACCACTCTGGCTTTTTGTCCGCCAGACAGAAATCATTTTCATTTAAGCAAATTAGTTCCGTACAATTTAAGCAGTTGTAAAGTAGTTCAGAGAGATGCAGGTTCCATAGCATCAGGTAATTGAGTTTAGAAACTCCATTCTGACAAGATCTAGCTTTCCGCTGAAACTACTTAGTAACCTTTTCTGCTCCATTTCAGAGTTGTTCAGTGTATCCTGAGACAACAGCTCTGAAGGGGCCGAGGGCTACAATTTTACCAATATTCACTAGGCGCTCCTGATTCCCTCTGTCCCCGCCCCTTTCCTCTAGCCTGAAACATTGTCCCTCCATAGCTTGAGTGCTGACAAGCCTCCTTCGTGGTCTCAAGCCCCCTATTCTAGATTTCCTGTTTATCCCTGGTCCCTTTAATTGACAAAGGTTAAATGCTTACTGCCTGTGCATAGGACCATGCCTTAGGGCCTCACCTGCCCTTGCTGGGCCAGAGTGACCTGTGTGAGAGCTGAAGAGTCCAGGTGAGAGGGTTACCTGCCACCAAAGGCTAAACATAAGATACCGAGCCTGGCACTTAACTGTGGGCAGTACTTGGTAGATATTAGCCATTATAGTGAACACCATGGGTTCTGCCTCATCTGACCCGGTTCTGACCCAGCTTCTTTTCCTTTCAAGTACCCTCCATGTAGACCTACCTCAGCCGGGCTGGAAGGCCCTCGTTCCCCTTCAGTAGCCTCAGTAACACACTGGTGCTGCATGGCCCTAGCCCCACCTGTCAGGCCTGCAAGTGAATGAACTGGGTTGAGGCAGGGACCTGTGTCCTCATTTCCAGCAGCCGTCCTGGCCCAGCACTCCCTTACTAGTTTTTCTTTGCTTGACTGGTGACCTGTGTCTTGTGATGTCCTGTGATAAGCACTGGCTTGAACTGTGTATTTCTCTTTCTCGCCAGTCTGGGCTTTCTGAATGTGTTTGGATAGTACGGTGCACCTGTGGTCTGTTGATAAGTTATACACATCCACATGGCAAAGGTACCTTTTTTTTCCTGTTTGTTGTCCATAATGAAGAACTCCTGACTGCTAGGCAAGTGTTACCAGCTCATCCAAGTTTGTTTGGTCTTCTGTGTTGCTGAAGTTTGGGAAAGTCCCAAGTCCAGGAGGAACAAGCTAGATCTGGTTCATGTTGACCCTGAGAGTAGTGCTAGCATACATTGAAGGTGACCCTACAGTCGAGTCTCATCTCAGTCACAGGAGCAGCTTGCCTGTGCCCTTCCTGTGTGTTTACAGGTGAGGAGCCTGGCTTTTGGAAGAACACAGTCTTTCCTCTGGCCAGATGTGAGAAAGTTGGATGAATTTCGGTAGGGGCCTTGCATGTGCTAGTCCTGCGCCAGCCCACCCCGTGCTGGGTCCCCAGCCTCCTCCTTAGCCTTCGTCGCTGTCCTGTGGTGTAGGGATAAGTCCCGCCCTTAGGGGGCGTGTTCTCCTCGGGCTAATGTTTGCCTATAGATTTGGCAAGCGTGCTCCCAGCCCTCTCTTCTGCTTTCCTGGTCTCCGTGGGAACGGTGGTTCTGTAAGTCTATTTCGCCATTAAAGCTGTATATATATTTTTACAATCTGTCTGCATTCGTTTACGCCGTTACATTTTGGTGTCCAACGTTGGGCTATTTTGCCCCCACCCAAGCGGTAGCCCGCTAGCTAACACAGCACCCTCCCAGGTGCTGTTTTTTAGTTCGTGACTCAGGCTCCAGTGCCGAGTCCGAGACACACTCAACCACACAGGCCCATTCTGCCTGCCTTGGCTAAGTTTGCAGCGGAACCCCACTGCCTGAATTAGCAGAAGCTCAAGTACCTGCGGTTTTGCAACAAAAGCTGCCACAGCGGCACATTTGGTCTGATACAAAGTGACTTGGCCTGGAGGTGGTGGCACACACCTTTGATACCAGCACTTGGGAGGCAGAGGCAGGCGGATCTCTGTGAGTTCAAGGCCAGCCTGGTCTACAAGAGCTAGTTATAGGACAGGCTCCAAAAACACAGAGACCACCACTGGCAGGAACCGATTATTGCAGGTAAATTTTTTTTTTTATAAATAAAATGTCTGAACATGTTACTGTTCAAGAATTTAACAGTTTTTTTAATTGTACCATGTGGGAGATTTTACAAGAGGTGTCTATCACCCCACATCTATGGATCCTTCTGGGATTTGTAGTTTTCATTGGCACTAAATGGTTTGATAATAGAAATATGATAAAGTCTTTACGAGACGAATCCAGGATTCTTAAGGCAGAGATTGAACACTTAAAAACAATTGAGAATGACAACAATCTTCTCAAGAATCAGTTTGATGTTCTCCAGGCTGATATTAAGGAGAAATTCATTACTATGCAAGAGGGAACAGCTGATTTGGATCGTAAGCTTCAGTCCCTTTCTGTAGGAAATGAAACATTAACTGAGAGAATCAAAACTGCTGAATGTGACAATCGGATTTTGTCTAAAGCTTATGACAGATTGACGGAAAGATTGTCAATACAAGATGGCACGGTTTATGCCATAAAAATTATGTCCAAAGATGAGATGTTATCTCTAACGGACAAACTTCATACTTTAGAATCCTCAATGAAGGCTTTGGAACATAATTCTGGACAGGAGATTCAGACATTGCAGAAGGCAATGGTGAATAGAATTGAAAAGATTGAGGAATTTCTAAATTCTGATGAAGAAGAGCAAAGGGTAGAAAGGCAAATTTTAACTACATCTGTGGGTAAATCTCTCCGGGACAATTTCCACAAAGCTCTACCTACAGCTCTACCTGCCTTTCCAGTAATAACAACAGAGAAGGTGATTGGTTCCAAAAACCCTAGGGTCATCAAGGAGGGTACATGGGAGCCTGTCCGTATGAATGATCTCAAGGAAATAAAACAAGCTGTCATGACTTTTGGGATGCAAGCCTCTTTTGTTAAAGAGATGCTAAGATCTTGGGCCACGACAAGCAGAGCAACCCCCTCGGACTGGCTCCAGCTGAGCTCTGCAGTACTTGAGAGTGGACCGCAATTGAAATGGAAATGCTTATTCGGGCAAGAGGCTAGACTCTTAGAACAGCAGGAAAAAGCAAAGGGAATTGACATTTCCCTAGATAAAATTGTAGGTGAAGGGCTCTTTTCCGACCCTCAGGAACAAGCTAATTTGGATGAAAACACACTCTCCATGTGTACTACAGCAGCCTTAAGGGCTTGGGACAGGGTACAAGACCCAGGACAGAGAATGGAATCATTTGTCAAATTAACAGCTGAAGCAGAAAAGGAACTGACAATGATTGAGGAAAAATTACAACAGGCACATGTGGACAGGGTGAATCCAGAGCTCGATTGTATTCTCGTCATACTACCATCAAAAATTTCTCCTACAGGAATTTTAATGCAGAGAGATGATATTATTTTGGAATGGATCTTTTTACCACATAAACCAAGTAAGAAACTGAAAACTTAGGTGGAAAAAGTCTCTGAGTTAATTATAAAAGGCAAGCTGAGACTTCGTCAACTAGCAGGCATAGACCCAGCAGAAATTATAGTGCCTTTCACTGCTGATGAACTAAAGAAATTATGGGAAGATAATGAACCATGGCAAAGAGCTTGTGCTAATTTTTTGGGAGACATTAATAACAACTATCCAAAAAGCAAGAGGCTTAACTTCATAAAGAGAACATCTTGGATTCTTCCTTGAATCGTCTGTGATGCTCCAATAACTGGAGCCCGTACATTCTATACTGATGCCAATAAATCAGGGAAGGCAGGTTACAAATCAGAAGATTTGGGTAAGGTGGAACAAAGTCCTTATTATTCTGTCCAGAAGGCTGAATTATATGCCATTCTTATGGTGCTAAGGGATTTTAAAGAACCTATTAATATAGTCACTGATTCACAATACGCAGAAAGTTATTTTACGTATTGAAACTGCTGAATTTATACCTGATGATACAGAACTAACCTCATTGTTTCTCCAGGTTCAAGATTTGATCAGGAACAGGCTTTGCCCTATGTACATAACACACATCCGATCCAATACGGGTCTGCCAGGTCCTCTAGCACAAGGTAATGCAGAAATTGATCAATTATTGATTGGTAGTGTGCTATAAGCCTCTGAATTTCATAAAAAACATCATGTTAATAGCAAAGGTTTGAAGAAAGAGTTTTCAATTACATGGCAACAAAGCTAAGGAGATGGTAAAGAAATGCCCTACTTGCTCTTTCTATAACCAAACGCCACTGCCTGCAGGGGCTAATCCAAAGGGCACCCAAAGGAATGAAATCTGGCAGATGGATGTGTTCCACTTTGCAGAATTTGGCAAATTAAAATATGTTCATCACACCATTGACACTTATTCAGGCTTTCAGTGGGCAACTGCTTTAAGTTCAGAAAAAGCTGATTCAGTAATCACTCATTTATTAGAAGTCATGGCTATCATGGGTATACCTACACAAATAAAGACGGATAATGGTCCTGCTTATGTTTCTAGGAAAATGAAACGGTTTTTTGATTATTACAATATCAAGCATGTTACAGGTATACCATACAATCCTACAGGTCAAGCAGTCATAGAAAGATCAAATCGAACTATAAAGGATATGTTGAACAAACAGAAAGGGGTGGAAAACACCCCCAGAAATAGGTTACATAATGCTTTGTTAACCTTGAATTTTCTCAACGCTAATGAGAAGGGAACAACGGCTGCAGAAAGACATTGGATAATGGAAAAGTCTCCTGAACTAAATCAACCAGTTTATTTCAAGGATGTGCTGACCTCACAATGGAAGCCAGGAGATGTGCTATGTTGGGGAAGGGGTTTTGCTCTTATTTCCACAGGTGAGGAAAAATTGTGGATACCATCAAAATTAATAAAGGTTCGGTTTGAAGAAGAGAAGCCACTTGGAAAAGATAAATAACAATTCTTTCATAAGGATGGCGAGCATACTGATGGTAAGAAATACAGATAGGTTGGAGGCAGGGTTCTTTTCTTATCTCCACAGGAAAATACTCATCTTCAAAGAAATTGAGGGACCCTGAATATTTAATTACTGATGGATGGACACATTTTGTAAGTATTAATTTATATATATATATATATGTCTTATTAAATATTTCTTTATAAATATGTAGAGCTGGTTTTGAAGTTGGACTCTGGCTCAGTCCCTCTCCAATTCCAAGCCTGTTAGTAAGAGAAAAACCCAGAGTTTCTGGAGTTTTTGTCTCATGTCAAGAGCCATGATATGGGACAGAAAGAAATATGAGTTTAGAAAACATCTTTGCTTTTCTTCATATCTATCATACTTTTCATTGAATATATCTATCATGCCTTTCATTGAATATATATATGTATGTCTATGTATGTCTATATGATTAATGTTTAAGTTTTTCACAATGAACAATGAGTTTTTCCTGAAGTGACATTTGAAGTTTCCAGGAAGAAGATGGGGCCCCACAACAACAACTCTACCTGGTTGATATGACGTCATGATACTGATAGTGCTACTTCAAGACCTGTTTTGGATACCAGCTGCACAAGATGATCCCAACTTGGTTAGCTGAAATGGTGCACATCTTGTACAACATTCTGGCCAGACCTGCACAAAATATTCAGAGACTATTGGCAATTTTAAAAGACATTGATCTTGAAATTTAACCATCATTTTACTTTCACAGGATCCCCCAGAAAGAACGTCGCCCCCATGACAGCTGGAAGTAATTCTAGAGGACGACGTCCCCTCTCCTAGTAAAGTTTACCCCTGGGTTTAGGGACATCATTTAGGGGTTGGGAGGTTGGGGGAGGAATTTTATAAGCTCAGGGATCATTTTGAAAAAAAAAAAAAAGAGGGAATGATGGGATAATAGATTTATAGTTGTGAGTTACTGCTTTTAGACAAATATATTGGTATCGATTCTTGTATAATGATACAAAGTTAAATTATATTGACTATTGTATGCATGCATGTTTCTATCTCTGTTTAAAACATTTTTTATGTATTGACATATATTGTATTGATAAATATATATTGTATATATTTACCATATTGCAGTGTACATTTCTACCTCTGATTAAGATACTTATATAATGTTTGTGTATTGATATATATTTACCATATTGCAATGTATATTTGTACAGTGTTTATATTTGGAGGTCATTATCCTCATTTGTTACACAGTTGTTTATTGTCTTAGTCTTTAAGTTAGGTAGATATTGAGAATTATATAGATAAATAGTCATCTAAGTTTGTCATTTATAATTAGACTAATCAGGTTCTCTAGATATATAGAGATTATACTCAGTATAGATAGATAATCTTCGACCTCTTCAAAGAGCTGTAAAAAATGGCTTTTAATCTAACTCAGAGTTTCGTGATAGTGAGACACAATTGCTCCTGGCAACACCGCTCTATTCCTGAGAGAATGTTGAGCACCAAAGACACTCCACCTGGAGCCTTTCTATTTGGCAGAACTGCCTTTGGGCAAAGAAATGCCTATACCTCAACCACTGACAGAGATACAGAGCGTGCATCAATGGATAAAACAGGACTGTCATATCCTGCCAAGACAGGGTAAGATAGTTTTGAAAAGTTTCTTGCCTTTAATAATGGTATGTCAGTTATGTTAGGCCTTAGCCAAAATTGGTTGACTCAACATTGCAAACGAGACTTTGGGTAGTCAGTTGTCTCTGTCAATTGTTGCACATTTTGGATATATCTCGTTTGTTAAGTAATATTTATTCCCTTCTCAGATCTTTGACAGAGTTGAAGATTATATAATTAGTTACTCTCTACATTATTTAGACTCCTTGAGATAGAATGTTTAGCAAAACTTTTGTTCTCAATATTGTTTGTTATATTTATTATTTGTTATTATTGTATATAGTTGTATTTGGTTTAGTTCTTGATGGAGGAAGGTCATTGGCTAATAAAGGAACTGCCTTGGCCCTTTTTTATTGGTTAGGACATAGGTAGGTGGAGTAAACAGAACAGAATGCCGGGAGGAAGAGGAAGTGAGGTCAGACTCGACAGCTCTCCTCTCTGGAGCAGACGCCTCAGCAGAGACGCCATCCTCCCTGCTCCTGGGAAGACGCACACAATGAAGCAAGCTGCCAGGTCAGACATGCTGAATCTTTCCCCGGTAAGACCGGTGCTACAGTTTATTAGAGATGGGTTGATTGGGATATCAGAATTAGCCAGTAAGGGCTAGAGCTAATGGGCCAAGCAGTGATTAAATGAATACAGTTTGTGTGTTGTTATTTTGGGGCAAGAGCTAGCTGAGCAGGCGGCTGGGGTGTTGGGGACGCAGCCCCGCCGCTCCTTATTACTACAAGTTCTGTCTTATTTAGACAAAAAGGGGAGATATAGGGATAAGTCCCGCCCCTTAGGGGGCGTGTTCGCCTCGGGCTAATGTTTGCCTATAGATTTGACTAGCGCGCTCCCAGCCCTCTCTTCTGCATTCTTGGTCTCCGCAGGAACGGTGGTTCTGTAAGTCTATTTCGCCATTAAAGCTGTATATATATTTTTACAATCTGTCTGCATTCGTTTACACCGTTACACTGTGGCTGTGGGGAAGACTGATGATAGGAAGAAGCTCAGGCACATTTAGCGCAGTAGCCTAGGAAGCATTGCATAGAGAGTCCAGTCTACCTGGGCTGCTGTTTAAAGGGCTGGTGCTGACAGCCCAGACTGACTGGCTGAGTCAGTGTCCTAGAACAGACAGCGGGGAGGCCCCAGGGTTTAGACTTTAGGAACTCCTTGCTCTTGGTAGAATTTTGCCTTTTAGTTTTTTTATTTCTATGCTAGTAAAACAAAAGCTTACTAGTGAGGCAGCAAACGTCTGTATTCTTCATAGAACATGGCGGTGGAATTGAAGCCCAGGACTGTGTGTGCGTCCTGAAGTATGGTGTGGTGGGCTGGCGCGGAGGTCTCGTCAGCTTAGTCCTGCACGTGTCCCATGTGTCGCCCTCACCATCTTCACTGCACGTCTGGGAAAGCCGCAGCTGCTGCCCTGCAGTTGGAGGCCCAAGGGCTGCCAAGCTAGGAGGCCTTAAAAAAAAACAAAAACAAAAAACAACTGATTGCAAGGAAGTCTCAGGAGAGTCCACAGGACCATGGGTTTGTCAAAACATCTGTGTTCCATTTGTTCTATAGGAGCTGGCAGGGTGTTTGTTTGTTTGTTTGTTTGTTTTAAAATGACCAGATCAGTAGAAATGAAGTTTTTTAAAAAGAAAGAAAGAGAAAAAGAAAGAAAGAAAAGCTAGGTGTTTACAGTTACTTTCTTAGTAGAGTATCCAGATGTGGCAAATATAGAATTTAGCCAGACTGGTTCAGCCGTCTCATTCTCAACATCCTGCTCTCAGCGACTATTGCTTACATTGGGCAGGTTGTGCCCTGTGTGGATGCCTGAGGATGAAGGGAGGTGGAGGTTTGCGTGCTCTGATTGCCCCGTCACAGGTCTGTGCTAGCAGCATCTGCTGGCAGGGAAGGTGGCCTGTTGTCCAGAGAGGATGTTTTTGTTTATTTCTTCTGAGACAGAGTTTCCCTGTATAGCTCAGGCTAGCCCCCAGTTCTCAATACTCCTGCCTCTGTCGGGATTACAGTCATGCCCCACCGTGCCTGCCTTCCGCATCTGTTTGCCATTGGCTTAGAGCTTCTGTGGGGAGCAGTGATGTTTACTTTTTCCCCTTTGGGGCTGGGGATTGACTCAGCAAGCATTCTACCAGCAGCTTGTTTCTTTTGTTTGTTTTTTCTTTCAGTAGCTCTGTCTCCCTCATCTAATAGGGGAATTGATTTTACAGACGCGGCTGTGGCCTGATGTTAATTAAGCCAGATAGGAAACTAAGTTCTCAACTACGCAGATGTAAGCTGTAGATATCTTCTAGACATACTGTTTAAAACAGGTTTATTTTGAATTAATGAACATGTAGCCCTTGCAGCATTTTCTTTGCTGCATGTAGATAATAGTGTATTCAATGCCACATGAGTGACTACATGCAAACCAGTAATTAATACGTGCTCCTGTTTGCGGGAATGAAGAGCTTTCATAGCCCTCCTCACCTTTTGAGCCGGGGTCTCTATGTCAGTGGTTCTCAGCCTTCCTATGCTGCAACCCTTAATATAGTTCCTCAAGTTGTGGTGACCTCCAACCAGAAGATTATTTTCATTGCTATTCATAACTGCAGTTGTGCTACTGTTACGACATGTAATGCAAGTGTCTGTGCTTTCTGATGGTCTTAGGTGACCCCGTGAAAGGGTCCTTCAACCCTCTGTGTAATCCTGGAGCTTGCTGTGTAGACCAGGATGGCCTTGAATTTACAGAGATCCTCCTGCCTCTGCCTCCCTGCTTCTTTCTCTCAAGTGCTGGGATTAAAGGTGTGCTCTCAGTCCATTTTAAAACCTAAGTTGTGAAGTCAGGTGTAGCTCAGTTGTAGAGCTCGTGCCTAACATGCACTGGGTTCAGTTCTTGTTGCCCTCTCAAGAAAATCCTGAAGTTATCAGTCAGTCCACCGAGCAATCAGTGATGTGTGGTAGGCAGTAGAGTTAGGTGTAGACAGATGGTAGAGTTTCTACCTGAGTGTGTTCCTTCTCCCTTTTGCCTTGCACCTCTCTTCTCTTGCTGTTTCTAGACTGACCTTGAACTTCTGGACTCAAGCCTTGCTTCTCTTTCAGCCTCCCACTTAGTGAGGGTCACGGGTTCACCACTGCGCTCATACCTTTGTGGCTTGCCTGGCTGCTTTGAGGTTACACTGTGTTGAGATGACCTGTGTCGCCCAGGCACACGCTTGTTGGCTACAGGCTTTATTGATAATAGGCTCTGGGGGTACATTCACAGGTCTCTTGAGTCTTGCATGGCTTCGTTCTTTCTGTAGGACTGTTTTTCTCCCCGATCAAGGGCAGCATGTGACTCCTGAGCCCATTGGCCCATGTCTCCCTTCAGCACAGCTCTGCCCAGCTTTGTTTTGTCCCACTTTTGCCTGAGGCCACTCAGATACTCCATTCTCTGCCAGTCTGGCCAGCTTATGGAGGGCATCCATCTATCAGGCTCTTCTGGTAGAGGCTTCTGAGCACTGACTGCCTTGGGCTGAGAACTTAGGGGCAATGCTGGTGTGGGGATAAGAGCTTGTGCTGCTGTGTTGGCTCTGCCTGAGATAGCTGGGGGCTGGCAACCCTCAGCCTGCCAGCGTCCATGAGAGAGTGATAGGATGGAGGGACGTGCAGGCCTGCAGAGGAAGGTGCCAGTCCCTGTGTAGTTGTTACCAAGCCAAGAGACCCAGCAGCGGGGAATGCTCTGTTTTAGGTGAGAGGAATGAACTACAGGAAGGAGTCTGGGAAACCTTGTTGCCCTGGCTTATTTGCAGAAGGATCCCAGCCTTGCTCGGAATGCTGCATTAAGAGGCCCATGGAGCCGAGCACATTTGCAGGATGAGGTTTTGGTCCTCCGTGCAGGGCAGTGTTTCCCGTTTTACAGTAGCACAACTCCGAAGGGTCAGAGGAGTCGTAAAGGAATGGTTAAGCAGGGCTAAGCGTTTCATTGTTTAAACTGTATCTGTAATGTATTGTGAGAGGTTTTTAACATTTTAAATGTTTGTCCCTGGCTGTCTGCCAGACCCCATGCTAACCTGCTCTTGGTGGTTAAATCCCAATGAGCATGAGACTGTCTCTGTTTGGACCTGGCTGGGTCAAGTTAGAGGTACCTGGCTAGCCTGGGTTTGGGCCTACCCCTTGGGGTCAAGGTCCTGAGCATGAAGAGCAGTCTGCAGTCCCTTCTTCTGGGGGCCATGGAGTAAATGACCAGTTCCAGGAGGGGCGAGCGAGGGTGTGGGGCTCCTGAAGCCGCACTGCTCTCCTCAGCGCTGGCCTTGCTGCTGCTGTCTCCCCACACATCTCTTCTGCCTTCCTGCTTTCCTGGCTGCTTTCCCCTGCGTTCGAGACCCCCCCCCCCCCCCCAGGTTACCACTTGAAGCCAGTTCCTCCGCTGCTGCTCCAGCCTCACATCTGGTGAAGTGTTTTGGGGAGCCCGGGGCTGCACAGGCCTTACAAAGCTCCTTTATGTCAGGACCTCAGCCGAACACATTTGTATTAGGAATAGCACACTTGTAATTCGACTATAAACCACAGACTAGGAGAACAGCCTCTTAAAATACTTATGCCTTAAGAAAAAAATCAGGCTATTGTAGAAAAATAATTTTTTAAAGTAAAAATTGCCAGTTTTCTCAGCTATCAAGTATGGCCTCCTCAGATACTTGGGTGAATGCTGTGTTAGCCTTTTTCCTGTTTGCAGATTACTGGGATGGGATACTATGGATACTGTTTCATAACTTATCCTTGGATATATCGCAGTCTGAAAATAGATATACGTTATTTCTCTTAAGAACGTTCCCTGAAGATGGCTAAGGAGAGGGCTGTACGGGTACTGTTCCTGCCGTGAAAGAATGAAGACCTCGTTCAGCTCTCTAGCTGCCGGGGTGCAGAGCAACACCTCTGTACCTCTGGTGCAGGGAACAGGGGCAGAGTTACAGTGACAAGGGATTACTGCAGCTCATTGGCCGTCTCGTTGGGCTGAATTGTGACCCCATGGATAATGAAGGATGATTGAGGACAGACACCAGATGCAGACCTCTGACCTCCATATCACTCAGCCATGTGCATGCACCCACATGAGCACGTCCGTACACAACACACACACACAAACACACACACACGCACTTAGCCATGTGCATGCACCCACATGAGCACGTCCGTACACAACACACACACACAAACACACACACACGCACTTAGCCATGTGCATGCACCCACATGAGCACGTCCGTACACAACACACACACACACACACACACGCACTCAGCCATGTGCATGCACCCACATGAGCACGTCCGTACACAACACAACACACACACACACACACACGCACTTAGCCATGTGCATGCACCCACATGAGCACGTCCGTACACAACACACACACACACACACACGCACTTAGCCATGTGCATGCACCCACATGAGCACGTCCGTACACCACACACACACACAAACACTTTCTGCTGAAATTCAGAATATATATAGAAATGACCCCCAGCTATGTGTTTGCAGCCTTTGGTAGCCCACTCTAATGGACCCTTTCTTGTTTTGCTGTAGGTACCATTTTGGAAATGGGACATTCGTTTCATGGTTGGGTGATAGTATTGAAGACTTACCTAGGAGTAAGGTTGGGTTAGAGATGCAGCTCAGTATAGAGGTCTTGCCTAACGCACAAAACCCTGGGTTCCATCCCAGTTGTACTCACATGAATGCATATGTACATATATGTAGTGTAGTAGGAGGTTTCTGTCCTGCCCAGTCCCGCAGTAAACTCACAGAAACTATATTATTTGCAATACTGTTTGGCCAGTAGCTTAAGCATATTTCTGACTAACTCATATCTTAAATTAACCCATTTCCATTAATCTGTGTATCACCACAAGGCTGTGGCTTACTGGGTAAAGTTCTGGCTGTCTCCAGTGGGACTACATGTTTTCTCTCTGACTCCGCCTTCTTTCTCCCAGCATTCAGTTTAGTGTGCCCCACCTACCCACCCAGTTCTGTTCTGCCCTGCTCTGCCATGGAGTTGCCACCAGAGACAGACATGCCCACAGCCACATGGCAATACGCAGATTAATGGAGATGGGTTAAATTAATATGTAAGAGTTAGCCAATAAGAAGCTAGAGCTAATGGGCCAAGCAGTGATTTAGTTAATATTTCTGGTATTGAGCTGCTAAATGGCTGGGAAACAAACAAGCTACCTCTTACTACAAATATGTGTATATATACACACATAGACACATAAAATCTAAAAGGATTTAGGGGCATGGCAGACTAGTAGAATGCTTAGGCTCTGGTTCACTTCACACACGTGTGCATGTGCATGCACACACATACACACACACAGCTTCCTAGGACTGGGATTTCTGGCCCACTTAAACCACTAAACCTTTTCAGCTCCCTGTTTTAATTATTTTAGAACTGGGTAAACAGTTTTCTAGAGTGCCTGTATATTGGTATTCCTTTATTTATTTATTTTAGTGGTCTTTTGATGCAGGGTTTCTCTATATAACAATCCTAGCTGTCCAGGCATCTGCTTCATAGACCAGGCTCCCTCAAACAGGCTGGCTTTGAACTCACTAAGATCCACCTGCCTCTTCCTTCTAAGTACTGGGATTAAAGGTGTGTCCCACAGCCACCGGCGTATCATTTGTATTCTTACTAGCAGTATATGAAAGTTCTAGGTGCTCTGCTTGGCCTCATAGTCTCTCCTGTCTATTCTATCTGTTGCCTGTCTGTTTAGAGGTAGAGTCTCACTGTGTAACCCAGGCTGGTCTTGAATTTGAGATCCTCCTGCCTCAGCTCCTGAGTGCTAGGGTTATGGGTGTGCACCTATCTTTTATTTGTTCTGGGTATTGACTCTTATACATATATGATTTATAAAATTTCTTCCTGTTTTTCATTCTGTTGATTCCTTTACATAGAAGCTTTATGTTTTGATGATAGTTAGATAGGTAGATAGATAGATAGATAGACAGACAGACAGACAGACAGACAGACAGACAGACAGTACTGATTCTCTGTTAACTTGTGTTTGCTGAACTTGTGGTGTCATATTCAAGGAATCATAACAAATCCAGTGTCATGAAGTTTTTGCTGTACTTGCTATTAAGGGTTTAGTAGTGATGGGTGATACTAAGTTCTTTCTCCCTCAAGGGTTTAGTAGTGATGGGTGATACTAAGTTCTTTCTCCCTCAAGGGTTTAGTAGTGGCGGGTGATACTGAGGCCTTTCTCCCCCAGCTCTTCAGTGTTCTTGCTGATGTTTTGTTTACTGGTTGGAACCAATTATGAAGAAAAGAATGCTGACTGTTGGAGCAGCTGTGCTGCTAACATCTTTGTCCGTGATATGTTTTTGTTTCGTGTTTCTAGAGGCTCTGTTATTGGTTGTACACATATTTGGGAGTGTTGCGGCTTAGTAAATTGGGACTTTGTTGTAATACGGTGTTCTCTTTTCTTCATCGTAACTTTCAGTGTGAAGTTTTCTTTGTCCTTCTTAACGGAGTCACTCCAGCTCTCTGAGGAATTGCGTTTATGTAAACACTAACGGATGGTCTGTGTGTCGTAAATACCACAGCTTCGTACTTCTGCTCTGCTTCCTCGGGTTCACAGAAACCATGTCAGAAAGAGAACACATTTTACACTGAACTGTCAGTCATATTCCAAAGAAGAGGGGGATTATCAATTATTTACTCAAGGTGTTTTCATTTGTACCTGTTTATTGTTGCTTGAGACAGGGTCACTATGTAGCCCTGACTGCGCTGGAACTCCCTGTGTAGAACAGGCTGGCCTTTCTGCTTGCCTCTGCCCCCATAGTGCTGGGATTTAAGTTGTGTGCCACCACACCTGACTCCACAGTGCTGGGATTTAAGTTGTGTGCCACCACAGCTGACTCCACAGTGCTGGGATTTAAGTTGTGTGCCACCACAGCTGACTCCACAGTGCTGGGATTTAAGTTGTGTGCCACCACAGCTGACTCCACAGTGCTGGGATTTAAGTTGTGTGCCACCACGCCTGACTCCACAGTGCTGGGATTTAAGTTGTGTGCCACACCTGACTCCACAGTGCTGGGATTTAAGTTGTGTGCCACCACGCCTGACTCCACAGTGCTGGGATTTAAGTTGTGTGCCACCACACCTGACTTCTGTTGTTCTTTTTCGAGGCATGGTGTCATGAAGCCTAGACTGGGCTCTCCATGTGCTCTGAGACTTTACATACCTGTAGGCACCTGTACTAGTGCACACCCACAGAATAAATAAATTCAAAAAGAAAGCATCTCTGAGGAGCAGTTCTGAGAGTTGGGGGCATCCACCTGCACCTGTGCTGCCTCAGCGCCTGGGGTCTGAATGTCAGGATGAGGGAAGAAGCTCGTGATTTTCCTTGTCCGTGAGTGAGAAGAACCTCCTTGCCCACCACCTGGACTCTGTCTACACCTGCTTCTCTGCTCTGGGTCTGAGGCAAATTTGGACCTAATCTGGGGACACTGGAGCGAAAACAGGTCCCTGACTGCTGGCTTGGGCTTTCCATCCTCTTACTTGTTTTCAGAAACCTGTCCCAGGCCGTGTTGACCAGGCAGCCGTCAGTGGGGAGCAGGCTGGAGTTGGACCTGCTTCATAACTGAACTGGGATGTCAGAGTTGTGATATTTGGATGTTGTCTAATTTGTTTTTATTATGTGTAGCTGACATGCTGTTGGCTCGCTTTGCTCTGTGGTGCTGATTTTTTTTATAGTAAGCAAATGTTTTACAAATCATTCTTAGATGGGTGTGGTTTGTGCTAGGAATCATGGAAAAGAATCCATTTTAATAAGGCCTGAGCTTAATGTTAATATCTGCATATTAATGAATGAGTTTCCAAGGTGGATGTGAAAATCAAACTTTCTAGAAAAGTTGTTGACCTCTCAGCCAGTCCCCCACCAAAAGCAAGCTTGTTTCTGACCTCAGCTCCCTGTGACACGTGTACCTACATCACCAGGCCTGTTTTCACCTGACTGCTCTGCTCTCTGGTCACACTGGATCTTTAAGCCTTCAGGCCATGCAGGCTAGAGTTCACTTGTTCCCAGGAAGCTGCCACCGGGATGATTGTAATTTCTTGTGTCCGGTGCAGTTTCAAAGGTATAATCCATAAATAGTCCAGGCAATGGGTCAGTTGTACAGGTTTTTCTCTAATGGTTTTTAGAAATGTATGTGGCCTCACCTGAGCCTGTGCTTTGGGCTGACATGAGACATTAATTACAACTCCTTGGGGATTTCCAGTTACCTGTGGACATGGTTTAGTGGTTGGCTCATAGATTCTGTTCTGTTTGCCTGGTTTGTTGTGGTTCAGCCAGATTACTGAATATTCAGGGGGTAGAGCAGGGAACCCGCTAGAATTGTTCCAGGAACAGGGTACAGGTGAGGCTCTCGTCAGTAGGTAGCAGGTGACTGGAGAGGAGCCAAATCCCAGAGCTGTGTTTTTAGGAGTCTCAGAGAAGCCTGGAGCAACAGAAGGGAATTGGGGACAGTCCCTGTGGAACCCTCAACTTTATATCTCCTTAAGTGAATCGTTAAGGAAATCTTACAAGTAATGCCAATTTAACTGAAAAAGAAAAAAAAGAAGGAAAGAAAAAAATACTGTAAGCCAAAAAGAAGACAGAGTTTCCAGGATGTACTAATCTGAGATGGGCAGTTTTTCCTATGTGCTCAGTCTTTTGTCGGTTTATGTGTTTGGTATGCTGGGGATGGAGTCCTGGGCCTCGGTGCAAACTGAATATGCACCCCACCACCGAGCTGTCTGTTCACCCATCTCCCTCAGTTTCCCCTTTCAAACATTAATTCTGTTTCCACATAATTTTGTTTTCCCCAGAGCATCACCTGAATATAATCATATCACTTGGAGCCTTTTGAATCTGGCCATACCCACTTAACATGGATGTCTTGAGATTAATCCTTTTACAAGTGTTAGTAATTCATTTCTCTTTTTTGTTGAGTAGTTTCTGTGTGACGGATTTACCATTGCTTGCTTTTCTATTTACTGAAGTTCATTTGGGCTGTTTCTAGATTTGGGTGGTCGTGAATTGAGTCATCATGAATACTTGTATAACAGGTATTTATGTGACTACAATTTTTGTTTCTTTGAAGATAATATCAAGGAGTGAGACTGCCAGGCCGTTTGGTATGAATATGTTTAACTTTATAAGAAGCTGCCAAACCTTTCTTGGAGGTTGCACCGTTTGCCTCTTTACCAGCGGTGCGTGACGTCAGTGCCCTGGACTCCCGGCCCACTCGGCAATTTAAAGTTGGAATCACTGGAGTCAGTCGGTGTGGAGAGGTGCGCCAGTAGTTTGCACTTGCATTCCCCTCGTGGGTATTGATGATGATGATGTGCTCATTTGTCACCTGCTTTTGTCGCGAAGCGTTTGTTCGTGTGTTTGGAGCAGGGACATGAGCCCTGCACGTGAGCGGAGGTCAGAAGACAGCTTGTGAGAGTCTCCCTCCGCCATGTGGGTTCCAGGAACCCATGTTTACTTGAGTCGCCCTACCAACCTCAACTTGATTTTTAATTTAGCTTTTTGAAACAGAACCTTTTAATACACACTAACCGAGAGAATAGTGAAACAAATCCCCAGACGCCTTCACCTTGTTTTGAGTTAGCATCACTCCACACTCTGACTCTGTCCCAGCCTTCGCTCCTTTTTTTAAATTTCAATATTTTATTTAAAAAATATATTTTGACTTTTCAAAATGTGTTTTATGAGTGTTTTGCCTGCCTGCATGCATGTGCACTACATGTGTTCCTGATGCCTGCAGAAGTCAGAAGAGCTGGAGCCACCGATGGTTCTAAGCCTCATGTGTGTGCTGGGAACTGAATCCGGGTGCTCTTAACCTGGATGCCCTCAACCACTGAGCCATCTTGTAATGTTTTATTTTATTTTTTTTAAAAAGATTTATATACTTACTGTGTATACAGTATTCTGCCTACATACATGCTTGCAGCCAGAGGAGGGCACCAGATCTCATTACAGATGGTTGTGAGTCACCATGTGGTTTCTGGGAATTGAACTCAGGACCTTTAGACGAGCAGGTGGTGCTCTTAATCACTGAGCCATCTCTCCAGCCCCATCTTGTAATATTTTAATAAGCAGATCTCAGATATTATAACACTCAACTGTAAATACTAAGTGTACCAGGTAACTTTTTCAACTGCTTCAAGATCTGTAGCACAATTGAGAATTTCTTGTCATCTAATAAATGATGTGTGCCCACTTTGTGCAGTAGCCTCACAGGTACCATTTTGCTTTGTTTGAAGTAGGATCTAAACAAAACCCACTCACTGTATTTGCCTAATGTGTTTCTGCATGGTTTTTTTGTTTCTGTTTTGTCGAGACAAGGTTTCTCTGTAGCTTTGGTGCCTGTCCTGGAACAAGTTGTTGTAGATCAGGCTGGCCTCAAGTTCACAGAAGTCTGCCTGGCTCTGTCTCCCGAGTGCTGGGATTAAAGGCGTGCACCACCACTGCCTGGCTGTGTTCCTGCTTTTAAAAATGATTTATTTTGGCTGGATGTGGTGGTGTATGCCTTTAATCCCAGCACTCGGGGGGGGGGGGCAGAGGAAGGCAGATCTCTGAGTTCAAAGTCAGCCTGTTATACAAATACAAAACAAGTTCCAGGACAGCCAGGCTTGTTGGATGGAGAAACCCTGTCATGAAAAACCAAAAAGAAAAAAGAAAAAGGCTTTTTTTTTGGCTGGGCATGGTGGCAATTGTCCTTAATACCAGCGTTTGGGAGGAAGAGGCAGGCGGATGGGTCATGAGTTCAAGACCAGCCTGGTCTATATGGGGAGCACCAGCCAAGGATACAGGGTCTTCCCCCTGTGCCCACTGAACTACATCCCCAGCACTTTGGTGCCTCGTCTTCCTTGAAGAGGTGAGGCCATTCAGCAAGTGTGTGCCTTACATGTCAGTGCTGGTTGGAGTCCTGTCCCCCATGATTTTACCCTATTTACTCATCTCTGAACTGGTAAATGCTAGACACAGAAAGCTGTGTCCACGCATTGTGTGTATCCTACTGCAGCCATGTGAACAGGCGGCAGTGACTGATGTTTCGTGAGAATAATATTGACTGTTGGATTACAAATACATTTGTTTAGACTGTACCACCCCACCCTTTACACAGGACTATAACTCAAAGAGGTCGCCTGCCTATGCCTCCCAAGTACTGGGATTAAAGGTTTTCACCACCACTTCTAGCAAGAAGTTTTGACATATCTGGAGACGTGTTTGGTTGTTACTACCTCAAAGGACATGTGGCACCTGCTGCAAGGGCAGGCCAGGGATGCTGTGGAGCACCATGCTATAAACAGGATGCTCCTCACAGCAGAGAAAGATCCAGTCCAAAATGTCAGTGGGGCCAAGTTTGAGAAACCTTGTTTGGAGTATAGCGTATGCTCTGTTAGAATTTGGAGTATAGCGTATGCTCTATTAGAATTTGGAGTATAGCGTATGCTCTGTTAGAATTTGGAGTATAGTGTATGCTCTGTTAGAATTTGGAGTATAGCGTATGCTCTGTTAGAATTTGGAGTATAGCGTATGCTCTGTTAGAATTTGGAGTATAGCGTATGCTCTGTTAGAATTTGGAGTATAGCGTATGCTCTATTAGAATTTGGAGTATAGCGTATGCTCTATTAGAATTTGGAGTATAGCGTATGCTCTATTAGAATTTGGAGTATAGCGTATGCTCTATTAGAATTTGGAGTATAGCGTATGCTCTATTAGAATTTGGAGTATAGCGTATGCTCTATTAGAATTTGGAGTATAGCGTATGCTCTATTAGGATTTGGAGTATAGCGTATGCTCTATTAGAATTTGAAAGAGTTCCCAGTGACCAAGTGCATGAACTCTGAGCATAGAGCAAGGGCTGTGGGAAATGAAGCCAGAAGGCAGAGGCAGGCAGATTTCTGAGTTGGCGGCTAGTCAGGACTGTGTGTGTGTGTGTGTGTGTGCGTGTGTGTGTGTGTGTGTGTGTGTGTGTGTGTGTGTGTATGGAGAGAGAGAGAGAGACAGACAGACACACCCTGGCTTCAAACAAACAGACAAAATCATAATACTTTAGTATCCTAAAGACAAGAAAATTTTCTGACATAGTCATTGTATAATTGCCCAAATCGGGAAGCTGACACTAATGCATTAGTAATTCTTTAGACTTTGTTCCTGTTTCCCTTATTGTCTCAGAACTCCTTCTTAAAAGGGTGTCTTGACTTGAATGTCAAGTTTAGCATCATGTCTCTTTAATCTCCTTGCTTCTGGAATAGTTTGTCAGCTCTTGTGTTTCATGCCGTTGACATTTTGGAAGGATACAGGCCAGTTATTTTGTAGAATGGCCCTTAATTTGGGTTTGTTGACGTTTTCTGCTGTTTGGATTCTGGTCACTTTGTGGTACTGTCAGGAAGACCACAGAAATGATGACGCATTCCTTTTAGTGATCCCAGCCTACTGAGAGTAACTGGTGCCAGGCGTCTCCACTTTTCCTATGGTCTTCATATTTTTTATGGAGGATACAGACTATGTAAGTCTTTCCCACACTTCATTCATTACTTCTTAATGGCACAGGGTCATTCTTACTCAAACAGTATTTTTATGATGGCTGACAAAAGGTAATTTTAATCTGCCCTTCCATGTGAATTGAATTTTGGCTGTAAGGAAGAACCTGGAACGTGGAATCTCCACACCAGTTTCTCAGATGTTGGGCTTGCAGGTGTGTGCTACCCTGCTTCCCTGTGTCTTTACTTGTATCCACATAAACTCATGAGCTTTATTCATAAATTTAACACTTTGTTTGCCTGGTGCTGGGGACTGTACCACTGACCTGAACCCAGCCCCCATTATGTACATTGAAGCTCAGATTGTCTCAGATTTGGCTAATGTGAGTTCCTATGTTCACGGGACATATTCCCTTCCTTCTCTGAGCAAGACAGTTGATTCTTCACCTGAACTGATCAAGAAGCCCTGGTTCCTTTAAATAAAACGATAGTATTTAGAAACGAAGGTTTGGCCATGCCTCACACGACACTGTGCCTGGCTTGTTCCCCTCCGTTAGTCCTCCCTTCCTTCCATCCTCCCTCCTCCTTTCTGCTTCAAATCAATTTCACTGGGAAACCTTTGTTCTCTCTGGTAGCACAGTCTGGGTGCTCACTTGTGCTGTGAAGGGTTCTGGCCCTGGGTTTGACTTCAGCTCTGCTGTTAACGAGGTGAGGGGAGGAGGTTAGAGCTGGTTGCTAGACATCTTTGCCTCATTTCCCTTATTAATAAGATGGAACTTAAGAACTGATTGGCAAGGTGGCTTAGTGGGTAAAGGCAGTTGCCTCCAGTCCTTGCCCACGCCACCCACCCTGCACTGCCACCCCCCACATATGCACACATGCACAGAATAAATAAAAATGTTTAAAAAATTAAAACCACTATAATTCTCAGTGGGACTTGCTGATCACTTCTTAGCTGAATAAAACATGAGTTCCAAGTTGGCAATCTATGGACACCTGACATCCTCCAAGGGACTGTACATGTGTGCACCGCACACACGCACACAAGTCATGATTTTGGAAGTGTAACTTAGTGGCAGAATGCAAGCCTAGTATGTGCAAGGCCCTGGGTTTAGACCCCAGTATTGCAGAAAACAAAACCTCAAGAACACCAAACCTCTCTTTGGGAGAGGCAAATGGTTGCACACTGAACTAGGAATTTTATATACTGAATTAGACCTCATTTAAAAACCAGCTGACGGATCCTGGTTTTTACAGGCTGGGTAAAGAGTAAATGACAGAGAGAATGCTTCTGAGTGCCCGTTTCTGCACTGTGGACGGCCATGCAGAGCTAGACTCCCTAAGGCTGCCGTGTCAACATTTGTAAACACTGCGCTTTCTCGCAGGCAAGGGGTTGAAGTTTTGGGCACAGGCTTCATGCTCCCTTCATACTAGCTCCCTTCCTCAGTAGATTGGGCAGAGATCCTGGGGCCTCAAGGGCAGTGGGACATAGTAAGCTAGGTTTCCCCGCCACACACACACCTCTTAGAACAGTTCACGCTCTTTACCCTAGTTGATCGTAAGTATGAGGCTGGCGCAGCCTGCTGACTGCTTGGTCAGTGAGCAGAGCAGTACCCTGCTTTCATTTGGTTAAGAGGGATGCCAGAGCCATTGGGTGCCATTGGTTATTTGAAACTAAAGCAGAGAGTAAGAGGGGAGGCTTTGCTTTTGCTGCTTTTGGGGCTTTCAGCCTCACCTGTGAAGCCTGACCGTGAGGAGAAGGAGGTGGCAGGACTCCAGTGCCAGCATCATCTCTGAACATCCTCAGCTGGGTCTGGGTTGAAGGCCCTTGCTTCCTGTGTCCTCTGCAAGTGCGCTGTTATTTTGCTCCATTACTAATCTAGACAGTCTGAAAATGGAGTTTGTGGGGCAGAGTGGCATTTGCCATAAACTTTGTGGGTATTCTCTTGGCAAGAAATATACTGACCACTCTGTGGCTCTCTGAAGTCATGAGCAAGTATATCATCAGACCACAAGAGAGCTTTCAGGTTCTCTTTTAAAAAACAAGAAAGGAAATATTTTGCATAACATAACACTCTTTGTATTCCCTAGGAGTTAGATATTCCCAAACAACCATATTGTAATTTGCTGAGCCTGCAGTCCTCTGTGGTTGGCCTTTGTTGACAAGCAGCTCACAGGTTGAATGTGTGCACGGTGCTTGCTCAAGCTGCAAGTACATATTTAAAAAGCAAAGCCTTTTTAAAGCTCCACTTTTACAGCTTGAGGAGGTCAACAGCAGAGTTCTTTATACCGTGGAACCTGCCTGGAAAAGCCTGTCAGAATACTAATGGTTGAGTAGGCTTTGGTGGCAAGCTGGCTTCCTAGGTCGCTAGTAGCCTGCACCCTTCTTAGAATGCACCTTGGCTGCACTGAGCCCTTGCTAACGTCTCTCTTTTGTAACCCTTGTCAATGTCTCTCTTTTAACCTTGTTCCCATCTTAGCAATAAACTCAGTTGTCTCTGCCTTTTGACTCTCTTGCTCTACTGATTGCTACTAATTAATTGCTTCTTGCAGTGTGTGTGTGTGGGGGGAGTGGGGGGAGATTAAGGCTCTGGAGCCATCTCCATCTCCACCCTTAAAGAGCAGGTGCTTGGCTTTTCATGCCGCCTGCCTGCTTTTTTCTCTTTCCGTTTTTATTTTTCTCTTGCTCTTTCTTCCTGTTCCTTCTGTTGTCGTTTGTTTCTGTTTGAGATGGAGTCTCAATTGTATCTCAAGCTAGCTTGAAACTCACTATGTAGGCTAGGCTAACCTGGAACCTGAAATTCTCTTGCCTCAGTCTGCCAAGCGCTGGTAGTACAGATGTGCACCACATTGACCAGCATCCTTTGCTGTGGTAATGTTTTGTTTGTGCTCTAACAAATGAAACTTGCCTGAAGATCAGAATGCAGAACTAAGACACTAGAGGCCAGGCAGTGGTGGCACACACCTTTAATTCCAGGACTCAGGAGACAGAGGTAGAGGGATCTCTGTTAGTTCAAAGCCTTCCTGGGCTACATTAGATTGAATCTGTATAAAAGAGAAACAGAGCTTATACAAAGGTGATCCTAGAATTTAGGATTCCATGTCTTTAAACCTAGCACTAGGGAGGTGGAGACAGGAGTGATATGGTTGGGCGAAGAGAGGAATATAAGGCTGCAGGAGACTGGAGCTCAGGCACTCTGAAGCAGTCAGTCTGAAGCAGCAGTCTGAGGACAGGATCACCCTTGTGGTCTGAGCGTTGGTAGAGGTAAGAACTCCAGTGACTGTCACCCCGTGATAGCTGACTCCGAGTTTTTATTACTAAGAACAATTACAATTCGTGCTACACTTTGCAAACCTTTTTTTGTTTGTTTGGTTTTGGTTTTTTGAGACAGGATTTCTCTATGTAGCTCTGGAGCCTGTCCTAGGACTCGCTGTGTAGACCAGGCTGGCCTCAAGCTCACAGAGATCCATTCTGCCTCTGCCTCCCGAGTTCTGGGATTAAAGGTGTGCGCCACCACCACCAGGCTGTTCGTTTGTTTTTGTTGTTATTACTATTACTATTATTATTATTATTTTGAGACAGGCTTTTTGTGTAGCCCTCACTGATCTGGAATTTGATCTGTAGACCAGGCTGACCTGGAACTTGGAGAGCCGCCTGCCTTTGCCTTCTGAGTGCTGGGATTAAAGGTGTGCACCTCCACACCGGGCCTCCTTTGCCACTCTTAAATCCATAAATTTGGTTCTGTTTATTTATCTGGAGAAAAGTGGAGAAGCCAAAGTTAACTTGAAGAAATGTTGATTGTTGGTTAAATAATTTACACTTGTTGTGAGCTCCTTTGTTTTGGAACCAGAAAGTACTCTCTGGCTGTGCTGTCGTCTGAGTGGTGGAGAGGGCACTGTTTCACATCTGCCTTCCTTGGGAGGTGGTCGCCAAAGAGGGAAGCACCCACAGATTTTCTTCCTTAGCAAATGGTCATCATGCATGCACTTTGTCAGACACTCTCTGAGAGAGCTCTACTGCAGCTTCAAGCTCCTGATAAGTTAGCATTTAGACTGATTCTTACAGGTACCTCTTCTGGTGTTAGGGCCAGTGTCTTGGGGGGGGGGGTCTTTGCTTTCGAGCTTAAGTGGGACTGGGGCTGGCCTCCTGCTGTGGACCCACTTGGACAGCTTGAGGTAAAGTGATATTTGTGTGGTGATCAAGCAGGCCCTGGAGAGGACGAACTCTCCCAATAAAGAAGTGGAATCAACATAGATGTGTCCAGAGTGGCTTTCATTTTCCGTTCAGTTTTTTGTTTCATTTTAAAATATTCATGAATGGTTTCAAAGTAAATAAGGATTGGTTCTTAGAGGCCATTAACATTTAACTCATAAGTATGCCTGGCTGTTTTTTTCTTCTTTTTTTTTTATTTAACTTTATTTTATGTGCATTGGTGCAAAGGTGTTAGATCCCCTGCAACTGGATCTTCAGACAGTTGTAAGCTGCCATGTGGGTGCTGGGAATTGAACCCGGGTCCCCTGGAAGAGCAGTCAGTACTCTTAACCACTGAGCCATCTCTCCAGCCCCTGCCTGGCTGTTTTTTAAACAGTATTAGGACTGAGGACAGCACTCAGTTGGTAGACTGGTTTCATCCCCAGCAGCATGGTAGCTCACGCGTGTAATCCCAGAACTCAGGAGGTAGAAGTAGGAGGATTCGAAATTGAAGACCATCTTTGACTGTATGGTGAGTTCAAGGCTAGGCTGGGCTACACGAGACTCTAGTATAAATATATGTGTATCTATGAATGATCTATGTATGATCATTTTTTTCCCATTAAAAATGCGCTGTTTGGCTAGGCGCATCTCTGTGAGTTGGAAGCCAGCCTGATCTACAAAGCGAGTTCCAGGACAGTCAGGACTAATACACAGAGAAACCTTGTCTCGAAAAACCAAAACCAAACAAACAAAATAGCAAACAAACAAGCCCCCCCCCCCCAGTCTAAAGCAATGGAAATGGGGAACAGTGTCACATGCCTATAATCCCAACATTTGAAAAGCCAAGTCTGCCAAGTCTGGATGATCTTGAGTTCAGAGGTCAACCTGGAACAGCTGTCTCCAAACAACTCGGAACAAAAACAACAGCAGTCTTTCACCTATCCGCATCCTACCATGGAAATGAATTGTTTGTTAATCAAATCTCCCGAGTTGGGTTTATAGGCATGTGCCACCATGATCAGTTTTGTGCGTATGGGAGGCTGAACCCAGCACGTCATTCATGCTGGGCAAAGCACTCCATAACCTGAACTCCATCCTCAACCCTGCATGTGGTTTTTAAAAAAATACCCTCTTACTTATGGGTTAAATGTTTTTAAGAAACAGTATTTTATTATTTTACTGTAGGTCTTTCTTAACTTAGGTACATGTGATCTACTCATTACATATGTATATAGTTAGTATATTTATAATTAGTTCTCTGACTTGCATATATTATAAATATATAAGCGTGAATTCTAAGTGTATATCTTTTCCATATATTCATATACCACAGAAATGTTCAAAATACAAAGAAGAGAAAACTCTTTGATTTCCCTGTCCCTCCATCAGGCCTACTACATAGAAGTGCGTTTTCACTGTTTAATATAAATGCATCAGTATACAAGCACCCTTATTTTTGTGTGTCTTATATGCTTAATGCTATGTGATGCATTTTATTTACTATTATGTATATGAATATGTGTTATGTGTATGAGTGTAGTCAATCAAATACCAGGGTGTGGAGGTGAGAGGACAGCTTTTGGGAGTCTGTTCTCTACTTTCACCATGGGGTCCCGGAATCAAATTTAGGTCAGAATTGCAAGGCAAGCATTTTTGCCTCATTGATCTTTAAAATCAGGTGTAGCCCAGGCTAGCTTCCACTTTGAGATCTTCTTGTCTCTACCTATTCCTCATCCACTACACCTAGCTTTTTTTTTTTTTTGGTTTGTAGCCTAGGTTGGTCTCAGACTAATTATGTTCCGAGGATGACCTTGAACTCAGTGCAGCCCCCGCCCCCCAAGTGCTCAGCCTCACTCAGCTCTGTTGCTTTGTTAGGCATCTCTGCGCGTCTTTTACTGTTGGCACAAGTAATCCCACTCACTTCTCTTCCTCAGTTCCTTATTGCTTTGAGTCTCTACTGTGTGCTTTGAGGAGGGGGTTTTGGCTTACTGATGAACATATGTTGGAGTCTCCAGAACACTGATTTCTTCAGGATGTTTGAGAGTTGGAGGTAGCCTTGTATACCATCTTACTGGGGATTGTTGGTCGGAATGTCATTTCAGAATTTGTGGAAATCGAGCAGGGCAGTGGTGGTGCACACCTTTAATCCCAGCACTTGGGAGGCAGAGGCAGGCAGATCTCTGAGTTTGAGGCCAGTCTGGTCTATACAGAGTGAGTTCCAGGACAGCCGGGGCTACACAGAGAAACCCTGTGGAATTCTTGAGGGTGCAGCCTGACAGGTGGGGATGTGCACCTCCTACACTGGCTTGCAGCTTCTGACACTGCTCTAGGATTGCGCCCTCAGCCTTGGAGTGAGTTCTCTAAAGTGATCCCACCCAAAGGAGGGAAGCTGTTGAACAGGCTTGGGGCTGTAAACTGCATGTTAGTAGATCCCCTAGACAAGAGACTCCATTTCTCAAGTTCCCATCACAGCCTGATGTGTGTGATGACCGGAAGAATTTCCAAGACAACGTGATGGCACCATAGGGTTCAAATCCTGTTTCTCCTCCACTACCCATATGCTTCCAGTTGGCGTGTAGGACACATTTATCTGACAGCTTTGAGGGCCCATCCCTCTGATAGAGAGTCAGTTCCGTCAGTGTAGTGAATGTAGGGTGTCTCAGAAGTGATTCTTACACTGGTAAGGCTATAGGAGTTTAACCATTTGTGGGAAAGACAGCTAGCCCCAAATATAATTAATTCAGCCTTCACTCACCTTTCAGCTAGTTGAACCCCTTGACTGTCTTCGTTGCTGTTTCCTTATCATTTGCCACATGGAGCAGAATTTGGAGTGGAAGGAGGAGGTGGTTTGAGCAGATTGCAGTTGAAATAGCTCGGTTTCATAGGCTTTGCGAAAGCACAGCCATGTGAGTGCATTGCTGGGATCCCTTCCAGGACTTTGCAAGGGGCAGGAGCAAGAGAGGCACTCTGAAGCATTCGCTTTATCTTCTAGAATAAGCCTGCCTTTACAAAGTCGCATGGTGTGGATCTGCAGCTCCACCATGTGCTGGGAAGAGTACTAGTCCGGGAAGGCCTTAACAGTTTGCATCCCAGTTCCTGGTAACAGGACTTTCTCACTGTTTAAAAAGCAGGAACAGAGCTGGCAGCATTGCTCTGTAGGTAAAGGTGCTCGCTGCCAACATGATGACCTGAGTTCAGTTCCCAGGTCTCACATGGTGGAAGAAGAGGGCTGATTCCCAAAAGTTGTCCTCTGTCTTTCCCACATGTCCCACAGTCTTGTCAATATCAACTTACAAGTCAGCTTTGAAAATAACTAGCCACCAGGTAGGCCCTCCTGATGAGCAGAAGCTGTGCTTTTCCTCTTTACCCTTCAGACCTGCCAGGGTTTTTTATGTGTGTGTCTTTTGCAAGGTTGCTGCCAGTCCACTGGTTTAATTCTTTGGTTGCCTTGACATTGGGGTCTCCCAACACAGCTGGCCCAATCTTTCCTTTCTTCTTGTTTGGCTAATAGGTGGCTTTACTTCACAGGTGATTATTAGGTTTCACTGTGCTGGAAGACATTTTGGCATTTTCTGTGCCTATTCCCACCGGAATAGCTATCATTAGAGATAGTTTAAATTATCTTATGTATAGATTTATCTTTACATGCAAATACTATATAATAATTAAAAATAATGTTTCCCTTTATTTAGAAATACCTTTGAATACTACTAAGAAGAAAAAATAGGCTAAAAAGTAAGATTTATAATACATGTTTTCAGAGTTAAAAATTATCTGTATAGATTTTAACATCAGAAAATTTATATGTTGGACCAGGACAGCCAAGCTTAGGCAGTGAAGGAAACCGTGAAAGACAGAAAGCTGGGAAAGATGTAACTGGACAAGGAGCCCATGGTTCAGCCCCAACAAACAGCAGAACTTGGCAGCTTCAGCCACATGTTTCTGGCTTTTGAGTCAAGGATAGAAGACAGGGGTTCTGGAATCTCCCTCCATTAATGAATACCTCTGGGACAAAGTGTGTGGCTGTTGCATGAAGCTGTAAAGGTGAAGCCTAGGTTGCCTTGGAGACCCCAAGATGTTGGAGATGCCAGAGTTGGAGACACCTGCTGAGGAGAGCTGCTGACAGGGAGCAGAACCAGCCCAAGAGAGAGAAGTGTGTTGCAGTCAGCAAAGATGAAAGGGTTGGAGATCTGAAGAGGGCTGACATCAACATGGAGATGCAGAGTTTGGAGTTTGCCCAGCTAGTTTTGTGTCTTGTTTTGATCAACTCTTTCCTCACTATGCTCCCTTTCCTTTAAATGCATTTTGCATGTGCTATGGCTACAAGCCTATGGGGGCCAGGGTAGTAGTAGTTTGAATAGGTATGACCTATTCACATAGACTTGTGTGTTTTAATGCTTGGCCCTTAGGAAGTGCAGTGTTAGGAGGTGTGGCCTTGTTGGAGTAGTTGAAAGAAATGTGTCACTGTGGGAATGGGCTTTGAGATCTCTTATGCTCAAACTACACCCAGAAGAGGGACATAGGTCTCATCTGCTGCCTGAGGAGATAGATGTAGAACCCTCAGCTCCTTCGCCAGCACCTTGTCTGCCTGCATGCAGCCATGCTTCCTGCCATGATGATAACGGAATGTAAACCAGCCTCAACGAAGTGTTTTTCTTTATAAGCGTTGCCATGGTCATGGTTTCTCATCACAGCAATAGAAACCCTAACTAAGACAGCGACCTAGACGGTTCTCACTGAGAACCTCTTCCTAATTGTTTCCACACTGTGTTAAACGTATGATTAAACTATCTATCGCAGAATCGCTGATAGTCCCAAGTTATTACAGCTTGTGTTTTTACTTGTTTTTTTTTGTTGTTGTTGTTTTTGTTTTTGTCTGATTGTTGGGAATCAGACATTTTGGATGCTTGGCAAGCTATACTTTTGATCTACAGCCCCAGACTATTGTCTTAGGTAGAGTCAGGTTAGCTCTTCCTACCTGTGAACTCTATCTTATTCCCCCAGTGTGTGTCCACTAGTGGAGTGGACGTGACGGCAGGGGCCACTGTTGGCCCTGTCTTCAGTTGACTGTCTTCTGCCATGTTTCGTTTGCAAACTGCCTGGAAGGAGTGAGAAGTGGAGAGCGGATCGTCACTCGTTGCACAGCCCTGCCGCGTGCGAGTGCCCAGCTAAGAGAATGGAAACGTATGTGACTTTAATTAAACAGGAAATGGTGGTTGAAAGTATGGCTAACAATAGAAGCATAAGCGAGCATGGAGATGACTAAGCCACCCTTCTCCCTCTCTCTTGGATGAGTGTTTCATCAGTCGCCACATGAGGCAAAAAGAATGAAGATCTAACCAAGTATGAAAGGAAGAGAAGCAAACACAAGTCCCAAATTACAGATTGTTAGAGATATGAATTATGCCCACTGCTGTTGAAGAAAAAACCCTTTATCCATGTTGTACACTGACCTTGAGATGTTAGAATTAAAAATTAGCAACTCATAAAATTTACGTATTTGGTGAGCATGAGGCAAAATCCTTATGATTTTTCCCCAAAATGTTCAGAATTATTTTCAGAAGTATTCAAAGTTTGTGATATTTAGTATACTGATTAAAATTTTCAAATTAAATATAATAATAGAAATAAAAATTATGTGTTGGGCTGGAGAAAGGGCTCAGTGGTAAAGAGCGCCAGCACATGAGTTTGTGTGTGACACATGTATAGGGGCTCTTGGGGGCTAGCGAGTGTCAGGTCCCCTGAAGCTAGGGTTGGAGGCAGTGTGACCACCTGATGTGGTGTTGGGAACTGAAAGGACTCAGAGTTCTATACAGAAACAGCTATCACTCTGAACTGCTGAGCTGTCTCTCCAGCCCTGTTAACATGTTTTTATTTTTGTATATGGCTTACACTGTTGTGTATGGTTTCTGTTTGTATTTGGAACACGTTACAATATCCATAAACAGTCAGTTGTCGTTTTGATAGGAATTAGTGGAGTGAGGCAGCAGGAACTCGAGACTGAGGCCCCGTCTTGGTTATGAATCCTGGCCCTGCTGCCTGTTCCCTGTCTACCTCTTAAGATTTCTGTTTCCTCTTCTGTAAGATGGGGGCTAATGCCCATGCTGTCTGCTTGTGTTAGTGGTGAGCCATGAAAATGCCTGTGTAACACTTGACTCTTGGTAACTAGGGAGTAGCAGGTGCTGCCTGCTAATGGTAGCTGTATTATCAATGAAGTTCCCCTCGGTGTATTAAATGGTAGCTGTATTATGAATGAAGTTCCTCTCGGTGTATTAAATGGTAGCTGTATTATGAATGAAGTTCCCCTCAGTGTGTTATCTGTTTCCAGATAACTAGTTACTTCCAAAGCTTAGTGACCTGGGACAGTAGTCCTTTGTTCTTCCCCAGCTTCTTCTGGGGATCGAGAATTCTAGTGTGGGTTGGCTGGGGTTCCTTTCTGTGCTCCTAGACGGGATGTTGCTTCCAAGGTAGCTTTTCACCTGGCTGTCCGCAGAAAGCTTTGGTTTTCGGGTCTCTGTAGCAGTGGCCTCCTGTCGCAGTTCATTCTCCTCAGAGGGAAAAAGAACAAGTCAGCCTCCACAGCGGCTTTTCTGACTCAGGTGTGGAATCAGCTAACAGCTCAGCCCTGTGTTGTGTGCCACAGGAGCAAGAATAAGACTGTCAGAGAGGTGGATGATTGGGGCCAGCTTGGAGGCTGGATCCCACACTTCCATTGGCCTTCTTCTTCTGACTGTACTCACCCTGGAAGCTAGTCTCCATCCCAGCTTTTCCTCCATCCTAGGGGTTATTTCCAGCCTTTGGGTGCCCCAAGCCAGCATCCTGACCCTCTCTGTTCATTCTGGCAAGCTTTCCCATGTCAGTGTGGCCGTGCCATTCTTTTCAGGCACTCGGGCAAAAGGTCTAGCATTACAGTGGTCTCATTTCTCTCACATCCCGTTTTAGCAAATCCCTTGGACTTTTCCTTGAATGCAGGTCTAGAATTCTTACCCCTGCTTCCTTCTGGGCTGTCACCTTCTTGGTCTGTGCCACCCTCCCCTTCGGGTTATTGCAGAAGGCCTCCACCTGTTCCTCAGCCTCTATAGTAATCCCCTCTTCCCCTCGCTGCTGTCTTTGAGGAGACTCAGATCATATTGTTCCTAAATAGTGTTTCCCTGGTACTGGAGAAAAGGACCACAGGCCTACTGCATTCCCAAACCTTGGCTCTGTGCATTTAGCCTTCCTTCCTGGGCATCTTCCTGGTTCTCACCATGCTGCAGCCCCAGAGAGTGCTCTTGACAGCTTCCCCTTCTGGGCCTTCTCTTGCTTCCCCGCCCCTTTGGCAGCCAAGCCTCCCAAGGCCACACAAGTCTCCAGCTTCTACAAGCTGCCTGCTGGTGTCCTCATTCACCTCCTATGCCTTACGCTTCCTCTTGTTCTTACCATCAGTTTAGCTTCCCCTTTTGACTTTTGAACATTTATTAGATCACATGCAGGGATTCTTGTCTGTTGTATTCCGTGTTGTAATGATTGGCCTATCACATTTACATATTCTTAAACCATTTTTATTTTAAGAATGTGCTTTTCCACCCAAATGTGGTCGAAGTTAGGGTCCCAGTAATATCAGCACAGTGCTATTTCTTGCCCAAGATTAGTAGATCTTGATTACAGGAGTAAAAAAAGAAAAATATCATTTTGGTGTTTTCCTTATATGAACTGAATTGATGCAATTTAGGCATGTAATTCAGATGGAGAATTAAGGTCTGTGCAATAAAGAATTGGAAGTAGTATGTGCTTAGAGATCCATTATTTTTTTTTCACCTTCTATTGAACTAAGAAAACTTGTATCTATTGTGTGAGGTGCTGGGCCATCATGCTACTCAATAGGTCTCTTGAACTAATTCTTAAATGAAATTTTGTATCCCTTAACAGACAAGCCTATATCCTGTGTTTGATTTGGATAGAAAAGCAAGCCGGCCATGTAGATTAGGAAAGGTGGGTGGTTTGACAACAGGAATGACAGAGCCAACTTTTCCTTACATAGGAAGAGTCTGACAAATTCAGGAAGGGTAGGTGTGAGGCTGTTGTGTCTCACCAAGTCCCCTGTTAGCTCTGTACATTACCGTGCTTGGTGCCATAGGAGTAGAGGGAGGTGGTCAAGCACCTAGACAGTGGACTAAAGCATTCCTGGCAGGGAAAGCACAGGGAGGATTTGGGGAGGAAGCGTTGTATGAAAGGCTGGAAAGGCGTGGATGAGACTTCGGGAAAGATGGGCAAGAGCTGAGGCGGAACTTGCACGTTTTGAGTCATCCCAAGGGGATGCCGCGTTGCTGACTCTGGAACAGCTTGCTCTGCTTCATCGACCTGTGTCTCAGTGGAGCAGGGCTGGATCTGGAAGAGGGTTGACATGGATAACTATGTAGGTAGAGACTTGGAACCCAAGACTGATCTGGCATTAGGTATTAAGAGCACCCTTGCTTGAAGGGCAATTAGCGTAGCCTGGGATCCCCCTTTTCTCCTGAACTCTAGGTGTTCATAAGACCATGTCTATTGGTATCTCTTTAGTTTTATGATCTCTGAATCTTGGGGATACAATGCTAGAATGTTGCCTTGACTTTTCAGAAGAAATTGATTCTATTCAAAGATTTAAAGTGTTTATTCTTTTAAAAGTAACCTACAAGCCAACCTGTTGATGAAATCCAGTGATCCACTTTCCAAAAGCATATGTGCTAATGAAGACAGGGCTCTGTCCTTAGCACGGGAAAAGCAAAGAGAGTCTGGACAGCGTCTCTTTCCCTACTGTAAAGAGGACACTAACAAGCTGCAGAGATACTGCCTTTCTTCCTTTTTCTAGAGGTCCAAAGCGTCTGGAAGGGCCACACCATGCCTGGCTGGTTTCAGTATAGCAGTGGAGGGGCCTTCACTGTTTTAGTAAGAACTTGACTTTCCCTTCCGATTGCTCTGTTCCTGCCTATAAGTCACACCGCTCTCTGCAGAGGAGAACCCTGCTGCTGTATACTGTTCAGTTCATACAGCAGGCATGCATGTCCATAGGTGTGTACTAAATATACACATACATGTATTTCCAATTTTCTTGCTAGATTTTGGCCCTGATTGCATTCATCTGCATTGAGACCATCATGGAGTGCTCCCCGTGCGAAGGCCTCTACTTTTTTGAGTTCGTAAGCTGCAGTGCATTTGTGGTGACTGGGGTCCTGCTGATTCTCTTCAGTCTCAACCTTCATATGAGGATCCCCCAGATCAACTGGAACCTGACAGTGAGTACACTGCTTGGCTCTCCAGAAGAGGACTCTCTCTCGTCATGTTTAGCTCTAGTTCATTTGGTCTTTAACATTCCTTACTGGGTTGAGTAAAATTCCACAAGTAAAGTGAATTCTAACAATGGTAAAACATCGTAACAGTTGTGGGCTTTTCCCATGGCCCTAGACACTAGGGCAGGGTGTGTGGGCTGCAGCCCTGAGTGAAGGCAGGACCTTCAGCTAACCCTTCCCACTCTACCAAGGCTGTAGTGCCTATGGGTTCCTTACAGGTAGAGAGAGTGAGGCACTCTTACGCTCTGGAGTACCTCCCTCAGTGATTCTCTGTGATCTTGTACATGCTCATCAACAAAGCAAGAGCATGATATAAAAATTCTTTTACATTCAAGAACAAATGAAAACACCAAAGTCCAGGAAAGCAGGACTGACAAGTTCTGAACATTATCAACCAAATTGACAAGAGGGTCCACACGAGGGTTAGACCCAAAGCCTTGACTCTACCACTGGAAAGAAACAGGAGCTGTCTGTGTGTATAGTGGGGCTGTTGTCGTGGTATGTCCTGGGTCACGAAGCAGGGAAGGTCTTTCTTATCAGATAGTCCCTGTGTTATCCCATTGGGCAAAACACAAAAGGGGTGGGGTGAGGGTAGGGATTTCCTACAGGAGGTACTGATTAGAAAAATTGTCAGTTATAAACTCAGCTAGTTTTGTTGTAGCTTTGAAAGTGAAGGACAATTATATGCTAGGTTTTATTTTATTTTTGAAATAGGATCTCATGTATTCCAGGTTGGCCTCTTATTCATTATGCGGCCAAGGATGCTCTCGAACTCCTGATTTTCCTGCCGCCACCTCTTAAGTGCTGAGATTATAGGCAAGCATCAGTCTCCGCGGGTCACTGTTGAGACGAGTGCTCCTGGTTATGCATCGATTCAGTGGATCCAGGCAGCAATTGCTAGTGTGCTAAATAATATGATGGCTGGGAGTCAGCTCTGGACCGAGCCCACGCTCCCTGCCTGGCAGCTTTCCTCTAGCCCGCACAGACGCTCAGCAGGAGCCCTGGCTTCTGGGTCTCTGCTGCACGGGCATGGTGCTATTAAGATAGAGTGTTGACTGGGTAGTGGCCTGTGCTTTTAATCCTAGCCCTTGGGAGGCAGAGACAAGCAGAACTCAGTGAGTTTGAGTCTGGTCTATATAACAAGTTTTAGACCAGTCAAGGCTACACAGTGAGACTCTCTCTCAAAAAAAGAAAAATAGAATAAAAAAGATAAAGAAAAAAAAAAGGTATCTGCCAGTGTTGATGGTGTAGTCAACCAGCCCCTTAAACAGATTAGGTTTTTCCTGCTTCTCCAGTGAAACTCAGAGGCTATGAGGTGTGACCCAGGATGCTGAGGACCTGATGCTAAAACAGGGATAACAGAAGTGCTGGTGAATGCTTAAAGAAGGACCCCAACTGTAGGCCAGACACTGTGCTTGGCTCATTGATTTACTCTCCAGAGCAGCTCCAGGAAGAAGAGATTGCTATCCCCACTTTAAAACACAGAGAAACAGTGCAGCCTGTCTGAGTCATCCGTTAGCTAGGTCCCGAGTGGCTGTGTCTCTGAGTCACTGTTACCGTCCTTTCCACAAGGAAGGCAGCAGTTATACCCATGCAGCACTAGGTTAGTTAGTAACCTCACCCACTTTGCAAAAGGCTTGTTGAAAATCCTCCAGGCTTTGGTGGTACAGAAGCTTGAAAGTCTGTTAAGAAAGTCTGTTTTCAGTGTATGAATGCCATGTTTTAGATGGCATACAGGAGAGAATACCGGGAGATGCCCTAGTTTCAGTACATTTATATTTTTGGTAAGCTTGGCCTAATCTAAATGATATGAGAACCTTTTCTAAAAGGTGACACGAAGCGAGATTTGGTGGCACACACTTTTAATCCCAGCACTTGGGAGGCAGAGGCAGGGGGATCTCTTAGTTCAAGGCCAGCCTGGTCTTAATAGCAAGCTTCAGGCCAGCCAAGGATACATAGAGAGACCCTGTCTTAGAACATAAAATAAAAAGGTGACATCGGAAGACTGTGGGTACTCAGTGGCAGGCTGTTGGCTTGTGTATGTAAAAGGCCTGGGTTTGATGCTCAGCACTACAAGCAAATAAATTAACCCGAACGCTGCATGGTAAGCAGCGTTACCAGTTTTGGTTGCTCTTTAAGTCAAGACTTGATGACAAGAGGTAAAGGTATATCACGTTCTCTCCAGTGAGCAATGACACTGAGAATGACGTCTGCAGACACAAGAGAAACAAGCTTCATGGGCCTCAGTTGGAAAGTTCTTCAGTTGCTTTGCAAATTATTCTACTTTTTTCTTTTTCTTTAGGATTTGGTCAACACTGGACTCAGCACTTTCTTTTTCTTTATTGCCTCAATTGTACTGGCTGCTTTAAACCACAAAACCGGAGCGGAAATTGCTGCCGTGGTAAGCAGACTAGACTGGTTTAAATAGGCTGAGTTTGCACCTCTGAGACTGTCCCCTGGCATGTGTCCTAGTCACCCTCCTTCAAGTGTTTCCA
Source organism: Microtus pennsylvanicus (assembly GCF_037038515.1). Classification (NCBI taxonomy): domain Eukaryota; kingdom Metazoa; phylum Chordata; class Mammalia; order Rodentia; family Cricetidae; genus Microtus; species Microtus pennsylvanicus. The sequence continues at coordinate 104,604,802 of NC_134584.1, read as the reverse complement.
GAGATGGGGGTGGTGGTCAGACAGCAGAGAGGGTTCACTCTCCATGCTCTGTTCCGGCTTGCTGTTGGTTTATAAAGAACATGTATCACCTGTGATGGGTGAGGGTGGGTAGGAAATGGGGCCAGCAGGATGGTGGTGCAGTGGGTAAAAGGCACTTGCTGCCAGGCCTGATGACTAAATCCCATCCCGAGGTCCAAATTGTCCTCTTATAACCACCTATGTGCCGTGGTACACCTCCCACCCCAACGCACAAAATAATGCATAAATGCATGTAATAAGCATTTTATTTTTTTATTTTTCAAGATGGTTTCTCTGTGTAGCTTTAGATCCTGTCCTAGAACTTGTTTTGTAGACCAGAGGCTGGCCTCAAACTCACAGAGATCCGCTTGCCTCTCTTCACGAGTGCTAGGATTAAAGGTGTGCGCCACTACCATCAGGAATAAGCATGAAGCAATAAAATATGAAGCTGATTGTTCTTCCAACACGTCAGGAGATCCATCAAGCTATAGACTAAGAGGTTAAAATCCTACTTCATCTGCCTGGGCTGCCCAGGTGAGAGGCAGGAGGAGGGCGTGGTGATACGAGCATGGGCCTGATGGCTTCCTGTCGAGTTCTCTTGTGAGACGCAATTCTTTCTATATTATATCTGGTCTTTGTTATATTTTTACTTGTGGGTCCAGTGATCATGAATTGCATGCAGTAAAAGAGGTACTTCTGTGATTTAAAAATAAAAGTAGTTCAAGGCCGGGTGTGGTGGTGCACACCTCTAATTCCAACACTCAGGATTGTTTCCTTAAATTTCACATGGAAAGTTCTAGATCAGCCAGGGCCTCATAGTGAGACCCTCAAAATAATATAGTAATAACAATATTAATAAATATTTTAAAAAGATAATGAGCTGGAGGGCTGGCTTAGTTGGCAAAGTGCTTGCCATGTAGGCATGAGACCCTGAGTTTCGGCTACCAGAACCCATGTAAAGCTGGATGTGGTAACAGGTACACCCATAATACCAGCGGTCCTAGGGCAGAATCTCATGGGGTCAGCTAGCATTGAGAAGGAAACTACGTGTCCCAAGGTAGAGAGGTACAGGGATGGATCAGCCAGTGCAGTTCTTGGACAGCCCCCAGAGAGCCATGGGTGGATGTTGAGTATGACCGGTTAGATTCACCCTCCTTATCTTTCATGCCCAGGACATCTAGGTGGCCAGCATGACCCAAGACAAGAAACCTCGTCCAAAACAAGAGAGGGTTGGCACCCAAGGTTATTCTTTGACCTCCAAATGCATGATACCCCTGTACTCCCCTGCTCCCAGAGAGAGAGAGAGAGAGAGAGAGAGAGAGAGAGAGAGAGAGAGAGAGAGAGAGAGAGAGAGAGAGAGAGAGAATAAACCCGGTAGTGTTGGCACATACTTTCTTTAATCCCAGTACTCGGAAGACTGAGGCAGTCTGATCTTTTGAGGCCAGCCTGGTCTAGAGAACAAGTTCCAGGACAGCCAGAACTACACAAACTCTGTCTTGAAAACAAACAAAAAGTAGTCAAGCAGTAGTGGTACCACCTTTAATCCCTTTAATCATGGGAGGCTGAGGCAGGTGGATCTCTTTAAGTTCGAAGTCAGCCTGGTCTACAAAGAGAAGCAAAAAGAAGGAAGAAAAGAAACAGATTTAAAACACTCAAAAGACCTTTTCGTTGTCTTCATGCCAGCCTAGATTTTCCGTAGGTCACGCGACCTGAGTAGGGCTGGGGATCTGGTATTACTGGAAGGGGCCGCACACTGCTTGGGTCCCTATGACAACACTCAGCCTCAGCTTCAGGACACATGCACAAGGGTAAACTGTGATTGTGTATTTTAGATATTTGGCTTCTTGGCAACAGCAGCCTATGCAGTGAGCACATTCCTGGCTGTGCAGAAACGGAGAATCAGCCTCCGCCAGCAGAGCACTAATGACTACATCCGAGCTCGCACTGAGTCCAGAGATGTGGACAGTCGCCCCGAGATCCAGCGCCTGGACACATGAGACCCTCCAGGAGTCCTCCCTCCGCTGCCCTCACACCCATTCTTCTAATCAAGTTTTCTTTCTCTCAGCACGCCAGATTTTTGTGTGGTCCAGTTGAATTTTGTCCTGTTTGGTAAAAATTCACTTTGGGAAAGGGTGCCTAGAGTGACTGATCTGTGGTGGCCTGAAGAGCCCAGGTCCTCCAGCATTGGGTGCCTGTGGGGGCAGCTGGCTTCAGTGCCTGCTCCAGGGCTGAACTGTCTGTCTCAGAACACACAGTCTCATCTGACTCTGAGCCGCCCTGCTTTGTGTATCTGTGACCAGTCTAAACTCAAGTGGCTTTGAGAAGATAGCGGTACAGGGCTGCAGCAGCAGTGAGGTTCTTGGACAACCCCTAGGGAGCTAGGAGTGAGTGTTGAGTCTGGCTGGTTAGATCCACCTCATTGTCTTCCATGCCCAGGGCACCTAGGCAGCCAGCGTGGCTTGGGTGGGACTGAGGGGCTTGGTGAATAGATGTGCTCCTGTAACCTCCTTGCCAGGTCTTTATGTTACAGGGACAGGAAAACCTAGTGCCCTGTGGGACCACTGACTCACAGAACAGTGACCGTTTGTCTCCTACCCTGCTGAGAGAGCACTTGATTCCTCCTCAAACGAATCACCTTCCTGTGGGCCATACTCACTTCCTGGGGTGGAGGCCATCATCTCTTCCAGTCCCCTGCCTACCTTACACATCTTGAGGCTGAATTGCGGCAGTTTCCGCACCTTTACCTTCTCAGGTGAAAGCTGCAGAAGAAACCGTATGTCCACCAGTAGTGGCACTGGCTCACAGATCACGTGTGTGTATGTGGGGCAGGCAGAGTGTGTGTATGTATGTGTGTTAAAAAGTGGCACACTCAAATTCACACTTCTATTGTATGGACGTGTCTAATTCTCTGAATATCCAAGACAAGCTCTAAAGTGATTCAGAGTCAGTTTATCTAGGATTTGAAAATACTTGAATCTGCACCAGGACACATCTTTCCACAGATGTGCCATAGGCACTATTGTCATTTTGGGTGCCTAGTGTCTTCATTATGAACACCAGTCCTGGAACATGTTAGGAATTCTAGTTACATCAGGCTTTTGGATTGGTTCTTGATAAACTGAAGATTATTTTCGTGGTAAATGAGTTGAGCAGGCCCCTATCATGCTGTAATTTTGTTGTTGTTGTTGTTAATTGTTGTTGTTGTTAGAGACTAATTATATCTTTTTGGAAAATTGTTTTAACATGTCAGGTTCTCTCTCTGAACTGTTGATGTTTACAGACCTTATTGTAGCTCTAATATTTTGTGTGTAGCCTCACCGAGAAGACATGGCTGTTGGAAAGGTATTGCAGTAGCAGAGAGCCCCCACCATCTCCTACTGAGACTGTTCATAGCCTGAGCAGTGTCTTTTGTAGTTCATAACCCAGAAGCGGGTGGCAAGGCTGGGGGAGGAAAGTCTGAGGAGGTGGGTGCTCCTGTGTGCATGGCTCTGCATCATTCAGGGAAGAGCAGTGATGTATGGTTGAGTAGCAAGGAGGAGCTGTTGTCAAATACCACTGCTGGGCTCCGGAGTCCACAGGAAGTAGGGTCAGGCTGTATCTGGCTGGGGGCCGGGTTGAGGGGTACTAGAGGTTGACTCCCGAAAGCCAGCATCCAGGTGTAATTCAGTGCTGCTGAGGTTCCATGTTGGCAGTATCCGGTCACATGTTCAAAGGACAGCTAGTCTGGGATAACTCCCCTCCCTGCTCCTCTTCTCCTCTAGAATGCGGCCTGGGTCTGGCCCTTGCCCAGCTCCTGGTAGAGATTTCTGTCCTTGAATGTCGTGAGGCTGTCAGTATACCTTGTGTTGTTGCAACTTTGAACCTGTTGCATGTTGTGATACAGGGGGAGTGGATGACATCTGGACTTCTATCTGTTTTACATGGTTATTTTGAATTTGTTGAGTATGTCTACACAATCGAAATCAAATTCCCTTTAAAATAGGGTCACAAAGACTTGGCCTATATCAGATCCCCCCCCTCCCGGAAGGACCACCCTGAGCTCTATCATGTTTCTGGGCCTCAGGAAAAAGCCACCTTTGAAGTGAGCCGGAAGAAAGAAGCATTCAGACTGGATTGCTGCTCATTTTCCCAAGTCACTTCAATAAAACCATTTTATCATGTGCTGAAAGGAGGCCTCTGAGAGTGTTGTCAGCTGAAAGACATAATCCCGAGGCCCAGTGAGACCGTGAATACTGAGATACGATAAAAGTGCTAGGGTCTTAGGGCCTGAAAGACTTGACTTAGTTGCATCTTGGTGTCAGAATTATCTTTGTAATTATTTATATCCCAGTAACTATTTAATATCCTTTGTGTTATGAAGCTTCCCTGTGGCTTTTGTATATGTATTTCCTTGTACTATTTAACTAGCTCCCATAGAGCCAGAAGTGGTTTATACACGTTCTAATAGCGTGATGCACAGCCCCACTCCTGTACAGCCAACGTGGTGAGGAGAAGCCAGGAAGGGAGTATGGTTGCCTACAGGGAATGCAAGGATGCCTGTCTTTTTCTTGTCATGCTTCTATGCAAACAAAATAATCTAGATCTGGGTTTTTAAATGATCTCTGCAAATTGAAAAAAAGCATATTTTTGTGTTTATTAAGCCTATTACGGACCAGAGTACTTAGGTTTTGGGCATTTTAAGTCAACCTTAGCTTATTTTGTTTCCCTATGGGATGACTGACTTTCACAGTTGGAGCAAAACTTGAAGGGAAATGCAGTTGTTGGGAGCATCTGGTGTGGCCATGGAGATGTGGGGTTCAAGTCCTCTCACATTTGGTACTTTGGATGGATGTAAACACTGACATCCTCAGAGAAGGTGTGGCGCTGTATCTGTTGACTGGGTGGCATTCACCACTGTTCTCTACCCTTCCTGCAAAAGGCACAAAGGGTAAGCCCTTTTTCTTTATGAATGGAGAGCAAGGAAACCCAAGGTACTTACTGCCTCCTAGGAAGGGTGAACACAGTCATGGAATGGATTCTCTTCAGAGAAGTTCCACTTAAAGTGATTGCCATGCAGGGCAGATTGCTTTTGTCTACAGAAAAAGCAAGAATGCAGAAAGCTGCCCACACCCAGTGCCCATATCTTTCTTAGCAACGTGCTAAAACACCGGAGTGGGTAGAGCCTGGGCACAGGGAAGCCAGCAAGGACCAGCCGTGGTCCTTGTGCAGTGAGCACTTGACCTTGGGGCCCTTTTACAGGTGACTAGAAGGCTCACACCCATGGGCAGACCTGGTACACCTGGCTTCCACCTGTGCTGGGTGCTTCTGGAGAGAGTTTTGTGGCTCACCTGAAAACTTTTTTTTCTCTTTTCAAGTTTCTTCTATCTTCTTTGAAGGTTTTTCTAGTGGTCCAGGCAGTCTTAGAAGAAATGAAGGTCTAACTCTCTTGTCCCTGCACGTATGTGAATTCTTGCTTGCCTTGAATGAGTCTTGACTAGTTCTGTGTGTGACACAAACTGTGCTATGTGGAGAAAGCCCCTTCCCTGTCTATGAGGTGGCCTGAAGGTCAGAATCCCTGTGAGCATGGAGACTTGTGTCTAATTTAATGACCATGTAGGTGGTTCCTTCTCTGCCATCTGTGTTCAGAACACAATAGTTCATGGTTTGTGTGCTCCTGCCTAACTGCCTTTTTCTCAAGGTGTCACCTGCATAGTGACATTAAGCAGGTAGCAGAAGGGATGGGGTATACGCTTCCTAGATAGAGAATTGTTAACTGGTTCTCAAGCAGGAAAAAAAAAATGCTTCTAGCGTGTGAAGTCTCCAGGGTTTCTCTCCTATTTTATCACACCTACCCCATAGGGGCCAGCTAGGCAGAGAGTTTGGTGGACACAAGGTTTGCATCACAGGCCTGGCAGGAGGAGGAGGCTGCAGCGGGAACAGAGACAGCATAGATGGCACTTGATGTGTTCATACCCCCTGCTGCACTGGAAACATGTCCTTATGCCTCCTCTTCAGAAGAGTGAGGGCTTGTGCTCCCCGGTGGACTTGAGGCCAAGAGCTGGATGTTAGAGACGGCCAGCCCCAGTGCTGGGATCTAGTCTGGGTCTGAGCAGGTGATAGCTGCCTCAGGTGCGTTCCTGGCAGGACACAGACCTAACGGGCCTGTTCTCTTGACTTTGTTAGCTCTCACCTCCTTAATCTATTGTTTTTCTTCTCAGCAGACATCTTTAAAAGAAATCAGATCTGTCTGGTTGAGAAAGTAATTTGAAATATTTGACCTATCTATGTTTATGTAGCCTTTATCTCCGAAAGAAAATGCCATCCGTGTTAGATCTAGAATTTTCTTCTGAAAGGGAATGTTCTCTTGGATTTCATGATAGTCAGTGTAGCATTGGATGTAAGTTCTCAGGCTTTGGGAATTTTTATTTTCTTTCCAGTTTCTCCTATTCAAAAAAAAAAAAATACCTAAGAGGAAAGAGGGTATGTGGCCGAGGGGCACAAGTCTCTTGTTCTCAAAGCACTAGCCACTCGCCCGGAATCAAGTTGAGATTGTAGGCCCTCAAACGGTATATTTGTGTCATTGGTTTACCCTGTCAGCCTTTCTATTCTGATACTTCCAGTTCCGGTGAGCCTTTGGTTAAGGGTTAATGTCACTTGGACTGTGGCAGGTTAGCGGGGCTTGTTTCGTTATTAATCATGGTAAGAACATGCCTGCAGTCACTTCACTCAGCTTTGTTAATGGGATGTAGGGCAGGGCCAAGAGGTTTGTTTGTTTTTCTTTCATAATTGTTTCTGAAAAGAGAGATGCTGCTAATACCTCAGCAGAAATTACCTCCTCCCCCCTCCCCTTTAATCAGAAAAGCTACCCAAGGAATGGCCAAGAGAGAGGACAGTGCAGGAGGCTTGTGTTCACTCCAGCCTAAGGCAGGGCCAGGCCTGACTGATGCCGCCTCCTTCTGCTAACCCTGCTTTGCTTACAGATTTAGCAAGTTTCACAACTCTGTTTCCCTTTTTGTGGCAGTGAAGAGGACAACCCTTCAGGGCTTAAATTGGCTGGGTCAAGGCTAGAGAGGGCAAGAGCAAGGGCTTGCTGTGGCCCAGGCCCATCTTTCATTACTAACTCTGTCATTACTAACCATTGGAAAAATCATTCAGATCATGATGAAATTGACCCATTTGCCTAAAAGCATTGCTTTTTAATAAGTTGATTTTGTTTGACATGGTTCCAGCTGGAAGAATGCTAAGGAGTGAAGCTGTCTGTGTATGTTGAAGTTTAAGGACTTTAGGAACTCATGGCAGAAACACTGAGCTAGTTATTACAGTCTGCATTTTTTTAAGTAGGCAGTTCTGTCCTTGTGAATTTTATGATAAATAATCACTTCACCTTTGGTGCCTTCCATGTGTCACATAAGCACTCTTGTCAATCATGGAATTGGGGGGGTTACATTTAGTTAAAACAGATAACACTATTTTTGTAGCATGACTGTGTCCTTTCAATATTGCTTTCCACAATACCCTAGGTCTTGACATTTGGGCCATTTTCGTCTTAAGCTTCCTATGTAGTTTTCAAAGTCAGACGCCTCCAGCAACTCCTGCCCCATGCACCGTGTTCTCCCCACACTGCACGTTTGCTGATTAGGCCTGAGAGTCAGAGGACCTTTCTGTAAAAAAGGTCGTGTCCCTGTAATTCTATCTGACATCATTTGTTTGTTAGACTGGGAGAGCTGCTGCTCACCTGCAGCAAGAGGAAAGTGGTCTCGTTTTTTCAAGTTTTGTCTGTGCCCTGCCTTCCTGCTCACTGAGTCTGACAGAAAGAGCTTGCATTTGGCTCCTTGCCCTCCCACCCTAGCCAGTCTCAGGCTGTTCTCTGGCCAAGGGCCACTGCTTCCTAGCAGCACCTCAGCCTTGCTCTGGGACTCACCCCACTTGGATTCCAGGTAGGGTTGTGGAGGCCCTGGTGGGTGGCCTGAATGTAGGTCCCCTGCTGTGACAGGCTGGATAAAGCCAGGGCACAGCTTAGCCACTTTCTGCTTTCCTGGCCCTGCTCCTTGGATTGTCTGGTCAGGAAAAGCTCACCGAGCCGTTGTTGAGTAAAGGTACGGATTCTCTGAGACATTAACTTGTAGCTCCTTGTCTTTGTCCTTTTGAAGAGTCAAAACGTGGTTCTGCGGGGGAAAAAAAGTCATCAGGTGGCTGAGTGACAGCTTCCTGGCAGGATGGGCCACTGGCACTTCATCTAACTAGTGGCACTTTGGGGGACAGTGTTCAATAGTTACTACATTTTGTTTCTGTAGCCTGGTTTTCTTTGAGACAGGGTCTTGCTAGGTAGTCTTGGCTGGCCTTTAACTTGTAAGTGATCATCCTGCCCTTTGTCGTAAACGCTGCGGTACAGGAATGTGTCACCATGCACAGCTAAAGCTTGTCTTTTTGGTGGTTTATAGACATGGCTGTGGGCATTCCAAGGTGAAGGCTGTTGAACAAACTGATGTGTGTTGTTTGTAGTACTGAACTTCGCCTACCTGGCCCATTGGACATGGCCACTGTGGGTGAGCCCCCCAACTCTCGGGTTTCACCCCGTGCTTGAAATAAGTGATGTGGGAGCCCCATGGCGTTTGCTCCCCTTGATTGCCCCTGACAGCCGACAGAGCCTCACACTGCCCTCAGCCTCCCCACTTTCCTTTGAAGGACCAATTTTTCATGGTACTTGTCTTGATTGTTTTCATAGTGTTCAAATCTGTATTTTTGTATGTAGAGGGAAATAATTTTCAACACTAATCACTAATGAATATTGTCATGAAGGAGTTCTTGTTTAATAAATGGACACATGAAACGTTTTAGTCTCTCCTTTCTCCTCACTCCTGCAAACAAATTTGCTCTGTAGAGGTGACAGAGCCACAGTCAACAGGCTGTAACCAGTTTGCCAGGCTCCAGGGCATTGCACAGCCTGCCTCTGCGTCTGGCTGTCCATGTGTTTTAGTGTGCGTTCCAGTGATGGTGCGCAGAAGGCTTTGCCGCTCCCCAGGTACTTGGGCTTGAGTGGTGACTGGGTTCCTCATAGCAGCTGCTCTGAGCTCCCTTGCTCAAGACCCAGGTTTTGGTTGTTGGAGGACACACCATCCTAACCAGGCTGCCTGCTCGACTAAGATTGAGTAAAAGGCAGTGGCGGTCAGATGCTGCTGCCCAGCAGAGATGAATACTGCCACACCACTGCTGGCGGCCACCAGGACCCACCGTGGCCAGTGAAATGGGCAGTTATTGCAGGCGGCGGGTGCGTTTCTCAGTCGGGCACACTCTGAGCAGGTAGGCACTTTGTTTTTAATCCATTGTGGCATTCTTTTAGGGAGGGGATTTACATGCAAGGTAGGAAGAAGGTTACAAACAGCTTAAGACATGGGCCCGGAGCTCTGGCTCATTCATGGGGCCTCTCGGGCCACAGAAATGCCATTTGTTACATTGCTTTTGAATAAAAACGTTATAAAAAAAAGTTAGAAAACATCAAAGACACACACAGCATCAACCCCCAAGTGAACACAGAGAAGGCCCATGTCAGCAGGCCTGTCCAGGTGGCTCCCAGGAGAGGGCTTGACTGGGCCCGCCCAGCCACATGTGACTTTGTCACCGCCACTGCCCTGGTAGACAGACAGGTCTTTGGGCTCTTTGCTGAAAAGGTCTCAGACCCACAATGGAAGACTTGGCTAGTTGGGTTTCTCCCCATTTTACAGCGAGGAGGGAAACTTCTCGGACAAAGATTCCTGAAAGTCCTCTCAACAAAGTGCAGGCGTGAACAGGAGCCCTCCATGCAGAGCCCACCGGGGCTGGGTGGGTCAGCCTGCTGTGACCACTCCCCACGCAGCTGCCTGAACCGCAGTGACTGGCTCCATGTGATGTCTGCTCTTCTCCCATGGGGCAGCGAGGTTCAAAGGCTCAGGTCTTCAGGACAGAAACAGGAGAAGGCAGGATATTCAGTCTCCTCAGGCGCCAGCTCAGCAGTGCTAAGCCAGCACAACCAATTTGAGTGTGAGGCTCAGGGGCCATAATCTTGGAGACCTGCTCCTCGGTCTGCTCTCCCGTGGGTGTCCACTGTCATGCTCCTGTAGCCCCATCAGGACGGTATGGATGGCAGGCCTGAGTGGCGCCAGGCGCAGGCACACACAGGCCTTCTCAGTCTGAGTCGGAATCAGAGCTGGAGTTGGAATGATCTGAAAGGAAAGTAGAGAGTGCTGGCAATAGTCCCTGGAGTGTGGGTAGGAGGGGGCACTGCCAGCAGGAGCCCTGGGCCCAGCTTCTCCCATAGTGACAGGCTGGGCCTTGGGCTACAAGGGGATAGGGCAGGCACTTCTCTTCAGCCCAAAGTCCAAATGCATCTTTCCCAGGACGTCCCTTCTCACCTGAGGATGTCAGAGCTGTACAATTACACCCTTTTCTCCACCCCCATTCAGCAGGACAAGGCAAAGACAACAATTTCTTGTTCCTGAACTAAAATACACTAGAAAATGGACAAGCTTTTTGGTTGTTGTTTTGTAAATGTATTTTGTGGGTTTAGCTGTTTATTTTATATTGTGAGATGAATATAAAACATTTTGTCATGTTAAAGTCAATTAGTGATATAACTTTAAAGGCTCCTGGAATCACACCATTAAAGATTATTCTGTAGAACCTTCTGGAATCTCATGCCTTACTAGTACCTGACCCTAGCAATGGTGGCTGTATTTTAATGCTCATCACCTCTCCAAGCCCTGGTTCTTACCCCTCATCCATTAGCCAGGGGTGTATAAGTAAGACAAGCTTGTTATAGTCATAGCTAACATATAGACCAATTATAAATACTTTTGCAGCAAAAACTACTGTCTTTTATTAAAACCACACCAAATATTCAAAATGCATGTCTCCATGAACATTTATGCTCTGATCCCTGAGCTGGTTGGCCAGCATTTGCTGCAGGTCCCAAATGCTAGAAGACAACATCCAGGAGCATTTAACCTGTTTGCCACAGACCAGGAATGAGTTTCCAATGACATTCACTTTTTAGCAGCGGGACAGTGTCTAGGAATCCCAACAGGACACTGGTAGCCTCTAAACCTAGCCATCTAGGTCCTACTTCAGATATTTAGTACAATGGGGAAGATCCTACAGCCAGGATCAGCCCTGAGATCAACTCTGTCTAGCCACACAGTACTGATGGCCTGCTCCAGAGAAGTACCTGGCCCAGATTGATGTTCTTTGGAGAAAAAAAAGATCCAAACAAGTCAGATAAGGGGTGCTATGAGTTTGAGACCAGCCTGGGCTACAAAATGAGTTCTAAGCCAATGAGTTACAACAGAGTGAGGTTCTATTTCAAAAACAACAACAACAAAAACCAAGCCCACTGTGCCTGTGTCTGCCTGGGTACTGTGGGCTCCCAAGCGGGAAAGGGGAAAGGGCGTAGTGTGTTGGTCTCAGAGACACTTCCTACTTCAGCCTCAAACTAACCAGGTGTCCCCAAGGAAGGGCAGAGCCCTACAGCGATCCTAAAAGGGATCAGTGGGGATTCTCAGAAACCCTGCGGAGTGGCCACTCACCTCCTGCTGTCTCTTGGGCTGTGGTCTCATTTGCAGAGTCTCCTTGCTTGAGGAATTTGGCCACTTCATTAAAGATCAGGTAGAAGTCAATTGCAAACACAATTGTGGCAAAAAAGCCAAAAACCTGTGGGATACACGCATGGCATATGGCATATGGACATGGTGGACGGAAGCATCATGAAGACTGGGCTCATGGACCAAGAGCCTGGGCATATGCAAGCAGCAATGAGGAAATGCCCCAACCAGGACGGATGGACAGGCACAGCCTTTCTGAGTTATGGCAAATAGGGGAGATGGGCTGTGAGCCTGGTAGACACAGCCGCTCAACTCAGGACAGACTAAACTTTTAACTAGACTGGCATGGCAGAGACCCACATAGGGACCCAGTGCCTAAGCAGGGGCCGGATCTGCCCGGGTCCCACTGTAGAAGCCAGTGCCAAGGGGGATGACCTGGAGCGCCAGGGAAGGGGCACTGCTGGGTAAGCCCACTAGGGGGCAGGGCAGCCACTCACTCCAGCTGCTTTGTAAGCTCCATCTGAGTATTTGGCGACAGCTGTGATGGAGATGACGAAGTAGATGAGGGCAGCCGTGACACAGCGCAGGAAGTCCTGGGGAGAGAGACATGTCCACACTGAAGGTGCCACAGCACGGGCAACCAACACACTCAGCCCTAGCCCTAGGGCATGAGTCCCTGTCCTAGCTCCACCTGTATGCCCTGGCCCTAATCTATTCTTCATGTGTCTTGTTCTGCAGGCTTCTAGTAGCTTATATTGCCCCATTCTTGGTCCCGCTGGGTTTTCTCTGCTCTGTGGGTAGCAAATGGGTTGTTTACTATGCTATCACTGGCTCTGCAGTTTGGCACAAATGGGAAGTGGAGAAAGTCTAGCTTTCCAAGAGGCTTGACCTTGCCACAGAGAGATCCATTTATGATCCTAGTCTCTGTTTAGTCCTTAGGGTGGGGCTACAGTGAGGGCAGCTGCCACCAGGTGGTTACATGGATGCTGGAGATAAATTCAAGGGAACCTTTGCGACCCATTTTCTATGATCCACTTTATCCATTAAAGGGCATTCTCGGGACTGTAAGGTCCTCGGGTGATCAAACAAGGGCAGGTGCCAGTTGACTAGAATCTAGGAAGTCCCACAAGCCCTCAGTGACTCCACCCTGCTGAAAATGGCTTGAATGCTTGTGGCTGAGGCACATTCCTTCTCCAAGACCAGAGCAACAGCTCCACCTGGTGGTCAGGAGCCTTCTTTGGGTGCCCAGCTTCACAGAACAACGCAGGGGGGCGGGGGACTTACAACTTATCAGGTCCCGCTGTCCCAGTGCTGCTGGTTGGGCGGGGGTGGAGGCCCAGATTCTTCAGGTGACAGCCAACCCCTTCCTCTTGGGTCCCCGGATCCTTACCATCATGGGCCAGCACAGGCCCTGCCACTTGTCATTCAGCTGCATGGCATCAGCAAAAAGGAAGTAAACAGCCAACAGGAACTCCAGCAGAGGTACCGTGAGGAAGGCAGATGCCGAGGACACCACGTAGCAGATGAAGGTAATGAATGAGAGTCCCTGCGGAAGAGCAAGGACAGTCAAACATTCTTGCCACCTCCCCCCCCCCCAGGCCAGGCCAGGACCCTGAGTCCCCATACCTTGCTGAATCCCTGCTAGGACCCCATCTTGAAGCTCTAGCCTCCCCCCCACCCCCAGGCCACCTTGGGCTGCTCAGCTTCTTTCCTGACTCTGCAGTGGAATGTACCTAACTCAGCTGTGTCCACAAGGGGGCAAGCCAGAGCTAAAAGCTACTGCTTTCAAAACTCACACCCCTACCGGTACCCAAGATGTGTACTTTTCATGAAAACCCTAACTTCACTGGACGATGATGTGCATGCCGAAGTGTTTGAAGCTGAATGCACTGATGTCTACAACCGATTTTGAGTGTATGAAAGCACAAGGGAGGTTGATGGACACAGAATAAAGGAGGCAGAGCAGTGTTAACCACGGTACAGTTCACGTGGTGGAGGCAGGGATGTTTTGACACTTTTGTGCATCTGCAAATTTTTTTTTTAAACCTATGCACGAGGCTAGCAATGCAATGCAGTTCAGCTGGTAAAGTTCTTGCCTACTACACACAAAGCTCTGGGTTCGATCCTAGGCACCGCATAGACCAGGCTTGGTGGTACAAGTCTGTGACTAGCACTTTGGGATGTGGAGGCAGGAAGAGCAGAGGTTCAAAGTCATCCTCAGTTTCATACAGAAAGTTCTAGGCAGCTTGGGATACATGAAACCCTATCTCAACAAAATTCTAACTCCTTTGGAGACAGGCTTGATTGTGGGTCCCTGCTGTACCATTCAGGTGGGGCTGGCTACACCGATCTACAGAAGCCTGGTCCACGGGGTTGTGGGGTGGGGGATGCCAAGGTTACTGGTGAGTCCTGCAGACTTTGTGTATGGCAGGGGAACAAGATGAAGATGCTAGGGCTGAGGCGTTTCAAGCCCAGTTCTCGCTGGTTCTGTCTAAAACTTCTAGACTTCTCTGCTCCTCACCGCCACTCATGTGCCACCCACAGCCTATCTTTTAAAGCAGCAGACTTGGTGTCACCCAGTTAATAGGGTATCACATCTGTACTTAGGGCATTAAAGGCCTCCATGTCTTGGCGCATGTCTACCACTATGGCTGGCTTCGAGTCTGTCCACAGCTCAGTAGTTTAAGGGGCCGAAGGGGGAAATGCGGATGTCCTATAGGAACGAACTACCACGGCTGCTTCTGACAAATGAACTGATGATCTCTGGGACCCCATTCTTGCCCCTTCCCCTGAACATGCCATGGAGGAAGCTGAACTGCCCCGGGGCAAACAGGAAACTAAGGCTTAGAGAAAGACTTTTGAGGTGGCCAGTCATCAGCTCCCACTGTATTTGCTAAAAGGCTGCCTTTATGTCTCTCCTCTTTCTGTTCTCATTCTCCCCCTCAACTGAGTCTGATTCTGGTGACAGTGACACCCTCCCCTCCCGCCACCAGAACACATACACACTTGAGTCCTCTTTTCTCATTCCCCAATTCTTGGTGGCCAATTCCCCTAGTTTCCTATCCACGTCCGACTCCCGACTTGCATTGGGACCAAGAGGAGGAAGGACTAGGAGCGGCTCCCCTCTACCCTCTGAACTCACCCCTTTCCCTTCTTATTTTCTTAGGCCTGGATTTCTGACACCTAGGCCGACTAAGTCAAGGATATCTGTGAGTTCTGGCTGGCACTCACCCCTTATCCATGAAGGGGTACTAGGGTAGGACAGAAGCCTCCTCAATGGTCTGTAATTCAAATCCCTCCCCACCCTCGCCTCGTGACTTCCAGAGATCTGAGATGGCCAGTCTAAGAGAGGGTTCTAGGTCTGCCTGGTACCTCACTTAGGAACAAAGTATTGAGGTCTACTGGTGACCTCGGGATTGATGCCGCTACCATGTGTCCTGGGGTACAAGGAAATAATCCTAGGGCAGAAACCCTCCCATCTTTTCTCAGGGACCCTCGATTGAGTCACCTGTCAAATTTCCTAGACGCAGTTAAAGGCACTTTCTGGTTCTCTCATCTCCCATCCGCCCCTCCCCCCTCAAGTGGGTACAGATCAGATATCAAGTTGCTAGGGATCTAAGCAACAAATGGCTGTCGCCATGGGCTGTTTCCTCCTTCCTCCCGCCCCTCTTAACATCCCCATAGGCCCCGTGCCAGTTCCCGCCCCACACGCGCTGATGCAGGAGTGTAGTTAGGACAAAGGAGACCTCCCTCGTCGGGTGGGGACAAGGGGGAAGGAGGAAGGAGTGTGGCTGGGGAGGGAGGAAGAAGGGAATGAAGTCACCCTGCTGACTCGCCACCCTGGGACAGCGGTCTGTCTGCATCTTCTCTACGCAGCCCCGGTCTCACCCACTCCGCAGGATCTGCACCCCACGGGTGGCCGGGTCTCAACCAGGGAGGTGGGAGGGTGTGCAGAGCAGGAGACCGAGGCTTGAAGGAGCTCTAAGCGAGCGGAGGAGCTCGAGGTCACACGGCGGCCAGGCCGCGGCGCCCGCAGGGACCAGGTCCCCGAACCCTTGTCTTCTGGTCCCTTTGGAGAACTCCGTAGGCTGGAGAAGCCCGGCAAACCACGGCTCCCGCCTGAGTTTGACTCCAGCTCAGCCACAGAGAAGCCGTCGGAAGTTTGGGGGCGGTGGCCCAACTTCGAGAGACTCTCCTGGGCGGGAGGCGCAGAAACCCGGGCTAGGGGTGCAGGGACCGGGCTTCGGGCACCCGGGGAGCCCGCGCACTCACCGACTCGGCCAGCAGGAGGCGGCCTTTGAGCGAGCAGAGGAAGGCGCGCGCAGGCAGCAGGGCGCGGAGCCCGGGCACGGTCCTGCCACTTCGGGGGCGGTCCGCGGACTCCGGATCGGGCTCCGGCTCTGCGTCCGGGGGCCACATAGCGGCGCTACCTCGTCGAGCCTCGGCCTCACTGCCTCACCCAGTGCCCTGGAGGGAAGCGGAAACCCGCTGTGCGGAAGGAGAAAAAGTGGAGTTAGACTAGTCCCCGGGACTCATCCTCGGCTGCCCCGCCTCCAGCACCTTCAATCCTCTCCCCCATCCCCACCCACAACTGCCCCTCGGACCCTGCTCCGCCCACCCTCCCGCCCTCCATTCTCCAACCACCCCCACAATGTCCCTGGGATACTGTCCTGCCCATCTCTCCTCCCCCATCCTCCCTTTCCCATCTCCGCCTCCCCTACAGCCCTTCTGACTCTACCCGGCCCATATCCCGCCCCCAACCAACGCCACCCCCACCCCCACCCCCACTACCCCTTAGACTTAGCCCAGTCTGTCTCTCCCCGCCTTCCATCCTTCTACTTCCACCCTCCGCCTCTCACTAGCCCTAGGATCCTCCCCCACCCATCCTTCATTCTCATTTCCCCCTTCGACTCTGCCGCGCCCACTTCCCCATCCATTGACCCCCTGAACCACACTGCCTCTCCGCCCATCCCTGGCCCTGCCCCACAATCTCCACCTCCCTACTACCTCTCCCCTAACATTCCCGTCCTCCCCCCACCCCCCACCCCCGGCCTCCTTTACCCTGCCCTGCCTATTTCCTGCCCCATTCTCCCACCCCTTTCCACACTGCCTTCTAGGGCCCACCTCCCCATCTCTCCCACTCCGCCCCGCCCCCTTGGATTGTGTACCCAGGTCCTCCCAGTCCCCTCGGACCCCAGCAGCCGGGTGTGCTCTGTGCGGCCTACTGGCCTGGAGTTTTCTAGTATTGTTTGTCTCCAGGACCCAGACCCACTTATTGTCTCCCCTGAGCGCACCGAAGCGCCGACCACCTAACTGTCCCTTCTTAGCGACTCTGCTCTCTGTCTAAGCTGGAACTAACTTTGTGCCCTACACCTTCCAGAAGCCTAGACATCTCGAGGGCAGATTCTTCACCTGGTCCTCTCCTGGCTCGGCTCTAAGCAAGCTGTCAGCTCTTGCTGTGTCCCTACCGGAGTTTCCCCACTACTTCCCGCCACCCTCCTGCAGGTCCTTGGCTAGCCCATCTTCCTTCTCAGCTCGGAGTTTCCCCGGTCATTTCCCTGGCCACACTCCCGACCCTGGCCACACTCCCGTCAATTCTCAGCCTGTCCTCCTTCGGGCCTCTTTTGTTAACTGCCTGAGGCTTGGGTTCTTTCTGTGCTGGATTAACCAGAGATCTGGGAATTGTCCTTGTCCTCCCTCACCACTAGCCCATCACCGAGGCTCTCTTGCCACCCAAAAGTCCCACACTCCGGCTCCCTGAACTGTTGTGGGGCTCTTTAAGAGGCCTCTGCTTTCTTCCTTGTCAGCCAGATGTGCTTAAATCACTAATCTTGCTTCCTCCCACGGCCCCCTCACACAAATTGATGCTTCCTCATGCAAACAGACGCCACAGGGCCTTTGGACATCTGACCCTTCTAACCGTGGGTGTGCGCATGCGGACGTGTGTGTCGTGTGTGTGTGTGTGTGTGTGTGTGTGTGTGTGTGTGTGTGAAAATACTCTTGCGTCTAGGTGCTGCTAGGGGTCTCTTATTTTTTGAGACAAAAACCTCATTGGACTACAAGTGCTTGGGAATTCCACAAAACTTACCTGGCCAATGAGCTCCAGATGTTTTGTTTCTGTCTTCCCAGAACTGGTATGGCCACTGTATGTGGGATTCAACTCAGATCCAGCTGAGGTCCTCATGCACCAAGCACATTATTACACAAGCTGTCCTTCCATCTCCCATTGCTACCGTCTTACCTGATGAAGCTTTTCTCCGCACTGATGGTAAGGCACTGTGATGTCTTAAGGACGACATTCCCTACATTCCCTTGTACATCCGGAAGCGGTACAAGAAACCCAGGATGTGAGGAAGCCCCAGCTGCTTAGGGTAGGGGGCAGGTTGTACCAGGTAGCCCTAAATAGGATGAATGGCAGGGCTGGAGAGATGGCTCAGCTGTTAAGAGCACTTGCTGCTCTTGCAAAGGTTCGATTCCCAGCACTCACACGGTAGCATACAACCATCTGTAACAGTTCTGGGTCAAGGAGTGGCCTGACACCTCCTTCTGGACTCTCTGGATACTTCATGGCATGGTACACTCACAACCATGCAGACAAAACACACATTAAGATAAAAATAAATAAAAATAGGGCTCAGTAGTTAAAGGCTAGGCTCACAATCCAAAAATTAAATAAAGTAAAGAGGAGTCCTGGGACTTACTGGCTGGGTTAGAGGATAGCCAAGTTCACTAAAGAGAAAGGAGGACATTGGTCAGAGGCTGCCTGGGACAGGACTTGGAAGGATGAGACCCTGGTAGCCCAGGTTTCACTCACAGTACCCAAGGAGGACAAGTGAGGGGTCCAAGAGAGAGATACCCACTTCTGATTTGTGCTGCGAAAAAAAAAAAAAAAACAAAAAACGTGGCTGTCAATTGAAACTCACTGATGAGGGAATGGCCCAGAGATGCGAACAGGTAACTTACCAGAGGAGAATGTTAATTGGCACACTGTAAAGGGGGTGGGAGGGAGCAGGAGAGTTTCCTCAGCTGTTAGCAGTGATTGCTGTTCCGTACTGATGCTGACTAGGGTTCCAATTCCAGTACCCATGTGACAAGCCAGGCATTTCCCCTGGTATTTTTGACACCAACTCTGAGGTGGGCAGAGATGGGAGGTTCACTAGGCCTTGTTGGCTTCCAGCCTCGGGGAGAAACTGATATGCCTACATCAGGGAAAGACTGCCTCAAAGAACAGGTGGGGAGTGACAGAGGAGAACCCCGTGAAGCCCCTTCTGGCCTCCATGTGCGGAGTCACACACGCCTGCACACACACTGGAAGGGTCCAAGGACACACTGAGGCGAGACCCCAGACTCAAAAGTATGCAAAAGCAAAGAGCGTAGCCATCAATACTATCAGAGATCCCAGAAAGATAAGTTATACCAGAGAACAGACCAAGCAGCTTTCTAATCTATTAATAATGACAGCGACTAGTCCGTACCCAGTTTGCTATACCCAGGTCTCCATAGCTTTGGAGGCAGAAGTACCAGAATAGTGGTCTTCACCAGGCCCACAAGATGAGAGTCTTTTCTGTGGAGGAACGTGGGTAAAACCAACCTCATTTTGTCTAGGCAAAAGGGTTTCCATCTATTCTCCAGTGTCCTGTTGCTTGTCCACAGTCTGGGCCAGGTCCTGGCAGCAGATGTTACATTGGGACATCTTGCCCAATAGTCAGGGTTATTAAATCTAGGTGGGAACATTATGGTGCCCCATAATCTTCATTGGAGACTTTAGGTCACTGCCAGGATCTGGGAGTCTGTCTGATATCATAAACTTTTAATAAACATTTTAAATGCCATATTCTGCAGATCTATGAAGTGTTTTTGGGCTACACAGGTATATTTGAATAGATAACCTTGTTTTTTATTTTAAGCTTAACTTTTGAAATAATATAGAGGGAACTAAGAAAGTTTTATCCCTGTAATTAATTATATCAGTAGTATTTAGCATGGCTATAATTAACAAACGACCATTTATAAGGATAGATATTAACTTGCATTTCTTTTCTTTTCTTTTTTTTTTTTTTTTCTGAGACAGGGTTTCTCTGTAGCTTTGGAGCCTGTCCTGGAACTAGCTCTTGTAGACCAGGCCGGCCTCAAACTCACAGAGATCCGCCTGCCTTTGCCTCCCGAGTGCTGAAATTAAAGGCATGCGCTAACTTGTATTTCTTAACATTCTACAATAGGTTAGCAGCTTTGACCTTTTAATATAGTTTTCCATGTTGTGGTTGAAATTACCTGGCGCAAGCGAGAAGGAAACACGGAACACGCATCAAATCCACTTAGGAGTTTATTAGAGGGGCATGCACAGGCCTGGGAACTCAGTGTTTAGAGAGAGGAAGATGGTGCGTCCAGCTTTTAAAAGCTGCCTAGTGCATGCGCACAGGGGTTTAACGTGGTTACGTCATACACAGATGATGGGGCTCATGCATGCCCGCAAGGGCTTAGCTGAGTCACAGGGGGATGATGCAACCACTCGTGCACAAAGGGCTTAGCTGAGTCATATGTGGATCACACAGGGCCCTTTAACATCCCAGGGGGCCTTTAGGCACTTCTGCCTGAGGCCTTGTCTGCACCTGCACGACCCCTAGAACCTGGAAGTATCAGCCTGTGTGGCTGACATCATTACAGTGGTGACCCTCGACCCACACAGCAATGTTCACGTTGCTGTTGTATTGTCGTTGTTATGAATCTTAATGAAGACATCTGACATGCAGATGGTCCTAGGCTATCCCTGTAAAAAGGTTTTTTTTAACCTCCAAAGGATCGTGACTCAGTGGACTGAGAAACTGTTTCAAGCCCTTTGCCAGACTGTTTAGGTCATTGTCTTGCTGCATTACAAGAAATGAACATCCCAGTTTCTGGTTAGCATTTAGTGCCGATGGCTGTGACCCTTTATTTTAATTCCAAATATTAACAATATAAAACATTTTATAAGCATGAATGTCTCATAGCCTTATACATTTAAATATTTTTAAAATTAAAATCTCTTAAATGTCTTCCTGCAATATCAAAAATAAAGTTCTCTTTGGCCCCACCGTCGACAGCATATACATAGCCTACCTTTTATTTTTTATTTTTTTATTAGCTCTTGTAGCTTATATTAACCCATTATATTTTTTTTAATTTATTTATTTATTAAGGATTTCTGCCTCCTCCCCGCCACCGCCTCCCATTTCCCTCCCCCTCCCCCGATCAAGTCACCCTCTCTCATCTGCTCTAAGAGCAATCAGGGTTCCCTGACCTGTGGGAAGCCCAAGGACCGCCCACCTCTGTCCAGGTCTAGTAAGGTGAGCATCCAAACTGCCTAGGCCCCCACAAAGCCAGTATGTGCAGTAGGATCAGAAACCCACTGCGATTGTTCTTGAGTTCCCATGGGTCTGAAAAAGCACGGGATAAATTTGGACTAGCTGAACATAGCCTACCTTTTAGATCTCAGCCTGCTCCGTTTCACTGTATCTGGTGCTTCAAGTGACTATCACCTGGCACTGGAATTTCTAAAACGGTTACGGTCCAACCTTGTAACTGGGCTCTCTTTGGGACTCTACTGCTGCCGTACATTTGCAAACCTGTTGGAGCCTGCTCCTACAAAATTAGTCATGGTACCTGGATTGGAGGGCATTAAAGTTAGGGAAATGTCAGATGAAAGAAACTGAGGCAGAAAACACAGGATAGATTCAGGAGATCTGTTTGGTTAAGTCAAAACAGCCAAACAGCCAAGAGTTTATTTCAGAACTTGCTTTTCTACAGACTAGAGGCAGAAGGCAGGACAAAGAGCAGTACAGTCAGCTAATCGCCTCTCTGCACTGTTTTGGGGAGGAAGTGCAAGCAGGTTCTGTGTCAACGAAAACCACTTCTTGACAGGGTAGAGGCATGGGAATTGAAGAAATATAAGTGAACAATATGAAGATGCATAAAAATAATAAGTCTGAAAACCTAGGACAGTATTGGGAGGGAGTTTCTGGGATTATTCAGATCTAAAGATCCCCCACGTTTATTTTTCCACAACTTTGATAAGAAATGTAAACTGGGGGAGAAGGTAACAAAGGCTTTCGTTAACTTGAGAGCACATTCTTCCCATCATCAGCTTTCTGTTCCTAGGGAGTGGGATGACTCAGGTCGTATACTCTTGGTCAATGCTTGGTCACGTGGGCAGAAAACACCTCCTCCCCAGGTGACCTCATAGTTACAGTCATAGGAGCAGAGATACATCGGCACATCCTGACCACCTGTCAGGATGGCACCGAGTTTATGTAACTTCAAAAAGGGCCCAGGCTGCCACCTCCTGTGCTAGAAGGTGTGGTTAAGTCTTGTTATTCCCCAAACTCTCTGACCAGCAGATATGGTGGGAAATGGGCCTGCATTTCTCGGCCCCCACAAGGTTCATATCTCTCATGTAAATTCTGCTAGCAGCAAGCAGTTTCTTTTCTTTTCTTTTTTTTTTTTTAATCTGGATGTGCTTTCGCCTGGCATTCACTCGCCTGTATCTTCATAGATAATGTGCTCTCTTTCCTGGGTAAAATGCTCTTTCCCATGGGCTTAATCAGAACTTTCTCACAGCCCTCAGAGATGCTGGAGCAAGCAGAGCAGGCAAGCTTGAACTCAAATGACTTTTAAGTCAGAGTTGGCTCCAGGTGGATACTGAGTCCTGCGTGGGCTCCCACACAAGCCTCAACTGTTTTCTATGATCCCTTTATGTCTTTAAAACCGTCATCACCTGGGTGACTTTTTTTTAAATTTATTTATTATGTATATACTGTTCTGGGCACCAGATCTAATTATAGATGGGTGTGAGCCATCATGTGGTTGCTGGGAATTGAACTCAGGACCTTCAGAACAGCAGTCAGTTGTTTTAACCTCTGAGCCATCTCTCCAGCCCCCTGGGTGACTTTTAAATTGCAAAGTTTAAGTGGTAGGGCAAGGTACATTCTTGAGTATAAAGGCATTGGGGTGCAGCTTTAATATTTTAAATCTTATTTTCTTATAAACCTTGTTTTTAGGGGAGGACATGAATTATCATATAAAAATCTACCTCAATCAAAATTGTCTTGTAGAACTGTTGTTTCCTGTGAGACTTATTTTACGTGGCCATCTCTAATCAAGATGATGGTGAACTGCTGTGACATCTTCTCTTAACTCCAGCAAAATGATGGCCGGTCATAAAGAGAACAAGTAGGATATTTCCTTATAATTTCCTTGGCTTTTGCTAAGTGATGGGAGAATCTTCAAAACTTTGCTATTAACATTGTGCTTCCTATGAAATTCTGATGAAATAGTTGACCAGTTTCATCATTACTGTGGGCTAGAGGGCCTGCTAGACCCATATGGGATCTGATATGTGTTATATACAGGGGATGATTTCTAGTTCTGATTTTTTTCTTGTAATTGAATAAATAAGAAAGTTAATTCTGAATCATCTGGAATAAGTTCAGCAGTTTCAATGTGTAAAACAACTCTGCACATTGACAGTCAGTAACTATATTAAGAGGTTCTGGAAAATCTAATAATACAATGGGAATAACATGTAATTTTGACTTTTGAACAGAATCAGAAGGGCTTTGGGCCATTTTACTTAAATTTCTTGACTGATAACCTGCCTTTCCTGATTTGTTTGCACCAGTATAAAATGCAGTGCTCCAGAAATTGGTGTTCCCTGTATAACGTGAGGAAGGATCCAATTAGTTCTTTTTGTAATCTGAAGTCTCTTGCTTTGGGGATATTTGTTTGTTGCTAATCTCTCCCTAAAAATTACTGAAAGCTCTTGGCCAATGTTTCTTTCTGTCCCATAGTGAGGAAATTTCAGAATTAGTAAAAGGTACCACAATTTCTGCTTGGTCTATTCCTACTAATTGATGAAGTCTTAATTTTTCTTTCAGAATCAATTCAGGAACCTTTTCTACATAGATCTTTAATATTTTACTCTGTGTGGTAAAATTAGTCATTCAAAGGCATTATCTTTGCTCTGCATTAGAATTCCAGTAGGAGAATGTGTAGAAGGTAAAATAACCACAATGCAATCAACCCAAATGATCCACGTCTGCATTATGTAATTTCTTTTCTACCAAAGCCAATTCTCTCTCAACCTCAGCTGATAACTTTCTTGGACTATTTAAGTCCTTATTGCCTAGTAAGATTTGAAATACATTACTTAGATCTTGAGTTGTCAATCTAATTGCGGGCCATAGCCAATTGATATCTCCTAGCAATTTTTAAAATCATTTAGAGTTTATAATTGATCTCTCCTGATTTGTACTTTCTGTTATTGGATACTTTGTAAATCTTTCTTATATCATAGGTAATTAATAGAATCTCCTCTATTTTTTTTCAAGAGCAATTTGTAATCCTCAACATGGAAAATATTTCTTTACTTCTTCAAACATTTTCTCCAAGGTATCTGCATCTGAACCAACCAGTAAGATATCATCTATGCAACTGTAAATTTTAGATTGAGGAAACCAATTAGAAATTATTTCAAATGGCTGCTCTATAAAATATTGTCACAAGGTAGGGCTGTTTTTATTTTCTCTATTTTTTAATTGATTTTTATTGAGCTCTACATTTTTCTCTACTCCCTGCCTCTCCCCTCCCCTTCAGCTCTCTCCCAAGGTCCCCATGCTCCCAATTTACTCAGATCTTGTCTTTTTCTACTTCCCAAGGTAGGGCTGTTTAGCATTCCTTGTGGACAGATTTTTCTACTGGTATCTTTTAAGAGGTTGAGATTTCTTATAAGTAGGCTCTATGAAGGCACATTTTTCTCTATCCTTATCTTGCAAAGGTATAATAAAAAAGCAGTCTCCTAAACCAATCACTATAATAGACCATCCATTAGGTAATAAAGAAGATTAGGGAATTCCAGACTGTAAAGCTCCCATTGGCTGGATCACCTGATTAATGGCTCTTATATCTGTTACCATTCTCCCATTTTCCAGATTCCTTTTTAATTACAAATACAGGAGAATTCCAAGGACTGGTTGATTTTTTAATATGTTGAGCATTTAGCTGCTCTTGTATCAGCCGTTCGAGTGCCTGTAATTTTTCTGATGTCCAAGGCCATTGTTCCATCCATACAGGGTTGTCTGTCAACCATTTTAAATGTAGGGCTATTTGTAGCTTTAAAAGATCAGCAGCTGTTGTACCCTGTTTATATACAACCTGGATGGTCAGTGACTGTTCTTTATAATACCTTCTAATATTTTTCTCAGAAACATATGTTAGTTGATAATTTGTTTCTAAGATTAGAGGAATGTTTTCTGGGTATTCTATCACTGTAACAAACCATATTCCTATAAATCCATTGTTGTGTTATCCACACCTGCTTTAATTGTCTTCTCTACCCTGGCCCTGTGCATTTGCTCATTTTGTGTTTTGTTTTACCTGAGATAAATTTACAGTCCCTAAAAGCTGAACACTTACCTCCTGAAGAGGCCAATTTGGATGCCAAGACTTTCATATGATTATTATTATATCTTCCCCTGTGTCTACCAAACTCTCAATTACAATGCTATTTTTTCATAGTTTTAGCTTTGGTCTTTGATCATTTATGTAAGTGTGCCAAAATATTTACTTTCTGGTTTCTCCTGAAAATTTAATTTTGTCTTCTGAAGCTGTTTTGTCATCCAGAGCAGTATGGTTTTTCATAACAGGCATTAAGTCTTTTAATTAATTAATTAAGTATTTTCCAGTGTTGACAGGGGATGATTGAATTAAATTTCACATGGCAGCCTGCAATAGTCCCTCTATGGCATTTCCTGACAGCAAAGGATTACTTTACTTATGCCTTCATTAATTTAGTGTTGGCCTCTGCCACCCCTGCATGTTCCAGAAGGTGGAGGCCTTCTGTCTGGATTCTCTCCAGAAAAATATCATTGTTCCTAGGAATGCCCTGCCTACACTCCCTTTTCAAATGACCTGGTTTACCACAGTTAACACATCTAACCTTTTGATTTTTCTTGAAATTTTTAGAAGTCACTACTCCTATCCAAGTATCATCATAAGCATGAGATCTGATATCAGTTGTATTTCTAATCCATTCATGTGTGGGTGCTGAACTCGCCTTTAATGGCATCATTACCCCTTTACATTCTGAATTAAATTTTTCAAAAGCAAAAGATTCAATTAATATTCATCTGACTGCTGAATCTGATATCATTCTATTTACACCTAAAGTCAGTCTTTGTACAAAATCATTGAAGGTTTTTTTGGGACCTTGTATAATTTTAGTAAATCACTCAGACCCCTTTCCTGATTCTTCAATCTTGTCTCAATCACTTAAAGCTGCAGTACAGCATAGGGCCAAGGCGTGATCATCAAATATAATATGTCTTTCCACATCAGCATAATGGTCCTCACCAAAGTTTTGATCTTGGGAACTCTCAGCCTCTAAACCCTACATTGAATTTAACATCTGCTTCACAAAAGGTGAATGCACACCATATGAAATCACTGCTTCCTTAAATCTCTCCCAACCTAACATTTCTATAGGATCCCAGTTAACTTCTGAATAGACTTGGGGATGCCTAGCATCTGGTGGTCATTCCTGAGTGGTAACTGGATAAATTAAGGTTGGTTTTCTAACAACCTTGGGCCCCTCCTCTTTAGTTACATTATACAATGGTATGATAACTTCTGCTTTAAACTCCTCTGTCTCTGTATAAATATTTTTCTTAATATCATTAGTCTGTACTTCTAAGAATTATATCTTATTAGTCAATTTTTTTAATTTGGCACCAATATCAGACAATTTTTTAGGGATAAAACAAGAATTAACAAAAATGGTAATGATTATAATTGACATTACCTCAATCCCAGCTAAGTTGATTCTGAATTAACATTTAATCGGTCCATTTTCAAATCATCCATTGTGAAACTATTCACAGACCTAACTCCCTACATATATATATTATATATTATATATATATATTCCCATTTTTAACGTGGGGTGACCTGCCCTCTTTTTTTTTTTAAATCAATTTCCCCCTCTAAGAATTCCCAGGTATCTCTCCAGATCTGCTGATTATGACATTGAAGGGTGAGGCTGACTGTCATTATGTAGCGTGGTTGGGCAGAGAACACAGGCAGTGTCCAGCCTTGGCTAAGGGCAGCGGTCACTGCCATGTAGAGCTGTGAGCTGTGAGTGTGTGGTGGCCACAGCACTGGTAGCCTGAGCTGGTGTAGAGGCGACTAACCTAGTGTGTCAGAGGAGGAGTATCCAGGGGAGTCTGCAACCCATGGGGAGAAGGAGCCAGCTCTCTGAGAAGCAGACCCAAGAGAACGTGCAGAAGCTGTACGCATGGAAGAGCCAGCCACTTGTGGGTGTCTAATTCCAAATGGAGTCCAGGCTGGAGTTTGGGGCCTGTGGACTTGGGTTGGCATCAGGAGGCTGTTAGAGACAGGCTGAAACAGGAAAATCCAAGGCTCACTTAGAGGGCTTGAGGCAAGAAAGAAGCTAGCCTAGCTGCAGCTCTGACTGGTTTGGCTCTGTTGTCTGCACAGCCAGGGCAAGTAGCTATCTTGTGGTTTCATTCCCTGTATGGGCATTTTACCCTTTATGTATGTATCTATGCCACATGTGTGTGTGGTGCCCATGGAGATCAGAAAAGGGTATCAGGTCCCTGGAACTGGAGCCACAGATGCTTGTGAGCCACCATCGGGTGCTGACAACTGAACCTGGGTCCCTGGAAAAACAGCCAGTGCTCTTAACCGATGAGCCATCTCTCTAGATCCTCTGCCCCAAATCTTTAATTTTTCATCTTTAAGCTTTCCCTTTTATGTTTTGTTAAAGGCTTATTCTTTGTCTGTATGCTTTTCTGTGTAGGGTATGCGCATGTGAGGGTAGTTGGCATGGGGAGGCCTGAAGAGGCAGTTGGATTGTGGAATTGGGGTTACAGGTAGTTGTCAGCCACCCTACCTGGGGTCCTCTCTACGTGCAGGATGCTTTAACCAAAATATCCGTCTCCCTAGTCCCCAAGCTTTCTGTCTATAATAGTCAAAAAGCTCTTTGGGACTCAGCCTTGTCTGTGGGTTCCATTTTTTGAATTCCCGAGACATGGGAGTGGAGCTAAGGCCTGTGTCGGGCACAGCTGAGATGAGAAAGTCTGCCATGAGCACTGAGCAGCACCATTTGTTAATTCTCCATTTCAGGCTCAAGACTCCAGGCTCCTCCCTACTGATCTCCTCCCTTCCTTGTCTGTCTTCCCTTTTCCCTTCTGGAGGAAGATTCTCTCAGGGTGGCTAGACCAGCTAGGGCAGTGGTTCTCAACCTGTAGATCACGATCACTGGGGGCCTTCTCTCAGCACTGAAATCCCCAGGAGTTTCTGTGGGATGAAATGCACTGGACAGATATTGTTTAACTTTTAGTATAAAATTTGTTTAAAGAGGAAATTTACTTTCCAAGAGGTGTTTATTGATGGAAAAGAAAAGCAGGCTAGGACGCCAACAGGGGAGCATGTCGGAAGGCCTGGCCACAAAACTTGCTGCCATTCCTGACGCAGGTGTCTCTGTCCATCATTTATCACCTGGCTTATCGTCTGTCTTATTTTCTGTCTTATTTTCTGTCTTATTTTCTGTCTTATTTTCTGTCTTATCATCTGTCTTATTATCTGTCTCCAGCAGCTTTTGGAGGCCAGTGTCTGCCAGAGCGTCCTTTCGGATCCTCATTCCTTTGAGGAGTTGCCTTTGAAGAAATAGGTCGATAAGAACAAAAATGGCGGCCACTCCCATAAGGATCTAGGGAAACAAATGGATCATTATGATTTTCATCACATACCTAGAAGGCAGGCACAGATTCCCTTCCAAGTCTATTCTCGGAGGTGATGCACAGTGTACCCCTAAATGTCTCCCTCCCAGACCCACCCTCAGTCTGCTCTCCCTGGTTCCGTGCCCGGTGCCCCTCATCTGGTTTATATTTTTTCCTTTGGACAAACATGAGGGAGGGTGAGAGGTAACTTGTCTGCCTTCCTAGACACCACCTTTAAAAACGTGTCTTCTCCATTAGAAACATTGACCAATGCCTTAAATTTGCTTTCACCCCCAAGTTTTGTTTGTTGATTTGCTTGAGACAGTGTCTCATGTATCCCAGGCTTGCCTTGAACTCATTATTGAGCCAAGGACTTTGGATCCTCTGCTTCTACCTCCTGAGTACCAGTGCTATAGATACACATGAGGTTTTCACAGTGCTGCAGATCAGGTGGAACCAGCGCTCCACAGAGTCAGCGCTGCAACCCAGCCTTGATCCCAGGACATTTGTGAGGCTGATCTGAGGAGATCCACCGCTCAGCAGAAGCACCTCACCACGGCTATTAAGCAGGGCCCAGCACTGAGCAGAAACACCTCACCACAGCTATTAAGCAGGGCCCAGCACTGAGCAGAAACACCTCACCACAGCTATTAAGCAGGGCCCAGCACTGAGCAGAAACACCTCACCACAGCTATTAAGTAGGGCTTTGGCATCACTCGTCTGGCTTTCGTAGCAAACACCACGCCACCTATGAGGAACACGCAGGAAAAGAGGTCGTTGAAGAGGTCCTGAAAATGGGAGAGATAAGCTGATCTTAAAAAGTTGTGCCCCACCCACCCCAGACACAGCACAGTTCACTCCATGTAACCATGATCAAATGCCCCTGCACAACCCTGACAATTTAAAACAAAATATACAAAGGTAAATATGTTTCTGGCCAAGCAGGTCAACCATGGCTCCCTGCTGGCCTCTGCGAGTAGAGGACAGAGTCCAAACTTACCTGCTGTCAGCCCAGGTGAGACACAAGATGCCATCTTGTCTACAAAACCAGGTGTCTGGTGCCTATCAATAATCATGTAAATAAATGCATAAACAGACCACTTCAAGGTATCTGTTAGGTACTTGCTTGATGCCTGTTTTGTATATGTAATTGTACTATGTTAAAGTTAAAACCTTTCTTTTAGCCGGGCGGTGGTGGCGCACGCCTTTAATCCCCAGCACTCAGGAGGCAGAGGCAGGCGGATCTCTGTGAGTTCAAGGCCAGCCTGGTCTACAAGAGCTAGTTCCAGGACAGGAACCAAAAGCTACAGAGAAACCCTGTCTCGAAAAATCCAAAAAACAAAGCAAAACAAAACAAAAAACAAGCAAACAAAAACAAAAAACAAAAAAACCCCACCTTTTTATTTAAACAGAAAAGGGGAGATGATGTAGGAGATCCTTCTGTATATGTGATGCTTTTATTAGTTAATAAATAAGTTGTCTTGGGCCTGTACAGAGCAGAATAGAGGTAGGTGGGGAAAACTAAACTGAATGCTGGGAGAAAGAAGGTAGAGTCAGGAGAAGTCATGTATCCCTGCTGGAGACAGATGCTGGAACTAGCCAGTAGGCCATGAGGCCTTCTGGCAAATATAAACTAATAATAATGGATTAAATTAAGATGTAAGAGTTAGCCAATAAGAAGCTAGAGCTAATGGGCCAAGCAATGATTTTATTAATACAGTTTCCTTGTGATTATTTTGGGAGTCTGGGCAGCCAGGAACAAACAAAGGGCCTCCTTACAACATTGTTGTTGCTGTTGTTCACCACTGGATTTTTGACTTAGAGTTTTTCTGTGTAGCCATGGTTCCCCTGGAACTCCCTCTGTAGTCTAGGCTGGCCTCTAAGTAGAGATCTTCCGCCTTTGCCTCCCAGTGGCTGGGATTAAAGGTGTGTGCCACCACTGACCTGAGTTATAGTTTTATTTTTGTCTGCAGTCATTTAAACAGCATTGTTTATTTTCTCACATCTTAGTTCATCTATGATCTATCTTCCAACTTGTTTCATTTATTTATTTTTTGATACAGAATTTTTGCTATAAGACCAGAATGGCATTGAGCTCACTCTTCCTGTTTTGGCTTTGAGTTTCAGGATTATGAATATATGCTATTGAAACATTGACCATGTTTGCCAATTTCTGATTCTTAGTTTGGAGAATTTTTAAATTACCAAATGTATCACTCATCCCTTCATGCTTTGGCTGCGGTTCTGCATTTATTTCTGTTCTGAGTTCAGAGGATGTAATTAGAACATCAGCAGCATAAGGCATGAGTTTTCTAGGTTCTGAGCAACAAAAATTAAGGTTCTAAACCTATGTAAGGGAAAGATTTTAGCTTTCTCATTCTCAAAGAAAACCCTCCCCTCCCCTCCTCACTCCCACAGGTCACGAATGGATCAACGTTTCTTGCTTCTCTGTATTGGCAAAATGTGTACGTCTTTTTTTCCCCATCCTTCCTCTATGGATGCAGTATTCTCAGGGTGCTGGTTTGATTTCCTAAGCCTCTCCTTGGCTTTGGCATAAGACGTTGTGCTGGCTAGTTTGATGTCAATTTGACATGAACTAGAGTCATCAGAGAAGAGGGCACCTCAGTTGAGAAAACGTCTCCATAAGATCCGTCTGTAGGGCATTTCCCTTTTTCTTTTTCTTTTAATATTTTTTAAAATTTATTTTAAATACCAACCAGAGTTCCTCCTCTCATTACCCTCCCACTTCCCCAACCCACCCCCCATCTACTCCTCAGAAAGGGTTTTTTCTGAGGGTGTTTTCTTAATTAGTGTTTGATGGTGGAAGGCCCAGCCCATTATGGGTTGTGCCTTCACTGGGCTGGTGGTCCTTGGTTCTACAGGAAGCAGGCTGAGCAAAGCATGGGAAGCAAGACAGAAGCAGCATCCTCCATGGCCTCTGTACCAGCTCCTGCCTCCCTCTAGGTCCCTGCCCTTTTGTAAAAAGCTGTTAGTGACCAAGTTGTGGTGGCGCACGCCTTTAATCTCAGTACTCAGGAGGCAGAGGCATGAAGATCTGTGAGTTCAAGACCAACATTGTCTTCAGATTGAGTTCAAAGAAAGTGAAGTGTTACACACAGAAATCCTGTCTTAACAAAATTAATTAACTTCTAAAGAAAAGTTGTTAGTGTCCATGGATCTATCAATTGTCATGAAGACCCCCAGGACAGGAAGGAAGAAGAGGAGAATTAAACTGAAAACTCTTGGAAACAGAATGCACAGAAAAGAAAGTAAAAAGACATAGACCACATGGCTAGTGAAGGAATTTAAAAGGTTAAGTCTAAAAGAACTGAAAAAATTAAGTCACAGCTAACAGAAGAATATTCCATTAAGTTTGGATCTTTCTTTTTTTTCTTTTGTGCTGTTTACTAGTTGAGTTTAGTTGGGTTATTTGACTTCGGTAGGCTCATTTGCTGGTTTGTGAAGTGAAAGAAATTGGGGAACCAAGGGTTCTAGAGGTGGGTAATGAACAAGGGGTGCCGGAAGTTGAGGTGCTCGTTGGCTAGGAGGAAGTTAGCTGGGTACGCTTGGTGATTCTGTAAGTGAGGTGAGGGAATTCAAGTCCTGAGACCTAAACACAATGGTAAGAAGTTTACGTGTGGTCAGTCTCACTATGGATTATTGCAGTCCCTGAGGCATAGATAAGGGACCAGAGGAATGGATGCTTGAGGGACGTCCCAAGCTCAGCCTCACCCCATTGGATGACTGTTTCAGGTTGGCCTTGCTCCTGAAGCATTCTTCCTGTTCACTAGAGACCTGACATGGTTTTAGCTATGTTTGACATTTCTTTCCCCCTACCTTACTAGTTTATGCAGAGTCTGATTTTCTGTGTTGAATCCTGGAATGATATCCCAATGAGATGGATGCCAGCAAAAAAAAAAAAAAAAAAAAAAAAAAAACAAACAGTAGCAAAAATGGCGGGTTGTTAAAACCCTGCCTATTTCTGAGACAGCAAAGCCTTGATTACTCTTCTTTGACCCAACAGTTAGGTTTTGGGGGAGCATTTTCTGCCTGGCTTCGGTTCTCTAACCCAGCTTCCCACCCTGAGCACCAGTAGAGGAGGTGAGGTTGTCTTTTTCCAGGTGCTTTTAGAAGGTGACTGGCAGCATCATTCTTTACTTACAGTGATAGGCCAGAAGATGAAGGGCATGTATCTGTTAAGGGCGAAGCTGTAGAGGAATATGAAGAAAGTGAAGATGGATACTTCCATAGTGAGGACCAGGATCAGGATGGGGTGTGTGGGCATTGTTTCGAAGAGGTATAGTCCAGCCATCATGCAGACCTGGGTGGAAAAATACATACTCTTGAGCTCCTGCAAGGGCTCTCCCTGGCTTCTGGGACTTTCCCCTCCACAGACACCCCCTGGAATTCCAATCCAGCATACCAAACTCACGATCTTGACCTCAGCATGTCCCTTTGTCCAGAACTCTTTATTGCTGTCTTTGAATTCCCACTTGTAGCGTCGAAACCCTTTTCTTGTGCCCACCTCATCCTTGGGCTGAATTGTTCCTTTTTGCTTCTGGGCATCTTCTGGCTTTGGCGGAGGTGCGGCCATGGTTGACAGTAGTTCTCAATTTCTCACTGCGCAGCCCTGCCTGCAGTCCCTGAACAGGGCCAGCTCAAGAGAGAGCCTGGTGTCTTCAGACCCGTTCAAGGATGGTGCTCAACTGACAGCTGGGACTGCAGAATTCCAACGCCTATGGTTGGCCAGCACGAGCCCGCCTCATCTCGTGGACCAGCGGGATCGCCCCACCCCTGCGGATGTGGAACATCCCACCCTCCACGCGGCAGAATGCGCGGAGCCCCACTGGTCCTAGCGAGGCCTTCCTTGAAAAGGAGTCCCAGGTTTGTGGCTGTTGCGCCCTGGGTTTCTGTCCTTTCTGTCCTCCTGGGACAGCCTTGTGGAGGAGTGGGAGTGTAATGTGACTTTTACACAAGGCCACACGAGGAAGCAGACGTGTTGACGATTTAGCAGTCCTGTCTTTATGGCCACACACACACACACACACGTGTGCTTTGGAGCTTTGTGATGACCTTGAGGGAGTGATTATATGTGGATACGAGTCTCTGTCAAATGCTGGAAGGGCTGGGTGACTTCGTCATAGCTTCTGTCTCAATGGGTGGTGGAGGGCTTAGTTTACAGTCTCAGGGCTTTTTTCCTGTTTTTCCTCATCTCATTGGAGACCAACAAGGCATCGATGAGACACAGGATTGCTGCCGAGAGGCACAGGATCTGTCAGACACAATATATTTGGGAAGGAAAGGCCATATTACTTTAACAACGATCTCAGTATCCATATCTCGTTGCTGTTCCTATCAGATGGTGTCAAGAGCTACAGCCTCTCCCTCCTGGCTGCTGTCAGCCGGGTTTGTTTTCCCAAGAAAATGGAAAACAGTGTGGTTTGCTGCCCACAGTGGTCTGATCTTATGACCCACTAGCTACTAGACCAGTGGTTCTCAACATGTGGATTGCGACTCCTTTGCCCTAATGATCCTTTCACAGGGCTCCCGGAATACCAAGGGAAAACAGATATTTACACTTTTATTCCTAATTATGGTGAAATTACAGTTATGAAGAAGCAATGAAAATGATTTTATGGTTGGGGTCACCACAACACGAGGAACTGTGTTAAAGAACCCCAGCATTAATTAGGTTGAAAACCACTGTATTTAGTCAATGCCCTTTGTAGCTCGAGTGCCTGGCAGAGTTGAGCCTGGGTGGTGGATGGTGTGGAGTTCTCTGAGGAGGGGACAGGTTTGAGATTCAGAAAACCCTCCTGTAGTGGCTATGAGATGAAGGGAGGGTATACATCTTCAGCCTACAAACCTAGAATAGCTGATAGACTTTTCTGTGAAACAGGAAGTTTGAAGAACTGTCTAACCCTGTCTTGGCAAAGTTAGACAGTTGCTTTCTTTTGTTTCGTGCTTGTCCGGTTTGGGCCAGCATACTGTTAGCAGTTGAGACAAGGACAGTTTCTTGCCCAGTGGTTAACTTCTGCCACAATGAAAGCAAACTCCATATGGACTTTCTTTGATACCCATCATCTTCTCTGAAGTAGATTGGTGCTTTCAGGAACAGCCACGACTCATTGTCATAAAAAGTCTTATATTATTAAAACATCTTAAATGCCATATTCTGTAGATCTCTGAAATGTTTGGAGACTGTCTATCTAAAATATACCTCTGTTTTTGAAAACATACCTAACATTACTACAAGTTTGATTGTAATAGTTTACTACTAACGTGAACTCCTTTATTTTCCCAAATAGTTGGTAATAATAACTTTCAAGGACTAGAAGCTTACATTACGTTATTAAATGAGCTGCATTTGTACAATATCTTAAATAAGAAAGTCTATATGGAATTTGCTTTCTTTGTAACAGAAATGTATGTACAATATGTTCTAACAAAGATGACAAATTTGTATCAATATATAAAAATATCTTAAACAAGAGTAGAAACATATACACTATAACAAACATAACCTTAAATTTGTATTAATATACAAAAATCCTTATCAATGTAAAATATTTAAGGCTACTAGTTGCTTTTTTAGTTTAAAAGTAAAGTGAGCTACTTGTTTATTCTGTCATTTCTTTATCTCCCTTTTTTTTGTATTTAGAATGAGATCCCAGAATCTAATTTCCTTTATTCAGCTTTTTTCCCCCTGACCATGACCAATAACAATTTGTAATCAACCCCCCTAAATCATGACAAATATCCATAACTCACTGAATGACCCCAAACCACCCACCCCTCTTCTTGGGAATGTGGACATTGTTTACTCTAGATGGTTTTCTGTTGTCTGGAAGTGAAGGCATCTCTTGGGGTCCCTGATAAAATTAAAATAAAGGTTAAGTCCTAACTGTATCATTTGTTTCCAGTCTCTGCGTAATGGGAAGTCCTGATGAAGCTGGACCATCTCAGCCAGCCACCTTGAAATTGTCCTCAGCAGTTTGTAGTCCAAAGCCAATCCCTAGGTGGTGTTTGTAAACTTAGTGGTGTTACCACAACCAAGGGGGAATCATTGTTGTGGGGCTCCCTCATCCTTTTGGAGGCTTCAAAGGTCACTGTTAGGAATGGTCATGGTTCACTGCAGAAAACTTAAATAATTTAAATGACATATACAACAGATCTTGAAGAGATCAAAGAACCACAATTCGTTATGTATATCCAGAGTACACAAGCTTAATTCCTAGTTACCTAAGAGACTCAAACCTGAAATCATGTTCAGAAAGCTAAATGAAGCCTTTTTCTAAAACTAGTTAGTACTCTATATGACCATTAATATCACAACAGAAAGTTTAAATATGCATATATTAACCTGATAACTTTTGAGATAATATTTATAGCATAAGAAAATTTTAGCAGTCAAAGTAAAACCAAAGAATTATGAGATTAGTGACAATAGAATGATCCCTGAATTTGGGTTTCTCTTCTGTTTCATGTCAAGTGGCTCTTCTGACATGAGAGAGAGAGATTTTGGATTTTCCTTTGACAAGCATGGTTGGGTTTAGAGAGCGAGCCACTTTCGAATTCCAAAGACAGCTTTAATTTTTAACTGAACTGGGACTACAAAAAGACCATTTGTCTTATATGTCTGTAGAGAACAGCATAAACAAACATTTGGGAAGATTTATGAAATTTTATCTGTTGGAAATGTGCTATACCATTAGGCCAATTTATTCTTTTTCTTAAGACTTTTTTATTTCTGGATGATTCGTCCTTTTTCTTCAGGTGAACTCATTTGTCCAGTGGTCTTCAGATTCCTTAGTTCAATACTTTCAATTCTCCTGGAAAGACAAAAGAAAACCCCTGCCCCAACCCTAACTTTGGGGAGGTTCTTTTTTTGGCAGGTTATATCTGATCAAATGAAAAGGATTTGTTAGTTGTTTAAGTTAGTTTGGATTGAATGGCCACACTGTTTGATAAGCTATTATCTCTTTTAATCGAGAGGTGTCTCCCATTCAAACCTAATCTTTATCAATCTTGACGGTATCCATAGCTTTTCTTCTTTGCTGGAAACAAAACCTCTTCCCCAAATAACACATATCCTGATTTCCATTCTGAGGTCAACACATCTTTAAAGTATACAGGATGATTTAATTCAGCAGTTATTTTCTATTATCCAATGTAAATGGAGACTATTCTTATGTTTCCCAGTCACCCAGACCCAAATAATCACACAGAAACTATATTAATCACAATGCTGCTTGGCCAATAGCTTAGGCATATTTCTGGCTAACTCTTATGTCTTAAGTTGACCCATTTCTATCATTCTGTGTATCACCATGAGGCTGTGGCTTACTGGGTAAGGTTCCAGTGTCTGTCTCCTTCAGCAGTTACATGGCATCTCTTTGACTCCACCTATTCTCTCTATATATATCCCTTCCAGCCTGGTTATATTCTACCCTGCCAGAGGCCAAAGCAGCTTTACTCATTAACCAATAAAAGCAACAGATATACAGAAAGACATCCCACATCAATCCAAAATCTCTCTACAGCTGTCTTTCCTTTATTATTAGCATTTAAACATTTAAAGTTGATAAAGCATTGTACAATCTATCTATGGGGTTCTTTATTGTCCCTTTGTCTTTATTAAGCATATCTCTTACAGTATGATTTAGATTTTTCTATAACTGCTTGCCCTATAGGATTATTTAACATTCCTTGTGTACAGATTTTCCACTGATATCTTTTAACAGGCTCAGATTTGTTATAAGTAGGCACTATGAAGGAAATTTTTTTTCTCTATCCTTTTCTTGTAAAGGTATGATAAAAAGCAGTCTTCTAAATCAATCACTATAATATACCATCTCTTAGGTAATAAAGATGACTAAGGAATTCCAGACTTGTAAAGCTTCCATTGGCTGGATCAACTCATTAACAGCTCTTATATCTATTACCATTCCCTGTTTTCCAGATTTCTTTTTAATTACAAATACAGGAGAATTCCAAGGACTGGTTCATTCTTTAATATGTTGAGCATTTAGCTGCTCCTGTATCAGCTGTTCGAGTGCCTGTAATTTTTCTGATGTCCAAGGCCATTGTTCCATCCATACAGGTTTGTGTGTCAACCATTTTAAATGTAGGGCTATTTGTACCTTTAAAAGAGTAGCAGCTGTGGTACCCTGTTTATGTACAACCTGAATGGTCAGAGACTGCTTTTTATAATTCCTTCTAATATTTTTCTCAGAAAGCTATGTTTGTTTATGGTTTGTTTCTGAGATTAGAGTGAAGGAGATACACACCTGGCACTGAGACCTTAGCCAGTGAAAGAAACTCCTTTAGTCCTGAATGCAGAACCAAAGAAACAGGCCCGGACTCTGAGACCAGTGCTGAAATATCACACGTTGTCCCTAGAATCAGACCCAGTAAAAGAAATATGTCCTGGACCTAAATTTAGAGCCAAAAGACTAAAAAGGACCAGTGAAAGAAGCACAGTTTGGCTCTGAAATCAGAGCCATTGCTGCCCCTGACCAACTAAATAACCAATCCCTGAGCAGAAAAAACTTCTCCCTGTGCAAACTCAGCCCTTAAGAAGCCCTAAAGAAGCCCTTCTGCTTGTTCAGTTGTGGGCTGTCCTTCACCTGGCAGGAACAGACACTCTCCTGGACTTCTCCTTCCCAAATAAATCTCTTCAAAACAAAAGAGTTTTGGATGAAGATCTTCATTCACTGGCTCTGAATAGAAAAACCTGGCTGGGATGTTCCTTAGGCGACTGAGCAGAAAAACCTTTCTGAGACACTCCCTTAGCAGGCCTGAGCAAGGCTGAGCAGAAAAAGTAACAACTTTTGGCTGGGATGAGAGGCTATTGCTGCACCTCCGTATCAGCTTCCCTTTAGCAGAGTGTAGCAGAAGTGACATCTTGGGCGGCAGAAGAAGCAGCAGATAACCCTGCCAGGACGATCAGTCAGAGAAGCAGAGCAGGGAGCTCAACTGTAGTGGCGCTCCAGGAGGGGAACACGATTGCTATATCCTGGGAGGAGACCCTCACCCACTGCACCTCGGCTTCAGGTAGCCTGGCTTCCCCACAAGTCAGGATATCTTTCCCTCCAGGGCCGAGCTGTCCTATTGCGGCTCCAGCCTCCAGAGCTGTTCTACTGCAGCTCTAGGAACAGCCTGGCTTCTGGATAAGTCAGGATATCTTTGCAGCTCCAGAGCTGTAACACTCCTACTTGCTTACTGTCTTTGCCAGGGATTTGATCTTGGGAAATCTCCTAACTTCTAGAACTATCCCATTGTTTGATGGGCCCTAGCTGCATCTCTCGACCAGGTTCTCCACTGGAACTGAGGATGAGCTTTCAATACTGCTGTCACTAAACGTTTTTAGTCTCATGGAATAATCCTGTTCCAAGTGGCCCAAGAATTTAAAATCTACTTCTCAAAAGATGAATGCATACCATATAAAACAACTGCTACTGTAGATTTCTTCAAATCTAACATTTCAATAGGATCCCAGTTAACTTCTGAATAGCCTTGGGCGGGGGGGGGGTGGTGCCTAGCATCTGGTGGTCATTCTTGAGTGGTAACTGGATAAATTAAGGTTGGTTTCTAATAACCTTGGGCCGCTCCTCTTCACTTTCATAAAGCAAGCTTTATTGTCAGAATGAGATTAAAATAGCACACAACACACAGGTTTCGTGTGGTACCACTTCCCTAGCTGGCAAACAGTGCATACGTGGTCCCCTGCATGGTTGGTTCACAGAGACTTACATAGTGAGTGCCCTCTTGTGATATGCTCAATATGCTATCCACTCTCAATAGAAACTACTTCTGTCTTGGGCTCCTTTCTGCCAGAAGTCCTACAAAGAGCTGCTAGAAAAAACAGGTGATGTTTTTGCCATATCTGGGGTCTCTCTCAGGAGTTTTGTCTTCTTTCTGGAGTACTGATTTCTGCTAAATGGTAATATATATATATATATTTCTGCTAAATGCTAAAATATATTTTTTAGATTTTTTTATATGTATGGGCATTTTACCCTTTATGTATGTATCTATGCCACATGTGTGTGTGGTGCCCATGGAGATCAGAAAAGGGTGTCAGGTCCCTGGAACTGGAGCCACAGATGCTTGTGAGCCACCATCGGGTGCTGACAACTGAACCTGGGTCCCTGGAAAAACAGCCAGTGCTCTTAACCGATGAGCCATCTCTCTAGATCCTCTGCCCCAAATCTTTAATTTTTCATCTTTAAGCTTTCCCTTTTATGTTTTGTTAAAGGCTTATTCTTTGTCTGTATGCTTTTCTGTGTAGGGTATGCGCATGTGAGGGTAGTTGGCATGGGGAGGCCTGAAGAGGCAGTTGGATTGTGGAATTGGGGTTACAGGTAGTTGTCAGCCACCCTACCTGGGGTCCTCTCTACGTGCAGGATGCTTTAACCAAAATATCCGTCTCCCTAGTCCCCAAGCTTTCTGTCTATAATAGTCAAAAAGCTCTTTGGGACTCAGCCTTGTCTGTGGGTTCCATTTTTTGAATTCCCAAGACAAGGGAGTGGAGCTAAGGCCTGTGTCGGGCACAGCTGAGATGAGAAAGTCTGCCTTGAGCACTGAGAAGCACCGTTTGTTAATTCTCCATTTCAGGCTCAGCTGTCTTCCCTTTTCCCTTCTGGAGGAAGATTCCCTGAGGGTGGCTGGACCAGCTAGGACAGTGGTTCTCAACCTGTAGATCACGATCACTGGGGGCCTTCTCTCAGCACTGAAATCCCCAGGAGTTTCTGTGGGATGAAATGCACTGGACAGATATTGTCTAACTTTTAGTATAAAATTTGTTTAAAGAGGAAATTTACTTTCCAAGAGGTGTTTATTGATGGAAAAGAAAAGCAGGCTAGGACGC
Source organism: Microtus pennsylvanicus (assembly GCF_037038515.1). Classification (NCBI taxonomy): domain Eukaryota; kingdom Metazoa; phylum Chordata; class Mammalia; order Rodentia; family Cricetidae; genus Microtus; species Microtus pennsylvanicus. The sequence goes on along the minus strand of NC_134584.1, from coordinate 104,564,591 downwards.
CAACAGGAGAGCGTGTCGGAAGGCCTGGCCACAAAACTTGCTGCCATTCCTGACCACAAGTGTTGATGTCCAGTCATTTCTTCTTTTTCTTCTGCTTTTTCTTCTCCTTCTCCTTCTTCTTCTTCTCCTTCTCCTTCATTTCTTTTTCTTTTTCCAGTTTCTCCTTCTCTTCCTTCTCCTTTTGCCGTGCCTCCTCTTCTTCTTTGGCCTCCAGCATTGCTTGTAGTTTTGGGTCTGGCATTTTGCCATTCTTGTCTGGAGCAAGCAGAGCATACTTTCGGATCTTCTTGCCTTTGAGATGTCTCCTTTGAAGACATAGGTCAACCACAGCAAAAAATGCGGCCACTCCCATAAGGATCTAGGGAAACAAATGGATCATTATGATTTTCATCACACACCTAGAAGGCAGGCACAGATTCCCTTCCAAGTCTATCCTCGGAGGTGATGCACAGTGTACCCTTAAATGTCTCTCTCCCAGACCCACCCTCAGTCTGCTCTCCCTGGTTCCGTGCCCGGTGCCCCTCATCTGGTTTATATTTTTTCCTTTGGACAAACATGAGGGAGGGTGACAGGTAACTTGTCTGCCTTCCTAGACACCACCTTTAAAAACGTGTCTTCTCCATTAGAAACATTGACCAATGCCTTAAATTTGCTTTCACCCCCAAGTTTTGTTTGTTTGAGACACTGTCTCATGTATCCCAGGCCTGCCTTGAATTCACTATTGAGTCATGGATGTCTTCGGACTTTGGATCCTCTGCCTCCCCTGCCTCACTACTAGCAATTAAAGACAGGCATGAGGCACTACAGTAGCTTTTGGCAGTGCTGTAGATCAGGCTAGACCAGCACTCTACAGACTTAGCGCTGCAACCCAGCCCTGATCCCAGGATTTTTGTGATGCTGATTTGAGGAAATCCACTGCTCAGCAGAAGAACCTCACCATAGCTGCAACGTAGGCGTCTGGCAGCGTTCTTCTAGCCCTCAACGCAAAGACTATGCCGCCTATGAGGAACCCGCAGGCGAAGAGATCGTTGAAGAGGTCCTGAAAATGGGAGAGGTAAGCTGGTCTTAGATAGTTGTGCCCCATCCACCCCAGACACAGCACAGTTCACTCCATGTAACCATGATCAAATGCCCCTGCACAACCCTGACAATTTAAAACAAAATATACAAAGGTAAATATGTTTCTGGCCAAGCAGGTCAACCATGGCTCCCTGCTGGCCTCTGTGAGTAGAGGACAGAGTCCAAACTTACCTGCTGTCAGCCCAGGTGAGACACAAGATGCCATCTTGTCTACAAAACCAGGTGTCTGGTGCCTACCAATAATCATGTAAATAAATGCATAAACAGACCACTTCAAGGTATCTGTTAGGTACTTCCCCTCGTCATTTCTGTACTGTCCTCTCCAGAGTTTCCACGAGCAGTATTGCTGGGAGGATGTCCTTGCTCTCTGGGAGCCTTGAAGTTCCCTCTTCACCTAACCCTGCCTTACCCCCTGGACCACCTTCCCTGATTGCTTCCTTTGTCAATTTTTTTCTTTCATTCCTTGGGGATGTGGTATTCCTTTACCACATACAAGCTCTCTTCTCCCAACACAGAATAAAACCAACCAAAATTCTAAGCACTTATGCTTAGAATAAATACTTTCTTTCCCCATTTTCTATTAGTTATTTTTTATAGGATGTCTAAATTTTAAGTTGTTTTTAATTGTAGTGGGATGTACAATCTCTCCTGTTAATATTCCTTGGTACTCTCCTTGAATATTTTGTCCACCTGTCTTTCAAAAACAGTTTTGCTTCTTTTCATCTTATGTCTACGAGTGTGTTGGCTGTATGTGTGTAATCTGCCAAATGTGTGTAGTGCCTGAGAAGGCCAGAAAGGGCACTGGATTCCCTGGAACTAGAGTTACAGCAGCTTGTGGGGTGTTGGGTGCTGGGAACCCAGCTGGGTCCTCTGCAGGAACAGCCAGTGCTCTTAACTGCTTAGCCAACTGTCCAGCTGCTGTCCCAGTGTTTTCAGTGCTACCTCTGTCATATATAAGTCACTGGATGAGTGTAACTTGAAATCTACCTCTATGTTAGCACACCATTCATTATAAAACACAGTAGGCTGGGTGGCTTAAACTACAGATGTTTATCCTCTGGCCTTCTGGAGACTGGAAGACTAGGAGCGAGGCACCAGAGCCCTCTCCCTGGCTGGAGGCAGCTGCCCTTCCCTCTCTATCTTCATATGACTTTCCATTGGAGACAGGTCATAGGACCTGTCACTTCCTGTAATAATACTAATGGTTTTGGATCAGGGTCCCAACCTGTTAATGCTTAGTTGCTTCCTCAAAGGCCCCATCTCGGGGAGGAGGACACAAACATTCCATTTGTAACAATTCCATTAGTTAATCCATGATCTATCACCAAAACTTAGGGTAACTCTTGCATTTGGTTGGGCAAATCCATTTTTGTAATTCTTTCCATTTTTCCAAATAATTTTATTTGTAATGTTTTTATTAGCTCATGTTAAGTTATACTTAATAATGGGCTGATTATATTTTAATTATTTGTTTTTATTTTATTTGCATTGGTGTTTTGCCTGCATGAATGTCTGAAGGTATATCTTGGAGCTACAGTTGTTAGATACCATGTAGGTTCTGGGAATTGAACATGGGTCCTCTGGAAGAACAGTCAGTGCTCTTAACCACTGAGCCATCTCTCCAACCCCCTTATTATATTTTCGAACATGAATAGAAAGGAATTGAACACATCCCCCCCCCCATTACCTCCTCTTTCTCTTTCTTCCTACTTTGGCTATTTTTCTTCACAACTATTTCTACCTTCTCCCCGCCTCCCTGCCTGTGTGTGTGTGTGTGCATGTGTGTGTGCGTGTGCGCGTTTGTGTGTGCGTGTGTCCCATTGTGTTTCACTGTGGTTGTTTTGAGGTGCATGGGTGAAAATTTGTATACAGAAGCACAGGACCCCTATCAGTGGCTACCGTACTGAAGAAAAATGTCTCCCCTTTCTGCATCAGTCTTTGACTAAATATAAATCCTTAGGTTGTAGGACATGAGCATCTGTCGCTTCCACGAAGGGCATTAATGAACCAAATTGTGTTTATGTAATCACAGCCGTTGAGAGTTGAAGAGCGTAACAGCCACATGGACCATGTCTAGAAGCCAGAGATCACCCTTTGGAAGATGTTGGCTGAGCCTCGGCGAGGGTGACATAGGATGCACCATTTGTGTCTGAGTGTTCAACAGGCCAATATTTCCAGTACTTTGATTGGTTACAAAGTTTCTGCAGTCACTGCTGACCAAAGACTTTTATATCACCTTGTAAAGTTCCATAGAAAGCCCTGTTCTCTTGCAATGCCTTTTGCAGATTCAAGAACTCAATTCTGAATTGAACTGCTATTGCTACGGTAATAATTTCATATCTGGGAATTCAGTCCATATTCATTTTGGTTTTCCTTTGGTGTTCATTCACCAGTTTAACTTGTCTTTCAGTAGGTTTATTCCTAGACGTCCAGGAGTCTCTACATTGTTCTAAGGTTACATGTTCTCACTGCTTCTGCTGACAAGTAGAACGCTGATGTTGGGTCTCTGGGAATCTTAATCACCCACTTAGTTCTACTGAGGCTGCAGATTTTTTGGGTGTTTTTTGTAAAGAGGCTCATGTTACAAAGGAGCAATCCTTGTTTCTCCATCCCGGTCTCTATGTACCTGGGTTTTCTTGTTACTCAGGTTACAATTTAAAAGATATAAGAATTGGGAGGATTTCTAAACAAACACCTAGAAACACCAAGAAATGCAATGTTTGTTGAATATTTGGGTAGATATTTATTAAAATTGGATGTGTCTTTTATTCTTCATTTCGTAAGAGCTTTTTAAAATTACTATTCATTATTACCAAATAGTTTTTTTTACAACTTAAAATATTTTTTGTTACAAATACAATAGAGTAAAAGTGTATTATTAAAATTTGAAGACAAAACCATATTTGCGGTCCTGACATGGATGCTACTCACTGTGATAGATTGCTTTCTAATACACTGTTATATTGGTGGGCTAATATTTAATTTTTTTTTCAGACAGGGTTTCTTTGTGTGTAGTTCTTGTTGTCCTGGAACTCACTCTGTAGATGAGGCTGGCCTCAAACTTACAGAGATCATCCTGCCCCTCCTTCCCGAGTGCTGGGATTAAAGGCCTGTGCCACCACAGCCGGGTCTAGTCTCTTCTTTCACGCTAAGGAAGGCCTATGTTTACTCTTTGTTGTTGTTGTTATTTTTGTTTTTCAGGACAGGATTTATCCATATAGCCCTGGTTGTCCTGGAACTCGTTCTGTCAATAAAGCTGGTGTTGAAGTCATAATGATTCACCTGTCTCCGGAGTGCTGGGATTAAAGGCACGGGCCATTACTACCCATGTTTATTCTTAATCTAATATCTGATTTCAAAATGGAAATAGATATCAAAAGATATAATATATCACACAACCTTTCAAAAGAGAGAAAAAGGAAAAAGACCAATGGAATAGAATGTAAAGACTAGAATTGAATTTCACACTTGTTTTTAAAAAAAATTGATAAAAATGACACTTCAGATGAGTCTAAAAAAAGATTAACTAACCAATAAAATAATAAACAGAGTTATGGTGTTGACAAATTATTTAACTAATGGCCAGGATAGTGAGGTAGAAGCATTGCTTCCCAGGGTACCCTAATGCATGGGTCAAGTGATTTAAATGCAACAAATAATAAAGCTACCAGATGACGTGAGCAGAGAAGACATCCATCTGTGTGGACTTATTCACCTTTCTCTTTATTTGAACTGGTATTTTATATTTTCCTAGTAAATTATTTTATTTCAACTTTCCTAAATTTTAGTATTAACGTTCATGTTTGCCTCATGATCTTCTAAAGATCTATTTTTTATATTTGCACTATTTTTGTTTTTTCCTTTTTATGGGTTGTCTATTTTATTTATTTTTTTTCACAAGGAGTGTGATTTTCCTGTTCCTTGTCTTCCTTCCTTTCTGACAGTGTCTTTCTATGTAACCTGGTTGTCTTGGGACTCACTATGGAGACGAGGCTGATCTATCTGCCTCCACCTCCTGGTCCTGGAATTAAAGGTGTGGCCTACCACACCTGGAAATTTTTTATTTTCTGAATTCTCACTATTGATCTTTGTTTCTTCTTTTATCAATTTTATGGTTATTTGTTGTTTTGTTTTCCTTATTCTTTTGTTTGAGATAGGGTTTCATGTATCCCCGGAGAGCCTCAAAATTATTGTGTTGACAAGGATGATCTTGAATTTTTGTTCTTCCTGCTTTCCCTTATGAGTTTTAGGATTACATAAACACACCACTGCACCCAGTTTTTGCAGCGATGAGACTCAGACCCAGAACTTTGCACATGATAGGCAAGCAACATTACTAACAGCTGCATTCTCAGTGTTTTGTGCCTCAGAAATTTTCTTAATTCTTTTGTTTGTTTTGGTATTTTCTTCATATATATGCTGGATTTTTTTTCCTTGTGAAAAAAGGTATCATGTTGGGACAGACAAGCTTAGGGAATAGTTTAGCAACCTAGGATATCACTTGATTTAGGCTAAGTATACATTCCTATTATTTCTTTTTTTAAAAAAAAAATTATTATTGCATTTTATGTGCATGTTTTGGCTATGTGCATGTCTGTGTACATGTGTGTCAGGTGCCTGTGGGGCCCAGAAGAAGGTGTCAGACCCCTGGACGTAGAGTTACAGATGGCTGTGAACTGCCTGCCATGAGACCAGAATGGCATTGAGCTCAGTCTTCCTGTTTTGGCTTTTGAGTTTCAGGATTATAGACATATGCTCTATCATAAATATAGACATATTTAATATGTTATTGAAACATTGACCATGTTTGCCAATATCTGATTCTTAGTTTCGAGAATTTTTAAAAGACAAATCTCTTCATGCCTTGGCTGCGGTTCTGCATTTATTTCTGTTCTGAGTTCAGAGGATGTAATTAGAACATCAGCAGCATAAGGCATGAGTGTTCCAGGTTCTGGGCAGCAAAAACTCAGGTTCCAAACCTATGTAAGGGAAAGATTTCAGCTTTCTCATTCTTAGAGAAAACTCACCCCTTCTCACTCCCACAGGTCAAGTATGGATCAACGTTTCTTGCTTCTCTGTGTTGGCAAAATGTGTACGTCTTTTTTTCCCCCATCTTTCCCCTATGGATGCAGTATTCTCAGGGTGCTGGTTTGATTTCCTAAGCCTCTCCTTGGCTTTGGCTTAAGGCCTTGTGCTGGCTAGTTTGATGTCAATTTGACATGAACTAGAGTCATCAGAGAAGAGGGCACCTCAACTGAGAAAATGTCTCCATAAGATCTGGCTGTAGGGCATTTCCCCTTTTCTTTTAATATTTTTTAAAATTTATTTTAAATACAAACCAGAGTTCCTCCTCTCATTACCCTCCCACTTCCCCAACCCATCCCCCATCTACTCCTCAGAAAGGGTTTTTCTGAGGGTGTTTTCTTAATTAGTGTTTGATGGTGGAAGGCCCAGCCCATTATGGGTTGTGCCTTCACTGGGCTGGTGGTCCTTGGTTCTACAGGAAGCAGGCTGAGCAAAGCATGGGAAGCAAGACAGAAGCAGCATTCTCCATGGCCTCTGTACTAGAGCTCCTACCTCCCTCCAGGTCCCTGCCCTGCTTAGGTTCCTATCCTGTCTTCCCTTGATGATGAACTGTGATGCAGTAGTATGAACTAAATAAACGTTTTCCTGTCCAACTTGCTTTGGTCGTGATGTTTCATCTCAGCAATAGAGACGCAAATTAAGACAGGCCTCATCTCTTGTCTTGGGAGCATTTGAAAATCCGTATCTCAAGTTCCTGAGATGGTGCCTCGTGCGTCACTCCCAACAATCCACAGCTTGTATTGTCACTATTCCTGTCTTCCACCTCCAAAACCTTACATCCTCCTTCTATCCCTCCCCTCTCTTCCTCCTTCTCTTCTCTTCTCTTCTTCCTTTTTCTCCTCTCCTCTTCACTCCTTTCAACTCTTTTTTCTTCTCTCTTCTCTTGTCCTCTCCCCCTTCCTTCCTTTTTTTTTTTTTGCTAATTTCTCTCCCTTCCTTCTTTCCAGCTAAGTTATTTAATGAAAGCAATATTGGTTATATTTCAATTACTATTTTAGGTTAAGAATAGGAGGATTGACTTTCATGGTTTGGCAGACTTAATTTTACTGAATCTTTTCAGTTCCTTCACCGGCCATGTGGTCTCTGTCTTTTTTACTTTCTTTTCTGTGCATTCTGTTTCCAAAAGTTTTCAGTTTACTTCTCCTCTTCTTCCTTCCTGTCCTGGGGTCATCATGACGACTGATAGATTCCCTGGACACTAACAGCTTTTCTTTAAAAGTTAATTAATTAATTAAATTTGTTTTTTGAGACGGCGTTTCTTTGTTTAACAGCTCTGGCTATCCTGAAACTTGCTTTGCAGACCAGGCTAGCCTCAAACTCAGAGATCCACCTGCCTATGCTGCCTGAGTGCTGGGATTAAAGGCATCCGCCACCACAACTTGGCCACTAACAGCTTTTAACAAAAGGGCAGATAGATAGGTGGTCACAGCTAACAGAAGAATATTCCATTAAGTTTGGATCTTTCTTCTTTTTCTTTTGTGTTGTTTACTAGTTGAGTTTAGTTGAAGGGCAGGTTATTTGACTTCGGGGGGGCTCATTTGCTGGTTTGTGAAGTGAAAGAAATTGGGGAACCAAGGGTTCTAGAGGTGGGTAATGAACAAGGGGTGCCGGAAGTTGAGGTGCTCGTTGGCTAGGAGGAAGTTAGCTGGGTACGCTTGGTGATTCTGTAAGTGAGGTGAGGGAATTCAAGTCCTGAGACCTAAACACAATGGTAAGAAGTTTACGTGTGGTCAGTCTCACTATGGATTATTGCAGTCCCTGAGGCATAGATAAGGGACCAGAGGAATGGATGCTTGAGGGATGTCCCAAGCTCAGCCTCACCCCATTGGATGACTGTTTCAGGTTGGCCTTGCTCCTGAAGCATTCTTCCTGTTCACTAGAGACCTGACATGGTTTTAGCTATGTTTGACATTTCTTTCCCCCTACCTTACTAGTTTATGCAGAGTCTGATTTTCTGTGTTGAATCCTGGAATGATATCCCAATGAGATGGATGCCAGCAAAAAAAAAAAAAAAACAAACAGTAGCAAAAATGGCGGGTTGTTAAAACCCTGCCTATTTCTGAGACAGCAAAGCCTTGATTACTCTTCTTTGACCCAACAGTTAGGTTTTGGGGGAGCATTTTCTGCCTGGCTTCGGTTCTCTAACCCAGCTTCCCACCCTGAGCACCAGTAGAGGAAGTGAGGTTGTCTTTTTCCAGGTGCTTTTAGAAGGTGACTGGCAACAGCTCTCCTACATTCTTTACTTACAGTGATGGGCCAGTAGACAAAGAGTATGTATCTGTTAAGGGCGAAGCTGTAAAGGAACATGAAGAAAGCAAAGAAGGACACTTCCATAGTGAGGAGCAGGATCAGGATGGGGTGTGTGGCCACTGTTTCGAAGAGTTTTATTCCAGCGATCATGCAACCCTGGGTGGAAAAATACATATTTCTGAGCTGTTGCAAGGGTTCTCCCCGACTTCTATGGCCCTCCCGTCCATAGACACCCCTAGAATTCCAATCCAGCTTACCAAACACACGATCTTGACCTCAGCATGTCCCATTGTCCAGAACTCTTTATTGCTGTCTTTGAATTCCCACTTGTAGCGTCGAAACCCTTTTCTTGTGCCTACATCATCCTTGGGCTGAATTTGTGGCGGAGGTGCAGTCCCGGGCGCAGGCCCAGGCCCAGGCCCAGGTCCAGGCCCAGGCCCAGGCTCAGGCTCAGGCCCAGGCCCAGGCGGAGGCGCAGGCGCGGCCATGGTTGGCAGTAGTTCTCAATTTCTCACTGCGCAGCCCTGCCTGCAGTCCCTGAACAGGCCCAGCTCAAGAGAGAGCCTGGTGTCTTCAGACCCGTTCAAGGATGGTGCTCAACTGACAGCTGGGACTGCAGAATTCCAACGCCTATGGTTGGCCAGCACGAGCCCGCCTCATCTCGTGGACCAGCGGGATCGCCCCACCCCTGCGGATGTGGAACATCCCACCCTCCACGCGGCAGAATGCGCGGAGCCCCACTGGTCCTAGCGAGGCCTTCCTTGAAAAGGAGTCCCAGGTTTGTGGCTGTTGCGCCCTGGGTTTCTGTCCCTTCTGTCCTCCTGGGACAGCCTTGTGGAGGAGTGGGAGTGTAATGTGACTTTTACACAAGGCCACACGAGGAAGCAGACGTGTTGACGATTTAGCAGTCCTGTCTTTATGGCCACACACACACACACACGTGTGCTTTGGAGCTTTGTGATGACCTGGAGGGAGTGATTATATGTGGATACGAGTCTCTGTCAAATGCTGGAAGGGCTGGGTGACTTCGTCATAGCTTCTGTCTCAATGGGCGGTGGAGGGCTTAGTTTACAGTCTCAGGGCTTTTTTCCTGTTTTTCCTCATCTCATTGGAGACCAACAAGGCATCGATGAGACACAGGATTGCTGCCGAGAGGCACAGGATCTGTCAGACACAATATATTTGGGAAGGAAAGACCATATTACTTTAACAACGATCTCAGTATCCATATCTCGTTGCTGTTCCTATCAGATGGTGTCAAGAGCTACAGCCTCTCCCTCCTGGCTGCTGTCAGCCGGGTTTGTTTTCCCAAGAAAATGGAAAACAGTGTGGTTTGCTGCCCACAAGTGGCCTGATCTTATGACCCACTAGCTACTAGACCAGTGGTTCTCAACATGTGGATTGCGACTCCTTTGCCCTAATGATCCTTTCACAGGGCTCCCCGAACACCAAGGGAAAACACAGATTTCTACCATGATTCCTAATTATGGTGAAATTACAGTTATGAAGAAGTAATGAAAATGATTTTATGGTTGGGGTCACCACAACACGAGGAACTGTGTTAAACAACCCCAGCATTAATTAGGTTGAAAACCACTGTATTAGGTCAATGCCTAATACATTTGTATTTGTAGCTCGAGTGCCTGGCAGAGTTGAGCCTGGGTGGTGGATGGTCTGGAGTTCTCTGAGGAGGGGACAGGTTTGAGATTCAGAAAACCCTCCTGAAGTGGCTATGAGATGAAGGGAGGGTGAACCTGGATAAGGCAGGAAGGCATGGAGGTGACCTGATGTCAGTCCAGGCCAGAAGAGAGGAAGGCTGGAGGTGTGTGTGTGGGGTGGGGGTGGGGGTCATGAAATGAAATCTCGGTTGATGAGTGGTCAGACTGGGACCAGGGTTGACAGCAGCTGGGATTCCAGCCATGGATATTTGTCTCTGTGGGCTACTTGATGACAGCTTCTTAGGAGGCCTTGTTTCAGCCCCTGTGTGAATTTCTTAGTAGAAAGGGTTCTGCTTCTAGCGCCCAGCTCCAGCTTTGCACAATGCAGTGCCGTTGGCAAATACTCACCAATGATGGAATGGACTTACGGAATTCAAACTCTTTTCAAAAGTTTCTGCATTTCTATTTAATGTGTGTGTGTATGTGTGCTTGTGTGCATTTGTGTGTGTGCATGTATGTGTTTGTGTGTGCGCATTTGTGTGCACGCATTTTTCCTTAAAATCACATGAACTCAAATCTGTGAAAAATAAAATTATGCCCCTGCAGGTCCCTGTCAGTCAAAGAGACAGCGTTCAAAAGCGCATCTCTAAGCTGTGTAGAGGTTAGAGACAACATGCAGGAGTCAGCTCTCTCCTTCCACTGTGTGGATTTTGGGTCTTGAATTTGGGCTATGATGCTTAGCAGTAAGTACCACTGGGACATCAAACCTGTCTTAACTTTGTTCTCTTCTTGGCTATTTTCTGTCCACATAATTAAACCAAGTTCCATATTTCCTTCCTCCTCCTATTCTCCAAAAATTTGATTGGCTATTTCCTGCATTCTTCCATTCAATATGCATTTAGGCTCAGTTTATCTAAGCTTTGTGACTCAGGGCGATGTCTTTAACCTCAGTTTAAAGATACACCCATGTGTCTGTAAACCTGAAAATTTAAAGCCTAAGTCCAGGACCACAGAAGTGGTGCTGTTGGCGTAGTGTTGGCCTGGTGTGCACATGGCCCTGGGTTTGATCCCCAGCACTGCAGAAACCACACACGGTAATGCATAGCTGTGATCCAGTATGGGATGGGGAATGTGTAGAAGCAGGGCAATCAGAAGTTCAAGTTTATCCTCAATCCCCAGAGACTGTCTTGGATTAGAGACGTTATTTATAGGACAACAAGATGAAGGAGGTGCCTAGGCTGTGCAGGACACACACGAGGTCCTTCAACACAGGCAGGATCCCTTCCTCCTTGGTCAAGCCAAATTACTCCATTCTGACCGTGCCTCCTTAGATCTTTGTTTAATATAGTTCTCTAGTCCAGGAAAAAAAAACCAAAGTTGCAGTGCGGTAATTCGAATAAGAACCGACCCTATAAGGTTTGGTGTCCAGTTGGAGAACTGTTTAAGAAGGACTCGGAGGCATGACTTTGGTGAAAGAGGGGTGTCATTGGGGGTGGGGTTTGTGGTTTCCAAAGTCCAAGCCATGCCTGGTCTCCCTCTCTGCCTGCTGCCTGTGGGTCAGATGTGAGCTCTCAGCTAGTGCTCCCGTGCTGTGCCTGTCTACCTACTGTTGTGCTCCCAACGATGATAGTCACAGACTCAGCCTCTGTGAATGTAAGCCAGACCCCAATGGAATACTTCATCTTATAGTCTCTTCACAGCAATAGAATGGTAACTAAGACACTTAATCATAAGGGATTTTTTTCCTTGCAGTGTTTATATGTATTGTCTATGGTTTTTAAAAGTTGTTCCATAGACTAATAAACTTATTTGAAGAATACATTTTGTGAGGTTTTTGAGCTTCAGGTTTGGGCCACTTGACATCATTTGAAGATGTCACTACACGAAAGAGAAGGGGGTTCTGAGAGATGTCTCAGTGGTTAAGAGCCCTTGTTGTCCTTGTAGAGGAGCCAGATTTGGTTCCCAGGACCCATGTGGAGGCTCACTACTGTCTTTAACTCCAGTTCCAGAGGATCCAGTGTCCTCTTCTGACCTCCACTGGTACTTGCTTGTATACATACCTACATACCTTAAAAATAAGTAAGTCTTATCTGTTCTGTTAATAACATCAGGATGGCCTTTCTTTTTCAGGGTCATCATATACTTTTTTTTCAGGGGGTGTCAAGACAGGGTTTTTCTGTGTAGCATTGGCTGTCCTAGAACTCACGTTGTAGACTGACCAGGCTGTCCTCGAACTCACAGAGATCTGCCTGCCTCTCCTGCTGGTGCTGGTATTAAAACCATGCACCACCACTGCCCGGCTTATATTATTTTTTCATTAACAAATGTTTGTATTATTTATTTGTGTGTGTATGTGTATGCACACATGTGCCCTGGTGTACTTGTGGAGGCTGGAGTACAAATTGTGAGTCAGTCTCTCCTATTATGTGGGCCTTGGGGATGAACATAGGTTGCTAGACTTTACCCACCTAGCCATTTCACAGGCCCCAGACCACTGATCTTAAATAGAATCTACGAATGCCTCTACTTACCCCTCCAATAAAACACAAATGCCTCCTTCGTTTTTCTTGAATTGTTATCAGAGCAACTACTCCAAGGAACACAGCTGAGATTAAACTGTTGATAAAATCCTGCAATGCAGAGTTGAAATGGGTCAACTGTAAATGAGAATGCAATTTAAAAATATTTAAAGTGGTCCGTTACCCATCCAAGGGCGGATACCTTTGGAACGCTTTCTCTTTGATTGACAGGGACCTTCAGGGGCATCATTTTATTTTTCACAGATTTGAGTTCATGTGATTTCAAGGTCTTGGATAGGACTTTGTCAAAACAGGTTTATTTTCATTAAAATACCATTAAGAATGTTAACATTTACACACACACACACACACACATATGAGAGAGAGAGAGAGAGAGAGAGAGAGAGAGAGAGAGAGAGAGAGAGAGAGAGAATGGGTGTGTGCACAAGTGAATGCAGGTGGATTTCCAGGTGGTTGTGAGCTGTCCTATGTGTGTGCGGTATCTGAGCTTGGGTCCTCTGTGGGAACAGTACCCACTCTTAACCCCTGAGCCATCTCTACATCCTCTTCCACCTTTTCTTAAAGGGTACAGCCATTCTAAATTCTATGGTCTAGGACTGGCCAAAAGTGGCCATACATAACATGACGCTTTTTTTTGAAGTTCTATATTTTAATGCGAATTCTTCATTTTTTCATAACTTATTTATTTTAATATATGTAAATATAAGGGTTGGGGAGGTAAATTTTATATTAATAGTTCATTTATTTACTTTATCCCCTACATCCAAAATGAATGCTCTGAAAGTTGGGTCCTATTATTTTGTTAGCACATGTGTCCTGAGAATCCACAAACCCATCTGAAGAGCAGACTCGATCTTCTGGAATGAATGGCTGTGCTGTTTTCTTTTGTCTGAGACAAAGCTAGAATAGAGTCAGCCCAATATCATCAAGTTCTTGTGTCCTTCATTCTGGGTTTTGGTTGGAAGCGCTCTTCAACTACAGATCAGCCTCTTCCTTTGTGTGCTGGAAGGGTGAGCATGGTTGGAAGGGGTTTCCCTTAGAGTGAAAGCTGTGGATTCCTTATGACTAATATGGTTTGATCAAACAAGACCCTTTGAAGCAATGGTCCAGATGGTCCAACAGGGAAGCTGGCTGAGATGGACCTGCCACACAGGATACTCCATGAGAGACCTGATTATCAGCATCCCAATCAGCAGGAAGCAGTTTAGAGAACAATGCCCATATTCCCAAATATTGTCTATAAATTTTTGTTTACATTTAAAGGGGGATGTGCTATAGAGATGGATACTTTGTGTTGATATGGATCTTGTTTTATTGATTCAAATTTAAGGTCAGTTTTGCTATATGCATATTTCTGCTCTTGATTAATATATTGTTTTTGTGCAGCTCATTTAAAAATGTAATGTATAATTAAGAAATACAGGTTAATAGATAGTCATCTGTAATTGCCAAACTTGTAGTCATGTTAGTTAGGTTTTCTAGATATAGAGATATATTTCAATTAGATAGGTATTCTTCAGATCTTTAAAAGACTACAGAATATGGCATTTAAAATATTTTAAGAAGTTAGGACTTTTCGTGACAATGAGACACATTTGCTCCTGGTAACACCAATCTACTTCAACAGGATGATGGGCATCAAAGAGGCTCCTTAAGGAGTTTGTTAGCCATTTGGGCAAGAAACTGCTCTTGCCTGAACCGCTTGGCTGAACTTGCAGGACTCACAGAAAAATGACTGCTGAAGTTGCCTAAAGAAGGTGAGACAGTCCATTGGGGTTCCTGTTTCATGAACGAGTCTGTCAGACATTCCGCAGGACACCGAAGAAAGTGACTGACAAACTGTCAATATAGGCAAAACTGTCTTTGAAATTTCCTGCTTCATGGAAAAGTTTGACGAATATGGGCCTGTAGGCTGAAGATGGATACTCCAACATTACAGGAGAACTTTGGGTGACTGTCCAGTTAGTGAGATGTCTCTATCAATTCTAGAGTTTTGGAAGTTGCTTATAATGCATTTCCTTTTTACTTAGATAATATTATATCCTTCTGGAGTCTTTGATAGAGTTGAAGAATAGATAGCTATAATCATAGTTTTCCTTAGTTATGATAAAAGATAAAGTAGATATAAATATTGTAACTTTAAATCTTGCTTGATACCTGTTTTGTTGTATGTAATTTTACTATGTTAAAGTTAAAACTTTTTTTGAAAAAATTTAAACAAAAGGGGAAATGGTGTGGGAAGTCCTTCTGTGAATATGTTGCTTTTATTGGTTAATGAATAAAAAAGTGGTTTTGGCCTGTGATAGGGCAGAATAGAGCTAGGTGGAGAAGACTGAGTTGAATTCTGGGAGGGAGAAGGCGGAGTCAGGGAGAAGCCACATAGCCAAACCAGACTCAGACGTGCAGGAACCTTGTCGGTAAGCCACAGCCACATGGTGATAATTAATGGAAATGGGTTAACCAAAGCTATAAGAGCTTGCTAGCAATACACCTAAGTGATTGGCCAAGCAGTGATTTAAATAATACAGTTTCTATGTGGTCATTATGGGAGTCTGGGTAGCTGGGAAATGAACAAGTGGCCTCCTATTACAATTGTACTTTGTATATAGTTGTTTTTTTTTTTTTTTAAAAAAAAATGTTAGTTAAAACCTTCACTTTTCATTTAGATGACAAGGGGGAAATGTGTGATAATTCGTTTGTGTTCTGACAAATAAACCCTGCTTTGAGATCAGAGGGTGGAGCTAGCCACTGTTAGCCATGCCTTTAATCCCAGAACTCAGGGGATGGAGACAGGATCTCAGCGCTTTGAGATGGAGGAAGGAGACAGGTAGGAAGCAACTGGCAACGGCTCCAGTTCTCTGATCTTCCAGATCTTTACTCCAATATCCGACTCCTAGAGTTTATTGATTAAGATTAGATTCATGCTTCAAAAGCTAGTTGGGGAAAAAAAACTAAGACCTTATCTTAAAAATGAAGAATATATACACACACACACACACACACACACACACACACACACACACACACACACAAAGTGTGGGGCTGGAGAGATGGTCCAGCACTTCTTGCTCTTTGCAGAGGACCTGGGTTGGGTTCAGAGCCTCCATGTGGTAACTTACACTGACTATAATTCCAGTTCCGTGGGATCTGGCACCCTCTTCTGGATTCTACGGGCACCAGGCATGTTTGCAGTGCACATTCACACAGGCAAGCAAAAATTCTCAGAGACATGCGTTTGAAAAGAGAGAAATGCAGCTCAGCGGTGGAGTGTTTGCCTGGCACACACAGACCTTAGATTCAACTCCTACCACCACATAAAGAAAGGAAGTGAGGTGTGGATGAGACAGGAGCCATGTCAGGGTTGTTCACCAAACAAGAGAGAACGGCCAAAGCAATCCAAATCCCTTATGGGATACGGCAGCTTGATTTTCTTGTCTGGATGCCGTGTAGAGTGTGTATGTGGTGCTAAGTACTGTGCCATCTCCGTCCACACTCTGCTGTTACAGAAACCCCATGAGGAGGGGCTCCTCCTCACACTTCCCCCCTTCTGCATTTCCTAGATGGGGAAACTCAAACTGCCAGGTCTAAGGAGTCTGATGACGGATGCTTGTAACCCAGTACTCAGGAGTCTCAGGCAGGAGGATGCTATTTTTAAAGTCAGCCTAAGCTGCCTGGTGAGCTCAAGTCTAGCTTCCTCTACACAGCAAAGCTTTGTCTCAGCCGTTCCAAACAGCCTCTTATCAATATAAAGGTCACAGAGCTAGTAAAGAAGGCCCCCAGGCAAGGGACTGGACCTCTGTTGACCACTGGACGGAAACATAGCGCCTCTCCAGCGAGCTAGGGGCCTCCAGGACTAGTTCAGGCATTCTCAATGGGTAAAGAAAGTATGGGAAAAGCCACACGGCATCCTTTCCTGGATACTTCACCCTTTAAGATTATGGCTTCTAAACCCATACATGTATGATTGTCCTCTAACCTGGAAGAGTTTTTTTTCCAACTTTTCCACATCTCTGTTATGCTAGCTCTGGTCTGGGGTGGGTTGTAAATCTGCGTGGGTGAAAAGCAGGAGCTTATGCTCTTCTACAAGCAACTCTAGTCTTCAACTAGGGGAAAACATGCGTGTGTTCGATCAGACAAGCCCTTTGCGATGGTCTCTGCATGCTCAACTACAAGCAGGAAGCTGTCCTGAAGGCTGTTCTGAAGACAGAGGAGTACAAGGCACCTTTCTGGGTTTGGAGGGAGGGTTCTCCCCTGGGACAGGACAATGCTCCATCAAAGTCTAAAGAGCTCTTTTGTCTTCCCTGGAGGGAAGTGAGGACAGGCTAACTCTTGGGGTTATGGGCAAAGCTTACACTGACATGATGAAAATGCATACTTACAAGCAAAGGCCAGTGGATACAGATCAGCAAGTGTTGAAGGGTTACCAAATATATTATGATAAAAAATAGGACGATGCAGGTTTCCTGAATCGTGATTGCTATAAACATCTCATGGGAGCCGCCAATGACGAAACAAAACACCGATGCCGCAACAATACACTGCAAGAAAGGAACAGGTTTGTTCAATGCATACAGCTGTTTACCCGTAGCAAATTTTAACTGGAAGCATCTGTTACATTGAATTCGATTATACTGTGGTAGCCTATATTTTAAAAAGTGTGTGTGTGTGTGTGTGTGTGTGTGTGTGTGTGTGTACAAGTTTATGTGTACAAGTGTGGTGTGTGCTCAGGGCTATTCTCCTGTCTCTGCTTCCCGTCTCCCTGCAGGAATGTTGGGTTGACAGGCGGCATCCCACCTCATCCAGAATCAGAAAGGGTTCTGAGGATCTGAACTCAGGCCGTCAGGCCTGTGCGGCAAGCTCTTTAGTTCCGAGTCATCTTTCCAGGCCCTGCCTGTATTGTTTTCCACAGATATTTTCTTTTTAACGTTGTTTTAAATTAGCTAATTCTTTTTTTTTTGGTAGTACTGGGAATTGAGTTCAGAGCACGCTACTACTGAGTGACATTCTTAGCTTTCATTTTTCAATTTTTAATTAACTAGTTAATTTTTTAATGCTAGGGATCAAACCCAGGGCCTTCATTATGCCAGGCATGCGATCTACTACTGAGCTACATTCCCAGCCCTACTTAAACATACTATTTTTATAAGTTAAATAATATATCTAATAAAGATTGAACACAAATGTTTTTAAATTTCTTTCTTATTCTCTATCCAAACCTAGTCTCTCTGTTTTGTTTTTCAGATTGGATCTCACTATGAAGCTTTCGTGGGCCTGAAACTCACTACATAGTACTACAAACTGGCCTCAAACTCACAGAGAACCACCTGCCTTTGCCTCCTGAATGCTGGGATTAAAGGCGTGCGCCACCACTCTAGCTAGTCTGTCTTCTGAAAAGAAATCACTACTCCTGGTCTGTATTTCTAGAAGGAAATCCAAGTTCACACTGGTTAAGTAAATAGATGTTGATTTGGAGAGAAACTGTGAGTTGGACAACCTGAGTTTTCTTTCTATCCAGTTGAGTACATCAGTCATTCCCTGGGAGATGCTAGGATTTCTCCCAATGACCAAGAATACAATCTTTGTCATATATTAAATTCTCAGATGTATTTGTGTCTCTTTTGAGTCTATTCTCCCATTGAGTTGTCAATTTTAAATGCTTTTCTTTTTAAAATTGTGTATGCGTGTTCCCATAGAAGCCAGAAGAGGGTTTCAGATCTCTGGAGCTGGAGTTGAAGGGGATTGTGGTCCAACTGACCTGATTGCTGGAAACAACTCAGCTAGAGCAAGAGCTCGTAAACTGCTGTGCTGTATCTCTGGCCTCCAGAGTGCTTTTCCAGTGGTAGGGTGGCTCACTTGCATCGTATTACTGTTTGATTCAGTTCTCCGTTTTCAGACCGTTTATGACACCCATGATTGCCACATGTTCTCCAACACAATTTCATCGAATCTTATAACCTATCTTTAATAGGATAGGTTATATTAAGAGTTCCAATAGCAAACCATCCTTGTGTTTCCTCTTTGTGGTACATGTTTTAAAAATACAGATGGATTTTTTTTTGTTAATATATTAACATTTTTTTCCCCCCGTTCTGGGGACCATCCCAGGACCTTACACAAGCTAAGCACCGGGAGCCTGAACATTATTTAATCTTCACATTGGTGCTGTGAGACTTCTATTTTGTTTGCTTTTGCTAAACCTGATCAAGTTTTGATGTCAGTATTAGACTGACTTTATAAAATAATCACTCATCAAAGGACAGGGACTCAGCTCCCTGGTGGAGTGTCTGGCAAGTCACAGGGCCCTGGATTCGGTCATCAGAGAACATAAATCGTCCCGAAATTTTAGTTTCTTCAAAAAGATTGAGCATCATCAAAATGATATTTCCTGATCTGAAAGAGCTGACCCTAACCATGTCTGGTCTGATTCACTTCTATAATTAAAAATCCCTTTGCTTATGTTTGTCAGGTGGGGGAGCGAGGGCATGGGACAGAGGACAGTTCACAGGCAATGTTCCTCTCCTTCCCCCGGGTGAGCTCTGCGGACTGAAGTCTGGTCTTCAGGACTGACCATAGCAGCATTTACACAGGAGCTCCCCTGCAGGCCCCTTGCTTTCCCTCTGCTTTTAGATGTTGTTCTGTTTGAATCTCTCTATTTTGGGATCAGTTCGGGTCGTTAAACTTTCCCTCCCGGAAGTTGTACGGCCCTGTCTGCAGGTCCCTTTATTTTCAATGGCATTCAGGACCATTTCCCCCATTCTCACTACTGTCCTTTTCGGTTTTTCCCAGATTGTTGCCTGTTGTGTACTGCTTGAGTAGGTCTTTTAAAGATGGAGGTTCTTACCAGTTGTGCTTGCTAGTTTACAACTTTCTGCTGTTTACTCACTAATTTTCTACTTTCATTTGTGAGGGGAAACCCTCAAGAAGGAGGGGAAAGGGGAAGGCACACCAATTTAGTACTGAGAATTGTGTGATCTTGGGTCTGTGGTGGCACCAGCATTTGCTCCCAGCACTCTGGAGATAGACACAGGCAGATCTGTACGAGTTCAAGGCCGCCCTGAGGTAGTGAACTCAAAAACAAACAAACAAAAAAAACCTGTGGAGCCTACGCTCCAGCAGCAACGTACTCAACCCTGGAGGCCACCACCTTCCCTCCACCCACCCAGGCAACTAGGCAGCTTCTGCTCACCATCCTCAAGACTTTCAACATTCCAGTAGTTGAGAACAAAAAGAGCTGGAAGCTGTCTCTGAATTTTTCTGGGACCTTGGTCCGGCCCTCAGCGCGTTTTTTGATGGATGCATGTAACTTGATCTTCTTAGACAGCTGGCGAGTTGGCATCTTCTGACTCTGTGCGGGCTTCTTTGGTGGTAACTTGCTGGCACCCTGTTCTTTCTGAACAGTATGTATAGATTTACTGGATGGTGTGGCGCTAAGTGGAAATCCCCTGGGAGACGTAACAGAGGCGATAGACTCCTTTGACTCGGAGTGTGAGGGAGCACCCAAGAATTGAGATTGAGATGTTGTGTCGCTGGAAGGGTGGCTTGACTCACGCCTGGAATTTGCAGGATTCATGGGGCATCCCAAGCCTGATTATGTCAGGCTGGCCGTGGGGCGCCAGTCGGCGCCTGTCCCCTTGGGGAACCAGCGTCAACGGCTGCGGGCAGCCTACCCGCGTGCACCAGCACTTGATGGCGGCTACCCAACCTCGCAGTCTGATATCCTTGTGGTGATCTGGGGGAAAGGTACTTTGCCTAGCCTGGAAACTCAAAATCCAGCAACCACTCCTGCAGGAGCTGCTGCCAGCAAACCCAGAGACAAGGGGTTCTGGAGTCATTTGGGGGTATGTCCGGCCAGGCGCCAGTTCTGCGCTATAAACAGTAAGGCTACCGGCAGAAAGCAAGGTCCAAAAATCTGTCAAGCTCCCACATCACCCAGCTAAGGGTTTGTGATAAAACAGCACGACCAAAAGCAACATCGGGGAGGAAAGGGTTTATTTCATCTTACAGCTTGAGGGCCTTTATGCAGGGAAGTCAGGGTGGGAACTCAAGGCGGGAACCTGGAGGCAGTAGCTGATGCAGAGGCCATGGAGGGGTGCTGCTGACTGGGTTGTTCCCCATGGCTTGCTCAGCCTGCCTTCTTAAGGCACCCAGGACAGAAAGCGAGGTCCTCCCACATCAATCATCAATCAAGAAAACGCAGCACAGGCTGGCCAAATCCGGAACATTTTCTCAATTGACATCCGGCTTTCCAAAGGACTCTCTAGCTTGGGTCAGACGGACGTAAAATTAGCCGGCGCGCACATTGAAATTAAAAAAATGAAAACTGCAGAAGATATATGGAAGAATAAAGAAATCAGTTTAATAATTAGTACAAAGGAATACAAATTATTGACTCCCGTCATCTCTGCTACGATTAGGAGAATTTTTCTGGTAAGGTCCACTTGGATTGAAGAGAAGTTTCCGGTACATGAGGGCACAATCAGCAATAGCAAACACTATTGTCAGCAGACCAAACACCTGCAAACGGAGACAGGGTCATCAACTTTTGTCCCACGAACCCTCAGGGAGCTGCCCGCTAGATCCCTTTCCTGCCAGGGCATGGGGCTTGCTCTGTGCTACCTACCACACCACCCTAAAGTGGAAGCTCATTGCTTGACTTTAGAACTCATTGCTAAGTTTCCCCCATGCCTACCCACAGTAAAGAAAAGGATAACAGTGGTACCTAGAACTCCCCCTGAGGTGGAACGGAAGTGGCCTCCTCTCCTTCTTGATTTGCTCTGCCCTGCATTCTTTAAAGCCCTCCTGACTGGATTTAGGTACCAACCAACATTTCTCTCTCCGCGATGAGCTCTTTGATTTTTCTATCAGCACGGTTGGCTGGGGGGAAGAGTTGGTGCTGGCAACAGATTAAGTCCCGGGGACCAGAGCTGTGATACGAGTTTTGCACTGTGCCACAGTGAACTCTCAGAGCTCGGGCAATGTCCACACAAGGCACAGGAGTCCAGACAGGCCCGAGGAAAATAAAACTGAGCTAAAGGGAAATGGAGAAAGCTGCAATTCCACTGCCAGAGAGACAGAGCCATTTCTTCTCTTGTGGGCTGGGCAGCGCTCCGTTAGTGGCTTCTCTACTGCTGGCTGCGCCGCTTCTCTTGTGCTAGGCTCTAAGCAACTTGAGGTTAATTGGCCCTCATGCCCCAGCCCAGTACCACCCTGAAGGAATACATAGTCTCCATTGTGAGCCACACAATTAAGATTTCCAAGAGTTTCATTTAAAAAGAAAAAAAAAAACTGAAATATTTTAAATGCATTTATTTAGCTCAACATATTCAAAATATTATCCCTTTACAGACTATTGCTATAATAAAAACGATTGATGACATATTCTATGTTCTTTTGCAGAGATAATACAATCTCTGATATTCAATGCATATTTTATATTCATAGCTTATCTCAAGTCATACTAGCCCCATTTCCTGTGTTCAGTAGCTACAGGGCTCCTGGCTGCTGTGCTGGCTAATAGCTCTATGTTCTCGGCATTTAAGCAATGAGCAAATGAGAGAAACCAGTAAATGAATCTGAGGCCTATGACTGCTTCATCTTTTTTCATACAAGACAGATAAAATTATCTTTACAATTGGGGGAGATTGATATTTAGGCATACCTCATTTCTAGAAAATTATATAATCTCTTATGAAGTTTCTTAGTGCGTAAAGGAGTAAAATCTAGGGTTCTGACAGACAAGGCTGAGAATGGTCAGTTCTATACAGCCCTTGTTAAGAAAGAACAAGAAAGAAGGAAGACCTTTCTAAGTCAGTTCTCTAGAGTAGAGCCTAGGAAAGTCAAATGACCAAATCCCAGAAAAATACCAGGTGGAGGGATAATGAAATTATTGAACTCTTCCATTTTGGTTTGCTTCTAAGGATCAAGTCTGACTAAACTGACTTGCGTCTCTGTAAGCAGTACTCAGAATAACTCTTTAGTTGCAAGGCTTCTTCCTACCTCCCTTGCAGGAAGGAACTCTATTCTATTGTATCTGAAGCCTTATGAGAATATATGATCTCACCTATGGTGATCTGAATTCTTTAAAAGAAAAACTCAGAAACCCACCCACCATGTTTCTTTTCTTTTTTTTTTTTTTTTTTTTTTTTTTTTTTTTTTGTTTAGCATCAAGTTTCTGGGAGCTCAGGGTTGTAACTGATTCTAGCAGCTTCTCTCAGTCTGGTACAGCCCGGTGAGGAGCTCTTTATTTGGCTAACTCCAGTATGAAACCTTGTCTACTTATGCGAATCAGGGAATGTATCTGCTCACACAAACTATAAGGCCGGTGGGCACTGTATGCCAGCCAGTTCAGAAGCCCCTGGCGTGAATACAGTGCAGCTTGCTGTAGTTGTAGCATACTTCCAAATGACTTTGCATCTTGGTCAAACCTGAAGAAACCTGAAAGACCCCTCCCCCCTTTCTGCTTACCCCTCCAAGGACCGTCATTGTTGAAGTTTTGGGTATCAGTGCCAACACAGACACAATAAGCATGAATAGTACTGTTACCATTGAGTTGATGATATCCTAAAAACACAGAACAGAAAAGTCAGCTTGCTATCAGAGACCAGCAAGGCTGGGAATACAGCTCAGATCTAGCATGACTCTGGGTCCTGGGTTCTATCCTTAGCATTGTTGGGTTGTTGGTGGCGGGGGTGGGGGTGGGGGGGGCGGAGAAGACCAACAAGTAGTGCTAGAAAAAGGTGGGGGCAGTTCCCTAAAAATTTTTAAAGCCATCTTTTATTCAATTTAGCACGCATCAATGTCTCTTGAGAAACTAAAATGCTATAGTAAAATAATGCTCTCCAACTACCAGCAAGTTTCTTCTAACACAACAATCATTTAATTAGTTAAGCATTTATATATATATATAAATCTATAAACATAGCTATAGCTAGAAGGAGAACTCATCTGGTTTGGAAAGTAGATAATTATGCCGAAGTTTTAGAGTACAAAGGGTCCCCTAGGAAGCTGGAATACTTGTTTTTTAATAGGAAATGTGAAGCAATCGGCTATCAAATATCTGTTACTAAAATGCAGTGAAGAAACCTGTCAGGCATGGCGGGTCACGCCTCTAATTCCAGTATTCAGGAGTTTGAGGTCAGCTTGTTCCAGGCCAGCCAGGGCCACACAGTGAGACCCTTTAGAAGACCCACCCCCAAACTGAAAACAGCACATATTTAGAGTGGTAATCTCCAGGATGAACCATCCACCCCCATTTGTAATGCAGCGGCTTGCCAAAGTCTGTTACTTCATAATAATTTCCCACAAGTGAAGCGTTTTAACAAGAGCAATTTACATTTTTAGATGGATGTGTATTGTGGGAAAATAAATTGTCCTTATCATGGAATGGTCTTGGCAGACTTGCAGTGAGCAGGCAAGAAGAGATCAATGAAGAAATACCAGACTTAGGAAGAAAAGCAGTTGATAAAAGAAAAAGAGGTTTGGCTTTGCAGAAGGAAAACAAAGTTGCAGCAGGCAATGAGATGGTTGTCTCGGGTTAACTCCCCTTTGGCTGGATACTCTGCTCTGCTTCCAGACAACAGGCCCCACTACCTTAGGCAGCTGTAAATAGCTGTGAATTAGGCTATCAATGGCTTTGTACAAAAGTGGCATTTTAGGGAGTGGTAGAACAGTGAGGGATCAGGAGTGGAGGATGTGCTGGGGGGTGGGAGGGCACGCGTATCTCAGAACATTTATGCTCTCTAGTGGAAATTTAGACCATTGTGTTTGTTTGTTTTCAGGCTACAGCCCAAGCTGGTCCTGTACGCAGCATGTAGCCCACACTGATCTCTAACTCAAAGACCTGTTTCAGCCTTCTGCATGCAAGATCGTAGGTGTAAGCCACTACACCCAACCTAAAACACCGTCTGTATTGAAAGCTCAATATGAAGCCAGGCATGATGGCACAGACCTTTAATTGCAGCGCTCAGGAGACAGAGGCGTGCAGATTTCTCTGAGTTTGAAGCAGCCTGGTCTACATAGCGAGTTCTAGCACATCCAGGGCTATTGAGAGAGACCCTGTCTCAGAGCAAAAACATGAAACCCTCAATATGCTGATAAGCAGGATGCAAATTTAATTACAATAAAATGGAGATTTCATAGCAATTTTGAGCCTGGGGCCCTGGGTTAGCTCCTTCCTTTATAATCTGTCAAGGAGAGCTAGAGAGGAACAGAGGCCTGGTTTACAGACTGTGTCAGGGCCTGGATACGGATGGCAGATCTGAGGGCAGACAGATGACCAGTGTCTTCTAGTCAGGGGGCACTGGCTGGAGGCTATCGGTGCTTATCATCCCCTTCTGCCCCTTACGGAGTAGCTGTGGTCCTCAGCCGCTGTCTCCTTCACTTTAACTTTTAACTGCCTCTGGCAGCTCTATTTCTCCCCGCGGTGGGAGACCCATTATTACTACCCTTGTCCTTCGGATTTCCTTAGGAAATAGGAGATTAGGCCAGTGGTGGCTTCCCCGTTTAAGCAGCCTCTCCTTCTGTGCTTAGGCTCATGATCTTCCTGATACCTGCCACTGACGGCAAGTCACTCTGGAGAAAGCCCTCCGGGACCACCAATGAGTACAGCTGCTGGGGAGTGGGGTTATGTATGTCAGTACTTCTCTTCCTATGTGACATCATCCACCGTTTCTTTCTTCAGGAAATGGTCTCCTATCTGGTGTCTGTGACACTGGGCCCCCTGGGGTCCTCTCCTGCCTTTTCCTGGCTTCTTCTCTCCGCTCCCTACCTTCTCTCTGAGCTCCGTTACCTCAGCTCTAGCTTCTCCTAGTCTGCAGATGTCATCAGTGTTTCCACCTGAAGAGCCTACCATCTGGCCGTTCAACTCTTTACTCTGCCTGTCTTAGCCAATTCTTCCACCCCGGTAGTCTTCCAAGGTGGGTATTCATACTTGGGGCACTGAGCCAGGAAGGGGGAAAGCTGAAGGCCAGTCTGGCTACGGGGTGAGTTCAAGGCCAGTTTGGGCAACAGTGGTGAGACCTTGTCTCAAAATAAAGTCAGAGGAGACATAGCTCAGCAGTACAGGACTTGCCTAGCATGTAGGAATCCGTGAAAACCATCCTCAGTAGGGCACCAATGTAACAGTTGTGTAGAAAGAAGATGTTGCATTCAATCACTAGTACTAGGAATCCTCCTTGAGAACTCCTGTCTCCATAACCTTACTCCACGTCTCTACCATTTTAATGACTGGTGATAACAGATTAAATGGTCTCTGAGAACTACTTCTAGTTTGGGGGTTATTTTCAATTTATTTTATTTTATTTTATTTTTATTTTGAGATAGGTCTGGCCCCCAGCTTCCTACGTTGCCAAGAATGACCTTTAACTTCTGATCTTCCTGACTCTACCTTCTGAGATGTTGATTATAGGTGTGTGCTAAATAAAACATCCGAGTTATGCTATGAAGAGGATCATGCGTGACAAGCACTCTACCAATTGAATTACACACCTCCAACCTGAAATGCTCATCACTGGCCTCCAAAGAGGGTTCCAGAAGATAACACTTAAAAGCACGCTTCTTGTTTGAGAACAGCTCTGAAGTCCTCTTCCCTAAGTAGTACTTAGCAGCTTGGATATAAGCATTTCAGAACACAAGAAGACATGACAAGTGTGGCAGAGGGGCTTGTGGCAGCCACCTGCCTAGCCAAAGAAGTGAGGGGGAGTGTTACAGGGGATACCCATGGAGACAGGATGTTGGGTTGTAACTTGTGAGAGAAGAGAGAGGTAACAGTTGATCGGTTTTCGCTAGAACTGATTTTGTAGTGCCTGACTAAAGGGTCATATAGACCTCCACCAATAATTTCCATTATTACTGTCTATTGTGACAGCTCTGGGAGCCATGGCGGCTCTTGACCAGACAACATTCCTCATGCTCTGAGTCTGGCAGCTAATGTCTAATGTTACAAAACCTGGCTCAGAAAGATCAGTTGGAATTATCACAAACAACTACAGAATTTCCAAGTATGATCAAATCGTATTTTATTGAATGTTTGACTTAAATGGTTTGACTTTCCACTTTGTGATGAGGGATGGGCAAAGATAGTTTCTTGTTGTATCTGCCTGTAAGTCTGGAACTATATTCACATGCATTTAAAAATGAGGCAAGACATCATAAACGGAGAAAACTCAAAGCAATTCCACCAAAACCAGGAACAAGACAAGCTTGTTTGCTCCATATCTATTCAACATAGTACTCAATGTTTTAGCTACAGCATAAGACAACTGGAAGACTAAGGGATACAACTAGGAAAGGAAGAAATCAAAGGATAGTTATTTGCAGATGATATGACATATACATAAGTGACCCTAAAACTTCTACTGATAGACACTTTTAGCAAAGTGGCTGGGTGAAAGACTGACTAATTACAAATAACAAATGGGACAGAGAGAGAAATCAAGGAAACAACACCTTTCACCACAGCCTCAAACAATATAAAATATCTTGGCGGCAACTTTAACCAAACAAGTGAAAGAACTGTTGATAAAATCTTCAAGTCTTTAAAGACAGCGATTGAAGAAGATATCAGAAGATGGAAAGATCTACTATACCCATGAATCAGTGGCTTAACATAGTAAAAGTGGCTATCCTACCCAAAACAATCTACAGAGTCAATACAATCCCCATCAAAATCCCAACCCAATTCTTTACAGATCTTGAAGGGACAATGCTCAACTCCACGTGGAAAAACCAGATACTTAGTACAGCTAAAACAATCATGAACAATAAAAGAACTACTGGAGGGACCACCATCCCTGATATCAAGTTATACTACAGAGCTATAGTAATAAAAATCACATGTTGATCAATGGAATTAAAGTGAAGACCCAGACATAAAACCATACACCTATGGACATCTGATCTTTCCAGAAAGAAGCCGGAAATGCATACTGGAGAAAAGACAGCATCCGCACCCAATGGTGCTGGTCACACTGGACGTCGGCATGTGGAAGAATGCAACAGACTCACATGTACACCCTGCACAAAACTCATGTCCAACATAAAACCAGATACACTGAACCTGACAGAGGAGAAAGCAGGGAATGGCCTTGAACTACTTGGCACAGGACACGAATTTCAGAACAGAACACTGATAGCACAGGCACTAAGATCAACAATTAACAAATGGGACCTCATGAAACTGACAAGCTTCTGTAAGGCAAAGGACACCATCCATTGGACAAAGTGACAGCCTACAGAACCGGAAAATAATTTTACCAACTCCACTTCTGATAGAGGACTGATATCCAAATATATAAGAATTCAAAAAATTAGAAATAAAAAATTCAAATAATTCAATTAAAAAATGAGGAACAGATTTAAACAGAGAATTCTCAATAGAGGAATCTCAAATGGCTGAAAAACACTCAAAAAATGTTTAATGTCCTTAGCCATCAGGGAAATGCAAATCAAAACTACTTTGAGATTCCATCTGACCTCTATTAGAATGGCTAAGATAAAAACCACAAGTGACAGCTCATGCTGGTGGAGGATGTGGAGCAAGGGAAACACCCCTTAACTGTTTTGGGAATGCAAACTTGTATAGAGGCACTCTGGCAATCAATAGGGCAGTTCTACATCAAGATCCAGCTGATACCACTCCTGGGCATATACCCAAAGGACACGCTATCCTAACACAAGGACACTTATTCAATCATGTTCATTGTTGTTTTATTATAATAGTCAGAAACTGGAAATGACCTAGATGTTCCTCAACAGAAGAATGGATAAAGAAAATGTGGTACATTTACACGATGGAGAACTACTCAGCTGTTAAAAAAAATGACATCATGAAATTTACAGGCAATGAATGGAACTTGAAAAAAATCACTCTGAGTGAGATAACCCAGAAAGATAAATATGATATGTATTCACTTATAAGTGGATATTAGCCATTAAGTAAATGTTAACCAAGTCACAATCTGTAGACCCAGAGATATTGAATAAAGGGAAGAGGTCTGGGGGGGGGGGGGTGACAGGAAAGGGAAGAGTGTCAGCTGCTGGGAGATGGGTTGGAAAAGTTGACTGGAACATGCAGGGTGGTATGGAAACCTAACACAGTGGAAAATTCCTGAAATCTATGAAGGTGAGCCTAATGAGGATCCCCCTTAGAAATGGGGGACACTGAGTCTCACTGGCCATCTCTTGTTGCCAGGGGAGGCTTCCAGTGGTAGGACTAGGGTGCATTCAATTGAGTTGTTGGCCAAGGAGGGATGTCCCATGGAAATCCCAGAACAACCCAGGGTGTTGCTAAGACTAAAGGCTGCTCTCTCCAAACTGACAGCAAGGCCTCACTGCTGAGAACAACATCCACACACTCACTGAATATGGATAAGTACAGTTAATGCCTTCGCCCCTTATGTCCTAGTCTCTTTGGTGTGGGAAGGTCCTCTGCATGCTACTGAAAGAGGAATGTAACACTAACCCACCCACAAAACCTTTGACCTGCAATCTGTCCTGCCTGCAAAATATGCAAGGGCAATGGTGGCACAGACTGTTTGGAAGCAGCCAACCAATGTCTGATTTGACTTAAGGCCCACCCATGAGAAGGAACTCATACCCTACACTGCTTGGGTAACTGAGACCTATGGTCTCTAACAAACACTACTTATCTTAAAGCAAACAAACAAACAAAATCCAAAAACCAACAACAACAAAAACCAATGCCTTATCCAGTCATCATCAGAGAGGTGGCTTCCTCCAGGAGCAGATGAAAACAGATGCAGAGATCCACGGCCAGAGACCCAAAGAGAGAATCTAAATTGGAAGTTTCCATCAAATCCCTCTCTTCAGACAATCCCAAGGAAGAGGAGGCAGATTGTAGGAGTCGGAGGGAATGGAGGACACCAGGAGAACAAGGCCCTCGAAATAACTAAGCAAGGCACATACGAACTCACAGAGACTAAAGCAGCAAGCACGGGGCCTACATGGGGCTACACCAGCTCCTCTGTGGATATATTATACCTATTATCTTAGTATTTTTTTTTTTATGGGATTCCTGACTGTGAGAATGAGTGAGTTTCTGACTCTTGTGCCTGCTCTTGGAACTCTTTTCTTCCCGTTGGGTTGCTATGTCCAACTTTGATATGATATCTTTTGCTTCCTCTTAATACATTTTATTTTGTCATGTTTGGTTGTTTTCTCTTAGGAACCTGTTCTTTTCTAATGAGGGACAGAAAGAGTGGTTTGGGAAGGGAGAAGAAGTGGGGAGGAACTGGGAAGAGTAGAAGGAGGAGAAACTATTATCAGGATATACTGTATAAGAAAAGAATCTATTTTCAATAAAAGGGAAAATAGAAAGGAGACAAAAGTTAAGACTATGCTCTAATTTATTAACACAGTTCTAAATTTAAATTTCTTTAGGACATTTCTACTCAAGAGAATTCTCCAAACAAATAGGTCGGCAGCCACATCTACTGGTAGGAGCAGTAAAGAGAATTTGTGTCCTGTGGTTGCCCTGGATCCCTGAGAGCCTTCCCCAAAGACCACATGGAGCCCTTAGCAGTGAGCAGAGATCACCTTAAGGATTGAAGAGAACCAAGTGATTAATTACAGTGTCTTCCTATGGCAGGCAAGAGTTTAGGGTTGGAAAGGATCACTTACAAGCAAAGGCCAAAACAACCATCTCATCAGTTTGTCAAGTCTGCACATATACAAAGCTATGAAAAATAAAATAATGGAGAATTCAAATCCAGTGATAACGATGTATGGTTCCGGGGCTTGTGCGATGATGAAAAAGGTCATAGATGCCACAGTTACTACCTAGAAGGAGAAAACAATGATTTAGTCATTGGCCATACGCGCTTAAGCTATAGGAACAATGGGTTTACTTATGGTGGGGTGTATGCATGCTGTGTACTACTGGCGATCGACTACAGGGTCTCATGGATGTGAGTGCTGAACCATTGAATTACATACACCTGTAACCCCAAAATGATGTCTAAAAACAACTACGTAAGATTTCTGTAAGACACCGTGGGCATGAGAGATAGGACTACACATGTGGGCATTGACCTCAGTTTGTGTTTTAGAGGAGTAAGTGCTTCTCCGGTCATTTCCCACACATGTCGGGATTTTTTTTTACCCCCAAATATCTTCTCTGCCAGCTCTTTCCTATAAGCACACCTAAGTTGTCTTCTCTTAAGACACCCCTCCCCAAGTCTTTTCCTCTCATCTTCTCCAGAAAAACCCTGTTCTGTCCCCCACCCCACGCTCCTTGTTACATCTACATCTGGCTGCTTAGAATTCTTCATTACTCATTCCCTCATCCTTCCTTAACTATTAGTAATTTGCAATCTGCTGTTAAACTTGAGCTGAACGTTGCCATGAGGGTAAAGGTGAAGGGGAGGCGAGCAGGAGGTGGAGGAGGTGGGTTTAAACATACTGCCAGAAGAAACAAAAATCTGATGTTTAAGACTTACTACTTAATGTACAATGCACATTTTTATATAATGCCTCTCACTAAACACAAAGCCATTAGAATTAAGGGACAGCTAAAGACTGGAAACAACCTCAGTGATGCCAATTAGTGACTGGATAAAGAACACGTGATCAGTGCTGGGATACAGCTCCATGAGAGGTATGAGGTCACTAACCTAGCATATGTGAAGGCCTCTGTTAATCTCCAGAATCACACACACACAGACACACACACACAGACACACAGACACACACACACAAAGACACACACAGACACACAGACACACACACACACACACACACACACACACACACGGGGTGTAGGGGGAGAGACAAGTCTACCTGTCCACACAATGGAGTATTAGCAGCAAAAAGAAGGAAGTATTGATACGGATATACTATTGACATGTGATACGGAAGAATCTCAAAATAATTATGATGAATGAAAGACCGATAAGACGAGAATACACTATATGTCATTTATATAAAATTCTGGGAAACAAAAGCTTATCTGCAACTACAGCAAAAGTTGCAGTTACAGTAAGCAGATGAGTCAATCCCAGGATGAGAGTAGGCAGGAAGGAGCCGCTACCAGGGCCATGAGAAGCACATCAGTGGTCTAGGTGTTAATATG
The DNA here is from genome assembly GCF_037038515.1 of Microtus pennsylvanicus. Taxonomy (NCBI): domain Eukaryota; kingdom Metazoa; phylum Chordata; class Mammalia; order Rodentia; family Cricetidae; genus Microtus; species Microtus pennsylvanicus. The sequence goes on along the minus strand of NC_134584.1, from coordinate 104,532,891 downwards.
TGCCACTTAACCAGACACACTCGGAGAAGTGCACGATTGAGTCATTTCCTTGAGCAAGTTGCCATAGAAACACAGATCCTACGGTGGCTCTGACAGCATCAGGTGACACAACCCCACAGGACCACTGCTGTCCCAGCAATCAACCCAGCTACGAATGCGTGCCATGTGTGGCTGTACTAAATATCCCGACTGTGGTGACCGTTTCATGGGCCCGTGTCAAAACTGATCACATGACATGTCCCATGCAAATGCACGTGGCTTTTCCATCAGCTATTGTAACACAGACAGGCATCTAAAATGTAAATTTGTTCATACACATCCTCATTTATTTAAAAATCCTTCGAGGCTACAGTCTCCACGATTGAGCCTCCCTTTCACCGTGTGTTCAAAATCTAGGAGTCCAAGATCTGGTAACGCTGTGGTGCTACACTGGACTCCTCCCTTTCTCTTACCCCACATCTGGACCAGTAGCAAATCTTAAGCACAGACTCCCAAATCCTTTTTTTTTTTGGTTGGTGGGTGGTGACAACAGGGTTTGATCATGTCACCCTGACTCGCCTAGAATTCACTCTGTAGACCAGGCTGGCCTCAAACTCACAAGGATCTGCCTGCTTCTGCCTCCAACACACTAAGATTAAAGGTGTGTATAAAAGGTATACACAAAACATAAATGAATTCTGCAGTTAGATTTGGGCTCTATCTCTAAGATATCTCATTACATATACATAGACACAGATATTACGAAATCCAAGACAGTTCTTGTTACAGGACAGTTGATCACACTGTGAACCCCGAGACTGTGCTAATTAGATAAAAATCAACCTTGGGTCAAGGGGTAGAACCAGCAACGAGTTGACAGGAAATAGCCATAGGGAGCTAGAGAGAGTCAGAAAAAGGATAGAGAAGCAGACAGGAAGTAGTGAGGAGGGACTTTTGAGCCTGGCAGCCTTTTGGGTGGAAGGGAAGCTCTCTTGCTGGGCTGCTGGCTAAGGAGGAAGGTCTGCTGGTTGCTTCCTGGCCTCTCTGAGATAGCAGGTTTTCACCCCAGTATTTAGTGTTAAGATAGAATACTTGTTGTAGAGCACTTATATTTAAGTAAACAAAAATCAAAGCTGGACATGGTAGAACACACCTAGAATCTGTCTGAAATTCTAGCTTTGGGGAGGTGGAGACTCTGGTGCTTGCGGGTCAGCCAGCCTAACCTGATTGGCAAACCTGAGGTCAATAAAGAGACCCTGTCTCAAAAGCCAAAGTGGGCGGCTCCTAAAGACGACCACCAGAAGCTGACCTTTTGGTGACTAGATACAACAGTTTTATGATTCAGGACTTTTATCTTGGTGACTAAATGAAAGAATTCTCTGAGTTAGGAATCCACTTTTGTCTTGGTTCCTCTTTGTTCCAGCTACTCGTCCAGAAGCTGGAACACACTGCTTAACTATTTACTTATGGGCTGGAGAGATGGCTCAGTGGTTTAAAGGCTAGACTCACAACCAAAAATATAAACATTTATTTATGTTTAGGCCTCATGTGTGCAGTGTCCAGGGAGGCCAGAAGAGGGCAGCACAGGCCCTGGAGCCGGAGTTACAGGTGGCTGTGGGACACTCAACATGAGTACCAGCACAGAACCCCACTTCTCTGTAAGAGCAGTTTCTTCCTGTAAGCGCGGAGCCATCTCTCCAGCCCCTCACACTGTATCTAGACATAATAGAGGGGGCTGGAGAGATGGCTCAGTGGTTAAGAGCACATCCTGTTCTGGCAGAGGACTTGGATATGCTTTCCAGCACCTATGTGCAGGTTCACAATCATCCATAGCTCCAGGGCCAGGAGATCCGACACCCTCTTCTGCCTCCCAAAGGCACCAAGCACTCACGTGGTGCACATAAATACACATAGGCACGTGCTCACACACACACACACACACACACACACACACACTGTTAAAGAAGAAGTAATAGCATATGGGAGTGCCCTCAACTCCAGCATTGGGTATCAGGGACAGGTGCACAGACCCTATCAAAAACAAAACAGAACAACACAAAAGAAGGAATATCCAACTTAACCCCCCCCGCCCCGCCCCAACACACACACACACACACACACACACACACACACACAAAGCCATCTTTCTCTTCTAGAAAGAGTGTTCTAGAACTTATGGAACCTAATGTCAAACTCCAGGTCGTCAGTCACTTTCTTAGTTAAAGAAACCAGATGTTGCCTCTCCCTTGGCACCCGAGGTACTTTTCTACATATCTCTTGTGAATCATAGCTTGTAGCGATTTCTTAAAGTCACAGATTTCTGGCACGGGGAAGATTTCAAATGGAATTTAGTTTACTCGTTCACCTCAAGTTTAAATCTCCTTTGCACAAGGCTTACCAGTGCCCATCTCTGCGGTCTGTTGCCTGGGAAACACTGCCTTCTCTGGTGGTCGTTTAGTTTTGGCATGCTTTTTTTTTTTTTTTTGGAAAATATAAAACTCTTCTTCCTGTTATGTGGAAATGTTCTCCTTGTAATCTTTAACTATGTCATTTCAACTCTTCAAATTTTAAACTGCTTCTTTTCCCCTTCCCTCTCAGTTTTCTTACATTCCTTCAACTATGGTTGTTTGTGAATGAAAATGAGGACATGGCCCCTCCTAGCTATGATTCAGGAGAAGGATTTTATTGTAGATCTGAGGGCAAGTACAGTCAGAGGCATCCGGAAGAGACTAGACTGAACGGAATCCTGAGAAGCAGGGGTGGGGAGCGAGAGAGGAAGAGAGCAAGAGGAGAGAGGACAAATGGTCCAAGAGGGCAGTTGAAGACCACGAGAGCGGGTTGGAATGGCCTGTTTATATAGAAAGGAGAAGGTAGGAGGTGGGATGGAAAGGAAGTCCGGCCCCTGGGCTGAATAGGTTTAGGGTAGGGGACCCGGGGAGAAGTGCTGGGAGGAAGTACGGAGTGAACCCTGTCCCTGGTTTGGGACCGTCACGACAGTTTGTACTTTTCTCATCTTTCTCCAAAGCTCTGTGCAGAACTGACCGCAACTCCCCGTTAGGTCTGGAGCCCTAATAAGGACAGAGGAATCTTTGCCCTTGCTCGGGGTTGAACCAGTTCTGAGCTGGGCAACACCTAAAGTCCGACTTACAGTTAAAGATCGTCAACCTTTTATTTTATTTTTATTATTATTTTAACCTTGTTGGGTTTCTGAATAGTGAGACCGAAGCTGCCTTGTCTAATAGGCTACCTCCAAGTTTGTGACTCCAAATGCGGGGTGTTCAGGTAGATCTATGGGTGTGTTCCTACACCATCTGAAGAGGAAGTCACTCTACCCCATGGTTCTTCTCCCAGCGTGTAGAGCAACAGAGCAAAGCTTTGCAAGTGGAAAGGCGTGGCTGGAAACAAGGTGACCGCGCAAATGCTGCCCCAGACTTCTTAACCCAGTCTTCTCCACTCCGGAGTAACCTACCCACTGCCCTGCGTTCCCGCCCTGGTCCTCACCATCCGCAGCATCTTCACAAGGCCTTTCACGCTCAAGCAGAAGGACCGTTCCACATCCTGCTCTTTAGACTCCATCTCTCCCACAGATCCAACAGTCACGCTTCTCATTCAAGCCTTCTCAGTTAATTGCTCTCTCCAGGACTCGCGCCACATTCTTAACTGCCGCGGCGGAGCCAGCAGTACTTCTCTCTGTTGCAAGCCCCGGCGCCGCGCGTGCGCACTAGTGCAGGCCTCCGGCTCTTGCTCCGCCCGTCTCTAAACTCCGGAGCTCAGACGTGGAGCATGCTGGTGTGCACCTTCTCACCCGGGCCAGCGCCACCACTGCTCTCTGTCCAGGAGCTTCTTTTGTGGAGAAGCACTGTTGGAGTAGGAGGAGGAAGACCCAAGAATGGCAGCCCCACCTCCTTGTCCTTTGAACATCTCAAATGTCACCTCCTTAGGGTTTTCCTTGTCTAGAGCGACCAGTCATTCCTCTGCATTTTTTTTTTGGTAGCTTGGCTAGATTACAAGAATATCCCGCCGGAAAATGTTGATTCACTGTTAATAAGTTAGATTTAGGAGAAAGAGGTTCCGGTGTTCTATTAGACTATGGGTAACCAGAATGTATTGCTTTATTTAAAATTAAAAGCTACAAGAAAGAAATTTGAAATTTTTCAGCACGAATTATTCCAAAAAGACATGGAGTTACCTTCATATGAACTTTACACAACGTGCACAAGTAACGAAACACCACATGGTACCTTGTAAATATGTATCAGTTAAAATAAAAATATAGATTCTACAAAGCAAGGGTCTGTCTGCTTCTTTTCCTGCAGAGTTCCCAGTCTGGTCCCCCCTCCCCCCTGCATCAATAGCTATAAACTTAAGGTCTGATCCTCCTAGTCTGGCGTTGCTCTAGAGATGCAAGTACATCTCTGGAGTACCTTTGTGTCCTGCTGCTGTTAGTTGTCCCCCAGTTAGAACAGCCTTCTAGCTAAGGAGCTCCAGCACAGCCGGGATGACACCATGCTGGATCATTTTTCAGACGCAGGAAGTATGTGTCACTTATGTGATTTGTCTTGTATAATTGCTGTGATAAAACAAACACTGACCATCGGGGAGGAAAGGGTTATTGGACTTAGAGCCTACAGCCTATCACCAAGGGAAGACAGCAGGATTGCAAGGCTGGAATCTGGAGGCAGAAACTGAAGCAGACACCAGTGACACAGGAACTAAAGATGTTTACTGGCTTCGTCTTTCACAAACATCTCAGGCCCAGCTCCCCGGGGACAGCATGACTCATAAGTGGGCAACCCCTCCTTCATCAATTAGCAACAAGAAGATGCCTCACAGACGTGCCCACAGGCCAGCTGATGCAGTCAGTTTCTCAATCGAGGCTCCCTCTTCCCTAAGAGTTTCTAGTTTGTGTTGAGTTGTTAAGAATGAACCAGCACGCCACCCCAGTCCATTTTCCCTCACTGGACCCTGCCCAACTAAGACCAGTTCATTCCGCTGAATCTGCTCAGCAGTTACCAACAACCTCACCCCAACCCGCTCACAAAAAAAAAAAAAAAAAAAAAAAAAAAAAACCCAAAACCAAAAACCGCTGACTTTGATTTTCAAGATTCTAGTTGCCTTTGCTAGGTGCAAGTAAACAGGAAGTCCAATTAGGGTGATGGCTTCTGGGGACAGATCTAAAGAGTAAGGCAAAAATTGAAACTGTCGTCCAAGATGACAACATCCTGCAACCTGGAAGAAGTGGGAAGCTTCTTTACCCACACATTGTAACTCACATACAAGGTGGCGACAGCGGGGCTTATTGGTCAGGGACAGATGCAAGGAGCACCTAATTATGGCTTATTTTTGCTACCTGTTTGCAAGTGAGGATTGTCTCATGCTTTCTTCTTATCTTTTTGTGTCCATTCAGTAAAGATATTGACTGTGTCTTCCCGAGGGGTCAACATTATAGTCCAAATGTTGGCAAGGTCAACGACTGTGAGCTTGGGAAACAGTGGCTTACATCCCAGTTCTCCTTAGGTTCTTCACTCTGCTTTTTATTTTATTTTTTATTTTTTGTGATGAAGGGGATTAAACCTAGGGTCCTTTGAAGCAAGCCCAATTCTTCGAGGACGCGCTTGGGAAATGGGAATGACAACGTCTTCCTGCAGAATTCTTAGAAGGAAAATACAGGACAACCCTAGTAGGCGCGTGCCAGGTGTGGATGGAGCAGGCAATCAATGAAATAATCTGAGATGCTAATGAATCAATCAGCTCTTGGAGTTATTATCCATCCATTCTCGAATTCTAGTTAGGTAAGGGGTGTATTCTACCAGCTGTAAACTGTGTAATCTTCACTTTGAATCTCTCCCGTCTAACCTAGTAGGAGAAATATGCAAGGACCCTTTAAGGGGCGGGGCTGGGAAAGGAGTGGGGCGGGGCTCTAATGCGCACCGGAAGGAAGTCGGGCTAGCACATCAACAAGGGGCTATGCTGCTGCGGCCCCTACGTGCCTGGGCTGCCCGGTCGCTGCGCAGCGCAAGTCCCGGAAGCCCCGGGAACCTCGTTTCGGGCACCGGGTCGCTGTGGGCACCTCACCGCGCCTGGCCTCCGGGTAACTAGTAATTTTGTGCCGCCTCGTAGATGCCACGCTTGTCCCCGCCCCCCCTCCCCGGCAAGTCCCCGGACTTCCCGCTGTGAGGACCCGCACTTGGGGCTCCAGCGCGGCTTCTTGTCCGTCCGGTTTCCTGGTCAGATTTTTTAGGCCGTGGGAGGAGATGGGGCGGAGCTGCCTTTAACCAGCTCTCTGTGGTTGCAGGTGCCTGCCGACCTAGAGGGCGGGTTCAGGCTTCTGACTTTCTCCCACTCTTGCTGGCAGTGGGGCTCTTCCTCTTCCGAAATGGAGCATTGGCCTCAGGCTGCTGCCCTAGAGTTGGCGTGTCGCCAGCCTTGGCCTAGAGAACAGACAGCCTGGGTCCCAATCTTGAACCTAAGCTCACCGGCCGCGCTTCGGAATCTCTTGAGTGTAGGTTATTCCTTGTGTACAGTGTGGAGATCCTAGGCACAGGATACAGGGGAAAACGGAAAGTAGAATATACCAAGCGATGGAAAATACGCAAGCCCAAATAGTGCACGATGTCACATACAAGACCCAACCATAGAGGATCCCGAGAATGGTAAACATTTTTTAAGTCAAGAAAAAGCAAATTTAAACATGACTGTGGTTATTTATCAGATTAGCACAGAGAAGAGTGAATAATTGAAACATGGATTTCCTTTCTTTTTTAGATAAAGATAGAGAAAATGATAAAGAGAAAAAGGCAGTGGTAAGTTCCTCTTTGCATGCCTTCTCCAGTGTAGAAGAATGTCTTCATCTTTTGAGCCGGAGAGGGAAGCATTGTGTGCCCACAGGGAAGAAACAAGTATGAGACACTATCCATCGCTAAAAAAGCGAGGATGAGAGTAGGGGTGGATTTCAGTTAGTAGCATGTGCTTAGCGAGCAGGAGGTAAATTCCCTTCTCAGCACCAGACTGAGATGTGGGGTAGGTTGTCAGGTGTGGCTGGAGACTGGACTGGGCCCCTGGAGGGCAGTGAGTTGTGGCACGGGCACAGACTTTGTTGCCTGTGTACTTTGAAAGCACGCCCTTCTGTTTTTTGTAATCCTGTTCCTTTCTTTCCTACCCTCCCTTGTGAGCTTGGGACTAGGTTTGGCTTATGAATTGCTAGACACATAGTAGGCCTTCAGAAAGCAGGTGAAAGACTCATGTGGGAAACAGGCTAAAAGGAAATGGTGTTTGTGTCATTGCATTGAAATTATGGGTGATATTTTCTATGTGATCTGCTGGAGCCAACACCACTTGGTCTGTATCACTGGGAGTGCCAGGCTGAGCGTTAGAATTGTTGGGCATGCCTCTCTAGGTGGCAGCCATCATGCCTAGGGTGTAGGCTCAGTCTGGTTTCCCTTATTGAACCCCTTTTGTGAGTTTCAGTTTTCTGTTCTGTGAAAAACGTTTGGATCCCCTTCCCAGTTTCTGGGGAGGTTAAACATAGTGTCAGAGGCTGCGCACCTGTGGTAAAAGTCTCTGCTCCTATTTTTTCCTTCTCTCCTTTGCTGATACCATTCGGTGATTGAGAGCAGCTTCTCTGTACACGTCAGCGAGTTGGATCCGAGACAGCATACACATGCTTCTCAACCTCAGAACCATTGATAAAACTCGGGTTACAGAGTCATTTTTGTAGCTGACATATGGCAATCTGAAGGGTGGAACTAGGGAAGGGCTCAGGACTGGACTGGGCAGACAAGCTGTGTGTGGGCTCAGGTGATATCAGGGGAGGGGAAGTGGGATCGGGCTGAGGATGCAGTTCAGTGGTAGACAGCTTGATCGGCATGTGTGAGGCTCTGGGGCTGACTCTCAGCTTGTTAACAAAAAGAGAGGGACTGGTTCTGGTGAGGATGGATCGCCTGGGTTTTCAGTAGAGGGCAGGACGGGGGATGCTTTTTCTGTAACTGCCGAGTGGGACCTTGGGGATTCCTAGACTGGACCAAGTGGGCTGTTTATCCTAACCTAGTGGTTCCCTCCTGTTCCTCGGGGTGCTTGATTTCCATCCCTAATACACATCCGTCTTCTGCCAGGTTTGTGTGGAGGGCAATATTGCAAGTGGGAAGACGACATGCCTGGAGTTCTTCTCCAATACAGCAGACGTCGAGGTACGGCACCCACGCTGGGCTTGAAGAAACCTGAAATGCCTCAGTGGGATAAGTCATGCAGGGCACAGATAGCCCCGTCAAACAGAAGGATGCTGCCAGCCACCAGTGCAGTGCACACGTCTGAGCTAGCGTTTTTTAAAAAGCCTCGTGGAGTGGAGCGAAAAGAGCAGTCTGAGACACCCCAGATATTAGCATGTCAACAGGAAGTCAGTGTTCAAGTGATAAATGAACTGCTTACGTCGTATGTTTCATACGAAGTCCTTGGGATTGGGGCATTTATCTATCACGGCATCCTCAATTTGGACCTCAGATAGTTCTCAAGTCATGATTCGCCAACCTCGGGTTTCATTTATTTTGCTATACAGTGCTGCCAAAGCAGAATACATTCAGTAGACGCTGTACTGTGATACCCAGTAGATTAGTATAGTTCATGCATTTTCAGCCTGCTCTGTTTTCAGGTGAGGACATAGCCCCACTGTAACTAGAGGAACATCTGTGGCTGAACTTCAAAGTCCTAATGTGTACTCCCATGTCTAGGCCAGCTTCCCTGGTAGACAGCATTTGTACGGGCTGTTAGAACTCATTGCTGGGAAAATTGTGTATTGACTCCACTGGGCAAGGATACTTGGGAGGTTGGCCAGTTTCCCCGGGTATATTTCCTCTCTGCAGGTTTGGTGCTGTGTCCTCTCAGCTGTCAGTGTTGGATGATGTCTCTCATCAATCATCAGACCAGCACGTAGGGTTCACCGCCCTTGTCTTGAGTAGTGACCCTCTCAGTAGAACTTGTAAAGTGCTTATGTTCTCATTACCGACCTTGGGGCCAATTAACAACAGAAGCAGCAGCAAAAGCTAATATCCATCCAGTGCACCACGTTAAGTGTTTATGGTATTGTGTAATTGATTCCATGCTTATATGCATAACCTCTCTGAGGTCAGCATTGTTACCTCTGTTGAGAGGAGGAAAGCAAAGGATAATCGGTGTTTAAAATTTATATGGGGTGATAGTTAATTTTAGGTAGCAGCCTGACTGAATGAAAGACGACAGCAGCCTCCCACACTCAGATGTGGTCTCAGTTACCCAAGGTCAACTAGGATCTAAAAATATTAGATATAACATTCTAGATTTAAACGACTCATAAAATTTAAATTATGCATTGTAGTTGGATGTGCTCAGTGAAACCTCATGCCGTCTTACTCTGTCCCGTGTGAATCGTCCCTCTGTTTAGCATAGGAGAAAGATGGCATGTACCAGGCTTGCTGTATGTGACGCTTCAGGCGTGCACTGGCGATCTTGTGCACGCCCCCGTGAATAAGAAGGCTGGAGGACTACTGAAGCATGGTTTCTGCGTGCGTTTAGAGGGTGTTTCCAGGGGAGACTGATAGTCAATTGATGGACTTTTAAGTAGGGAATATGCATGAGGACTTATAATTGGCTACAGGGCCTGGATAGAACAAAAAAGGAAAGAAAAGAATTTCCTTTCTCTTCTTCCTGCTCTGGGACATCAAAACTTCAGGCTTCCCAGCCTTTGGACTTTGGGACTTAGCCCCAGGTCCCAGGGTTTCAGCCTCATACCTGACATTACACCAATAACTTCCCTGGTTTTCAGGCTTTGGATCTAGACTGAGCTGTGCAGCTTGCATCCCTGGATCCTAGCTTTAGACAACCTGTCACAAGGCAGAGTTCTTAGCCTCCAGAATTATACGAGCCATTTTTGCTAATGAATTTCTTCTTGTATGTCAATTTCTACGTTTATGTAATTGGATCGGTGCCGTAGAAAGCCCTGAGCCGTACAGTAGTGCATGTGAGGGCCAGGTTCCAGCTCAGGCTGTGAACTCCAGGGACGCCACCCTTGTTTGTCTCCAAGCTGGGAAGAATTTGACTGACCTTGGTAAGCCCGCCCCACTGCAGACTGAGCTGGTTCTCAGTTATTTACAGGGTCACTTCTGGAAGTCACAGGAAGACCCCACCTAGAGGGAGCTGTGGCCTTTAGAGGCCTAGCTCATTTGGCCCACCCTTGGCTCCCAGACAGTAGTACCTGCCTGTCTGTCTGTCTTATACACTTGGCATGCTGTTAGTGTGTGTTCTTTCCTCGCAGGTGTTAATGGAGCCTGTGCTCAAGTGGAGAAATGTCCGAGGCCACAATCCCCTGGTGAGTGCTTTGCTTCTTGTGCAAACTGCCAGCTTCCCTGTGAATACCTAGGAATGGCGGTACTGGAACCTGAGTCCAAGCACACCCGCTCTTTGTCTCCGCTGTTAGCTGATTCGCAAGAAAGGAGAATAGCAAGTTAGAGATTTCTAAGGCCTGGGTGGGTGTGCACAAAACTAGGAATCCTGTCAGCTGTCTTTAACAATTCTGAGTGGCTCAGCTTTCCTTGAACCTAGTTCTAGGTCATCGTGTCTCTAGATGAGCCTCTGATTTGGCTTTGGGCTTTATTATCTACTAATGGATCCCTCGTTGTTTACCCAAGGAGGGCCTGGATGCCAGGGATGTGCTGTGCCTCTTCTCTCTCCTCCACCCAGAAAGCCCCGTGTGGCCTGCTTGAAAATGATGGACATTAGCAGAGGGGATGAAGAAAGGGGTCTTGGGTCTGGGCTCCATCCCATGTTCTAGGGGTGCTTAGTGTCGCCCAGCTAAGGCAACTGTAGTTTTAGCAGTGCCTTGCAGTCCTCGGACAGTGCCTCCTGGAGTTCCAGTTCCACAGCAGCAGCACCTGCGTCTACCGCGCTCCCTGCTGTTTGCTAGGACGCAGCCGCACTGCCCAGCCTTTCGTGTCTGCTCAGTCAGTCAGCGAGCGCTCATCACATACCTTCTACGTGGCAGACACTGCTCTGCATACAAGGGCACTGAGCAATGTGAAGCCTCTGGTCCCCTGGCACTAATATCAGTGTGAGGACGGAGGAGACCGTTAGGTAGAAGAATGGGATGGCTGAATGTGGGTGAATTGTCATCAGAGAGGCTTCACCCAGCAACGGACGGAAACAGATGCAGAGACCTACAGCCAAATCTTACGTGAAGCTCTGAGAATCCTGAGGCAGAGGGGGAGGAAGGATGGTAAAGAGCCAGAGGGATCTAGGACACCACGAGATTGCAAAAACTTTTCAGAGAGAACCCAGAGTCAACTTCTTCATTTCATGCCTCGCACAGCGCTCTTCAGCCCAGGAGAGACGTGTCTAGTATAGAAAGAGCTTGGGCAGATTTCCTCTAATTTTGTCCTTAGAGATTTGGTGACTGTTGAGTGATCAAAGGCTAATTTAGCTTTCCTTATGTGCCACATAAAGCTTAAGATGGGAGTCCAAAGGAAGCATCTTTCTTGATGAATATATATCACACTGCAGAGGGAGGAGCAGAGAGTTCTTAGTGAGCCGACCGGAGACAAGTGTGTGTGTAGGTGACAGGATTGCGGGCTGCCTCTGTTTACGTAGGGTAGCAGGAGAACGTTTCTTTGTTAAGATAACATCTGGGCAGAGACCCACACATGAGGGAGGGAGTCCTACAGACATCAGGAGGAAGAGTAAAGAGGCAGGTTCAAAGGCCCTGCTTGGCATGTTTGCAGAACACTAAGGAGGCACATGTGGCTATAAGCTGATTGGCCAGAGGAAGAAGAGTAAGAGACAAGAGGACGGCGGTGGATTTCTAGGACCTGTGGACCACGATGGGGGTTTGGATTTGATTTGAATTTTGAAGTCCCTAGAAGGTTTGGAGCCAAGGGAGACATTAACAAGCTCACTTTGACTGCTGGATGGAGAGCAGACCACAGGGAAACGCAAAGTCAACTTTATGAATATCTGAGTGCTTCTTCTGTGGGGAGCACAGCGCGGCCCTGCCTGGCTGTTGCGCGTGGAGGGGGGGAGGGCTCTACTGTAACTGTATTCACAAGTGTCTCTGTCACCCTATTCTGAGAGCCCTTTATCTCTCCTTATTCCACCTCTGGCCCCAGCCTTGCCTGTGTAGGTTTCCTGAAATGGCTTTCAGTTACTGGTAGACCTGGGGCCTGCATTTGCCACTTGGATGCAAAGTGCCTTGCCTTTTGTTCTGCAGAGCCTAATGTACCACAATGCCAGTCGATGGGGCCTCACACTGCAGACCTACGTGCAGCTCACCATGCTGGACCAGCACACTCGTCCTCAGGTACAGACAGACCTAACTTCCAAACTTATCAAACAAAGCATCCTTCAAGTTCAGGATGTTGTCTGAGAGGGAAGTCTCCCAACAAAATTCGTTGGGATTTCATGCTATACAGTCTTCTCTGACTACAGCCAGTCTCCTGATGCCTCCTGAGCTCGTGTTTTTGTAATCTGACCACCGAGAGACTTAACATCATCTAACCAGGGTGCAGCAGCACTGTCACCTGGGGACTTGCACATTTCCTAGCCCCTCTCCAGATCTATTGAGTCAGAAAATCTAGGGCTGAGGTCTCGCAGTTTGTGCTTTATCCAGCTGTCCAGGACTCCTGAATGCATGTTTGAGAACTGTTGATCAGACCTTCGTGGGGTCTGGCTTTCACATTCTTGAAAGAATCTGATTCACCTTGGGTCACAGATGGCCAGCACTGTTCAGCCAGGTGTTGAGGCAGGACAGGACATACAGGGCTGCTGTGTTGGCAGGAGCAGAGTGTCGTAGGAGATGAGGTGTCAAGGGGGACCATGAGTGACACCTGTGGGCAAAGCTTTATGCACAGCCAGAGCCTTTCCATGTAGGATACAGACATTGGCATCATCATTAGGCTGATGGAGCCAAGTCTGGTTACCTACAACTGCAGGTACCATTCTTCTTTGATACCAGTCTTTTCAGATCGACAGATGTAAATGAGTTTCTCCTTCCTCAGATGTTTCCTTCAGTGATAGAGAGCAGAGCACCTACAGTTAGCATCGTTCCCCCTGGTTTGCTCTGCCTTCCCTAAGTGGGCACTCTGAGTTATAGCTAATGGTGTGAACATCATGGGATACAGCTGACACCTGCCAAGGAGGCAGAGACAGAGCTGATTGGACTGAGCAGGAGAGAGGGAGGCTGAAGAGGGAGCCAGAAAAAACAGGCAAAGAACGGTAGGAGCAGCATGTAGCGCAAGGACAGAAGGAACGACGGATGCACAGATCCTGGGCGGCAGACAGGTGGACAGAGAGTGGGCCATAGTTTTGAATACCTGTGCTGCCGCGGGCCACACTGTGTCTGTCCACAGGTGTCAGGGTAGAAGTCCGTCCTGCTTCCCAAAGGGCGTTGTAGCTGAAGGGAAGAGATTCATGAAGGGTGTGAGCAACTTGCAGAAAGGTGATGTCCAGTCATCCTCTTCCCTGCTGGGCAGAGAACTGCCCAGCTTCAGCAGGCAGAGTCTCCAGAATGCCTCCCCAACCCTAGCCTTCTGGGGTTGCCTCAGACACTCTGGTCCTAAAGTAAACAAGTTCCCCGTCTCAGGGCTCCACTCACCAGGCTGCGTCAATCGGATAGTACTTGGCAGCTTTGCTAGCATGTTCCGTATCCTAGCTGAGTCTCCCCCCCCCCACCACGGAGGAGCAGCAGTGCTGCTGGCAGCACCCCTCCCCCTCACTGCCACCTTTGCTGTCCTTTGTCCTCTAAACTTGAGCATGGGCCAGGGCAGGGTGGAGGGAGACACACTGAGCCTCATGGCAGACGATGTCTTCTGCCATCCTGTTGTCCTCTCCTCACAGCCTGATGGTCAGCAAAGATGGGAGGGACACAGGCGAGGGCAAGAGGGGTGGGCACGGTTTCAGGGCTTCCTGTAGCCTCCTCTGCTTCACCTGAGAGTAAATAACTTTTTCCATTCCTTTAGATGTCGCCTGTACGGTTGATGGAAAGGTCAATTTACAGCGCAAGATACATTTTTGTAGAAAACCTGTATAGAAGGTACTGCAGTGTATATAGTCCATCATTATGAAACCTCTGATTGTGTGTGTGTGTGTGTGTGTGTGTGGAGGCCAAAGGCCAACCTTGGGTGTTGGTCCTCAGGAGCTATCTATACTGCTTTATATTTTTTTTAGATTTATTTAATTCTATGAGTGTATGAGTGGTTTTTTGCTTACATGTATGTATGTGAACCATGTGTGTGCCTAGTGTTCGCAGAGGTCAGGAAAGGGTGTTGGGCCCCCTGGAACTGGGGTTACAGATAGTTGGGAGCCACCATTTGGGTGCTGGGAACCAACCGGGTCCTTTGCAGTAGCAATAGATGTTCTCAGTCATTGAGCCATCTCTCTAGTCTTCTGCCTTGCTTTTTGAGACAGGGTCACTCACTGGCTTGGTTATTACTGAGTAGGCTAGGCTGGCTGGCCAGCATACCCCGGGGATCTGCCTGTTTCTACTTCCCAGTGCTGGGTTGGCTCCTGCCTCGGCCTTTTAAGGGCTAGGCTAACAGGCAGGTGTCACAGCACACAGCCTGTGATTTTGTTTTTGGAGCATTAGGTACTTTCAGCTGAACTGTGAACTGTGGAACCGTCACTGGCTCCCATGATGAGGTGATTGAGTGTCTCTGTGTTTTGGTTAGGGTCACTGTTGCTGTGATGGACATCATGACCAAAAGCAACATGGGGAAGAAAGAGTTTATTTCACTCTCAGTTCTGTATAACAGTTCATCATTGAAATCAATGAGGGCAGGAACTGAAGCAGGGCAGGAACCTGGAGGCAGGAGCTGATGCAGAGGCCATGGAGGAGTGCTGCTTCCTGGCTTGCTCCCCATGGCTTGCACAGCCTGCTTGCTTATAGAACCAACGACTGCCAGCCCAGGGATGGAACCACCTACAGTGTCTGGACCCTCCCCCATCAATCACTAATTGAGAAAATGTCCTACAGCCGGATCTTATGGAGGCATTTTCTCAATGGAGGTTTCCTCCTTTCAGATAACTCTAGGTCGTGTCAAGTCGACATAAAATTCCCCAGCACACTCCGGCTCTGACTCTGTGCTTCCCACGCTGTCTTACTTACTTCCCTCTCTCCTTAGGAGCGGTTACAATGACAAAATAGTTAGGAAAGTATATCCTTCCAGACTCTTCTGCCTCATTGCTCAGAGGACAGACTAAAGTGCTCTAATCTGCTTGGAGTTCAATCCCAAAAGCATTCTCCATCAGTCAGTACTACAGCCAGCCGCATGGTGGTGGAAGATCAGACACATGCTGAGGGGCTTGCCAGTACTACGTGGTCATCATTTGTGCAGTGTGCTCTTGGTGGTGCCCTTGCAAAGAGAAGCCACCCCTGGGTCCTAATGACACAGCACATGGCTAAATAAAAACCTCTGCATTCTCCTTGCAGCGGGAAGATGCCCGAGGTTGACTATGTGGTTCTGTCTGAGTGGTTTGATTGGATCATCAGGAACATTGATGTCTCCATTGATCTGATAGGTAAGGCAGGCTCTCCCTGTCCCTTCCCTGGAGGATCCCCTGGGTACAGCTGGGGTCTGTTTGTGAGGTTCCACCATCATGATTCTTTCTCCATCACAGTTTTCCAAAGGCAAGCAGGATTTCTTCTCCCTGTGAAGGAACTCTGGCCATGGTTCCTTAAACTTCCTTCTCCCTGGCCAACTATGTCCAGGCCCCTGATATGTTCTGATCTGATGGCTTTTCTGTGTTGTGTGGGAGGGACAGAAACTGGAGAGTGACTGGTGCCAGTGGCTTGCTGGACCCTGTCTAGGAATGGAACTCCTTTAAGCTTCATGAGACTGTGGGGTTGAGGACCTGGCAATGGAAAGGGGATTGGAGACTGAGCAGGCTTGGGCCAAGGCTCCTGCTATTACTAATAGCCTCTCCACCCAGCCCTGTGTTGTCCTTGTCTTTGCTCTCACACCAGGAGCACGGCAGTCAGAGCCACTTGTGTTTTTAAATCTCAGTTTATCTCCGAACCACTCCTGAAATCTGCTACCAGAGACTAAAGATGAGGTGCAGGGAAGAGGAGAAAGTCATTCCGCTGGTAAGAGGCTAGAGCCACTTCCCCTCTTCTGCTGGCCCTCCCCCTTGCCCACCATAACATCATCAGGGTTATCTGTAGCAAAAAGTAGGAAGTAGAGCCGAGGGCGAACTCTAGTTTCCTCTGCGGCTTTGGAGTCCTTGTGGGTGCCACAGCTGCTCTATTTCCTGTGGTTCCTGACTCAGGCTTCAGTACACCCATGATTAGAGGGACACATGCATGTACACACATGCACACACGCACACACACACACCATGGATATGCACATTTGCCCTTGTACAGTAGTTTGTCTTCACACACGTGCACACACAGACACGCGCACACACACACACACACACACCATGGATATGCACATTTGCCCTTGTACAGTAGTTTGTCTTCACACACGTGCACACACAGACACGCGCACACACACACACACACACCATGGATATGCACATTTGCCCTTGTACAGTAGTTTGTCTTCACACACGTGCACACACAGACACGTGCACACACACACACACACACCATGGATATGCACATTTGCCCTTGTACAGTAGTTTGTCTTCACACACGTGCACACACAGACACGCGCACACACACACACACACACACACCATGGATATGCACATTTGCCCTTGTACAGTAGTTTGTCTTCACACACGTGCACACACAGACACGCACGCGCACACACACACACCATGGATATGCACATTTGCCCTTGTACAGTAGTTTGTCTTCACACACGTGCACACACAGACACGCGCACACACACACACACACACACACCATGGATATGCACATTTGCCTTTGTACAGGAGTTCCTCTTTAGCTGTGATGTCACTTCCCCACCTTCCTTCCACTGCCCTCTCTTGCCCCTAGGCCTCTCACAGTGATACCTGCAGGACAGCACGCTGACAATGTTTGTTCCCAATTTTCTTTACATTGTGAGCACTTTTAGATTGGTCTTACTTCCTCTGTCCTTCAACATGTTTCCTGGCCTGGCACCTAGGAGTTGTTGGACTGCACACCTTATGTGTACGGCTGTCCTTGAAGCTCTTTTGGGACAGCATGGTGCTCTGGACTCAAGATTGGCTGGGATGGGGGTCCTGAAAGGCCTGTCTAATCCCTAAAGTCCAGCTGAGTTTTGCCTTGGCACAGCCACAGCTTAGGCTGTACTATGATGGACTTGGCATTTCTGTGCTCTGTTCAACAACTCAAATGTTCCCAAGAAATGCCATGTCTGGAGTCCTTCCAAGCCATTGTCCAAGGGGTTGAACTAATGGTCTTGACAAGGTCTTTAGGACAAGCTTGCCTCCTAGTACCCAGGGGGAGACCAGTGGGTATGAACGAAGGCGACAGCATGGTTTGTAGGCCAGCTTCTGGGATGGAGGGCAGAAGTTGCTGGAGGAGGTGCCCGGGCAGCTAGCATACTCAGGCTGAATGCTTGAGAGTGTGAGTGGGCAGGGCTTCCCAGCATGGAGGTAACAATGGCTTGGAGGCCTCTATCTCCTCTCCCTTGTGCTGCCCACAGGAGTGGTCCTTACAGACTGGACAGTCTCTGTAATGAGTGGTCGACAGGGAGAGCTGAGTAAGGGGAGAGGTTTGAGTCAGTCCTCTTGGTGATAAGCCAGCCGGAAGGTATAGTGGCGCTCAGTGCTGGGACACCCATCATTGGTAGCTTTACACTTCTTCGTGGTGGACCTAGATCTCCCACTAGAGAAGTGGCAAGGTGGGGAGGTGCCAGGTGGGGAGGTGTGCCTTAACACTCTGCTAGGGAAGGCCAGTGGGGGTGGGGATGCACTGGCTACTTAAGCCACAGGCTTGTCATACAGCCATGTTGGTTGTTACAGGGTCCTTTGTTCATTCACTTCCTAATAGTCCTTGAGAATTCTCACCCGCCCTGTAGGCCTGTGAGACCCTTGGTGAGTGGGCTTTTCTCCCTTCCCACTCCCCACAGCCTTTGTGTTTCTGTGGCAGGAATACCTCAGAGCTATTCACCGCCTCTATGAGGAGTGGCTGGTCACTGGTAGCCTTTTCCCAGCTGCAGCCCCTGTTCTGGTAAGTCAGCGTCCCTCCAGGAATGGAGACTTCTATGGGGAGAAAGCCCAGAGAATGTCGCCCATACCATGGAAAAGAGCTCTTTCTCTCTCTGCCCTGTTTCTGGACACATCTCAGAGGGACTTGCTCAGACCTGAGCAAAGACTGGTTACCTTAGTAACATGTCACCCACACAGCCAGCCTCGCTGCACAGGAGTACCCGAGCTGCCTCTGGCCCATTCCTGATGGTTAGGTGACTAGTGTCTTCAGAAGGCCTGACAGTGACGGCTCAGGCGGGGCTGAGGGTGTGGAAGTGCCACGCTGCTGCTGCCTCCGAACTCTGACTGCACAGCGGAGCGACAGTATCCTGCCCTGTGTTCCAGTTTGCTCTTCCTGCTTCCTTAGGCAGGCAGTTACTACTTGAAGCAGTCACATGTCCAGTAGGAGATCCTAAGCTTTTGTTTATGGCCTTAGGCTGTGGGCCACATAGATATTCTGGCCCTGAGAAGCAGGTGGCAAGGCTGTAGCAAGAGACATCTGCACTGTGGAAACGTTCAGAGTTTGTTTTCCTTCCCTGTGAAAAGAAAACCTGAGGGGGTTAGGGAACTAGCAAGGGGTCAGAAGGCTTTCTAGATGTTTGATTCCCTGGCTTAATTCCCAGCACAGCCCCGACTCCCAATTCCAATGAAAAGAAAAGGCACTGATGCCGGGATGGATTCTTTGGTAAAAATTCAGCTGAGAGTGTAGAGTCCTGGACTTGGAGCTATGTGGTTTTGACCCTCGTGGCCTTTCAGCCTCTTGCTCTTCCCCAGGGAGGAAGGAGTCGCTCAGTGTAGCCTGTGACCTATTTGCTTTATTTCCAGGTGATTGAGGCGGACCACGACTTGGAGAAAATGTTAGAACTCTTTGAACAAAACCGGTCCCGGATATTAACTCCAGAGAATTGGAAGCATGGCCCATAGGACTGGACATGGCCACAGTCTAGAAGATGGTGCCAGGAATAGCCTAGCAGGGCCAGGCTAGCTGTTAGGAGCATTTGGAAGTGTCTACTCTCAGGAGGGTCTGTTACATGGTCAGATCTATTTTCTTTATGGTTTTTTATTATGGGACAAATGGCTTTTGTTGTCAGATCCTTGCAGCACACATTCCCCCTGGTGCCCCTCCTGGTGGCTTCCTGAGGCTGAATTCCTTTGGAAAAACACTTGCTATGTTCTGGTGTTGCTTTAGCTGCTGTGCTTCAGGCCACCAATGGGGCAAGGGAGCCCTCCTCCAGCCCAGGCAAGGATTTAAAGCTCAGAGAGGTGTGGGGACTCTTCAAGGTCACATAGCCAGTGCCTAGTGGAGCTGGCACCGTTCAGCTTAGGCTGCCTCCTCCTGAGCTGTTCCCCTCAGCCCTGCTGCTCTGAGCTCCAGCCCCCCACCCCTCATCTTTGTGAGAAGAGCTGGCAATATGGATTCCATCCCATTTAACTCCTGGGCAAGTTTCAAGGAGAACCAACGAGACTAGTCTTTGGCACACCTCTGTTTTTTGGCCAGAGCCCAGAGTTTTCCTGGCACGAAGGAGCTGAAGTCTCTGCCCCTTTGTCATCTGCACCTCAGTGTCCGCAGGGGAATCCTGCATTGGCCTTGGACGGTGCCAGTGTCTTTGAGGGTGAAGGCCCTCCCCAGATTGCTGCCAGTTTCATGCCGTTCTGTGTCAGAAAAAAGACTTTTGGGACTTGGACCCTTTGCCCTGTGCTGAGTGAGGCCAAGGGCAGCGAGCTGGGCTCCCAAGTCCCATCACTCTCCATCCTTTGTGTGAAGAACAGGGCCTTTGGAATTACTGAGTGTTTGTGCCCCAGGGAAAGAGACATTAGCGGCCTTAATCTTAAAGTGTGCTTCCATCTGAGCGGATGTCTTGGACCACAGAGCATGAAGACATCTCTGTGGATCAGAAAATACCTTAGCTTTGCTGGGTCATCACTGCACACAAAAGGTACAGCTGCTGCTTGAACCAGTCGAGACCAAGGGAAAGGAAGACCATTCCTCTGGGGAGAGTCAGGGTTTGCAAAATGAAGGCATTTGAAGTCTTGCTGCTCCTGCTGTTCTGGAGTTGGTGGGGTGCATCTGGAGAAGACTGGATGCAGACTCGGAACGGTTGCTGTGTGCTCTGGAGAAATGCAGCGTGGTGGGCTGCCAACCAGTGAGTGGCAGATGACCTCGCTCTGCCTCGCCTCTCTGGGTGCCTGGAATGCCAGTTGGCCACAGAGAGGGCCAAGAGTCCGGCTGATGATCCCTCCTGTTTGGGCCAATTCTTGGGCCCTTTCTGTAGTACGAGGGATAGCAGCTAAGGGGACCATCCATCGGTACTTACAGTCCAACAGCGATAAAGCGTAAACCAAGAGGCAGGAACCTTTGTGCCAGCAGTCCCGGCGTGGGAACATCTTCAGAGTTTGCAAATGAACAGTCCAGCACCTGCCCCTCTGCTCAGTCAGAATACTTGTTTTGGAGAGAAATGTGATTGTTTTTTTTCTACGGTAGCCAATAAATTCTACGTCTAAACCCCGATGTTATTTTTCTCTTTCATTTTCTTATCTTTTTTGAATCAGATTTTTACTGTATAGCCCAGATTGGCTTCACATTTCCTACATAGCCCAGGCTGACCTTGACCTCTCAGTAGTCTTTTTGCCTCAGCCTGGTTACAGAGGGAGGTGTATTGTATGTGCATATAAGGAACTAGGTCTCCCGTTGTTATTTGAAGAGGGGGTGCCTTGCCTAATTTGGAAGAGCCCCACATTACTGAACTCCCCCTAGATTGCCTGCTTCACCTTACCCAACCAAGGAGCTTTGAAAACACAGTTGACTTGAGGACCTTAGGAAAACGCAGGATTAAACAGTGAACCCAGATTTGATTTCCAGCACCCACATTCAGTGGCTCACAACCACACGTAACTCCAGCTCCAGGGCATCCAAGACCCTCTCTGTCCACATGTGGGGTACCACACAGATACGCTGCCATATACATAATTCAAAAATCAAAATAATTTGTCTTTATCTAGGAAGTCCAAGAGGTTGGAAGTACCATCCATTTCTGTCCCTCCAAGAAGGCCAAACGCCACTTGCCTGCTACTCAGTCTGAAAGATCCAGGAGGCAAGAAGCAAAGGGACCTTGCTTGGCAGAGGGTGTCCCAAATGTATTTGGCCACAGGTCATTTTTCACAAAGAACTGTTTAAGAAGTGACCCTTCCGAAGCGCCGTTTGTGAATGTGACCCAGCTGGAAGGAATGAGGGGCTGGAAGAATAACTTCAAAAGTCCTGGGTGTGAGGAAAGCAGCAAGGGAGGGAGGGGTGGGGGAAGAAAAGAAGGGATTGTCTGTTTGGATTTGGATGTAAGTGGTTCATTTGAGAGGTGACCCCAGGAAGCAGGGAAGGAACTGGGGTGAGGAAGAGAGGAGACTCTGCAAAGGGCACATCTGTGAACAGGACCACCCTGAGCCAGTCCCACGGGGATCCTGAGACAGTGCAGAACGTAGTTCAACGGTCTGCCAGCTGTTGCCCCTGCTAATCCTTGGTCAGTCGGAGTGTGGCCTGGCCTGGCAGCTACCTGGCTCTTCCGACCTGCCCACACTGCCTGCAGTGCCTGCTTCTGCAGCTGATAGATCTCAAGCATGAGGCGTGAAGAGCCTTAGCAGGCGACATCCATAGCAGTTGGGGACAGGGTACGGAGATGCAGGTGCTCATGTGCCTTGCTTTTACATCAGTCTTGGCAGCTTTCTGGTCTGACGCCCCGCTCCACATTGGTCCGATGCAGCCTGGTGTATTTCTTTTTTTTTTAATATTTATTTATTATGTATACAATATTCTGTCTGTGTATATGTCTGCAGGCCAGAAGAGGGCACCAGACCTCATTACAGATGGTTGTGAGCCACCATGTGGTTGCCGGGAATTGAACTCAGGACCTTTGGAAGAGCAGGCAATGCTCTTAACCACTGAGCCATCTCTCCAGCCCCGCCTGGTGTATTTCTTGTCCAGAGAACCTGTTATGTTTTCAGAGCCCTCGAGAGAAACTGCTTTCACTGGTTGTCCATGTGCTTAGCTTTGGGGGAACAAATGGGGATTAGCAGGGAGGTGGGACACGGGATAGTCAAGGACTGCTTTGGTCTCTGGAGACTGGAGAACTTTCGCTTTCAACAGCTCCTAAGGTCACTGTATAACCTATGTCCTTGACCTTCAAGGGAAGGAGAGTTAGTTAAAGGTTCCGACTGGGCAGAGGGTTCCAGGTCTGAGTTCCAGGTTCCAGGCACTTAATTGTCAATCAAGCTCATGCATAACACCAGGGGAAGGACAGTTTTCTTTAAAAATAGAACTACATACTGTTACAGGTTTTCCATTCCAAAGTCTCACTCACCCCTGTTGGGCTCTGTGCTGGATCCCCCTCTGGAGAGCGACCAGCCCTGACGCTGAACCCCTGGTCTCAGGTAAGTAACTCAAGACACTCAGGAACAATCCAGAAAGAGAGGGTCTGGAAGGAGAAGAGACAAGAGCCACAGCGAGGTAGTCCTGAGGGAGGAGATGGTCCCTGGACTGTAGCCTCAGGCCCTGTGTGACGTCACAGGTCCATGCCTTAGCCTTTGCCCAAATGTCTGTTCCTCTTCAGAAGCAGAGCTGTATAATACTGTGAGTGGCTGTATTTCTTGTGTGGGTCTTGCACACCCATAACTCATAGAATGGTTTTAACGCAGAGTCTGATTATTTCCTTGCACGATGGATATTGGAACTGAGCCTCTCTGGGCACAGTGCCCTTCCCCACTCCCCAAAAGAGAAACCTTGGGTGTAAGAGTCAGGATAAATTCAAAATGTTGCCTAGTGAGTCTAGTCTAGCTAGAGGCTGATTCTGACTTCATCTGCTATGGGCTATGGTCAGCAATCATCCCCTGCCTTGCCTTCCTGGTTTGTCCTCATCTCCTTGTGGTTCCGTCTTCCTGTGGTTGGCGATCACTGAGACAGATGCTTGGTGGAGAGGGCCAATGGGTACAGTGGTAGGTTGAACCTGGCGCGTAGGATGACGGGTAGGGTAGAGAATACAGGTTAAAGCCTGGTGTCCTGTGAGTGTGTATAGCCCTCTTTATCTCATCCTCTCTTAGAAAACCCATCCCAGGATAGACTATCTGGTTCACCTTCCCTAGAGTGGCACATGTCCTCTGGTCAGAGATAACCAGAGACCCCCTTGCCTTGCCCACAGCCACAGCCACTTAGAGGTCCAGGAGAGTCCTGTTCAGGCCATTCAGATTTCTGTGAGATATTTATATTTGCTTTCTGGCAGGGGGTGGGGAGTATCTTTTCATTTTGGGTCTGGAACCACCAGCTCAGACATGGGACATCTACTGCCATTTTCCCAATGGAAGAATGGAGACAGTGTGGTAGTCAGAGTCCAGAGAAGACAGTATACCAACCCATGTCCTTGGAATTTCTGGATCCACCATGCCTGAAGTCTGATTTATCACTTGACAGTTTAGTTACATGAACCACTTAGTATTCTATTCTTTCTTGCAGTTGAGTAAAGGGGAGGGTGATGGTTGGCATTCAGAGCCTTGCCAGGGGGTCAAGCTCTCCCCTTCAATAGATACCCACCTACCCACCTATGCTACCCTGCAGTCACTCCTCAGGCCCTGGGGTGTCATGCTGGGTGTGGCAGTTTTATAGCTGAGGCTATGATAACAGGGTGGTCACCCTGGGATTTCTTGGCGATATCCTGGGCAGCCACAGCTATGCTACAGCCCTGTGGGCCAAGGTGTGCCTAGCCTTCAAGTTCAGGTCCACTAGCCTTGCCTAGAAAAGGGCTCCCGGGCTCCAGAGAGTTAGCTTGGGCTTGGGAAATACTCAGTTCAGCAGAGCAGAACCAAGGATACTGGATCGTCTCCCTCTGATGAGAAAGCTGTGGCCTTCCTGCTCATGTCCAGTCCCTGGTCAACCATGCTAGCATTGGAGGATGCAGATGGGAACACCTGGGCACACGTGTGGGCTACGTGAGTGTGTGGAGCACATGGGTGTGCAGATGGGAGCCCTGTGTGGAGGGTTACTGGTATGGCTATTTGAGTAAATGTGTATGAAGCTCTGGGAGGTGAGAGTTGAGCAATGGTGCTGTATGAGTGTGTGTGTGTGTGTGTGTGTGTGTGTGTGATACCCTAGCTATACAGACTTGGTTTGTGTGAGTGCAGGCTTAACACGGTGACGGTGGATGTGGCACGAGGTGGCCATGGAGAGCTGTAGCCTTACTAGTGTCTTGTTCTCCCCCTTTCCGTGTCCATCCGTAATGACTCAGTCACTGCCAACAGTTGTGTCTTCCTGGTGTGAAGTCCTCCTCTGCTCACAGAGCCTGCTTGGCAGGAACCAACACTCTGTGAAGGGGACGCCTCCAAATGGTGCTGCTGAGAGTCAGGTATGAGAGACACAGGTCTGTCACCTGAGGAAACCTGACTTCAAGGCATGGTGTGCCGTGTCTCTTGGCGCGCCAGTGGGATAGAACTTGGTGCCCCAATCCTCGCAGGCTTCCCTCCCCTCCTTTCGCTGCGCTGAGGCTATGTCCCTAACCAGTCCTTTGGACAGTATGGCTGTGCTCCAGGGTCTGGTCCTGCTTCCTCCCGTCATACCATCTGGATGCTGGACCATCGCATTCCATTTCCTGGGGAATCCCAGACACCCCGCTGTTCTCCCAAAGTCTGTTTTCTGGAAAGAGAGGAGTCAGACTCCTTGTAGGATCCTGCAGTCTCGAGCATGATGCCCACAGCCCATGGAGTGTGTGGATGTGTTTAGAATGAGTGTTGTTGTAGGTGGGTGGTCTGGGTGGGAGTCCGCACGTGGCTGGAACCATTACCATGAAGGAGGAGGAGCCCCAGAGTGGAACATTGTAACATACAGAACAGGGGGAACAGAGGGGAAGGGTTTTGCATATAGAGCCAACAGGAATTCCCAGAAATGGGGACTGAGGGAGTCTCCTATAGAAAGGGAGTGAACAGGTTCAATCTCACAGAATATTTCAGTGGCAGAAGACAAGCCCAGGATCCAAGTGTCAAGTTCAGCATACAACTCTGAGTGTCCCACGTCAGGAGTTTCCTCATTCTAGGGTGGACTCTGTGACAAGGAACAGTGGCGGCAGGGAACCAGCAGGTGGCAGTGTAGGCTTGAGTGTGGACAGTGCTGGACGGCAGACCTACATTTCTCCAGCAGGGACATGGAATTTCCAGAAGGTGCCTGTGGGTCCATCCCACAAGTGCCCCCCTCCCGCTTGTATAGGAATATACCCCAATTTCAGGGCGTGATCTTGGGGGCTCAGCTGATGCTAGGGCACTGAGATTCTAGTGAAAGGGAAGCATGTTCAAGAAAGGAAGTCAGGCTCCTTACTGTAAAGAGGTCACCAGGCAAAGCCTCCATCTGAAGGGCGTTGGGAAAGGGGAGTGCTTCTGCAGAGGGGAGCAAAAAGCATATGTTTGTCTGAATGACATTTCCTATTTTTCTTGGCAAGATAAGCTTTTGGAGTACAGAAGGCCAAAAGGTGGTACCTGGTGTGCTTGGAATCAAGCTCTGAAATTGGTGGCTCGTCGTGTTCACACTGACATCAGACAGGCCTCAGAGAAGTGACACCAGGTTTCACAAAAACATAAGAAGGGGGCTGAGGAGTTGGCTCAGTAGGCAAAGTGCCTGCTGAGCAAGTGTGAGTTCAGGTCTCTAGTACCCCAGAAAATGCCAGATGCAATAGCATAGGCTGGGAGGTGGAGGCAGGAGGTTTGGGGGACCTGGCTAGCGAGACTAATAGGTGTCTCCAGGAACTAGAGAAGCAGAGGGTTACATAGAAAAATCTTGTTTCAAACAAAACAAAACAAAACTGATAAATAAAAGCAGAGGAACACAAAAGGAACGCCTATAAAACTGACCACACAAACACCTCTGGCTACCCGGGCACAACCTGGCCTCACTGGCTCAAACCTGAGGCGTAGCCAGCTGGGCATGTCAATATTCAGAGGCAGGTTAAAGATTACTTCCATTTAGGGGGTCCCTTTCCTCTCAATTGGCAGCCATCAGTAGCCTCAGTGCACACCTTTGAAAGTTACTTCTCTCTGCATCTTTGTTGATACGATGTATTTATTTTGAACACAGTAAAGATACATTGCTGCTTATTCAGCCTGATCCAGGAAGGAGAAAAGCTGTTCTGTAGATCCCTCCGACATGATGAGTAGGCAGGGATGGTTTTTCTCCCCCCACCCCCAGCACTTTCCAGAGCCACAGAAACAGACTGCATTTCTTAAAAAGCGTCTCGTCCCTGGGGTGCATCTGAAAGGCGATACAGTACAACAGACATATTTCTGCCTAGAAAGCAGAACGCCAGCAAGGTGGGCAGAACTGCTTGTAAACACAGTTCCCTCTCCCAGGTGGAGACTGTGACTCCAGCAGGCTGCTCACAGGATGCTACAGAACGGTGGCTGGGTCCCTTTCGGCTCTGCATCAGAATAAATGCTATTTCTATAGAAAATAGAATTCAAGGTAGCCATTCTTGTCACCCTCTGCTGAAGAAAGGGATTGCTGGATTTTCTTAGCCCTTCGTTGGAGAGGTTGAGATGTGGGAAGAGGGTCAATGGGGTAGGGTCTGCTGCTTCGGGATAAATGACAGAAAAAGGTGGGGAGTGGGGGAGGCTGGGTGTCTTGCTCCCTGCCAGCGGCAGTGCCAGCAGGACACTCCTCAAAGATGCTTAGCCATCACCTTGGGCAAGCTGGGTCTTCAAAGATCACCTCTGTCACCTTATATAGTCTTTGATGGAGTTTGCTGGAGTTCACAGACCAGGATCTGAAACCTTCTCCAGCCAGCTGTCTCCACATACCTCTTTCTGCGACAGGATGCTGGCAGCAGACACTAGTCTTCTCAGAGTGGCATGGTGTTTGTTTTTTTTTCCCCCATGGGGTCCATATTCCTTTTATTTTTGTCTGTGCATATGTCCCAGAGAGGCAAGGCCAGAATTCATCAACTCAGTCCCCAGCCGTGAGTTGCCACCCGGATGTCAGCACTGGCTCTTAGAGTAGCTTGAACACTATCAGGCTCAGGCTGCCAGGGCTGGCTGGACATTGACTGAGCAATGGGCCATTCTGTGCCTAGAGTAGTGTCTGGGTAGCTCTGTGATGAGACTATCCATACCTTGTCTTCCTTGAACTCCCAGTCCTGGTATGGGCATGGGAAGAACCGTGACCCTCTTCCATGACACATGCCCGTGGGCCTGTGCTCCCCTTGTACTTTGGGGTGGGTGTCTGAGATGACCCACTAGCACCGCCACGCTGAGGACATTGAGACAGCAAGGGGCTCAATGGGCTGTGAGGACCTCCAGGTCATGCCTAAGCCACCAGACCTGTTTCTCCACCCTGTAAGAGGCGGGATGGTGACACTGGGGCTCTTCTGCCCTGGAGTTGAAAGATAGGCACAGTGCGTAGAGGGGCTTCACTGGGACCTGTCTCGGCTCCCAGTGGGACAAGCCCCGGGGTAGGGCTTGCGGCAGCAAGTGGACCAAGCAGTTTCTGCAGGAGAAGCAGATTGTGGCCACAGCCTAGAGGAAGCTGGGGAGAGGGAAGAAAGTAGGGCTTCCTACCTCACCTCTGCCCAGCACTGTTCAGAGAGGCACTACCATCAGGTGCAAGGCTGGAGGCGGGGGAGAGACACCAGATGGGGGACACTTCCTCTAAAGAAAACCTTCCCAGGTAAGTTTTGTAATAGTGGGACCTGTGTCTATGCAGGTGTCTCTATGTGTGCGGTATGTGTCTGTGTGTGCACTTAGAGTATGCCAGTGTATGTGTGTAGTTGTATATGCGTGTGCGCGAGTTGTATGTGCACCTGTGTGCCCAGAGGAGATAGGGTAGCCTTGAAGGACCAGTGGGACTTACTGGCTGGGTCACTCACACAATCCTCTCAGGGCTGCCGGTTGGAGCCTGGGTTGGGGTGGTTGAGCCCTGGGAGTTTGCTGGCTGTGGTTCTGGTCCTGGCAGTGGCAGCAGGTCAGATGGGGAGCCTGCTCCACACACAGCTTCGTAAGGTGGCAGCGTGTCCATGGAGACAGTGTGGAGGCCACTCTGGCCCGGGGTCCTCTGCTCCCGCTGATGGTGGCTGTGGCTGCTGCCTGAGTCCAGGACGCCATTCAGCGTGGGGCAGGAGCCGGTCAAGGAGTAAGGTGGCGGTGCATCCGTGGGGACATACAGCTGAGTGGCCCCTGGTCCCACACACTCCTCATAGCTGTGAGAGAAGAGGTTTTCACTCAGGGGTTATGGATCCTGAGACCTTAGGGCAAGTGGAAGAGTCTGTTCTGTGTGCTGAGGCGCTGTCCTTACTGTGGAAGGTGGCCGGCCTCACACATGGTGGAGACTATACCTGTCCCCCCAGGGAGGACGATCTGACACCCTTGAGACACGGGTCCTGCGTCAACTTTACCTCACATCCCGTGTGAATCCAAGCGAGTCCCTATACCCCCCCCCTCGGGGTTTTAGATTCCCTGGAGCAAGAGCAGCCCCTAGTTAGGACCAGGCTGGGCACTGTGAACAGGCCAGGTAGGATGCTCTGAAATGTGTCCATTGCTGTCTTTGAGGTTTAGGAAGGAGCCCCTGGGGCCCCTGAAACCGCGATTGTAGGGCTAAGAGCACCTGCTGCTTCTCCTAGCTCCCCTGGTGGGAGGGAAATGACATGTCTGCCAGACACAGGGTCTGCAGTGGGAGGTGATGGGACTCTGACTCTAATGATGGTGACCACACCGTCACTTCACAGGGATGCCCTAGTGAAGGCTGGCCATGATAATTCCTGTCCCAGTGGATGGGGCTTGGAATCTGGGGCTCTAGATGCCCCACTCGAGGAGCAGAGGCCTAGTGTCCAACCAGCTTCCTTCTATGTTCCTCCCTTGCCCTCACCACTGCCCCTGAGTCTCCTGGAGCAGTAGACGTAACTCCTTCAGGCTCCATGGTCTATTTCCTTGTGCAGAGTAGGATGGGCCACCTAATTTGCTGCATTTTTCTTGGTGGGGAGAACGCACTGTGCGTAGTTGAGAACATGGTTCAGAGTGGGACTAGAACCCTATAGCTCCAAAGGGTGTGCCCTGAGGACAAGCCCACCTCCCTTGTCCCCCAAGGAGTTCAGCTGCTTTAGCCCGTATGGGGAAGGAACTGGGCTCTGTAGGGTGCCCTTCTGTCCTTGTGACCTATATAAAGTACAGGGCCAACGGGGGCTACTTTGATTGATGTAGGAGCTGCATAGGGATGGAGTCTGTGAGGAGGTGGCGGGGAGGGGGGTCTCTGTGAGTCAGAGCTGTCTAGGTTCATATCAGACAGGGGTAGGCTAATGATAGCCTACCCCTGCCTGGGATAACTGAGATTGGGACCCGGATGACCTAAGGCAAAAGGGTGCAGAAGACAGGGACAGGATTGGAAATGCAGGGTTGCATGCACACCCTTGACACCCAACAGATGATAGGGCTAGCCAAGCCTGGGGACTCTGTGGCTGCCCCTGAAATGTCCGAGAAAGACTGATCTCGGGGTAGGCATGGATTCCGGGGGTCACAAATGGGAGCATCACAGATTTCCCCCCCTAAATGGACACCGATTCTATGGTCATGATCTCGAACATCCCACCATTCGCATCCCCAGGGAGATCCCTGGAGGGACTTATAGGGGCTCCCCAAAACTGTCATGAGACTACCCCAAATCTACAAGACTCTCCTCCCCACCACTCATCAGCCTGAAGCATCCCAGCTGGTCTCTGTAGTCCCTCCTGGTGACATTTCCTGAGTCATGTCCATCCTCAAGGGGACTTGCTTAGTCAGAGAGCAGAGGCTGTAACCGTGCCCACTGGAATCCATTTGTATTTACACATGGGGAGCTGAGGTTCTTTCCGTGGGTGGGAGATCTTTGGATCCAGAAAGCCCACTTCTCTCCCCACCATGAGGCCTCCTTACCCTGGTGGAGAATCTGGGTACAGCTCCCTGAGCACTGTGACATCCACGTCGCCATCAGAGCTGATGTCCAAGGGCGGGCGCCAGTCTTCGGCAGGGCTACAGGCGTAGGGCATCCTGCGGCTGGAATGGCTGTGCATGTAACTGCCAGAAGCTGCAGAGAACAGAAGCACAGGCAGCGATAGGGACTTCCCTCACGGTAGCAGTCTGTCTGAGGCTCGGAAGTCCCCACATGACCCCACCCCTTTACCAGGCACAGCTGCTCCTCCTGAGCAACACCACCAGAAGGTGGGCACTGGGGGCTGAGTCACAGGGAGGAGACAAGGCTGGACCTATCCTGACGAGCTTCCAGTATGGACGACAGCTTAGCCCAGGGCAGCCTTGGCACGGGGTGGGCTAAGCTTTGATAAGTTAGAACCCGACAGTGGGAGAAGAGACATGTGCTCAGCACACACGTGACTCCAGAGACTAGTCCCCACTCCCCATACAGACTTCTTACTCTTCATCCAACAGCAATGGAAGAATCTAGATCAGGAACCATAGCACAGTTCCAATTCCGGGATTATTCACGGGGCCCGAGAAAACACTCAGAGGAATATATTGCAGACACATCCATTCATTATTGGCGGCTCCGCCCATCTGGCAGGTCATGACCCTTATTCTGTCCTCCACATTGCCTATATTTTTAAGGTTTTCTACAATAAGTGCATATTACTTTTCTACTAGAAAAAAAATAAACCCAATAACGGGCTGTGCAAAGGAGCTGAGCCGAGATTTATTCCCCTTTCAGGGTGTCGGCTGAAATATGGGGGCTTTGGAGTCATGTAGGAGAAGACAGCCAGGAGAGATGAGACAAACAGCAGAACAGAGAAGCTAGGCCAGTGCCACAGGGTGCTGGAGCTGGGGTCCTGCACCGCCAGAGCTGTCCCTGTTGTCCTCGAGTTGGGCAACAGGGAAAGGGTGGGTGCTGAAGGAGCAATGCCAGGTGCATGGAGGAGGCAGGAGGCGCTGAGTGGGAAGAGCAGGAGGGCATGGGGTCTACCTAGCACCATCCTGGGTGAGGGATAGTTAAAGTGGTCCTGTACTCCTCATAGGAGCATCGGTCATGTCTGCCTGATCTGAGCTCTGCTCTTGTCTGCTAGGGAGAACTTAGCCCCTGGGGAGACTCGGGGCCTGGGATGGCTGTCCATGAAAACTCGGGGCCTTGCCTATCCATGCAAACCTGCTGACTTTTCTTCTTAATCCTAGCTAGTTCGGAGCATGTCACTAACTGGCCATCTATCTTTCTTCCATTGTGACAGATGACCCCCTCCCAGCTCTGTCTAAGGTCTGGCTTCTTGCTTCTCTCTAGACTTTCCCAGAGGAGCGACATCTAGGTCTGAATGGCCTTTGGCACCTAAGTGTCTGTTGGACCTCGCCATAAGCCCACAGGTGCCCCTTGAGGACTGTGTGGGGGTTAGTCCGAGTGTACCCAGGTCAGCAACCAGGGCTCACATCTCTAATCTGCCTCTTGCAAGAGGACGGTCCCAGGTCCATTGCTCAACTGCTCCAATCTCAACTTTGGATCAGCAAATTGGGGATGAGGAGCAGAGCTAGCGACTCAAGACCGAGGAGAATTTTGCATCAGATAATGCAAAGGAAGGTCCAGGTATCCGCAGGTGATCTTATCCGCCGGTCCTGTGTCAGCTTCAGGTGGCCCTTAACTGCTGACAGGTGGCCCACCCCAGCTGGCTCTTCCTTGCCCTCAGGCTCTTCTTGCCTTGGATGAGGAAGGCCTTTCAGGTCTCACACAACACTTCAGCGACAGTGAGAAACTCTTCAGAGCCCCACACCCTATGAACCAAGCCGCCTTTTTTCTTCCCAACTGGGGGCAGGTGGGCTTTATGCTGGGTAGTGGCCCTGGCTGCCCATGTGCAGACTCCTGTGGGCCTTGTTCCTGCCGTAGAACACTGTCTCAGAATTGGACCTTTCTGCTTCATTTAGATCATGGGTGGTCTCCGTCAGGAATGAGACGGTCAGGTGGCCATGTTCTAGAAAGGTCATGAATTCTGACATGATAGACACTCTGAGGATTGGTCCCTCTGCCCCATAGTCTCCACTGTGTGACAAGATACCCTGAGATAATGTGTTCTTTTTTCTTTGTGGGCTCTCAGTAACAGATTTTCACTGATCGTTCATTCCAACATCCACCCACCCATCTATGTATATACCTGCTCATCCTACCACGCTCTGCCTGGGCCTTCAGTTCTCATTTATCCATCTTTCTACCCTTACTCACCCAGTCCATCTCTCTCAAGCAAGCATTGCCACTCAATCCACCTATATATCCACCCTCCTGCTACCCATTTATCTATTTTCCCACTGGTCTATCCATCATCCTTATTTTTCCATCCATTTATCCACAGGTCTATGCATTTAACCCTTATGCACCCAGTCCTCTGCTGGCCTACTCCACCCACAAGTCCCTCTCTCCATTCATTCATTCATTCATTCATTCATCTGTCTGTCTTTCTCTCATTCATTTCTCCTCTCATCCACGTCTCCAGTTATCCACTCACCTACCCACCCACCCCTTTCTTATCCATCTACATTACTTCTCCCTATATTTATCTACTCATCCACCCATCTTTTCCCATATCCATTCATCCATCCACCCACCCATCCTTTCATCTCTCCACTCATCTCTCCTTACTCATCTCTACTCACCCATCTCTCTATTTATCTATCTACTATCTATCTCTCTACCCACCCACCGGCCAACCATCTCTCCATCCATCCTATCCTCCACCTACCCACCTACCTCTGCTTACTCACAAATCCATCTCCCATCCATCCATTCATCTCTCCATCCATCCATCCATCCATCCATCCATTCATCTCTCCATCCATCCATCCATCCATCCATCCATCTCCCATCCATCCATCTCTCCATCCATCCATCCATCCATCCATCCATCCATCTCTCCATCCATCCATCTCCCATCCATCCATCTCTCCATCCATCCATCCATCTCTCCATCCATCTCTCCATCCATCCATCCATCTCTCCATCCATCCATCCATCCATCTCCCATCCATCCATCCATCCATCCATCCATCTCTCCATCCATCCATCTCCCATCCATCCATCCATCTCTCCATCCATCCATCCATCTCTCCATCCATCCATCCATCTCTCCATCCATCCATCCATCTCTCCATCCATCCATCCATCTCCCATCCATCCATCCATCCATCCATCCATCCATCCATCTCTCCATCCATCCATCTCTCCATCCATCCATCCATCTCTCCATCCATCCATCCATCTCTCCATCCATCCATCCATCCATCCATCCATCCATCCATCTCTCCATCCATCCATCCCTCCATCCATCCATCTCTCCATCCATCCATCTCTCCATCCATCCATCCATCCATCTCTCCATCCATCCATCTCTCCATCCATCCATCCATCTCCCATCCATCCATCCATCCATCTCTCCATCCATCTCTCCATCCATCCATCCATCCCTCCCTCCATCCATCCATCTCTCCCTCCATCCATCTCTCCATCCATCCATCCATCTCTCCATCCATCCATCCATCTCTCCATCCATCCATCCATCCATCCATATCCATCCATCCATCCATCCACCTCCCCTCCATCCATCCATCCATCTCTCCATTCATCTCTCCATCCATCCATCCATCCATCCTATCCTCCACCTACCCACCTACCTCTGCTTACTCACAAATCCATCTCCCATCCATCCATCCATCCATACATCCATCTCTCCATCCATCCATCCATCCATCCATCCATCCATCCATCCATCCATCCCTCCATCCCTCCATCCATCTCTCCATCCATCCATCCATCCATCCATCCATCCATCTCCCATCCATCCATCCATCCATCCATCCATCCATCTCTCCATCCATCCATCCATCTCTCCATCCATCCTATCCTCCACCTACCCACCTACCTCTGCTTACTCACAAATCCATCTCCCATCCATCCATCCATCCATCCATCCATCCATCCATCTCTCCATCCATCCTATCCTCCACCTACCCACCTACCTCTGCTTACTCACAAATCCATCTCTCATCCATCCATCCATCCATCCATCCATCCATCCATCCATCCATCCATCTCTCCATCCATCCATCCATCCATCCATCCATCCATCCCTCCATCCCTCCATCCCTCCATCCATCTCTCCATCCATCCATCCATCCATCCATCCATCCATCCATCCATTGAACCCAGATGCCAGCTGAACCTCTGTCAGCACAGCATGAACGAACAGTGACAGTGGCTGAGGAGTATGACATACTCTCCACCTGGCCTTCAGCCTCTCCCTAAGTCCTTCTCTTGGTAGACTACAGGCCTTTCATGATGTGGAGGACATGACAGTGGACCGGGATACTTTTGTGATCCCATGGCAGAGCCACCCCCCATCCAGACACCTCCTTAAGTCAGTCACAGTGGCCAGAGCTCACCTTGGCCCTGCTCGTATTCTCGGTGTCGGCGCCGGCGGTGGCGGTGATGGTGATGGTGGCGGCGGTGGCGATGGTGGTGTCGCTGGATCCGGGCCTGTCGGTCCCTTCTGATGCTTCCCACGATGATGGTAATGCAGGAGAGGGTGATGACCACACCTATGACAGCGCTTGCCACCAGCACCGGAGAGACCAGCAGGTGGTTGTGCTCAGAGCTCTCGGAGAATGTGGTGGGGTAGAAGTAGCTGGTGCGGTTGTATCGTGCTACTGCGGACAGAGAGAAGGGACACTGAGCTGGGTCCCATGTTTGCCACACACCTTCCTCCTTCAACCCTGCCACCCTGGGAGTCATTTATCCCTAAATAAATGGAGGAAAGTCAGGATCAGGCTTTTCATCTTGGTCGCTCCTGCTGTGGGGAAGGGAGCACTGTAAGGGCTTCTGGTGTGTGCAGGCTACCTTCCTTCATTTCTTCTGGACCTCTGCTCCAGAAGCGCCACTAGCCACAGATAGGAAAACCCACACAGGGCAATGGACCTGCTCAAGGCAGAGCAGAGGCTCAATCCCAAGAATCTTTCCCAAAAGATGTCAGGTCGAAACAGCTTTATCAAAGTCTTGAGAAGGGGTAAGTGTAGTGGCATTCATTTGTATTCATTTGTATTCATAAATAAAGCTTGCCTAAGGATCAGAAAAATAAAACAGTCACACTGGCCAGCCTTGCAGACCAGGTAGCAATAATCCCAGTTGCCACACTAGCTTGCCGTAGAAACCAGGCAGTAGTGGTTCATGCCCTTAATCCCAGAACTAGAGAGGATTATAAAGTGGGAGGAGGCAGCTCCCAGGCTCAGTCTTATTCTGAGATTCCTGGAGGCAGGATCGCCATTTTCAGACTGAGGTCAAGGTAAGAACCAGTGGCTGACTTCTTTGCTTTTCTGGTCTTCAGGTTGCACCCCAATATTTGCCTCTGAGTTTTTATTAACAGCGTTAGTAAGGCATAGTATAAGGACTTGGGGCAAGGGTCTCAGCGAGGGGTATAAATCAGCCATAGCAGCCACAGGTACCTGCCACATGGTGCAGGGAGAGCCATCATCTTAGTGAGCACCACTGAATTCCTCCAGCTCACTGAGGGTGGGGTGCAGGTATCCCTCATCAAGGCGGATGGGGCTCAATGCTGAGAGTCCATCCCATAGCTGGCTACTTACTGTGTGGCAGAGCTGATCTGGAAATATGGCCCCCGCATCCAGAGGTCCCTCTCTAGCATCCCTGGCCCTTGGTGGGGACCTTTCCTGAGGTGTATCCCCTACCTCTGGACAATAGTGGGGCACGGATTCTCAGACTTATTGGACCTTACAGGCATGGCAAGCATGATGGGGAGTCAGTTCATTCCCGGACCCTGTTCTGAGCGGGGTTTCCACTTGTCTGCCCACGGCCCATGTTAGGTGCACCTGTTCACTAGAACTGTAGGAGGTTTCCAGGCCTTGCATTTGATAACCCTTTGTGTCCTTACATCCAGCAACCAGGCCGGGTATATCAAAGGTGCCTAATATGTGTATGGTGAGGGTTTTAGTTGCTTTGGAGGCACGAGGCTTCTGTCTTGGGCGGGGCAAACAAGTGGAGTTTGAATGGTGACCTGCCTGGGTAGCTGCAGAAAAGCCTTTTAATCCATGTGAGGGTCTCTACATCCTCCATTCAACGGTGACTGCTTTTCTCTTCAAATTCCTTCCCAGCACGTACCCTAAAGCCCCACCACACTCAGTGCCCAGCAAGGACAAGTGGGTAAGGGAAGGATGGGGGAGCTTAATTGGGTCTGGAACACACTGGGCAGCAGTTTTGGCTCACACCGGGAGCTTTGCAGCATTTGCTCATCACCAGTAGGGGTGTGTGTCACTGTTATCTGTGCTGATACACTTTGATTGCTGAAGTTTAGTATTAAAATCCCCCCTGGAGAAAAACATATAGTCATTCTCCTGGATATTAACCTTCATCAGGAGATGAAAGGAGACAGACAGAGTCCCACATTGGAGCACCGGACGACAACCCCAAGGTCCAAATCAGGAGCAGAAGGAGAGAGAGCACGAGCAAGGAACTCAGGACCGCGAGGGGTGCACCCACACACTGAGAGAATGGGGATGTTCTATCGGGAACTCACCAAGGCTAGCTGGCCTGGGTCTGAAAAAGCATGGGATAAAACCGGACTCGCTGAACATAGCGGACAAAGAAGACTGCTGAGAAGTCAAGAACAATGGCACTGGGTTTTGATCCTACTGCACGTACTGGCTTTGTGGGAGCCTAGGCTGTTTGGATGTTCACCTTACTAGACCTGGAAGGAGGTGGGAGGTCCTTGGACTCCCCACAGGGGCAGGGAACCTGGTCTGCTCTTCGGGCTGATGAGAGAGGGGGAGTTTATTGGGGGAGGGGGAGGGATATGGAAGGCGGTGGTGGGGAAGAGACAGAAATCTTTAATAAATAAATAAATAAAAATAAAATAAAATCCCCCCTGGTGGGATGGACACCCCATGGTCCTAGCTGGGCATGCATGCCTCTCCTTGGCCCCCATTTCTTGTGTGTGTGTGTGTGTGTGCGCGCGCGTGTGTGCGCGCACACATGTTCACATGTGGAAACCCGAGGGTGTTGTCCATTATCATCTTCTACTTTATTTATTGGAGCAGGGTCTCTCAATCAAACCCAGAGCTTGCTGATACGGCCCCCATAGGCTTATGTATTTGAGTGCCTGGTCATTAGGGAGTCACACTACTTGGCAGGGATTAGGAGGTGTGGCCTTGTTGGAGTAGGGGTGGCCTTTGAGGAGGTGTGTCACTGGGAGTGGGCTTC
Organism: Microtus pennsylvanicus; assembly: GCF_037038515.1. NCBI lineage: Eukaryota > Metazoa > Chordata > Mammalia > Rodentia > Cricetidae > Microtus > Microtus pennsylvanicus. The sequence goes on along the minus strand of NC_134584.1, from coordinate 104,495,534 downwards.
AGGGCTTCCAATGCTCAAGCCAGATCCAGTGTCACTTCCTCTCTCTTGCTGCCTGCTGATCTGGATATAAACCCCTCACTCCCTCTCAGCACTGTATCTGCCTGCACACCACCATACTTCCTACCATAAGGTTAATGTACTAAACCTCTGAACTGTAAACCAGCCTCAATTAAATGTTTTCATTTTAAGAGTTGCCATGGCCGGGTGGTAGCGGCACATGCCTTTAATCCCAGTGCTTGGGAGGCAGAGGCAGGTGGATCTTTGTGAGTTCAAGGCCACCACTACACGAGACTGAATCAGCCTAGAAGAGAAACAGAGCCAAGTGGTGGTGGCTCACACCTTTAATCCCAGCACTTGGGAGGTGGAGATGGGAAGTGATATGGCTGGGCGGAGAGAGGACTATAAGACAGGAGGAGACAGGAACTCAGCATTCAGTCTGAGGATTTATACAGAATCTTGTTCCCTTGTTTCTGAGGATTTCAAAGAGGTAAGAATTAGTGTCTGGCTGTTCTGCTTCTCTCATCTTTCAGCTTTCACCTGCTAATATCTGACTCCAGGTTTTTATTACTAAGACCAATTATAATTTGTGCTACAAATGAGAGAGGGGGAGAGGGGGAGAGAGAGAGAGAGAGAGAGAGAGAGAGAGAGAGAGAGAGAGAGAGAGAGAGAGAGAGAGAGAGAGAGAAGGTGATGAAGTGCAAATCAGAGCCACAGTGAGATTGGTTTCGCACTCACTAGGATGGGATAATCGGTGGGATATATAACACCAAGTGTTTCAGAAGGATGAGAATCTTATAAGCTGCTCACGGGCATGTACACGCTATTGGCTGTTTTCTGAAAGCACCCTGGTCCTTCCCAAATGACTAAACATGATTTCAGATGACCCAGCTGTCTCGGCATATGCCAGGAAAATGAAAACACATCTGTGCAAATTAATATTCAAAAGGATATCACAACAACCCCCAAAGGTGGAACAAAGGCTTCTTTCTCGGTCTTTAGATTTCCCCTTAAAACCCACCCTCTCAGAGACCGCCAAATTTGGAGATCCAGGGGTGTTACCAGTAGATGTGGGACCTTTGGGAGGTGGGGCCTTATGTGAGATCTGTTAGTCACTGAGGGCTCTCTGCTCTGACCAGAGATCTGTGCACCAATGCACGTTCCCCACCACTGTCACCCATGTCGTGAGGCAGGGCAGTCAAGGAGTGGCTAAGGCTTCCCTATGGTATTTGCACTTGGAACTGCCAAAACTGTCATAAGCTAAAGGAACCTCTTATTTTATAACATTAGCTGCCTCATACACACAACCAGGGCAGAGTGACTTTACCCAGCCACAGAGCATTTAAAAAATGTGTGTTCTTCAAATGTCACTTACTGCGATCTTTCAAATCTCATTTGTTTACTTATTTATTATGACATTGTGTCCTTGGGCTCCCTTACCGGTGTGTTAGCCCCTTGAAGACAGACTTCCTTCCCATCTGCCTTGCCTGACTCACTGAATCTGCACCGGGTCAAAGGCCAGGCACATAATAAATGCTCATTAAATATCCGCAGGATGACGGAATGAACTGCGGTGGACTTGGTTGGCTCTCTGATTTCCCTTAGGCTGGAATCCAGTTTCTCTTCTGTTTAACAGCTTGAATTTTAGACAAAGTGCCAACTTCTCATTTTAACTGTCAGCTATTGTTTTTTCTTTTCTTTTTCTTCAAGATGCAGACGAAAGATGAAACACCCCTCCACCCACCCCACCCCCACCCCAAAGGGATAATTTTAAAACTGTGTTGTCTGACCTCAACTTCGAGCAAATGCACAGCATGCTTTCCACCACTCAGTGTCTGTGCCAGTGACAGGCACTACTAATCGATCATGATTCTTCTCCGTTTGGTAGTCTTAGCATCTTTTTCCACACGGTACTCCATGCAATGACTTGAGCTGCCCAAAGCCAGTCATGAAATCTAGCTTTGAGCCATCAATCATTCAGCGTGATATAATATGCCATGCTGTCCCTCCTAAACCAATGGTGACGCTCTTGCTGTCACCTTCAGAGTCAAGGGCAGAGACTGTGGTGTCTGGGGGGGGGGGAACGGGACACTGAGAGCTGAGGGCAAGAATCTTGCTCCTAGTAGGGCTCTAGACTGTCCCATCCTGAACCCATATGTGGGGAACGTTGGGGACACATTAGTCACACCCTGATTTAAAGCAGATGCACACAATACTAGAAAGCTGTTGCTGTCAGGGCTGCAGGCGCCTAGGCTGTAGACGGAGGGGTGTGTGTGTGTGTGTGTGCACATGTGTGTATATATGCCCTGTCTTCTATGCTCAGTGTGAAGATCCTACTGCCCACAAGGAGTCATGGGGCTCCTTGAAGTTGTCCCTCCCTCCACCTTCCACGGCAGGAGATGAGAGCCATGCCTTGTCTGCAGACTCCAGGCTCATCATGGGTTGGGTGGGAGAGGGCATCATCTCCCATGCCCGCAGATAAAGCCAGTTGGCGCCAGTGTCTCTTGCGTGGCTGGCTGGGACATTAATCTCTCAGTCACCATCACCCACAGAGGAGGCTCTGCTTTAAATTATGGGAGCAAGGCTCGCCATTTCCAAATGCAGGGCCATTTTATCAAGAAGATAAATTTGCCTGCAGAGCAAAACCATGACAGCCCCCCTTCAAACCTCTGCCTCCCTGTCCCCTGCACCAGCTGCGGCAAGAACAGAAGAAGAAGACAGCTTTGTCTCTGCCCCTGACTTCTTTTCCAGGCAACTTCTCCAATGTGCTCATGACCATATTAACACCACCTCACCATGTACACGATTCCTGATGGGTCACCATCCTTTAGGGCCGGCAAGAGTGGCATCTGCTTCCTGAGGACCTACTGTGTGGCTCCACGAGACCATCTCATTTAGTTCAGTGATGGGGTCCCTAGGTGAGAGGTGAGGAGACAGCCACCGGGAGATTAACCCCCCCCAAGGTTGCAGAGCACCACAGAAGGGGATCTGAGTCGATGGGAAGCCAAAGTTCCCTTGCTGGACATTCAGATGAAGGTCTATGGATACCAGGTGCTGTGTCCTGGGAGCCCATAATTTCTAGTGAAGGAAAATCTCTCCTGAAATGATGCTGGGCCTCATCTGGGCTACTTTCTGTGTTGTCAGCCTATGACCCAGGCTCACTCAGGCCAAGTTAGCAGAACATTGCTGGTGAGATACCAAGCAGGCAGGTACACACGGAAGAAGCAGTTGAACAGGGCTGGGCCATGAACCACTGCTCTGTGGATGGCCACCTCTGGAACGGTTCCAGAACACCTGGAGACATTCTGGACTGCAGAGTGGGACCCGTGGGCAACTTGCAATTGCTGACCGCGCTGTAGCTATCCCAGGATGAGCATTTTCTAAGCATGCGCCAAGCAGGCAAAATACTCTCTGCACAGAGGTCTAGCTCGTTTAAGCTGGGCTGTGATCCCTAGAGGCAGGTGTTGTCTTTCTGTACACGTAAGAGGTACAGGGCTGGTCAGAGGGATAGAGCCAGGGCTTGGGGCCAAACTGCTCTTTACAATTCAGGAACCTGTGATCCAAGAAGCCTTAGTTTGCAGCTCTGGAGGGTGGGCACTTACCCTTTCTGTCTGTCACTCCCTCTACCCAGGGAGGGCTAGCTCAGAAGGGAAGCCTAGGAGCCACCAGAATGGTACCAAGAGCAATCAGTGATTCACGGCCCTGTGTGCCTTGGAGGAGGACGAAGGAACTGCTCTATCTAGGTCCGTCTCACTCACCCATTGGTCTGCCCTCCTGTCCATCACCCACCCAACTCTCCAGTCTAATTATAAGGTTCACAGACACATGTAAGCAGGCGGAGTGTGAATATCGATCAAAGAGAGCTCATCAGGTCTTATGGGGTTTTGGTTTGTTTTATTTTACTTCAAGACATCATGTTGTATCTTACTGTGTGGCCCAGGCTGGCCCAGAGCTCACATCTTTTAGGTTCAGCTTCCCAAGTACTGAGGTGACAGGTGGGTACCGCCATGCCCAGCGGTAGTCAAGTCTTGAGGAAGGATTTCAGATCTAGGGGAGATGATGAACAGGTCTGGCGGATTCCACTGCAGAACTTGGGGCCCCCGATGAGGGTCCATGCAAGTGAGGAATAATGGGGGAATATAGGCTGCAGAGGAGACTAGTGCAGAGTAACCTTGGAGAGGCTGGCAGGGCCAGACCATAAGGGCACTTAAAAAGCAAATAAAGTGGCATGGGCAAAGCGTTTTCAGAGAGTCCCTGGACTGCTGAATGGGAGGCAGATGGGAAGATGCACGACAGGAGGCAGGACACTTGGGAAGAGCCTGCTGGATCTGGTACTAGGGGGAGGCAGTATCAGCATAAGCATGGATCTAGGGATACAAGGTGCTGAGCACAGTCTCCCACACCATGCAGGGCAGGGCAGAGCCCAGACCTCGGCTCCGGAAGACAGACTTGGTGCCAAAGCCTACGACTGCAGAGTTTCTTGGCTCCATCTGCCTGTCCTTTGAGCGAGCTTTGGAGACATCCTTAGTATGGTCCTAGTCTGCAGATGGGATTCTCAGGCCCCACAGGGTTGGGGCGGTACCTGGATTCAGGCGCCACTAGCGTGTCAAGCAGAAGCCAAATGTGATGCTTCTGGGTTAATCGTCCAGGAATGGGCCGGGAGTCACACTAACTGAGAAAGCACTAAGGGATCTGTGTGGATGCCATTGTCACGCCATCACAGGGGCTGAAGTACCATGCTGAAGAGCATATTCCAAGTGTGTGCCAGTTTGGGATCTAAGTCAGACCCCAAGCTTGTCTGGACGGTCCGGCAGCTCACGCAGCAGCGAGGCACAGAACAGACACTGTGTTTTGGGTGGCTTTTCCCTGGGAGCTTTATGTGCTGGAAGTTTGGGCCCCCAAGTTACAGTAGTGAGAGGTAGTGATCTTTACGGGGTGGGGATCAGTGGAAGAGAGACACGTCATGGAACACCACTGTAGGGGAGGGATTAATGTTGGTCTTAGGGCAAGCTGGGTCTTATGGAAGCAGTTGTAGGACTATTATGAAAGAATTAATGTGGCCCCAAGGCCCCCACCCTTCCTTCCTTCCTTCCTTCCTTCCTTCCTTCCTTCCTTCCTTCCTTCCTTCCTTCCTTCCTCCCTCCCTCCCTCCCTCCCTCCCTCCCTCCCTCCCTTCCTTCCTCCCTCCCTTCCTCCTCTTCCCTTCCCTCCTTTCCTCCCTCCCTCCCTCTTCCTTTTCTTCCTCCTTCTGTCCCTCTCAAGGCTCTTAGTAGAAGCCAGCACCAGTGCCTTCTACACCTCCAAAACCATGAACCAAAATAAATGTCTTTTATTTATTAACTAACCAACCTCAGGTATTCTGTTTCTTAGCAACAAATAGACTAAGATATCAGGAAAAGAGAGTACAGTGGGTAGGTAAGGGGGGTAGTGGAACATGTTCTAATCTGGCTCTAACACTCCCTGACTATGAGACTTTGGACATGTTTGTCTCTGGACCTGCTGTCTGCCTTGAACCACTCTCCCTGAAGGGAAGGTGAATGGGGATAAGAGGGAAGAGAGGGGGTGACAACCACGAAGGGAGATCATGAGATTCAAGCTCCTTTTAGGCAGCTAGGGGCAAGATTGGCTCCAGTTTGGAGAATTTAGGCTGGCAAGGACACTGTAGCAGACCACTGCTACTAAATCCTTGCCGAGCACAGCATTTTGGCAGCCCAAGGGTCTCAATGAGCACAGGGGATCTTCCTTAGAGCCCCAAGCTATCTGAACCCCGGGGCCCGCAGAGAAGGCACAGAGACACCGAGGTGCTGACTCAGCATTTTTTGAGCATCCTCCGGCCCATTCTCCCAGCGATGCTGCTGAGAAAAAAAAGGGGTGGAAGCAAGGACACAGATCTGACTGATGGCTCCTGTCACAAAAATTCTTAAGGCATTTGTCACAGGTGCACTTCCCTGGGAAGTCTGACCTCAGCAAGATCCGCTCTCACAGTAGAAGTGGACAGAGTGGCCGTGCCCTCGCCGGAAGGGATGGAGGGAACATGGCACATGCACCATCTTTCTCTATTCCAGCTTCCTGCGAGGGCCGGGGAAGAGTGTAAAGGACCGAGCTTGTCAACTTGGACCCTATTACATCTCCTCCCCCATGTCTTGAGTGCCATCTCAGCTCCCTTACTGATTCCCGGCTGTGGACAGATGTTTCAAGAGGCTGGGCAGTTCAGAGACATCTCAGAGAGGACACAAAGGGTGACAGCGGAACAAGATGAGAGGTGGGAGGAGCATGGACAGAATCACGGAGTTAGAGGAGTCCCAGGAGGCACCTGCACTCCAGGAGGTGCACTCCAGGGAGGGGTGGGAATGTTGCCTTAGACCACAGGGGTGAGGTAAGGTCATTGCTGTTCAGGATTCTTTTCACAATGGGATGTACCGCTATAGGAAGTCCACTATTGCCATATCAGGATCTGTTTGTGATGTCAGGAGTGGGGGCAGATTATGGCAGAATGAAGTATAAATTGTCTACTTATTCATCAATTCTCCATTAATTGACCCAACTAACAACTTACTCATCCTCTCAGCATCCACGTAGTAATCCACTTATTGGTCCATCCATTTACCCACCGTCCATCCATTCATCAATCTATCCATCCATAAAAACATCCCTTCACCCACCTACCCACCATTCACCAATCATCTTCTACCTATCCACCCCCTCATCCACCTGCCTCTCATTTATCCATCAATCCACCCACCCACCTATCACCCACTCATTCATATGTCCACCATCCATTTAGGTATCTACCCATCCCTTCATCCATTCTTTTACCTACCCATCTACCTGTATTTATCCATCCAACCATCTGTCTCTCACCCACCCATACTATCCGCCTATAATGGATAATCCATCCATTATCCATTCATTCATGCATTCCTTACCAATACTCACCAAATGCTTATTCCACACACACGCCTGGCTTGCAGCGTAACTATGACTCAGACAGAAATGAACCTCTCAAACTGGATAGCAAGAGATTCCCAAACAGATATCCTGGCATGCAGAGAGGGAGACTCGGTGTATCGTGGTGTTTCCTGGTCCCACTTCACTTCTGTTCCCATCTGGCCTACAAGTCAGATTAACCAGAGAACACTCCACTGCCAAGCAGAAGGTTTCCAACCGCTATGTTCAGATATAACTGGGAAAATATACGTGACCACCCACGAGTCCTTAATGATTCTCTAAACAAGAGCTCAGAGACACATCCTGCCTCTCGGATAAACACACTAAAAATGAGCTCAGATGTCCCTCCATATACCTCAGCCCATATCTTTGTCACTTGGTAATATTTTATTTCTGGCTTGCAGAAATATTTATTCACCGGCTGGAAGTCTACTGGGTCACTTGCCCTGTTTCTGAGCCAGCTGTGATGAAGGATACAGTTGTCTAAAACCACACCTGCTGTCAGTCCCCTGCTGGACTCCTCCCTGGCCTCCAGGGCTTCCTCTTCTCTGCCATCTCTATCTAGAGTTGGCCCCTACGTTGCCTCTCTTTTTCACAGTGCCGGGGATTGAACTCAGAGACTTGTGCATTCTAGGCAAGTACTCTACCAATGAGCTGTATCGCCAGACTTTGAAAACACTGGTAGAGTCCCTGTGTATGCTGGGTAAGTGGGTGGTGTGGAACTGGGTTGAGAAGCGTCTGTAGGGGTGGGGGTGAGGGGACTGCCTGGGCCTATCAGCCAGGGGTTTAGAGCTCCAACCTGCCAGCTTGCATTGTGGGACTTACAATCATGACAGAAAAATGGCCATTTACGTTAACATGGAGCTCATGAATATTTGATCCATAAAATGTTAAATTCACAAATGCGGCCGATGACCACCGGCTGTCCCACGTTGGGAGACAGAAGCTTACTGGTGTCATCCACAGACTTCTGCACTGCAAAGTTCTCAGTCCCTGGAACAAGCCTAGAGCTAGGATGGCTGAGGCTCTCTCAAGTCCTGACTTCTCAGAGTTTCACGCGGCCTTCTGCCGCAGAGCCCAGACTGAAGAGAGTTAGCTTTATCAAAGGTTTGTCACTGCTGGTCCTGCTCATCCATCCTGTCATATCTGTTCTGGTTTCCTTCCCATTGCTGTGACAAAACACTCTGGCGATGAGAAACTAAGGGAGGAAAACGTTTATTGCCTCTCATCCTTCTAGGTCATAGTTCATTACTGAGGGAAGTCATGGCAGTAATGAAGGCAGGAGATTGAAGCCGAAACTACTGCTTGCTGGCTCACTGACAGCATGATGCTTAGCTGTATTTCTGGCAGAGTATAAGACTACCTGCCTAGGGACTGTGTCATCTATAGTGGACTGGCCCTTCTATATCAGTTAATAATTAAGACAATCTCCCCCAGACACGCCCACAGGCTAGGCTGGTCTAGACAGTAACTCAAATGACTGTAGCTCTGTGATGCTGATAATCAAAGCTAGCTAGGACAGAAACTCAATGGAAAACATATTCAGGATATGAATATCATAAACGTCATTGTTTTCTCCAAAGACCTGATACACAGGGAAAAAAATCTGGCTCACAAACTTTTGTCACATGCCTACGAAGCTAACATTCAGGAGACAGAGACTAGAAAACCAGTTCCAGATCATTCTCCGCTACACAGTGAGTTTGAGGCCAGCCTGGGCTAGGTGATACATTGTTACAAACAAAGGAAAGAAAAACAAAATGCCACAAAACAAGACACCAATGCAACTGCATGACTGATTCTTTCTGCTCTTTCTGCTTTAGCCCCCAGGACACTCAGAAACGCGCCTGCAACTGAACTCAACATGAATAGAAACTGGTCTTTCCTTGTCTTTCTTGGGCTAATTAGCATTATTACTAAGAAAGAAAATCCCGATTATTTCTGTGAGTCAGACTTAGGGTCTGTGTAGATCACCACTACACTATTTGTTATTGCAGAGCTGAATAACCACCTTGGCATGGGGGCATTGCCTATACCCACCACCACCCAAAATTAAACGGTTCAAAAGCTTTAGGGAGAGGAAGTCCTGCAGGTGGTAAATGCAGTCATTAAAACCCTTGGTTAGTGACGTTGGCTGTCCTCATCTCTCAGATAAGGTAATTATGTTTGAAGGTGTTTCTGTGAATTGCACAAGACCATGTAAGAAGATTTATATAAACACTCCATAAATGCAACCGCAAAGGCTGGCCACAACTCTAAGGACACCATTTCAGTCCTATCTGAGCAAAGAACAGTGAGATTCAGTGGAGTGCTTGACTGGAATTGCTTCCCACAGTTCCTCACCATCTCTGTCAGCCTGAATGGCAAAGGATGTGAATGCTGGCAGCTTCCCTGTTACTGTGAATAAAAGAGAGTATAATTTACTTAGGATGCTGTTAGTTAAGCAGTGGTCACAGCAGTGAATAAACAGGGCTAGCTGCGACACGAGCCTCGAGTTGTGGCCCTGAATGTGATGAAAATGGGTTAGTGGGCTAGATGGTAACTGTATAGGGAGTAAGCTTCAATGGCCCATGTCTTAGGGTTTTTATTGCTGTAAAGAGACACCATGACCACAGCAACTCTTACAAAGGAAAATAGTTAAGGTCGGCTTACAATGTCAGAAGTTTAGTCCATTATTATAGCAGAATGCAGGCAGACGCAGCACTCAGAAAGGAGCTGAGAGTTCTACATCTTGATCCACAGGCAACAGGAGGTGAACCGAGTCCCCCGCTGGGTGTAGCTTGAGCATATTAGACCTCAAAGCCTACCTCCACAGTGACACATTATCTCCAATGAGGCCATACCTCCTAACAGTGCCACTCCCTATCCGCCAAGCATTGGAACACATGAGTCTAGGAGTGTCATACTTATTCAAAACACCACACCCCGAGAGACGCTCCAGATTCCTGGGGTTGACTTCTGCCTGGGATGCAGTAGAGTAGAGCCTGGATCTCTTTGCCTGATGCAGCCTTTATTTTATTTTTTTAAATTTATTTATTTATTAAAGATTTCTGCCTCCTCCCCACCACCGCCTCCCATTTCCCTCCCCCTCCCCGATCAAGTCCCCCTCCCTCATCAGCTCGAAGAGCAATCAGGGTTCCCTGACCTGTGGGAAGTCCAAGGACCACCCACCTCCATCCAGGTCTAGTAAGGTGAGCATCCAAACTGCCTAGGCTCCCCCAAAGCCAGTACGTGCAGTAGGATCAAAAACCCATTGCCATTGTTCTTGAGTTCTCAGTAGTCCTCATTGTCCGCTATGTTCAGCAAGTCCGGAGATATAAGCTCCTGAGAAGTCAGTGTTTTCCCTAGGCCTCACACTGCAAAGCCATCAGCAGAGAAGGTGAGTAGGCTTTACTATCGGGAAGCATTTGAGAACAACCTATGACTGTTCTTTGGGTGAACACTGAGCCATGCAGACACCAGCCAACTATAAGGAAAGAAATCTTAAAACTACAGCCAAGAAAAAAAAATTCAAGTAGAAACATGAGCAACTGTATGTTGTAGTAGAGACAGATTTTTACAGCCTTAGTCCAAACCACATCCTAAACAACCAGACAAACCACAGCTCCTATGGCATAGTTACTATATTATCTAAAATGTTCAATGCTCAACAAATGCACAAAAAGAAACAGGAAAATATGAGTTATAGTCAGAAAATATCAAATAAAAATAACAAAAAGCAGCAGTCAATAAAAGCTGTCTGTGTGCATCCTCAGATATCAGACTGGACAGACAAAACTTTAAAGCAATTATAAACGTGGGTAAGTCAGTAAAGAAGTTATGTTTAAAGAGTTTAAGGCAAGTATGATCGCAAGGCTCCAAGGAGCAGAGAATCTTGGCAAACCACCATAGAGAACTTGGTGGAGCCAGGCAGGGTCATGCACACCTGCAATCCCAGCACGGGGGGTCCAAGCCAGGAGGACCAGGAGCTTGACACCATCCTCACTGTTGTAGGTTCCTTCCTATTGCTGGGATAAAACACTCAGATCAAAAGCAGCTTAGGGCGGAAGTGGTTCGCTTCAGGTTAAAGGTGACAGTTCACTGAGGGAGGTTAGGGTAGGAACTCAGGAAAGAACCCTAAGCGGAGACCAGAAGAATGCTGTTTGCTTACTCACAAGCTCACACTTAGCTTGCTTTCTTATACAGCCCAGGACTACTTGCCAAGGGAATGGTGCTGCCCACAGTGGGCTGGGTCCTCCTACATCAATTAACAATGCAACCTCCCGCAGACAAATCCATAGGCCAATCAGATCTGAGTATTTCCCTCAGTTAGAACTCCCTGCTCAGGTGGTTTGAGGTTGTGTCAAGTTGACAGGGAAGGCTAACTAGGACACTCAGCTAGTTCAAAGCCTACCAGGGATACATGAAACCTTGTTTTCTGTTTGTTGTTTAACAAATAGAACTGGAAAGACAATGCTAAGAAACCATTAGAGGAACTCAACATCAGATTTCAAGTGCCAAAGAACTGGTAAACTTGAAAACAAATCAACAGAAAGTCACCCAATGTGAATAGAGGGGGAGGAGGAGGGAGGGAGAGAGGGAGGGGAAGGGAGGGGGAAGAAGAGAGAGGGAGGGAGGGAGGGAGAAAGGGAGGGAGGGAGGGAGGGAGAAAGGGAGGGAGGGAGGGAGAGAGGGAGGTAGAGAGAGAGAGAGAGAGAGAGAGAGAGAGAGAGAGAGAGAGAATGAATAGAGCCTCAGAAACTTATATCAAATTTCCCCCAATTTGGCAACCTACTCTACACAGACAAGAAACTCAGCAAATCTCAAGTAGAATAAACACAAAGAGAGATCCCCACCTCAGCACATCAGACACACTACTGAAGGCCAAGGACAGAGAAAGCTCATACGGGGGAGACCTGTTAGTAGTGAAGGGCTAATAAGAAACCATGGAGCACCGAGGCAGTGGATGGCACAGTCAAGCTAACCGCTAAATAAGAGTGCTGTATTAGCAAAACTCCCTCAAAACTGAAACAAAAGAACTTCCAGACAAGCAAAAGCAAGAGGCCTTGCTGCCGGCAGGCTTGGTGTGCAAGAGACACTAAAGCTGAGGGAAAGGTGCTAGCTTTAGTAAGGGCTAGCTTGATTCCGCAGGAAGGAGGAAATGCAAAGTTAGGGTTCAGAAGTATATTCTTTCTCATTTACTTTTTTTGAAATAATTTATTGATGTATATGTATGTGTCTGCAGATGTGGGTGCCCACAGAAGCCAGAAGACGGCACTGGGTCCCCTGCAGCTCACAGGGACTTGTGAACCACCTGCTGTGAGCGCTGGGAATTGAACCGGACCTTTGCAAGTGCCCTAAACTGCTGAACTATCCCTTCGGGGCCCCTCACGCCTCTCTCTAGCTCCTTTAAAAGACACAAGGTTGTATAATCCTTAAACTTTAATTCTGTTTTGATATGTTCACATCACATACGGATGCAGCAAATATGCGAATAAAAGCACACAAACGGGGAAAGAGGCATTAGGTCAAAGTTTCCCTGTTACGCTGGATTGAATTACTTCTACTCTGAAATAGACTGTGATACAGAGGCACATGCACAACCCTCAGAGCGATTACTAACAGATGTTTTTTAAAATCCCAGAAGACTACAATCAGTAAATTAAGTATGTTTACTTCATTGGAAATAGGTACAGGAGGAACACAGGACAAAAGAGACAGAGACAAAAGGAAAACACACATTAAAATGCCCTTTGTGCTAGTCCGTCATCTATGTTTTTATTAGTTTGTTTTTGTAAAAACATATGGGTGAATCAGTTACTTTAAGCAACAGAGAGCTCCAGAGTAAATAAAAAAGCAAGGTCAACTATACACTGACCACAAGAAATGCATTTTAGTTAGATTTAGGAAGCAAACAGGTGAAAGAAAATAAAAGAATGGGAGAAGAAATACCAAGCAAGTCGTTGGCATGATTTTTTTGTTTTGTTTTGTTTTTCAAGACAGGGTTTCTCTGTGGAGCCCTGGCTGTCCTGGAACTCGCTCTGTAGACTAGGATGGCCTTGAACTCAGAAGATATTTGTCTGCCTCTGCCTCCCGAATATCCATAGAAGTTCCCTCAGGGACTACACACAGGCTAGCAGTGTAATATATATACTCTAAGGTATTTTATCATTAGTAGGAAGAGAACTAGGCCAGCCCAAGTAACAGAGCAAAATCAAAGGTCATGGGTTCAAATCCTGCCTCTGCCTCTGGCCAATGGTGACCACTAAGCTTTTTGAACCTCTTGCCTCATCTGTAAAATTGGAGCAGTGTCCTTTGATATAAGCTAATCAAAGCACATTGATTAATAGGATGCCTGGCTCATAACAGGCGCCCAAAATATAAAAATTAAACCTTAAAACCCTAAAGATATTTCCTAGATGCAGCTCTAAATGTGAATGGTTATCAGGCACGGTGGCACACACCTTTAATCCCAGCGCTCTGGAGGCAGAGGCAGGTGGATCTCTGAGTTCGAGGCCAGCCAGATCTACAAGAGTGAGTTCCAGAACACTCAGGGCTACACAGGAAACCCCTGTCTCTAAACAACAACACCAACTGCAGCAAAACCAAACAAAGATAAATGTGAATCATAAAACACTTGAAGATGAAGAGACCCATGAATAGCTTCACGGCTTTAGACCCTTTAAGTAGGACGCAAAAGGTTCTAACCACTAAAACACACAGCGGGTCTGTATTGAGATAAAGAACTCTGATGGGCGTTTGGGCTGCAGAGTGGGAGGGGCGGGATGGTGAGGGGGTTGAAGGATTGCCCGGGCACTGAGATGTGAACAGGGTCAGGGTCACATCTAAAATGGACAGGGATACTGAAGAAAGACTTCGCTAATGCACCCCATCATTCACAGTGTGCCCCCAGGACCCTGGAGACCAGCTCTCTGAGCTGTCTATGTACTGGTTAATAGATCTCGGGACACAAAACAATCCTTCTCCTCCTCTTCACAGAATCGCCCTTCCTCCATGATTAGCTTTCTACCCTAACCGGCTTGTTCTCCGCTGGATACACAAGCGATTAGTCACGCCGCCCATGACAGCGGCTCAATGTCAAGCAGCGCTAACAGCGAACACATCTGTGAGCAGACGGGAAAACGAATTTGAAAGGCTAGGCCTCCTGTTTGCTGAGACAACCCAAGACAGCCTTTCTCCAAACGATAAGCAAAAAGCCCCACAGGAATCTTTTCAGACGGAAACATGCAGTCCTTCGCCGCAGCTGACAGGAAGTGGGTGCTGTTTACCCAGAGAGTCTCTGGATGATGGCTCACACCCTTGGTGCCTCTGGCACCTCCCTCTACCTGTCTCAGGGCTGACAGCGTTGCCTTTGAACCCTACCCCTGTAGCGCAAAGGCACGCTCCTGGTTAATAACTTAAACTGACCGAGAGACCCTTGTTTGGTCTTCGGTCTTTGCACAGCAGGAGAGAGGGAAGGCGCTGTACGTCCCTTTGTTCAGAATGTGCTTTATCAACCTGCGGTACCCGTGGCATTTGTGAGAAGACATTGTGTACAGCTGGGCCTTTCACTTCTTAAATCCCAGCTCAGGAGCAAAGACAGAATAAAACCTGGCATGGGAATGACAGCTAAACATTTACGGTGCCAGTCTCCCCTTCTACTGAAGTCTGGGGTTTTCACTTAACGCTCAGTCGAATTTATATTTAAAGAACACCTGCCAGGTTCCTGAAGCTTCGAATTCAGTTGTAAATTACGTACTGTCTGGGTCCCTGATAGTCATGTTGTTGTAGATAATTGGATTTTACGCTTGGCAGACAGGCCCGTGCGTCACGACGGCAGGTATAGTCGGTCATCTCACTCCTCCACAGCACCACTGTCCCCACGGCTGACAGCGTGCTGTTGTGATGGCCACATGTCCTCCGATGTCCTCAAAATGTCAGCGTCACTGCACGTGTTTTAAAGTATCGGGGAAACCCCCTTTACCTTGAAAAGTGGGAAATTTCTGAAAAAGCTTAAATTATTTTGTGAGGGCTCTCCTAAATGTTATTATACACATGTTTGCTGAAATCCGAAATGTCACCAACACCAAATGAAACCTCTTTCTTGACACAGGCACAAGACCGAATGTGCTCAACACGGGCTTTCTAATTTGTACAGTTTTATTCTTGGAATGGCAGTGATGAAAGCCTCTGCTCCTAAGGGCTACAAGAAGATATTTCATAATCTCATACTTAGTTAAACGAAATAATTCTGTATATAAAATTTAACCTATATTTTATGGATAAAAAAGGTAGGGCATATGCTATTAACCCAAAGAAATCATGAAAGCCAGAGGCAATCCTTAGGCAGGAAGATTTTTGCAATGCTATGTCCAGCCGAGGGGCCATTCACATATAAAGAGTGCCTATAAATCAATAATGAAAGCACACCATAGAAAAACGGCTAAAGATCTGAGAGGCCCTTTAAGAAGAGAGTATTCAAGATCCTATGCTAAGTCACTAGAAGTTCAAACGAAAAGCACCATGCGCCAGACGGGTTTCCTACTCAAACGGCTAAGATGAAAAACTTAGACTCCGCTCACTGTTGTCAGGGAACACAGTGGTCAGAAACCTCAAATTTGCTAGTGAGAGGCCAGGTTGGAACAGCCATAGTGGAAGTGTTTAGCTTTTACCTATGGAAGCTAAACATTGGTATATTCTAGTGTCCAAGCTCCTACTTCTAGGTGGGAGACCTTTTCTATATGTTCACTGGAACTGGGCAGTATAGTGTGACGGTCACTGGCAGCTACTGAATAAAAACCAATTAAGATTTAGAATCCAGTTCTTTAGTTGTACTAATCACATTCTGAATGCTAGGAACTACCTGTGGCTCGGGCCGTTCGTACTGGACCAGCTCCACTACTGAAGCATGTTCTCTTGGACAGAACTGTACTAGGGTACCCCAGCATGGCTATGCACTCATCATCTCGAATGGAAGAAAACGCAGATGCCCAGTAGAGGAGAACAGAGAAGTTGCTTGTGGTATATTTACACAATGGAATACTATATGGTGGTGAGAATACACAATCTACAATTATACCCAGTAAGGTAGGCAAAGCGTACAACACGATCGTGAACAAAGAACATACTGTAAGATTCCAATAAAGTTTGACGTTTAGGCAACACTAATTTGTGGTCGCCATTGGCTCAGGAGAGTGAGCGGAGGATAGGAAGGAGTTCTGGGTGCAGGCAAGACTGTGTTCCCCAGCAGGAGCATGCTTGGTTTGTGGGAATTCTTTGAGCTGTAACCTGGTGATGGTGCACCTTTCTGTAGGCACATTCAAGGCAGTGGAGTGCTGGAAACCAGTTTTGAGGGGGAGAGAAGGAAGGAGAAAAGGAGGGATGAGGGATGGAAGAGCAGGGAGGAAGAAGGGAGTGAAGAGGAAAGTGTGAAGGAAGTAAGGAAGGTCTCAGAGCTGTAGTCTGCCAATTTTCATGACGTAAATGCTTCCACCATGGTGATTATTAAGCCACCAATAGTTTAACCACTTGCTTATGAAACCCTTAAATGTTTTTAATTATTGGCTCTTGTTGGCTGACATTTCTGCTTAAAGAAAGAAAGAAAAATGAAAAGAAGGAAGGGAGGGAGGGAGGGAGAGAGAGAGAGAGAGAGAAAGAAAAAGAAAAATCACTAGAGACTGACCAGGGTAGGAGAGGCTCAATGCTCCCTCCGGATGTGGTGCCCTCCAGATACTCTGGTGCCTGAAGCTTGAAGTGGGATGAGGGCTGCTCCAGCCAGGAACTGAAGGTAGGCTTCTCTCTGACTGTCCCCAGCCTCTTAAGTGAGGATGGTGTGTGTGTGTGTGTGTGTGTGTGTGTGTGTGTGTGTGTGTGTGTGTGTGTGTGTGAAGGGTGAGGGCAGGGATCTTGCTCTGACAACCTTTGTCCCTTGAAGCAGCTCTGTCTCGGTCTCTCTTTCAAAGGAGTCTGGTCTTCTTATCCTGCAATCAGAGTTGGAGACTCTCCTGGGGCACTTTCTCACTTTGTGTGGGAGCTGCACTTAAGGGCGGTGCAGGCAGGATACTGAAGTGGCAGCCGCACAGATGCTCTGTGACCTGATCCAGCTGGGGTGAGAAGGGGTTGGGGCAGAGCCCCCAGAAGGAACAGGTCCTGCCGAGGGCTTTTATTCAGCCTACATTACAGGTCTAGGGGAATTGGTTTACATCTGATGGGGCAGGGTGTGGGGGAAACTCCTGATGACAACCTGTCAAAACTGAAGGACAGTCACTGTGCTAAGCTGGGGTGGCTGCGAAGGGAGTGGGAGTCTCTGCAGGGAAGTCTGAGTGTTGGTCAGGCTATGACTGTGGGATTAAGGGTCAGGGAAGAATCAATCTTATTGAGCACACCTACTTTCAAACTCTACCTTTTGACCCTTTCATGCTGGAGACCCTTTCCTGCCATCCAGGGATGCAGGGCCAGGGGGTTAGGTGAGGGCTGAGGGGTGAAAGGTGAGGAGTGAGAGGTGGGGGTGAGAGGCATATAGGATGAATTTTGCAAACCCTGAAGAGAGAGGTGCCCTCAAATTTCAAGGAAGAGGGATGGGTTTAGAGGGAAACCACTAGAAGCTGATGGTTTGGGGATTCAGAAGGGACCCAGGGTCTCTGGGCAGGTGGTCTTCCCCAGCAGGCCGAGCTGTCTTGTTTCTGAAGCAGACAGGCTGTTCATTTCTGTGGTGGTTTCCCAGAGGACAACCAGCCTCTCCCGAGCCCTGGGCACAGTTCCAGCGGAGGCAGAGCAGAGCGCCAGGGTGGCTAACACATGGGAGCCCTTGGCAGAGGAACAGCAGTGTGCTTACTCATCTGGCTGGAGAGGACACCATCCTCTCCATGAACCTGGCTCTGGGTGACGACACCAGGGACCATACTTCCCTTGGAAAGACCATGAGATGTGGACATCATGGTACCCTCCAGCCATGCGAGTCTCACTCTTGAGTTCCTTCTCTTCCCCATCGCCCCACGCTTGTCCTGCCAGTGACCTCACCCAGCGTCTCCGCACTGAGCAGCACCCAAACGCAGACAGCTCCCCAAATTACAGCTCCAGCTCCAGACTCACCCCTGAACTCCAGGCTCATATGTCTAGCTGTCTGCCCACATCTTCACCCTGGTGTCTGCGTAACATCTCAGACACAGTGGGCCTTCAAGTCTGCCTCGGCCCGTTCACCGTCTGTTCCAGGAATTCCCTCGGCTCAGTAAAACGGCAGACCCGTTCTTCCACACGCTCAGCCCCACGCACTGCCACTAGTGAGTCTTTTCTTCCCGCCCACGGTCCTTGCTATGCCGGAACAGGCCATACCTGCTCCCGCTCTGAATTCTCCCACTCAAGAGCACTCTTCCGCAAGACGCCTGCATGACCCAGTCTCCCTGAATCGCCTCTAGCAATGTTTATATTGGTTGACAGTTTTTATGTGTATGAGTGGTTTGCCTGCATGGATCTGCGCACCACGTTTGCATGCCTGTGGAGACCAGAGTAGGCCATGGCATCCCTTGGAGTTGGACTTTCAGTTGGTGGTCACTGTGCGGGTGTAGGGAAATGAACTCCAGCCCTCTCTAAGGGCCATAAGGGCTCAAAACTGCTAAGCCATCTTTCTAGTCCTAGCATGGTCTTCATCTGCCAGCTCATCCAGCGGTATTTGCTCCATACCACCCCTGATACATTATAAGTAAATGCACACAATGCTTATGCCCACGTGAGTGTGTGCACACGCGTGCAGATGCCAGAGGTGAACCCTGGGTGTCTCTTCTGTCCCTTCCTAATTTTTTGAGGTACGGTGTCTCCCTCAACTTGGAGCCCATTCATTGGCTGGCCAGCAAACTCCAGGGGTTTTCTTGTCTCTACCTCCTCAGTGGTAGGGTTACAAGCACAAGATGTGCACTACCAGCACCTGGGTGACATGTGTACTTTTATGAACTCCCATTTTATAGGGGAGGAAACTGAGGCCCAGGGATAAACAACTGGCTAAAGTCCCTTTCTCCTGGTTCCTTGCATCATCAAGTGATGGACAAAGACTAATGATCTTTGGGTGGCACCAGCATGTATTTAGGGTGACTGAGTTTGCATCCAGGCTCACTGGGAAAGAGTGCCATGATTGATTAGTGCTGTCTGCTCTGGACACAGCAATGGCAAATGTTGAGTGTGCTCCATTATTTCCTCTTCTTGCCCTCAAATTGTCCCTTATGTTGATAGTGGCAGAGGTAACTATGACAACAACCAAAGAACCACTGTACTGTGAGTGTCTCCCAAAGGCCCAAGTGTTGATGCGAAGTGGTAAAGCCCTTAAGAGGCGGGGCCTTGCAGAAGGAAGTTAGGCCACCCGGGATACGCCCTTGGACAGGATATAATCCAAGTGTTTCCTTGCTGTCGTGAGGCAAGCAGGCTTCCTCTCCCACATGCTTTTTTTGCTATGACGTTCAGCCTCATCACAGGCCCCAAAGCATCATTTCCAACTGACCATGGACTGAAACCTCCAAACTATGAGCCAACTAATATTGCCCTCCTTCTAAATTAATGATCTCTGGTATTTTGTCATAGCAACAGACAGCTAGCTAATTCATGGTCCAAATCCCAGATTTGCCCCTAGAGTTCCACCTTCTGTTTTCCCATCTCCATCATTAAAGACGTGACTAATAACACTGAGGATAGGCAGAGGGATGGTTTCTTGAGCATCTTCTCGGAGCCTGATACCAAGCTCAGCCCACCCTGCGGCCCCTCAAATCCGAGCAGCAAACTATAAGACTTCACTGTGTCCATTTCATAGATGAGCAAACTGAGGGTTTGGGAAGATGAGAAGTTTGCCCTGGCTCACACAGCTGGCAAACAACAGCTCTAGGATGCACGCATACTCTAGCCCAATACTCTCCTCAGTCCAAGGGTGACCCTGAGCATAGGGCGGGGGCCTTGCAAGGCTGTGATTCTGGCCAGGCCTTGGATGGCCGTCACGAACTTGACAGGAGTGTGCCTACATGACTTCTCCATAGATTGTGGGGCATGTCTAGTCCTTCTTTTTGTTTTGCTACCTGTTTATTCTCCAGTCCCCCCCCCACTGTCCCCAAAATCATCTCTTTCAGATCTGTCCCCAGAGGCCATAGGAAAGCAGCCTGCCCCCACCACACAGGGAGCTACATGGAGCTGCCATCTGCTAGATGACAAGGAAGAGGCTGCGTGGCATCTGTGCTGAGAGCCTGGGTCCCCAGGGAGTCCTGGGCTGTTCTGCCCAGCAGGGGCCAGATGGGACCGATTCCCCCACTCCAGGCAAGGCCTCTGGGGCTGGGAAAGGCTTACAGACATGACTCTAAGCAGAGGAACTCCCTTTCCTCTTCTGGCTATATGGCCAGAGAGCTTGCGGGCTTCCCTGGCCGGGCTCCCCTGTCCTCCTCTGTCTTGTTCTTGTTGCCTCTCTGCCTCGAACTTCTCAGCTTCTCAATAGGGCTGCTGCTGAGAGCTGCTGGGGGTGCCCACAAGGGGCAGAGAGGAGCCCAGGTATCAGAAGGTGACACCGGGTTGGGAGGCAACAGATCTACAGCTCAGCCCTTTATGGCTGATGTCTGCTCCACTCCCAGAAGGCCACAGAAGCATGCCACATCCCCAGTGTCCACAGGTGCTGGCAGATCTGATTTCAGGGCTGGTTTAAGGCCATTTTAACTGCTTTCTTCGGGGAACTTTTGGGCTTCGCTTTCCTTCCATGGGTTGTGTTTCTATACCGCAGGGGCCAAGGTGCGGAGATGTGAACAGGAACAACCTGTCGCCTACTCTGAGTTTTCTAGGTTTTCTGCACAACCTGGCAGGGTCATTACATGAGCTAAGAAAGGCATGGTGGTCACTGCCAGGTTTCTCACCACACGGCGCAGCTCCAGACTGAAGGCGAGGTGTTAAAAAGAGGGGGCATGTGACCCCATATGGCACCTCACCTCTCTCTAAGGCCTGCCTAGTCATGGAGTGAGCGTGGACACCAAGGTGTGAGTGAGTGTGGACACCAAGGTGTCAGGTGGGAAACTTCTGATGTCACCTCAACACACAGGCACGACTTCTCAACAAGGGATAGGCAGTTAGGCATGCTCCTCAAAGGACAAGTGATGCCAGTTTGAGCAGCTCAGGTGTGTAATGAAAGAAAGCAGGTTCTGCTGCGGAGCCATGAAGGTCGCCTGAGAGGGTGGAGGCCAAGCCAGAGAGTCTATGGAGGCTGTTGTCTTGAGTTCTAAGAGGACACCTGGCTGGTCTAGCAATGGACTCCTCACAGTGGGGTCACGAGAAGACTCTTAAAGACAAAGTCCTGCGTTTTCTTCAGTCAGCGGGAACTTTCTGGTGAGAGCTACGGGGTGAATTTCCTTAGGGCAGTCAACCCCAAGGAACTGTTCTGTGGGACCGAAACCCACGAAGCATTGCTTGTGGGTATTTAAGTGTAGGAAGAAATTAAGCTCTTTGCTTGCTATGGAAACCACACACCCTATCACACCATCACAACAAAGGCCCTAAGAAGGTGTTTCTAGCATGTCTCAGCCAACACTGCCTACAGCTGCTTGGCCATGACCTTGTGGATGGGGGAGAATGCACCACTGTGCTTCAGACGGACCCTGAGCCACATCTTGGGAACAGGACAAAGTGTGACTTTCAGTTTCCAGGGAGCCCACTGTGGCTGTTGGGGTGACCTGTGCTTTCCCTCTACACCCCAACCCCCAACTTTCTCTATACTAATCCTGGTCAGACTCCCCTCAGCGCCTCGGTCAACCATCCCAATGCCAACTTTACAACTCCACCCTCTAGTTCTGCAGCAGCGTAGACCCCAACAGTGACGGACAAGGAAGAGACTTACAGGGGCAAGGGCGTTTGAAGGACATGTAATCCTTGGAGCAGAACAGCGGAGCCAGCCTGCCCTCGAGCACAGCTCGGACTTCTTGAGGGGACGGCCCCTCCACTCACCTGTGGAGACACAAACAGGCAGGTGATAGGGTGCCTATAGCACCCCCATGTCTACAGGCTGTGTACTTACATCACTAGGTGGGGTGGGACTTAGGAACATGTTCCTAGTCTGGTATTCCTGGGCTACAAGGTGTGGGTTGTGGGTGCAGGGGTGGGGTGAATGGGTGTTGGGGTCACGGTGATATGTAAAGGGTGGATCTCTCTTTTGGGAGACCCTGGAGTGGGAGAGTGATGCCATGGAGTTCTACTGTGAAGACTCGCTGTTTCCACATCCTCCATAGACTATAGCATCTTGAGTGCCTTAGGGCTGTCAGGATCCTCAGAGACTGGTCCAAAGTCCTCATTTCATACGGGAAACATGCAGAGGAGAGAGAAGCCTGTTCAAGGCTTCCTGGCTGGCACTGGGAGGGTGTTCCCTGCCTCCTAGCTCAGACTGTATTGTGACGTTGCCCTAAGAGCCAGACTGCTCTTTTCCTCCTCATTTTGTCCATAAGGAAATCGAGGCTCAGAGAGGTCTTGTAGCTTGGCCGAGACCACACAGCTGCCAATTACAGCTGGGGTGAGACTCCAGGTCTGTTTTTTGCTCATGCCCCCAGTCAGCCAGCACCTCCTTTTGGAAGGTACCCAACACATTAGATCACCAATTAGAAAAACAAATGAAAGGAAAATTTCCTTTCCCTACCCCAACCTAGCTCCACATGAACTCTGTGTGACACCTGGATTTTCAGGGCAGCATCGGCCATGCCAGGCCACTTCAACACTCCTTTACAAGGGGAACCGCTTTCAGAGTAATGTCCTCTCAGGCCACTGAAGGTTTGAACCCACTCAAGCCCTCCCTGTGTGTCCCCAAAGGACATAGTGTGGGTTTTTATTTATCAAGAGGCACACTTGACTTCGGAAACTAAAATGTGCTTTAAGAATTTTATTATTATTTCTGTGGAAGGACATTTTGCCTGCCCATCTGTCTGTGCCTACTTGTGTGCCTGCCAGCCGCTCTTAGAGGCCAGAAGAGGACTTTGAATCCCCTGAACTAGGGTTACAGACAGTTGTTGGCATACAGATACTGAGAACTGAACTCGGGACCTCTGGACGAGCCGTCAGTGCTATTAACTTCTGAGCCATCTCTCCAGCCCCTAAAATGCACTTTTGGACCATGGGTGTTGAGTCCAGGGGAAACAGCCTAACCCTTTCCTCGGGGACACTGGGGGTCGCATCATGTGGCCAGAATTTACCTGTGAGAGTCAGACCCAGAGGTTCTCAGTCTTGCCTCAGCTAGGAGCCCCTTCCACAGGTGTTTTCTGTACCAAACAGGCACAGAGTTTGGATGGAGCCCACTGGCTACGCATACTGCGTGGACACACGGGCCTTTCTGTTTAGTAAGTGAACAAGGAACTGCCTCTGCACTGCCCTGCTCTTCTCCCTGATCCCTTAAGACTAAGGTCAGCGCCGTACTTCCTGGCATTGACTCTGGCCAAAGCGCTTCACCTTCCTGAACCTCAGATCCTTCCTGGGAAAGCAGGGATAAGCTTGACGATGCTTCAGGAGCAGCTGTGTGTGACAGGCCTCACGGCACTCTCTCTGTTCTCTGTGGGGGCAAGAGGAACGCAGGTGATCTGGGGACACCTCTGTAAGTCGTGACTTGCCACTCACCCCTCAACATTGTTCAGCTTTCCCAGTGTGAGCCCTAGGCTGGCCTGACATCCACTCTTGGCCTCCATAAAAACCAAGGGAGAGTTTTGACCTGGGGAGGGAGGGTAGGAGTTTGAGCTCCCAGGCTGATAGAGCACCAGTTACACTCTAGGAGATTAAAGAAGAACTTTCAGGCCTGTGGCCTTTGCGTTTGCAGATTACATGTGTGTGAAGGCCAGAAGAAGACCTCAGGTGTCCGGCTCTACATCCCTTACCTTGTTCCCTTATAACATAGTTTCTTACTGAACCTGGAGCCAACAGGCCCTGGAGATCCTATCTCCATCCCTGCCCCCAGCTTTGGGGTCATAGGCTTTGGGGTTATAGGCATATATGGCCACTTCTGGCTTTTTTTCTTTTTAAATGTGGGTGCTGGGAGTCTAACTCAGGTCCTCATGCTTACAGAGAAAGCCTCGGATCCACTGAGCCATTTCTCCAGTCCTTGAGAAATCTCTTTTAAAGGAGGAATGGATGCATCAATCCCTCACCTGAGCCGCTTCCACAGCTCCCCGTCACCTTTAGGGAAATGTCCAGCTCTTCTCTCTAGCACCCACAGCCCTGGGGTCTTCCTGACTCTCTGGTGCACTGGCATAATGTTGGGGTTTAATAAGTGCATACTGAAGGTACTTCCTGTAGTGCTGATCTTGGGGACACCAGATGCCATAGAGAGGTGCAGGTCACCTTCTCTTGAGGGGCTCCCCTTAGGGTGCTGCCTCTCTGAGAGGATTCTCTGGGGCCACCATTTCCTCTGAACCTGGAGACTGAGGTGAAGGCTGGTGAGTCTCGGGGTGTGGGGAGGGTGGGTGTCTTACAGTCCAGGGCCTAATAAGTCCTGTATTACATGTGGTCAGTGACTCAAGCAGACAGTCCTATGTGGGAGTCTTTGGGGACAGTAGGCTCTACACATGTGGTTCGCATTAACCAAACACTTGCTAAGTGCCACTTAGAGTCCCCTGCCCTATTGGGACAGGACCTTTGGGATGAGGAAAACCATTTCAGTTTTGCAGATGAGAAAATGGAGGCTTGAGGTGCTTGCTTGCTCAAGGTCACAGAAAAGAGAGCCAGGAGAGCTGTGCACGTAGGCCACCACAGGCCAGCTTTTAGGATCTCTTCCTGACGCTTCCTTGACTGCTGGTGACAGATCGGTAATAATGGGGACACTTCCCCAGCTTGCGAACATCCTTGAATCCAGTTCTAGAGGATCCTAGACACAGCATCTGGGGAGCATGGAAGGGCAGCAGGGTCTCTGCACCCTCGCTTGGGGCCCAGTTTAGAGGACATTTTCAAAAGTACCTGTACTGTTGGGGTAAGCCCGCCTTAGCCTGATACCAGCATATGCTGCTATGTAGAGAAAGTTTTCAAGTCATACTATACATGCCAAGAGGCAGGCCTTCACCGTGCAGAGCCGATCACCTCCACGTATCCTGTTGCCTATATTGACACCGATGTTTGTCACAGCCAGGGCCACCATGCCAGCCCTGCACTGTGGACCACAGCTAACACTTTACACATGGCCGTTGACTGCCCTTTCCCAGCATGTACCCCATCCGGGCTTGCAAGGGGTCCCCCTCAAATCATTTAAAGTTTACTTTTTTTTGTTTTTCTTTTTTAAGTTCAGGTTCATAAGTAGCCCATGCTGTCCTTGAACTCAAGACCCTCCTGCTTCAGCCTTTTGAACGCTGACCACAACTAGGGCCCCATGCGTGACAGGCAAGCACTGTATTCCTGATCTATAGATCCCTGGCTTTCAAGAGAGATTGTTTGTACTCTAAAGAAGCAGCAAGATGCTCAACCTCCCAATCTATTTTCTCTTCCCTTTACCCACTAGAGGATCTCCAAGAGACCCATGGGAAAACCACTGCCTGGCCCATCAGACCCTCTGTTTGGGCAAAACTCTGTTGTCGTCCCCAGGAGAAAGAGGCTGGATGCATGGTGTCGTGTGAACAAGTACCCCACCCAGGTCCCTGCATGTGAACACAGCCATGACACGGTGATGAGGACAGCTGACCAAGCCAGGCTCAGGTGGGCTGAGACCATGGCTTTTGGTCTGTGGGGAGTGCACCCCACCTGTCCTGGCGAGCATGGACCCATCCGAGGTCACAATGACCCTGCTTGCCTCTCTCTGAGCCCAGCATCAGAGACTCAGTCCCCCCCCCCACTGTGATTCAGTCTCTGACTGGATTGTCTGGCTGCAGATGCGAGAGAAGGTGGGCAGGCGGCACTGCAGGCTTTGACATGACTGAATGGTGTGTGGCTAGACCACGCCATTTGTATATCTCTTTATGTTCCTGCCCCTGGCATACCTCTACTCTGGGCTTGTGGGACACTCAGACCTGGAGAAAGGAGGGTGTGGGATCTACTGGGAAATAGTTCCAGGGGAGACTCAGTACCAAGACTGGAGCTGGATCCAGGAGCCACACGTAAGAGGACAGCAGACAGGGAAGGGTTTGGGGATGGGCTGGGGCTCTAGCCACATTACGGAGGTCACGTGACACGACACATTGTCCACTGCTGTCCCATGCTGTCGGCCTATCAGGTCCTCAATATGAACCTCAACTTTATAGATGAGTTCTGAGATACAGAAGCAGAAAGGGGCCTGGTTAAGGGAGGAGACACCTTGCCCAAAGTGGGGTCCTAGGAAGATTCATAGGGTCAGCTTTTATTGTTTCTGGAAGATCTCTCTGGGCTTAGGGTGACCCTGAACACCAAGTGATGGGTGAGAGGCCTCTTCCATGTGTACCAGGTCTTGGGAGTTGCAGATGGAGCCATTCTTTGACGGTCTGCGTACATAACACACCTCTCCTGCTAAAGGCAGAGTTACAATGGGCATGCACGCTAGATGATAGGGGAGACAGAGCAGAGACAGCTGTGCAGGTGGGGCGCTGTGCATTCGGATAAAGCGGCGGTAGTGGGCTTCGGTAGGGGGTGGTAGGGGAGCAGAGATAGCAGTCAGCAGGCTGGGTGGATCCCTAGGGGAGGAGACTCTAGCTGCTCAGAGCAGAGCACTCAAATACTCTGGGTGGGAACGTGCAGGTGAGTTTGACAGACCTGTGGATCTGAGATAAGACAGTGAGAAAGGGGAGGAGGTGCTCACAGCTCTGCGTTTGCTCAGGTGTAGCGGGGGCAACTGCAGACCGTAGGTGTCAGTGTCATAGATAACCTAGCACTCAGCCCGAGCCACAGGAAGTGCATGGTGACTATGGAGTGAATGAATGATGTCATCTCACAGGGCTTTGTTCCCCAGATCTGTGGGCGTGCGTGTGATCACCCAGAGCAGGAAGGCAGTGTGAAACCTTCTTGGACTTGGTTAGATGCACTGTTCTTGCAAGAGCGCTATCCAGCTTACCCCAGCAGGGGTAACATCAGCAACAGCACTTAGTCCTGTCACAGGAAGGGACTTCCTCAATGAGGATGTTCACGCCTCAGTGAGTACCCCGAAGTCACACACTGTTTATCCTGGGGTTAAAGGCAGGAGAATGAACTCAGGAGTGGGGTGAGGAGGAGTGGGAGAAGACAATGGCCACTTGAAGCTTGCTGGCAGGTGCCTGAGTTCCGAAGTTATTAGACATAGGGTGTGGGAGCACCTCTGTTTCCCGGGACAACATCTGGTCACACATGGGCTGTACTGGATTGGTTAAGATCTGTCTGGAGGTTTTTCGGTCTCTACTTGCCCTAATTTACCAGAGTTGTTCCTCTATAGCAATGGGGTCTCAACTTCCTAGTGCTGAGACCCTTTAATATAGCTCATGTTATAGCAACCCCAGTCATGAAATTATTTTTGTTGCTACTGTAATTTTGTTACTGTTATGAATCATAATGTAAACATTTTTGGAGACATAGGTTTTCCAAAGGGACCATGATCCACAGGTTGAGAACCACTGCTCTATTGGGTCAAATTCCACCCTTGTGGCCAAACCATAGAGGTCTGCTGTTCTTCATGAACATGGCTATCTGCAAGCTGGTCTGGCCCTGCCCAAGAGTATACTGAAGCCCGATTCAGGGCTTGGTGACATCAGAAGAGACCCAGGCAGACGTTAATTTTAAAAATAAAATATGACATAATCCCAATAAGAAGAGACAGACTGATCAAATTATGGTACACAGTTACAGTGGAATATTATGTAGCTACAAAATAATGTTTAAAAAATGTAATAACATATAGACTCTCAGTATGATGTTAGATGTAAAAAGAATTCTGATTATTCTAGGAAAACCCCAACAGGTTATAGAACTGTGCATGATCCTTATTTTGTAGAAGGAAATTCTAGCGAAAACGTTCACACACAGCAAAAGATTAGGGTGGAAATAGAATACACTGGAGGGATTAAGGAGAGTTTTTCATGTATTTTATATTTTTTATGGTATCTGAAATTTTCTACAATGAAACATATTGATTTTATAATCTGAAGAATCATCAAAACGAAGGTTCAGCAAAGAACCTTTTGTGGTAGAAAATAACTGGGTAAAAAAGTCAATGCCAGCCCATTGAAAATGGCTAAAACTAATTTGCCTTTGAACTTTTTCCTTTATAACCGATTTTTCTTTTTTAAGTTAGTTCACCATCTAATTTATAGATAAAAGGGTTCATTAAGATGTTTGAAAACTAATCTTTTCTTGTGGCATGAGGGCTTGATCTCAGGGTCTTGTATATATTACGCAAGTACTCCACTCCAGAGCTGCATCATCAAAACCCTCAGAGTCTTTAAGCACTTTTTATTTTTATTTCTGTCACTACGTCACCCAGGTTGACACTGAACTCACCCCATAGCCCAGAGTTGCCAGGAGCCCATGATTCCCTTCTGTCGGCCTCCAGAGTGGTTGGGATTACAGTTCACATCACCAGGCCCTGTGATCTTCATTCCTTTTAACAGCCATCAAATTATCCCTGATACTTAAGTCTTTTTAAAAGGATTTCTTCTTTCCTGTGTGCCTGTGTGTGCACGTACGCTCACATGTGCACATGCATGTGCCTTGGAGGTCAGAAGAGGGCATGAGATCTCATCAGGCTGGAGTCAGAGGTGCCTGTGGGCCACTCTGTGTGGGTGCTGGGAACCAAATTCTGGTCTTCTGCCAGAACAGCAACAAGCGCTCCTAACCACTGAGCCATCTCTTCCAGCTCCGGAAGCAAGTCATGTTTGCTGAATATTTGAGAGAACGGTGCCTCCCATACCGTAACATTTTGTTTTGAATCAATCTGAACACTTGGCAAGAATAATAAAAATAGCAGACCTCTGTTTTGTAAGAATCTTATGATTTCTGCAGAGCAGACTCGACGTTGAGTGCCGTTCTAGTCTCAGGAGATATCCCAGTGAGTGCTATCGCTGGGGGGAAGGCAATAGACAAGCAAGGGCTGTGGATGCCGGAGGCGATAAATGCTGCAGGGAAAACTGCAGAGGTGGAGAGAATGAGTGGGAGACTGCTCTTTTATGTCAGTTGGACTAAATGAGTTTGATAATTGTTCGAGTAGAAGGAGTGTCTAAAACTGTGATAGCCACGGGCTTAGCGTAAGCACCTTCATTTTCAGCTCTCAGCCACAAAATGATTAAAGATCTCCATAGAGGGAATCATCTTGATAACGAATTGCATGCCGCCGGAGTTAAAATGGGCTAATTATCAATTTCACGAACTCGGGGAAAATTAGGATGAGTCACAGTGATGGTAAATATTCTATACCTAGCTCCGGTCCTTACCCTTCCAGAGCCTCGGGCTTCTCTACTGACACAGCGGGACGCTTACAGGGTGTGTCCCCCTGCCTCCACTCTACCAGAATGCTGTTGTCCGAAACCAAAGAAGATATGTGCTTGTGCTTACAAAACCAAGCGTGAGGGATGTCCCCAGCACAGTCATGGCAGGGCCCCTGACCCCTGGATGCAGCCATAGGCCTCCCGTGTGTTACTTCTTTAGTCTTCATAACGGGCACGACTGGTGTGCAATCAATACTCACTCCATGTTCACAACACTGAGGCTGTGAACGGGAGGCCACCTGCCCAGAACCAAACGCGTAAACGCTGCCTCTCGCTCCAAGAGCGGTGCTCACAGCCACAACTCTGTCTTGTGCTCACTTGCCAAGGGGCATGCCTCCCTGGCCTCAGTTTCTCTTTTGGGAAGCTGTGAGCTGATTAGGGCCTTCCTGTGACCTAGCCCATGCTTGGCACGCTTTTGTGACTAGGGTTCCGAGTGACAGTGATGTCCTCTGAGGGCGTCCAGCTGATTACTGCTAGAGACCCATGATCATCCCACAATCCCATCACGTTCCCTATCAGCTGTGCTCCAAATACTGAATGGAGCAGAAGAACAAACCTATTTCGGGAAGAGGAGGGGGAGAGGGTTATGGAAGATGCAAAGAATGGGGCACCCCAGTGAGTGAGTGGGGGAGGGATAGGGGTGACTACAAGGGAAGGAGAGAAGGACTTCTGGAGAGAAGAACCCCAAGGAGGCAGCCATTCTGTTCCGCAACAGGTGGGAACATTTTCCAATTTCATTCCAGTTCTAGGTAGCAGGGACATGGGTGTCCTCTGCTTTCTTTCCACCAATGCCCCTGCCCCTCTACACCCTCCATGCCTGTCCCCCCACCATGGATGCTCCTATTTTTCCTAAGCCATGGGCATCTGACTGGCCTGCTCTGGGCCTAAGGCCGCAGCTCCCCAGATTCAGGGAGATCTTATTCAGATAACAGGGCAGCTCTTAAGTTCAAACCATGCTGTCTGTCACCAGC
Source organism: Microtus pennsylvanicus (assembly GCF_037038515.1). Classification (NCBI taxonomy): domain Eukaryota; kingdom Metazoa; phylum Chordata; class Mammalia; order Rodentia; family Cricetidae; genus Microtus; species Microtus pennsylvanicus. The sequence continues at coordinate 104,465,257 of NC_134584.1, read as the reverse complement.
TCCAATACCTTTATTAGAGTTATCATGGCCCTGTGACCTCCCGGCTAGAACAGACACATTATAGTCAATATGAAATCATCACAGAGGGTACCCTTCTGACTCATGGTAACCTCGCTGTCCCACTCACTGGGCTTCTTGTTACCCGTTGGAACATCACCGTGGCTCACCTAAACCACCCCATGGAAGACAATCCTCCCTTCACCCACACCAGAGTGGACCATGGTGTGTGCAGACTCCTTTATACAGGGTATGAACAATCTGTGGGGGTATCTCAGCCTGGGGCAGCAAGTACCAGCCAAAGAAAAAAGGGCAGAACACCTGTTGTAGTCAGTGAGCCATTTACAACCCGGACAGAGGCATAGAGAGAGGGTCTGGGCAGGCAGAGGATACCAGCAAGTGCCTGAGAAAGGGGGGGTTAAAGGAGACTTCAGGAGGCCCCTGGGGAGTCAAAGGCTTTCTTAGAGGGCAGGAAGGAGGGCAGCGTCATGTTCCCTCACATCAGGGAAACTCACTTTGCCTCAGAAAATGACACCTGTGACCAAAAGCAGTCAAGTACTAGATAAATTGTCAGGCGCCCCAGAAGAATCATCTCATGATCTGGATTTATCTTCCATACGTTTCAGATGTGGGAAACTGAAGCTCAGAGAAGTCAAGGGTCTTGCCTAAGATCACACAGCTAGGGAATCAGCCAAGAGTGTTTTATGGCCCTAAAGTTTCTACACAGTCCACTAACAGAATCGTGCGTACTTTTCAAAGGGGGAAACTGAGGCACTCGGTGAAGTTCTTAGTTAGCAGCCCATACAATTGAGGAGAACCTACAAGGCCCTCTGTTGGCCCTCAGGTGCACTTGGACTCGGTGAATGGAGACTCTGGCAGCCCCCTGCTTCTCTGGCATGTCACTGTGCGCTCCACTTCCTAGCCTGGGTTTGGCTGCCCATGCTGGCAACGGAGTGGCTGGCTGAGGAAAGTAGCCCAGGGTCGGCACTACCCGCCTGTTCCTGGACTGCAGAGCCCGAAGGACAACCAGGAAGGGCTGCGGGAGTTAGCTGGGACAAAGTGGGTATCGCCCAGATTGGGAAGGAATCTGGAGAGGGGTGGCCGTGCCACTCAGCGCTGCGCAGTCAGCAGAACCGCCACCTCCGATTCAGTTTCGGGTCCTTCCCAAGAGACACACTTGGGAAAGTCTGCCGGGGGTGGGGGATGAGGGGTGGCGAGGAAGCATCTTCAGTATCAGGGGCATGATGCTACAGTATCAGGGGCATGATCCAGGTGAGCAGCCCGTCGGAACGTCAAACTTCCTGGCTTAAGGTGGTGAGAGAGGGTCAAACTCCGTAGAACCTCAGTCCTTCTCCTCTCCCACCCCAGAAAGAGTGCACCCTAGTGTGTCTTTTACTGAGTGGGCTGGTCCGCGACCCTCCAAACCGAGGGCGCGGGACCTGGGGATCCTGTCTTGGGCTTCCACCCGGAGGATACTCGCTTGATACTCAGGCAGGCAGGAGACCTCGGGTTCCTTGCATTTCCCAGGGGGTGCGCGGGTCTCTGTGACCCTCTCGGGGGGGATGTGGGAGCAGGAACCGCAAGAGTCCCGGGAAGCCGCTCAGTTCCGCGCGCGCTGAGGTTCCGCTTGGGACCGCGTCCCCCGCCGCCCAGCGCGTCCCCGGCCGCGTGCCTAAGCCGCCGGGACCCCCTCCGAGGCCCTCCCCGTGCCCCGAGCCCCTTACTCGGCTTGGCTGCCGCGCTCCGCTCCGTGCGCCGCAGTGCCGGCTCCAGCTTCGGCTCCAGCTCGGGTCCCACTCGGGCTCCGGCTCCCGCTCGGATGCCGTGGCGCTCGGGCTAGGCTGGGGCGTCGCGCCGCTCCGCCTGGGCCTGCTGTGCGTGCAGGGGCGGGGCGCACCGGCGGGGCCGGGTCGAGCGGACCCGCACCCGCGATCCCCGAACGAGCCGCTGGCGGCCGTCTCCGGGGCCCTGCCCTGTCCTGCCCTGCCGCAGCCCCGCCTCGCCGGCCGTCGCCGTCTCCACGCCGCCGCTCGCGCCACCGTCACCCTCTTGGGTCCTCCTCGGCGGCGGCGCGGCTCCCAGGTCTCAGCTCGGCGGCGGCGGCGGCGCGGCCCGGGTCATCGCTGAGATGGGGACGCGGGGGAGGTGGGAGCGCCGAGCCGCGCCCCTCTGCGCACAGCCAGCCCGACACCCACACAGCGGCGGGGGGCGGGGGCAGGGCGGCGAGGAGGCCCAGGGATGCAGGGAGGCTGATGCGCCGGGCAGATGTGTGAAGGGTGGACAGACAGACACGTGTAGAGAAGGGTGGACCAACCACATGTCAGAGAAGGACACCCAGACAGGTTGGACAGAGACAAGAGCAAAGGGCAGAACAGAGGGTGGGGACGGCAGGAGGGACACAGCCTGCTGGCCTTTGGGATGGGCAGAGGAGCCTGTCAGGGCCGCCAGTTCCCAGCTGCTAGAATTCTCTTCACGTAGGCTTGGTCAAGGCTTCCAATCTGAGCTACCAGCAGGCCTATTTTCTTCACCCCTTGCCCATCCGGTGTCCTCTGGCTTGGCAGATGCAAGCCTGCCTTGGAAAATCCCTGGCTCAGGGGAGGGATCTGGGATTCAGCTCCTCCTCTGCATTCACCACTTTGGGGGCCTCAGGCATGTCCCATCCCCTTCCCTCCCCAGGCCTTTCCTTTTCATCATTACCACAAGGTCCCTGTTTGTTGCACCCTTAAATATATTGGTGTGCTCGACAGTTATGGTATTTTGGATATTTATTCGCCCGGGAGAGTCCCGCAAGGGCTGCTCCGTCCGAGTGGGACTCCAGGGGTCTGCACAAGATGGCACTTGGTGCTTCAGTGATGACTTTGAACCTTGTAGAATCATCTTTGGCTCATGGAGAACCATAAGCATGGTCACCATGAAGCCTGCTGCTGGAGCTGTGGCCTTCTGATTGTCTCCAGTTTTTATCTCAGGCAGCTGTACATGTTGATAACTTGGGGACAATGGAAAAGACTTGGATCAGGGCTTGATCACCTTCTCCACTGCAGAGAATCGGTCTCTGTAAAGAACTAATTGGTCGCCAGGGTCTGATGCTCTCTCAGTGCCCATGTGCTGGCTGGAGAAAGGTAATGAACAAATTAGTCGTTGGGAATTTTGTATTTGTCAGATTTAAAGTGAGGTCAGCTCTTGCAACTTTTTAAAATCTGAATGTTGCCCATTTTAAGATATTTCCTTTATGATGTTAATGTTTAAATGGGACTTCTACCCACTGTCAGTTTCAACTATATTGTTTTGCTTTTCTGATTGTTACTTGATGCTAGCAGGAATTCAAGAAATATCAATGACTTTATTCAAATAAAAGAAATATTTTAGTAAAAAAAAAAAGATGGCACTTGGTAAATCTGACCAGTGAATCTATGCACTGAGCCGTTGCCAACCCTCTCTAAAGGTTCATTTTATTGATGAGGGAGCTGAGGTTTAAAGAAGCAAGGACACCCGAAACCCTGACGCCTGCCACGGGCTGGAAAGCGGTTCTCAAAAATAAAACATGATGACAAAGAGCTGAACATGTTGATGATAAAGCCTTGGGGAAGCAGAGGAGCCCTGGGGACCTTGTGCAAGAGAAGTGAGCCGGCTGCAGGCCCCACTGGGAGGTGGGCTAAGAGCGGCCTTCAGGAGAAAACAGCTGACTTTGTACCTCTACTCCGTTAGGCACCATGGCTCCTGTTGGGACTCTGCCTCCTTGCCTGGGTCCTCGGTCCCTTCTCATACCTACAGGGGTTCCTCTGAGCTCATTGGGACTATCATGGGAAAAAGCAGGGCGCGGGGGGAGGGGCAGGGGGAGCTTGAAATATGAACAATGAGGTTAAAATGAAGGATTCTAAGAAAAGGCCTGGGTGGGCCCTTTGTCCAAATCCAAACATCTTGTTTATTTTGTGGGTGAAGAAATGAAAGGCTGGAAAGAGGAGGGTGAACCGAACCAGGGAGCCAGGACTGGAGGCTGACTCCAAGCATGGCCATGGCCCTCTCAGCAGACGTCAGTGGGTCCATAGCCAATGGATAGTCTAGTTGTTGAATGGTCACTCTTGGGCAATTTTAAGTGTGTATGTGTTTTAGGGGTATGGGACGTGGGTGTGGCTAACTTTGAGTGAAGGGGCACAGCCCTAAAGAATTCATTGCTTTATACTCCCCAGCCTATCATTTGAGTATCTCCAGTCTGACAGATCTGTGTGTCAACCCCCAAAGCCGGTTCAAGTCGTGTTGATGAGACTTGGTCTAGCTAAAAGGAGCTGGATTGTGACCGCATGCCTGCCATCTCTGTACGCGTCCACAAATACATGTTAGAGTCGGGCACAAGGCAAACACCAAAAGGAGACAGAAGAAAGTAAACCACCCACTTTAATACTGTATTTTCTTTCTCCTTTAGAAAAAGTTGTATAACTCTACATATATCCTTAAATAGAATGAGCTTGCTGAGTGTGGCCTCTTTCCTCTCCTGTGTCAGTATAAACTGCTGCCTAGCCCCGTATGGGAGGGTTGTGCTGTATTTTCTTGTTTCTCTATTGCTGGAAAGCTAGTTTGTCTCCCTTTCTGCCTGTAGACAGCGCTGCAGTGGACATGCTGGTGGGTAAGTGTGTGCATGTCTGTGAATATCCTTTATGTCAGTGGGTGTGTCTATGCCCTTCGTGGGCCTCAGGGATGAACAGTGATGTCTGGTACCTGCTCCATCAAGAAACAGGTAGGGAGGTTGCTGAGGAGGAGCCAGCCCTTCAGGAATTCGTGTGGTAATGGTAAGGTGTGAACATATGCCCAGAGTCCATGTGTTAGAACTCCCAGTGCAACAGGATTGGAAAGTGGGTAATAAGAGATAATCCAGCCGTTGTTGAGGGATTCGTGTCGATATCGTGGGAGTGGCTATCTTTAGAGTGAATATCTTAGATGTTCTTCTGTAGTAATAAGAGTGGCGGGGCTGCGTCCCCAGCACCTCGGCCGCCTGCTAGCTTATGCCCGAAATAACAACACACAAACTGTATTCATTTAAACACTGCTTGGCCCATTTCTATCTAGCCTCTTCTAGGCTAATTCTCACATATTAATTTAGCCCATTTCTAATCATCTGTGTGTAGCACCCCAAGGTGCGCTTACCGGGGAAGATTCTAGCCTATGTCCATCCTGGGTCGGAGCTTCATCGCTCACGTCTGCCCGGGAGATGGAGCATGGCCTCTCTGCTCCAGAGAGCAGCTGTAGAGTCTGAGCTCACTTCCTCTTCCTCCCAGCATTCTGTTCTGTTTACTCCTTCCACCTATGTTTTAACCTATGAGGGCCAGCCAAGCAGTTTCTTTATTGCTTAACCAATGAAATCAACAGATTGATATATGACACTCCCACATCATTCTTCTCCCTCATTCTCTTCCTCATGGGATGCTTTTTAGACATACTATGATGCAACCCGAAGGCCCTCTTGAAGTGTGGCCCTTGATCTTGAACTTCAGAGCCATGGGCGAAATGCATTTCTGTCCATGATAAATTATCAGTCTGTTGTATTCCATTATACAATGGACTAAGGGGACTTAGCAGGACAGATCCCAAAGACTGGCTGTCAAGACTTACCCTAGAGTGACAGTATATTCATGCCACCCTAATCACTAGCAGGCAGCTGTCCCCTTCCACAAAGTAACAGACAGTCTGGTGCACCATCTAAAGATCTCTTTTACCGACACATGGTGCTATGCTTTCCCAGTCTTGAATGATATCATAAGGGACCGGAATCTCTGCATGGCCTTGACTTTGAGGGTAGGGGCAGAAAAACCAGAAAACGTCTGCCAATTTGGTGAAGAATTTTCCTCTTTCTGTATAAATGATCTTGTCAGTGCCCTGGAACTTGTTCTGGTGGCATTAGGGGTTGATGAAGCAGTAGACCTTGGCTCACGGCTGGCGGGAGGTGGTGGGGAGAGGGAGCAGTCTTTCCTAGAATCACAAGCACAGAGGTGACAGCTGACACAGAATGAGTAAGCTCAGGCAATACAGAACCATCCAGATTTTTTGGGGGATGGCGCCCTGTGTGCTGAGACCTTGGGCAGCTTCACAGATGGCGAGATCAAGTCCCTCCACAGTTAGTGACTCTCCAGTGATGTACTGCTGGATAGGCAGCCCCAGGAAAGAGACTTTTTACAAATAGACAAAAAAGCCAAGTGTCCTCTAAATTCAATGTTGTCATTTGTTTCTTGGTTCCTGCCATGGCTTCCGAGCTATTGTATTATGGGTAAGTTCTAGGAGTGGGCAATGATGTAAACGTTTCAAATGAGTTATCTGTGGGGTCTGTGGGGGCTGGGCTACAGCTGTCCCTGAATACACAGTCTTTGGAGTCTCCATAAGACTAGGGCATAACATCTTTTGAAAATAAAAAAGTTAGAGTAATAATCCAAAACAATTAGTTTCTTTATGACATTTTCACATGCCGTTATACACTGCTCATATCTACCCTCATTGCCTCTCTATCTCCCTTCTCTCCCACAAACCCCAAAAAGTCCTTCCCTCCCTTCCTTCCTTCCTCCCTCCCTCCCTCCCTCCCTCCCTCTCTCCCTCCCTCCCTTCCTTTCTTCTTCTCTCCCTTTTTTCTCTCTCCCTTCCTCCATTTCTTCCTTCCATTGAAGAGAAATTATTTTATTTTTAAATTGTTTATTTGTGTGTATGTATTTGTGTATATCACCTTTGTGCAGGTGCTGTAGGAGGTCAGATGAAGGACTGGATTCCCTGGACCTGGAGTTGCAAGCAGCTGTGAGCTTCTTGACCTAGGTGCTAGAAACCAAACTTGGGTTCTCTGGAAAAGCAGCAAGGACTCAACCCCTGAGCTGTCTGTCTACTCCTTTTTCTTTCTTTTTGATAGTATTTCATGTAGTCTGTTCTAGCCTGGAACTTGGTATGCATTCAAGGATGACCTTGCATTTCTTTCTAAAATTAACTAATTATTATTTTTTAAATGTATGCATGTGAATGTTTTGCTTGCATGCATGTCTGTGTGTGTAGGCATCAGATCCTCTAGGACTGAAGTTAGACATGGTTATGAGGCTTCATGTGGGTTCTGGGAATTGAATCCAGGTCAACTGCTGAGCCATCTCTCCAGCCCCTGACCTTGAACTCCTGCTCCTCCTCCCTCTACCTCCCAAAGTGCTGGAGTTGCAGGTGTGTGCTACCACAGCTGGCTTCAAATCTATTTCAATCTAAGTTCTGCATATAAGAAAGAATAATATATTCATCTTTAACGATTGTTTCACTAGTAAGTTCAATAAAAATTTTAGACATGTGTTCACTTTATATTTGTATGGCTTTGATCATTTAATCCTTTGTCCATTTGCAGTAGGGAGCTTGGTATTCTAACCAGATTGGTCAGTCTTAGGCCACATTTTTCCCCTTTTATTGCACAAACTTGGGTCTTGGGTCCAGAGAAAGAAGGAAGAGTAGTGTGGTTTGGATTAGCCTTGGCGGGCTTTTGGGAAGAGGGGGCATTAATGGCAGCAAAGGGTTTATAAACGAAACCCAAATATGAAGGACAAACACAGACAATGCATTGGAACCGATTGAAAAAAGCAATTTTCCAGGGCGTAACACCCTGGAAAACCCACGACTTGTTCCGGACGCACAGTGAAGCCTCAGTAAATGCTGTGCTCAAATGTTGAGTGTTTACTTGCACGAGAGAGAGAAGAAAAACATGCTTCTTACAGCCTTTCTATTTGGTTTTGTTTGTCTGTTCTGATTTTGTTGTTGTTGTTGTTGTTGTTGTTTTTTGTCTGCTGGTCCATAGGGCTGAAGTATCTTCAGTTACAAAAATAGAGTTCAAGCCAGGTGGAAGTGGTACATGATTTTAACCCCAGCCCTCCGGGCGCAGAGGGAGGTGAATTTCTGTGAGTTTGTGGACAGCTTGGTCTACATGGCAAGTTCTAAGACAGCCAGGGCTACACAGAGACACCCTTTCTTGAAAAGTCAAAACAATTTTTCAGTATTTAAAATAATATCAGCTGTAAGACATAGTTTTCAGAGACTACATTTGACTCTAGATGAAAAGTTTAGAAAAATAATATTGACACTTACGAACTCAGGCAGTAAGGATCTATTAAGGGCTAACTCAGGGTACAGAGTGCAACCCACGACCATCTTCATCTTCCTGCCCACCCAAGGGAGATTAATTTGTAGTAAAGTCACATGACAGAATCCAGCCACAAGCGTGAGGGTGGGATAGCCATGGACTGCAGAAGGGGCAATGGACACACAGTGGTGAGTGAAAGCAGTCAGACACTGTGTGGCTCTATTTATATAACAACCCAAAGTGGGAAGGAGATCTGCAGGGCTGGGGGCCGGGCAGAGCTTCTGTCTGGGCAGTGTGGTGGCTGGGCAAGCGATTCAGGTAGCCCTGCAGTGCTATTCCCTGTCCTGGGGGCTGGGCCACTGTGTCCTCATCTTTGTGCAGATTCTCTGAACAGCAGGGCAATGGGCATTTAATACTAAATCATAATAATAACAGCAACAACAGTAACAGCAAGACCAACATGAATACTGAATAATAATATAGCTGGTTTTCACGCACAAGTCCAGCTTCAGCAAGATAGTTGGGCTCCCAGCTTGAAGACGGAGGAGGTAAGGGGGAGTGGGGAAGTGGGGGATCGGCATGGAATTCCAAATCCAAGAGAGAAAGGGAAAGGACGTAACATTTGTCCCACCTGCACAAGAATTTCCAGACTACAAACTTAGTTTTCTTTCTTCTCAGCAGCAATTTCCCCCATCTTCTCATTTATTTGAGGATACCTCTTGAATATCGCAGATCTTGCCATAGAGTGCTTCCCTGGGCAACTGCAGCTACTTAGCCCATCCTGGTGGGAATTGGGAAATTTAATCTCAGGCCAGTAAGGGCATTGTACATTTCTGTGTCATTCTGGACTTTTTGTTTCCTGTCTGTATTTTCCATTTTTCTTAATTTGCTCACTTAAAAAATTAAAATGTTCTTTACTGTCCTTACTCATTCCTGATATAGGAAAGCAGAGATGTGTATTATGTTTCTTGGGACCAGCAGGTGCCCGCTTGTTAGTGAAAACATACGATGTGTATGCTTTGAAGTGGGTTTGAAGACGTACAATGTGTATGCTTCTGAAGGAGATGGAATATGAATAAACTTTAGTACAGAGAAAGTTATTTTCTATAGAGAAACTGTCCTCTCTCTCTCTCTCTCTCTCTCTCTCTCTCTCTCTCTCTCTCTCTCTCTCTCTCTCTGTGTGTGTGTGTGTGTGTGTGTGTGTGTGTGTGTGTGTGCGTGTGTGTGTGCTATTTCCAATGATATCTCAGAGGATTAATAAGAAAATTAGAAAGGGAGGAATGAGAAATACTGAGGGAGGAAAAGCTGGGCTGGCCTGGTACACAGAAGGTACCTAGTGACACTGGCCAGCAAGGACCCAAGTCACAGAAAGCATGGAGGTGTTCTCTCAGCCTCTTACTCTAGAGAGCTGATATCAGGAGACCTGAGTTCAAACCCCCTCTCTTCCATTTACTTGTGTATCTTAGGACAAATTACTTGTATTTTCAGATCATGGTCCAGCAGGGGTCTCACACAGCATCATATGGGTCTTGAGTATCCCCTGCAGCATCTGTAGCCTGTGGCACCTCTGCTGGAGTGGCCAATGGGAAGGGCGATCCTGCCCTGCCTCTCTTTTGTGCCCTGGCCTTACCTCCAGGAGTTTCTGGCAATTCCTGGGAGTTCCAGAAAGTCTTTAGCCACATGTTTTCATCTATGACACCCAGAAAAGGGAATGTCAGAACCCAGCACCAAGGGAGTTGGGGGCACTTCCTATTTGCCAGGCCCTAGAAGAACTGTTCCAGTGTACCTGGCAGTCATTCCTATTTCTTTAATTACAATAGGAAATATTAAACTCTATGTACTTGCGGGGTGCTATGGGCTCTTTTGATTACTAGTCATTTTAAGCTGTCTGTGATGAACTTAAAACGCTGCTGTAAGAAGCCGTTTCCTGGAACATGTACCCTGAATGTCACATTTTGCAGGAACAATTTCTATCCTAGCTGGAGCAGTTGACTGTCTTTAGGTGGGGAGGTGGAAGGCTGTCTGGTGGGCAAAGAAAGCTCATGAATTCAGTCTAGCTTTTAGGAGCTGTTTTCCCAGTGTCTATGTGTGGACTGTCAGCTTGGCCCTTTTTAGTGCTGTGTGTGTGCAGTTTCAAAGTCAGACACAAACCAGGACTGGTTGTGCATGCCTGTAGTCCAGCTACCCAGGATGCTGGTGCCAGAGGATCACAAGTCTGAGGCCGGCATGGGCTACACAAGAGTTTGAGGATAGTTTAGGTGGATTAGTGAGATCCTATATCAAACATTTAACAAGATTTAAAAAGAGGGTCTGGGGATGCAGTTCAGTGACAGAATGTTTGCCTAATATATACAACTTCAGGTTTGAGCCCCAGAACTATGGGTGGGGTTGGAGGAAGGCACAAACTGGTCTCCGCATAAACTTCCCGTAACTTGGACTCTCGAAGGAATGCTTGCCCAACGGCACAGCCAGGAGCTTCCTTCCATCCAGCCTTGCTTTTGTCAAAGCCTGTTGGGAGCGTCACTGCTTAGGGTCCTGGCAGCAGGGTCCAGGTCCCTTCTGACAAGGATACTGCTTACCTGTCCAGGTTCCTTCCTAGCCACTCTCCATCCTCACTCTGTGCCTTGCCCAACATAGACATCGGAACAGCCCCTTTGGAGACTTCTCCTGGCCTCATTTTCCCCTTGGGCTGGAGGAATAGATCTCTGGTCTAGCAAGTGAGGTTTTCTTGTAGGTGCAGCTGTCTCCCAGGCCTGCTTCTCCAAGGCAGGGACCAAGTACAGTTCAAGACCAAGTCTTCAACTGGGTCTTTAATAAAGAACTGTGGCTTTCTTGAGAGAATGGGAAATAAAATTGGGAAGTAACGACCATGCACAGTGCCTCTAATCCCAGCATTTGGGAGGCAGAGGCAGGAGGATCTCTGTGAGTTCTTGAGGTCAGCCTGGTCTACAGAGTGAGACCCTTTGCAAAATCACTAACTATGCAAAATCACTAACTAATTAAAATTAACCAATAACTAAATGAACAAGTTACAGTTCATGGGCAACCAGCAAAGCCAGGGTTGGGCAGAATGTCATCATCATCCTCACCAGACTTGGCTGCCGGCTGCATACAGAATACCTTTCTCATTTTAATATTCTCAGACTTAGAGAAAAGCCACCAATCAGATCAGTACGAAGAATTCAGATACACCCTCCACGCAGCTTCCTCCAATGTCAACAACATATCATAAAACCTGGAAGCTAGCAGGGTATTTTGTGTGACTCTCACCAGTTTTTCTAGAATGCCCTTTTCCTGTTCCAGAATCACAAGTCCCTCACAGCGGTTGTGTTTCTTCAGGCTGCTCCACTTTCTGACAGCTCCTCCTTCGTCCCTTGTGATCATGGCCTTGACTCCTCTGATAAGTGTTACTCACTTTTACAGACGCTTTTTAATCTATTTATTTCCCAATTCCTGGTTGGCTTCCAGATGACTGAAATTTCCGGAAGTTTGCCGTTAAGGCAAGCTCTGGATAAGAGCTCTTTTTTCTTCTCTCCTCTCCTTCCTCTTGCTTCCCTTGGGATTTTCTAGGACAAGCGTCAGAGAGAAACACATCAGAAGGAGGTGATTAGTATTTCTTCACCTTGGCCATTTGTTCCTGGTCCAGCAGACTCTCGCCACATCTGCGGTTGATTACACAATTAGCCACGCACAATGACCTTGTGATGGACATGGACGCCTTCTTTTCCACCCCTTGTCATGCCTATCTTTCTCCGTTATTTTCCTTGTTCCCCTTGGTAACAGACCGGAGGGAGTGGGTCAGACTGGCAGGCAAGGAGCACATGCTCCCCAGGGGTCCTGCACTAAGACACTTGCCAGGCCTGATGTGGAGGTGGGTGCTGGATTAGAAGGGAGGAACTCTGTGTGCTGAGTCATATGTTGAGCTTCTGAAACTTCAACTCCCCCACCCCTGCCCAGAGACATACCTCCTCCAACAAGGCAACACCTATGCCGACAAGGCCACACCTCCTAATAGTGCCACTCCCTAGGAGCCTATGGGGCCCATTTTCATTCGAACCACCACAACTTGTGTATGCTATCATATCATCTGCAAATAAAGATATTTGCCTTTTTCTTTTCTAGCTTGTATCCCTTTGATTTCCTCCAGTTGTCTTAATGCTCTAGCTAAGACTTTAAATACCATATTGCATCGGTATGGACATCCTTGATTCCTGATTTTAGTGGGAATACTTTGAACTTCTTTCCATTGAAGTTGATGTTGGCTGTGGGTTTGTAAACACCTTTATTATATTGAGGTATATCCCTTGTGTCCCTAATTTTTCTGGAACTATTATCATGAAAGGGTGTTGGACTTTTCAAAGGCCTTTTCTCTATTTGAGATGACCATGTGTTTTTTTTTCAGTTTGTTTATATGATGGATTACATGTATTAATTTCTATATGTTGAACCACTGCAGGGTCTCTGGAATAAAGCCTACTTGATCATGGTGGATGGTCTTTTTGATTTATTCTTGAATTTAGTCTGTAAGTATTTTATTGAGAATTTTTGTATCTATGTTCTTAAAGGACTGTTATTTTATTGTTATTGTGAGTGTGTGTGCACTGCATGTGCGCCCACACACGTGTGTGTGTGTGTGTGTTTCCATTCCTTTGACTTTGCTCATCTGGGATTCTTTTTTCCCCTGTGTGTTCTTGGATGTAGTAAATGTAATAAGGTTGGAGTTCACCTTGTAATACCTTCTGTAGAGCTGCATTTATAGATAGATACTACTTAAATTTGGTTTTAGCATTTAATATTTTATTTTCTTCATCTAAGGTAATTATAAATCTGGACTGGCATCTGCAGTCTCTTAGAGTCAATAGCACATCTGTCTAGGCCCCTCTGACTTTTCAAGTTTCCTTTAAGAAGTCAGATGTAATTCTAATAGGTCTGCCTTTATATGTTATTTGGATTTTTTTCCCTTGAAGCTCTTAATATTCTTTCTTTGTTCCATATGTTTAGTGTTTTGATCAGTACGTACTGAGGGGACTTTCTTTTCTGCTCTAGTCTGTATTGGTGTTCTGTATGCTTCTTGTACTTTGATAGTCATCTCTTCCTTTAGATTAGAAAAATTTTCTTCTATGACTTTGCTGAAAATATTTTCTGTGCCTTTGACCTGGATTTCTTCTCTTTCTATTTCTATTATTTTTATATTTGGTCTCTTCATAGTGTTCCAGATTTCCTGAATGTTTTGTGCCAGGAGTATTTTAGATTTACCATTTTCTTTGACTGATGTATCCATTTCTTCTATTGTGTTTTAAATGCCTGAGATTCTCTCTTCTGTCTTTTGTATTCTGTTGGTAAAGCTTGCCTCTGTGGTTTCTGCTTGAGTTCCTAAAATTTTCAGTTCTGGATTTCTTTTAGTTTGGATTTTCTTTATTGATCATATTTCCACTTTCAGGTCTTGAACAATTTTATTCATTTCCTTCCACTGTTTATGTTTTCATAGAGTTCTTTAAGGGATTTATTCATTTCCCCTTTAAGGACCTTTATCATATTTATAAAGGCTCTTTTAAGGTATTTTTCTCATGCTTCAGCATGTTTAAATATCCCAGGCCTGCTGTGGTAGGGTTGCTGGGCTCTAGCGGAAATACGGTCCAGCTGTTAGTACGCTGATATCTAGGCATCTGGGGTTGGAAGGATTGTAATTCTAGATGCTGGTGTATTGTCTTTATCAGTTGGGTGTTTTGTTCCTTGCTTTCTGTTTCCTCTCTGGTTTTTAGGAGAGTGGGGTGGCTGTGGGTTGCCTGGCAGGAACATATTCTGGTGTCTTCTTAGATGTGAACACTGGGGTTTCAGGTAAATGTGTTTCTGGGTCCTGAGATTTAGGAATAAGCTAGGGGCAGTCGTGTCTCACATGTTACTTCACAAATTGAGTCACGTGATCAAGGTGGGCATTGGGGTGTCAGGGATATGTAATCTTGCTACAGAAAACAGAAGTGAGTGACTATTTGGACCAAAAACACAGCCTACCTTATGTTTGAGGGAGGCAGAGAGCTTACTACAGCTGGAATATGTGTCATGAGGGTAGACACAACAGTAGAGACAAAATGTTAAGGAGCAGTGGAGATATGTGAATCTTGGTTACTGGGCTGAGGGTTTGGGCTCCATTGATGGGTAGTATTTGTTGAGTTTTCAGAGAATGAATGCAAGGTATCATTTTCACATTGGAAGATGCATCAGAGTAGCAGCATGACTTGGAAGGTGTAGTGCCCAGGGAAAGGGAAATGATTGGGAAGTTTGGGGAATACCGTAGTTTGGATATGGTTTGAGTTTGTGTTCTAAATGTTCGTTTACTGGAAACTAGGTTCCCAGTATGGAACTTTCAATAGGTGGTGTGACCGGAAGATGATTAAGTCACTACAGGTAACCTTCAGGAATGATTAGTGGAGACTCCTGGTCAGGTCTTAGGAGGGTGGTTACTGGTAAAGCACCACCACCCCCATACACTCAGCCCCTTGGGCTCGCAGCTCCTTCCCATTCTGCTTCTTTGTTGCATTGTGACTCAGCAGTGGGTCCCCTACAAGAGGCCAAGACATGGCTACTTAATCTTGAACTTACAGACTTCTAAACGTTAGACCTAAAATAAAACATCAAAAATCACATTACCCAGCCCTAGGTGTTTTGTTATAGTAATAGATAATGGGACAAAACACCACAGAAGAGATGAGGAAGAGGGCTGACCTAAAGCTGGGCCAGTAGGGAAGAAGAGGGAGCAGGATCAAAGGGATTGGCTAGCTTGTCATTCGACAGGTGTTTTAGAAAGAATAGACAAATAAGTCAGTATGCCCAAACCTTGTGCACCGCTGAAGTAACCAGGGTCACCTCGACAAGAAGACAGGTCCTGGACAAATCTCTTTCTGCTCTTAAAACGTTTGTTGATTTTTAAAGTGTGTTTTGTAACTGACATAGAATCTAGAAATCCTGATCTGATCCCTATAGCTCAGTGGTCCTCAACCTTCCTAAAGCTGCGACCCTTTAATACAGTTCCTCATGTTGTGGTGACCTCCAGCCACAAAATTATTCCATTGCTACAAAATTACAACTGTAGTTTTGCTATTGTTATGAGTCATAATGTAAATATCTAATATGCAAGATATCTGATACGCGACCCCTGTGGGGTCATGACCACCTTTGTCCTTTCAGAGTGTTGTAGAAACAGAATCAGGCAGGATGTGGGTTCCTGACCCTCTGTTCTTTCCTATAGCATAATGCATTTGAGATTCGCTTAAACTGTTATATCACTGTGTCTTCCTTTCTATTGTTTGACAGTGCTTCTTCCTATGGAGAGGCCGGATGTCATTCATTAGCTTGTTTTTTTCTCTGTGGGCTCTATAATAAGATACTGCAGAGTGGATAGCGTATAAACAATAGGGTTTTGTTTCTCCCAGATCTGTCTGTAGGCTAGGAGGTCCAGGATCAGTGTGTCAGCAGATTTGATGTCAGCTAAGATACTGCTTCCTGGCCCATGGGTAACACCTTTTACTAAGCATGACGGACAAGCATAGAATCCCAGTGTTCAGGAGCTTGAGGCAGGAGGATCAGGAGAGTTCAAGGCTAGATGAGCTACGCAGACCCCGTCTAAACAGAGTGAAAGGGATTGCTAATCCACTCGAGTGCTTATTGGGATTCCCGGGTCTTAAGTATCTGCTTTATGAGAACTGCCAACTTGTTTTCTAAAATGACCGTCAGCAATGAGTCAGAGTTCCAGGGCTCCGTATCTTCAACAGGACTAGACATCATCATGTTCTTTTCCCTCCCTGTCTTAACAGGTACACAGTGGCATCTTTAGTGTGCACTTCCGTGATGACTAACAGTCCTCAGTAACTTCCGGGGGTCTCATTTGCCCCATCAAGCTCCTTCTGTGTCTGTTTAATTATTTCCTGCTGCTAAAGTGACCTTTTCTTTTTCTTACTGTTGAGTTCAGGCGCTGCTCCATAGATTCTGGATATATTCGACAGATACCCATCAGTCAGTGGCTTGCTTCCTAGTCTTTTGTAAAACAAACTTCTATTTTTTTTATTTTAATGAAGCTCCTCTTAATTCATTTTCTTTTCTTTAAGGATTGAGTACTGTGGTTTCTGAAAACTCTGCCTCACCTTGATCATAAAGATTTCACCCACATTATCTTCTAAAAGTTTTTAAGGCTTTTTTATACTTCACATGTCGGGTTCTGATTCTCTTTTCTTTTGAATCGATTTCTGTATCAAATAGAGCACAGCAGCTAAAAGCGTTTCCTGTACAGGGGTGCCCATTCACTGAAAGACTGTTCATTCTCTCTTATTTTCTTCACTTTTGCCAACATCCCATTGAACAGGTTTGTGTGACTCTGTTATTTCTGAACTCTCTGTTATGTTACACACAGATAGATACATAGGAGTTGATGATTACAGCTTTTTAAAATTACATTTATTTATTTATTGGTGTGTGTGTGTATGAGAGAGAGAGAGAGAGAGAGAGAGAGAGAGAGAGAGAGAGAGAGAGAGAGAGAGAGAGAATGTGCGTGCGTGGCACACATATGGAGATCAGAAGATAACTTTGGGAGATAGTTCTCCCCTTCCACCCAGTAGTACCCAGAGAGAAAAGTCAGGCCATCTGGCTTAGTGGCGAGTGCCTTGTCCCATTGAGCCACCTGCCAACCCTGATGAGAACCAGATAATTCAAGTCCATCAACTGCTCTTTTCAAAGTCGTTTGCCTTTCCTAGGTTCTTTACATTTCCAAATGTGAATGTTAGAATCAACCTAGAAACGCTAAAGATGTCTCTATTTCTTTTTTGTGCATATGTCTACTTGTATATAGGTTGTAGGTGCCCATAGAGGCCAGAAGAGAGTGTCAGGTCCCCTGGGGCTGGAGTTACAGGCATCTGTGAGCCACCTGATGTGGGTGCTAGGAACCAAACTCTGGTCTTTTGGCAGAACAGCACCCATTCTTAATTCCTAAGCCATTTCTCCAGTCCCAGCCTGGCAATGTCAGAAGTCTGTTAGAATTCTGACAGGGATTTGATTGAATCTGTACATCAACTTGGAGTTAATTTGCATTTTAATTATTTTGGGCCTTCCTTATTTATGAACATGGTATACTATTGTTCATTTATTTGTGTCCTGTTTCATTCTTTCATTGTTACTTTATAATTTTGAGCAGATAGATTTTGCGTATATCTTCTGTTTGTAAATCTCTAGAATTCCACTTTATAAAATATGTCCTTTCATTCTTAACACACCATCTCTTCTGGCCCAGCACCTGTCTCTCTCTCTTGGGGAGTCTCACTCACTACAGAGCACGTTCTTTAGAATGCTTACTGCAAAGGGAAATAGCAATGTTTGCACAGATGTAGGAGCTTGTGACATCGATGGCTGCTATTTGGGAGAATTATTTCAGTTTTTAGTTTGCAGAGTCACAGGTGTAGGGCAGTTCGAAAGTCAGCAACAGAGATTGGAACCAGGGAGGTGGTTTCCCTGTAATCCCGGCAACTGGGAGGCCGAAGCAGGAAGACCATGAGTTTGAGATTAGATGGGGCTGCACCGAGCATTCAGGTCAGTTTGGGATATAGAATGAGAGCTTGTTAAGAGGAAGGGGAGGGAGGAAGAGAACAGTTACAAAAAAAAAAAAACTATCTTAAATAAGATGGGGAAAATTTTTACTTAATTTTGTTTTCCTGCCCTCCTCCCTTCTGGTCAATGCTGAGTGTCTTAGCTGTTGTTCTGCTGCTGTGAAGACGCACTGTGATCAAGGTAACTTACAAAGAAAAGCAGTTAATTGAGGGCTTGCTTAGTTTTAGACAGCAAGTCCATACTGTCATGGTGGGAACATGGTAACAGGCAGGCAAGCATGTCACTAAAGCAGCAGCTGATACCCAAGCATGTGACACACACACACACACACACACACACACACACACACACACACACACACACACACAGAGAGAGAGAGAGAGAGAGAGAGAGAGAGAGAGAGAGAGAGAGAGAGAGACCTGGCCTGGTATGGGCTCTTGAAACCTCAAAGCCCACCCCTAGTGACAAGCCTACACCCCTAGTGACAAGCCTACACCCCTACCAGCAAGGCCACACATCCTAATCTTTCCCAAACAGTTCAACTAACTGTGTACCGTGCATTTAAATATATGAGCCTATGGGAGCCTATGGGGTCCATTCCCGTTCAAACCACCACATTCCACTCCCTGGCCCTCAGAGGCTTGTAGCCATATCATGTGATAGGCGTCCATTCCAGCTTCAAAATCCTCATGAGTCTTTGATTCTCAAGACTGTAGAAGTCCAAAGTCTCTTCTGCCTCTCAAAGCAATCTCTTAATTGTAACCCCCTGGAAGCAAAAGCCAGTCACATGCCTCCAACCTCCGACGGTGCAGAACATACAGTATCACCCCCAAAAGGAGGAAAGGGGGCCTTAGGAGGGAAGACTGAACTTCAGCAGGTTCGCGGCCTGGATAGCCAGGCCGATGTTAAGGACTGAGATGGCTCTTCAGATCCCACGCTCCCTCCAGCTGTGTTGACTGGAACATGTTTCTCTCTTGGGCTGGTTCCATGCCCATTTGCTGCTCTCGTCAGCAGACATCATGGCTCTGGCACGTCCAACGCTGGGTGCCCTCCAACACAATCCAGGCTTCACTTACACAGCTCGAGGCGATGGCCTCTCTGGGCCTTCATGCAGGGACTCCCCTGCCATATTCCTGGCCTCAGCTGCTTTCCTTGGTTGGAAGGGTCCACAACTCAATCCATTTACAAAGCCAGAACGACGTGGGCAAAACTGCCAAGTTCTGCTGCCTGCTGGGGCTGGATGCCTTTTTTTTTAAATTGAAAATAGATTTTTTTTCATACAATATATTCTGACTATAGTTTCCTCTTCCTTACTCCTCCCAGATCCTCTTACCCATCCAACTCTGTAACTTCTTTCTCTCTCTCTTTAGGAAAAAAAAACCCCTAAACCAAACCAAAAGAAACACCAAGCAAGCCAGAATAGAACAAAACAGAGGAAAAACCTAAAGTAAAAATAAGGAAAAAGCATAAGAAGCCTGTGTATGCACACACACACACTCACACATATACACATGCACACACACTCACACATATACACATGTACACACACAGTCACACATATACACAGGCACACACACACTCACACGTACACACATATACACAGGCACACTCACACACATACAACCCCAATAAAAACACAAAGTTGGAAACCATAATTTATAAGTGAAGGATCATAAAGTAGAATATGCCCAGACAGAGCATTGGGAGACAAAAAAAAAAATCTTCAAAAACACCATTGAGTTCATTTTGAGTTGGTCATCTACTGCCAGGCACGAGGCCTGCCCTTAAATGTCGTTTATATACCAAATGAGACTTCATTGGAGATAGCTTCTTGGTTAGGGATGGGGGCTCATGTCTACTCGCCCCCCCCACTGTGCTGGGACCCTGTCTGGCTTGGACCTGTGCATGCCGTCACAGTCTCTCTGAGTTCATATGTGCACCAGTCCTATCATGTCTAGAAGATCTTGTTTCTTGGTGTCCTACGTTCCTACTTGCTCTTCTAATCCTTTTGCCTCTACTTCCTCAAAGTTCCTTGAGCCCTGGGGGGAGAGGTTTGATGATGACATCCCATTTAGAACTGAAGACTCTCATTCTCTGCACATTGGCTGGTTGCGGGTTTCTGTATTTGTTCCCATACACTCCTGGTGGAAGATTCTCTGATGATGGCTGAAAAAAACCCCACTGATCAACTGGTATAGCAGAATGTCATTAGTAGTCATTTTATTGCCAGATCCCTTTAGCAGAACAATAGTGTTTGCTTTTTCCCTAGATCAATGACCTATCTAGCCCTAGGTTCTTGGCTACCTAAGAGTAATGTCAGAATGGGTTCATCTCGTGGAGTGGGTCTTAAATCCAATCAGATACTGATTGATTACTCCTATAAATTTTGTGCTACTATTGCAGCAGCAAATCATATAGGCAGGTCACCACAGAGACGGAAGGGTTTACAGCTGGGTTGGCATTTACGTTTCTCCTCCAGTAGATGCAGACTGCCTTCGGGTACCATGAACACTATTCAGTAAGAGTGAAGGCTCTAGTTGGGCACCAGATCAGCTTCTCTGCGTTCAGTGGGATTTATAGGTCTTGTCTTCAGCAATGGGACCTTACCATCAGCTTGTAGAGGGCAACTTAAAGCCTTGGGAATAGCCTGAGTTGTTTGAGGGTTTCCATGGGGTCTTTTTGAACAACAACTCAATTAGATGTAATGCCTTCCTGGCTCTGGAGGTTTTACTTGGTGGCAAGAGATATCTAGTTGGGGCTTAGTCTCCCCATTGTTTGATGACTCCATTTATATTGTTTTCACTTATGAATACACACACTCACACGCACACACACACAACTACAACATACTCTCACACACATTCTCACACACTACACACACTCACACACTCACACACACACTTGTTTTTCTGAGATAGGGTTTCTCTGTCTAACAGTCCTGGATGTCCTGGAACTCGCTCTGTAGACCAGGCTGGCCTCGAACTCACAGAGATCCACCTGCCTCTGCCTCCTGAGTTTTGGGATTAAAGGTGTGCGCCACCACCGCCCAGCCCATTTATGAATATATTTTAAGAAGTGTCTGCTGGAGAAGATTTCCATATGGCCCCTCAGATGACCCTTAGTCTTAGCTGCCCCTCCTCATATTCCCTCCCTCAGCTCCCCCTTTCCTCTCCTTCTCTGTTTAATCCTCCCAATCTAGTCTCCCCCGATCCATCTCTCTATAACTATGTATTTTATTTCTCCTCCTCAGGAAATTGTGCCCCCATTCCCTTACTTTGTACCCAACTTCTTTAATTATATAGATTGTGGTATGCCTACCAAAGGCATCAGGGTAATTGTGGCATGGCCTTGTAAAAAGAATTGGTAACGTTTTTTTCTGTTTCTGTTTTGTGGGATAATTGGGGGAGTATTGGTATTAATATTGGTATTAATTCTTCTTTGAAGGTCTGGTAGAATTCCTCACTGAATTCATCTGTCCCTGGGCTTGCTTTTTTTTTTGTTTTGGTTGAGAGACTTTTAATTAGTGCTTTTACTTCACTAGGGATTTTGGGTCTGTTTATGTCATTTATCTGGTCATTGAAACTGTATGAAAGTCCCCAACTAAATGCCTTTTTTATATAAAAAATAAATTTCTTAAAAATATTATATAACTGAAAACATAATTTTTTTAATAAGAGTTGTCTTGGTCGTGCCTTGCTCCTCATAGCAACAGGACGGTGACGGGACTGGAGTATGGTTGTGATGGGCCCGCCCCTCTGTTTGTTGGAGGAGTGGAGTCTTTGGGACTTTGGACTACAAAAGCTGTTGGGCACTGTAAACAGGGATCAATGGGCCATCCAGGTAGGTGCTTGGAAGCCAGCAGGGAGGTGGTTTGAACTGTGGGGGCCTAGCTCGAGAGTTGAAAACTCAGCTACCTGGAAGAGACATAAAATCAGAATCTCAGGCGTTGAAGACAACGTGGAAGAAATGGATACCTTGGTTGAGGAAAACGTTAAATCTAAAACATTCAGTCATAAAACATCCACAACATCTGGGGCATAATAGGGATCTCATTCCCAGATGAGGAAATTTGAGTGACTTAGAGGGATTGGAAGCACCTCTGCTGGAGAGGGGTTCACTGAGTCACACTCAGAGCTGCTGACTTCTGTCGCTCACCAGCTCACCCGGCCTGGGGCCAAGGCCTTTTCCAGACACAGGCTCCTGGAGCTAAAATGAAAAAAAGGCCCTGTCAAACCAGGAAGAGTTTGTCACCTCACAAAGCTGTATCCTGCTGGGCCACAGAATGGGCTCTGCTGGCCTAGCTAGATATGACCCGAGCTGTGGTATGTGGTACCCTAGGCAGCACATTGCCTAATTGCCGCCCGGAGCTATGTACCTATAGGTTAGATACACTGTTCAGAGGCCCTTCCTTCCTTAAGTTCTGCCATTGTATCTGGTTTCTTTGTATAGACTCATATCCTGTGCAGTGCCTCACACGGAAACAAACCCCGTGTTCAGCACAGCTTCCAGGGTAATGTGTTAACCATCACCCCCCCACCCCCGCATCATGACTCATACACATTGTAAGTGAGCTGCACCAGAGTGCGGGTTACACATGAAAATTGCAAAAAAGGCTGGTGCACACACGGGTTTCCCAGACAACGCAGGTGTCTGAGGGAGACTCACACCAATTGTTTCTTTTATATCCCTGGACAAAGAAGGAACATTAGGCATTTTATCCATCACAGAATTATTTGGGGTGAAGGGTATTGCCTCCTTGGAAAGCCAGCTTTTCCCTCCCATTGGCCCTGAAAATTGCTGGGAATTCAGGGGTAAAGAACTCCAGACAGGAAGAAATTGAAGCCCCACAGATAAAGTTCAAAGAAATTTTCGGAAGTGAACAAGAAGTTGACCCTCCAGAAACAGTTTGTCTGGGGTCCAAAGTATTGACTTCAAAAGCAGTTAAGTAGCAGAGAACAGGGGCTCGCCTGTGATACCAGCACTCAGGAGGGAGGTAGAGGCTGGAGGGTCTGAAATTTGTACCTGGGCTCCTTGGTGATATCTTGTCTCAAAACAGAATCAAACAGGCAAGGAAAGTGCGGGCATATTCTTTGGGACCAAGATGTCTGTCCACCTGCAGGAAAGAGCCCACTTCTTTGCTGAATGCAAATGGTGTTGAATAGACTCTATCCTTCCAAAACAAAAACAAAGCCCACACAACTTAGTTTACTTTAAAAATTCTGTTGCATCAGTAGCAAAGTCAGAAAAAATTGCTTTGAAACAAAGTCTTTCAATATTTAAAAACAATGGAGAAAAACTGATCAATTCACGGCTTTGTAGTTACTCGAACTAACATGAAAATGTTTCTCTGGTTCTAAGAATGCATGTTGATAATAGAAAACTCAGAAAATGCTTGGAATGCTTGAAATGTCCTAACCTGGGGGTGGATGCTCACCAGGAAAACCATGGGGCCTGAGTATACTCCATTTTGAATTCAATTTAAGTCCACCTCATTGTTTGTAACGGCTACTGTTTTTCTGTTTTGTTAGATATATTAATTTTATCTTATGTGTATAAACCTTGATCCCACATGTATATATATGCAGCATGGTATGTGCCTGATGCTCACGGAGATCAGAAGAAGATGTCAGATCTCCTGGAATTGGAGTGACAGACAGTGGTGAGCTGCCAGGTGGGACCCAAAGCCAGGTCCTCTGAAAGGGGGACGGGTACTTTGAATTGCTGAGCCATCTCACCAACCTCTGCTCACGTGGCTCTAGGCTCCTCTACAGCCTACCCAACCAACCTCTTAGCGCTGAACATCGACTCTGTTTCCAGTTTTGCTTTGTAAATGGTGCTGCATGTAGTATCAATACAATATCGATACATCCGGTACATGTCTCTTGGGGCGATCCTCAGAAGGGACATTTGCTGGATGGCTTGGGACTTTGGTTTTGGGAGTCAGAGGCTCCATGAGCCACCTGGAGGACAGCAGAATTTGTAAGGAATTTTGATCTGCAATGTCATAGAACAAGGACCTGCAAGAACTTGACTATTTCTGGGCCCAGTGGAACCCTTCAGACTCACTTGGAGCGCGTGGGCGCTCGCGCACGCGCGTGTGTGTATGTGTGTGTGTTGGGTGTGGGGCACACTGACACACATTCCCCAAGGGTGGGGGAGAGATGATAGGGTAGATTAGGGTGATGGGGTGCACTGAGACACACATAGACTCAAGCACATTGGGTTGCTGGAAACTGCACGAACCCTAACTCTAGGTAGAGCACGGGAGCGTTTCCAGATGAGAGCCTATCGAGGTTGTTCTGCTAGTCCTGGAGTTTATTCTTTTAAATACAACTTCTCTGTCGAAGCAAGGAACTCCCAGGGCCTACTATCTGCACGAGGGTGGCTGAAGTTGGGAATCCTGGTTAGGACCCAGCATTTGTAAATGCAGCGCGCCCCCTAGTGGTAATTTCCTGATTTCCCAATGGCCAGAGCAGCGGTGCTTCCTGGCACAGCCTCCAGTTCCCCGGTAGGAAAGAAGCCAGGACGCAGGCTCTAGCCCCAACTTCTGGCCTCATCGCACTGCCCTTTGGGCCTCACCTGAAATGAAGGTCGCGGGGCCATCATGATTTGGTCCCGGAGAGTAGCTGTCGCTCCTCTATACTCAGACTGGAAGTCCAGGGTTGCCTGAGGAGGCAGTCAGCCGACTCCAGACAGCACTGGGTTTGGATCCTACCATGTCATCCAACAAATCTCGGGCCTCAAAGTGGGCCTTTGGCCTTCGTGGCGACCACTTGTGACTCAGGGTGAATAGGAACCAAGCAGAGGAGTTGGCTGGAATGGCCAAGAGAGTCGGATCCTGGTGGAGGACTTCAGCCAGAGGAGACTGGGGACTAGGGTGACTTTAGGGAGAGTAGTTCTCCTCCTCCTCTTCATCTTACTCCTCCTCCTTCCTTCTCCTCCTCCTCCTCCTCCTCCTCACTTCTTCCCCTTCTCCCCCCTCCTCCTTCTTTTTCTCTGTGTAACAGCCTGGTTTGTAGACCAGGCTGGCCTTGAACACACAGAGATCCGCCTGCCTCTACCTCCCAAGTGCTGGGATTAAAGGTGTGTGCCACCACTGCCTGGCTGGGAGAACTTCTTGGAAAAGAAGGTAGGGACCGATCTCATGGAAGACTGGTTTGGAGCAAAGGCACTATCCTGACAAGTAGGAACACTGCGCCAGAGGAGGTGACATCCACGGGGGCAGCAGAACGCAGAGCACCTCTCCTGCGAAAGGAATGAGGTTACCAGCAATCCTGGAAGTAAATGCCAACCTCACAGCAACCAGGAACTAGCTAGTCAAGAGGGACGGTGAGCGTTGTGGCGTTGTAACTTGGCTCCCTGAACCTCGGAGCGCTGCAGCTGACAGCACCACCTCTGGGAGAATACTGGAAGCCACAGAGAGAACAGCACGGGGGCCATGCCTCTCCAAAGCCTGTTCCCTGGGGACTCACCGAGCTCTCGGGGGAGGGGGCTTCTCTGGACAGTCTCTCTTTCAAGGCCTTGCTCATCTGACATGATTTGAAGAAACTCACGAACAGCTTTCTGCCCTTTGAGCTTGTTAGAGACAGTTCCCACCAGCGGTAGCTGTTTAACATGAAAGGTGTCTTGGCCAAAGCCAGCACGGAGCTGACCAATCCTGCACAAGTTGAGGGGGAAACTTTTCTGTAGCAGGTTTTGACAAGCGCAGGCATATTCTTTGGAACCGAGATGCCCCATGTGCTCAGGGCTGTCCATCTGCCCAGGGAAGAGCCTGGTTCTTTGTGGAATGCAAATGGTGTTGAAGCCCCCTGCCCCTAGCCAAG
This sequence comes from Microtus pennsylvanicus, assembly GCF_037038515.1. Taxonomy (NCBI): domain Eukaryota; kingdom Metazoa; phylum Chordata; class Mammalia; order Rodentia; family Cricetidae; genus Microtus; species Microtus pennsylvanicus. Next base: position 104,439,769 of record NC_134584.1, on the reverse strand, counting down.
CATCAGCCCTGACTTCTGCAGACGGGAGGTATGGGGGTAGGGCATGCACAGAGCACGGGGGTGGAGCGGAGCTGAGTGACAGAAAGCCAAACTGGATCTCCCTCACCTTCTGTCACAGTTAAATTTCTTTTTAAAAGAGCAGACTTACTTTAATTTTGTGTGCACAGGCACACACACACTTGAGGACAGGTGCTCTCCAAGACCAGCAGAGGGTATCAGGTGCCCTGGAGCTAGAGTAGTTGTGAGCTGCCCAGCATGGGTGCTGGAAACAGAATTTGGGTCTTGTGCAAGAATAGTATACTCCTTTAACCAATAAGCCACTTATCTGGGCCCATAATTCATTTTCTTTATGACTCACAGGTCCCCTTGCCCTCTGAGGTCCTCTGATGAGTCTGGTACCAGGTATATATATGTATATATGTGTGTGCATGTGACCATGTATGTGTGCATGTGACCATGAATGCATGCATGTGACCATGTATGTGTGCATGTGACCATGTGTGTGCATGTGACCATGTATGCGTGCATGTGACCATGTGTGTGCATGTGACCATGTATGCGTGCATGTGACCATGTATGCGTGCATGTGACCATGTATGTGTGCATGTGACCATGTGTTTGTGTGCATTGCATGTGTTTTATATGTGCTCGCTCGGCTCTAGACATGGAAGAGTTTCAAGATGTCTTTATTTAGTTATAAAAAGATACAGTACATCTCGTGCACCGGGGTGACTAGTACATACTCACTATCCCTCCTTATAGCAATGACTACAACAGGAAATACAAACTTACAGGGATTGTTTATCCAACTAAAAAAAAACCTGAATTAAAATTGCTAACCTAAATAGCAACTTGCTTATTATGCAAAAACTTTAGTCTACATTTGTGAGAACTAGAAACTAGTAAGTATTATTAGTAAAAAAAATTAAGAAAAACGAATTATTGGTTAAACAAACATTGTGCTATCTACAATCCCCTGCAGAGAGGCCTTGTTGGGGAAGAGATCCACAGTGGAGGATGAGCTGAAGGTACATTTCTTCCTTGCCTGGACCTCTTTGTGTCTGGACGCCCCCTCCTCCAGCTGTGACTTCAGTGGAAAGTTGCTCAAATCCCTCCAAGGGAGAGATGCAGAGATACCACTGGTCCTGGGCAAGCCAGGAGCCTTGCATTCTGCAGGGCGTGCTCGGGCGTCGTTCCCTGAGATGGTGGCTTGTGACACGGTTGTGTTTGAGTTGGGGCACTAGCCAGGCTGTATCTTGGATGCCTTGGAGAGAAAAGCTGATAGCAAGAGAAAAGGGGGTGTAGGCAAGCTGGGCAGGGTTGACTCTCAGGCGGGTGCCTCAGTTTTTCCAGGATCCTTCTGGTGAGTGGGCTGGAGGCTCTCCTTGCTCTATGACCTGCCACCCTTGGTCTCCACAGTCCTTCCTGGATGAATTCACAGTTGCTTCAAATTAAACAAGCCGTTTCCCTGAAGTTGACCGAGTGTATCATTGCTCAGTAAAGCAGTTAATGGGGTTGCAAGCCTGCTGGAACACCTCAGTACCCAAGGTCAGGAGCTGCCAACAGTCTCCTTCCTCCCTGGATGGGCCTGAGAGGGACTGGGGGGGTGTATTTAGGCACTAGGGAGGTGTCAGGGAGACACACAGTGCTAGGACTCCTGAGAACAGGCATGACGGGTGAGTCACAGCCTCCCTCAGGACCAGGTTTCAGAATTCTGTCCCATAGCTCATGCAATCCAGTCTTCTGCCTTGAGACAGACAGCCCTATCAAGGGCTCAGGGGCCCTTGGGGAAGACTCCTCAAAGTTCAGCATAGGCAGCTTTGCTTGGCGGTTTTGAAGGGACAGGAGAAATCTAGAATAGATTGGAAGTGTGTATTGGGGTTGGGAGGAGGGACAGGACAGAGTGGGAGCCCAGACAGAACCCTGGTCTCATTTTCCCAATATTTGGAGTGGCCATCAACAAAATAAATCTCTGTCCCTGGCTATTTATGGGACCTGGAATTTGCTACTCTGGGGATGGAAAGATCTTTTGTATCCAGCGGCAAGAGATGCTGGGCTGGAGAGTCTGTGCCACTCCTTGGAAATCAGGGAAGGTGATGGCAGGTGTGTCTGATCTAGGCTGCAGTGACTTTGGTCCCCTGGCCCAGAGACTGGCAACCTTAGATAATCATCTCATCGCGGGGATCGGAGCCATACAGCTCTGCCAGCATCTTGAACCTGGGTCCCCAGTCGTTGAGGAAGTCATAGTCGATGTCAGAATCGGAGGAGTTGGTGGTCAAGGAGCTGAGCGACTCTGCGATGGACTCGGAGCCCTCGTAGCCATAGATGTGCAGTGTGTCGTAAGGGGGGCCACCGCCGTCATTGTCTGCCTCGTCTTTCTTCACCTCGATCATGGTGGCCATCTCTGAGGGCCCGCCGTGTACTGGGGGCACCATCCGCGGTGGTTTCTGCACCTGAGAGTACACTGCTGGCCGGGCGTCCATTGTGGACCGCAGGGGCTTGGTGGCGCCACCGCGCACAGAGTTGAGCACGGACACATCGTAGCTGGTAGTGTCCATCTCACCGCCGCCCTCCTCGTCGTAGGTGACCAGCTGCTCGTGAATCTCAAGCGCGCTCTTGCTATGTGCACGCGCCTGCTTCCGGAGCTGCCGCCTCAGGAAGATGAGCAGGGTGATCACTGCCAGTCAGGGAGCCAGAGCAACAGATGTGGGTCAGACAGCGTTCGCGGGTGGGGTGCCCCTTTCCCCTCTTCCCTACAAATTCCTGGGGCCAGCCCAGACTCCCAGGACCACCACCATAATAATCTGTTTCATACATAAAGAGAGGATAGCCTGATGAAGTCCTTCCCCATGCCTCAGTTTCCCTGACTGCAAAGTGGATACAATGACTGCTCTGTGACACTAGTTTTAGGGGATTCTGGGGGTGACGTCAATTTTTTTAAATTATATTTTTATTTATTTATTATGTATACAATATTCTGTTTGTGTGTATGCCTGCAGACCAGAAGAGGGCACCAGATCCCATTACAGATGGTTGTGAGCCATCATGTGGTTGCTGGGAATTGAACTCAGGACCTTTGGAAGAGCAGGCAATGCTCTTAACCTCTGAGCCATCTCTCTAGCCCCCGACGTCAATTCTTTTATCATCATCATTAATTCTTATGAAAGGGAAGTCTGTCTCTAATGTCTCTGGCACAGAGGGTCCAGGAAATAAATGGACACACACAGTGGGAAGCTCAGAGGTCTGGGACAGTTGCTGTCTGTGTCTCTCAGCATCCTAGTTCCCCAGTATACGCAAGGGCCGGTGCAGCCAGAGAAAGAACTTTCTGGCACGAGCCTTCACCCCTGAACTGAATGTGCTGGAGGAGCCCCACTCGAGGATGGAACTTCCTGGTTCCTCAGGGTGGTGAGGTTAGCTAACAAGGTCAAATCCTTTTCCTGTGCTTCATAAATCCTTGTCTGAGGTCTGGCTCCTGGTAATGCAAAACCTAGGTGAAGCCTACAGTGCCCTGAAAGTGGCAAGGCTCAAAAAACAAAGGGAAAATAAAAGCCAAAAAAATCCAAAGCTAGAAGAAGTCTACAAAAGCAAAGAAATTTCTTGGTGAGATTCCAAGCTAGAAGTCTAAATTATTAAGGAGTTTTAGAAACAGTCAAAGCTGGGAGTGTTGGTACACACCTTTAATCCCAGCATCTGGAAGCAAATGTGAGTGAGTTCCAGGCCAGCCTGCTCTCTGTAGAGAATTCCAGGCCAGTCAGGGCTATTCAGTGAGACCTTGTCTCAAAATAAATGAAAAAAATAAATAAATAATAGTTTTAATGTAAATCAATGGCCCCAAATGACACCTGGAATATAGTATGCACTCAAAAATACATGAATATAGGTAGTGAATAAATGAATGTCAAGTGTATGCTTCCTCCCTCCCTCCCTCCCTCCCTCCCTCCCTCCCTCCCTCCGTCCCTCTCTCCCTTCCTTGTTTGAAATGGTGGAGATGGAACCTCTTGCTTGACACATGCCCTACCACTGAGCTACACCCCTGTCCCCGGGTTATTTTGAAATGGAGTTAGCTTGATGAACGGTCTTGGGTCTCCTCTCTCCTACCCGCTTAAGCACCAGGTTGTTAGAGTTCTACATCTGTATCTCTGTATCCTTTACAAGGAAGCCTGGGGTCCAGGGAGGACTGGGCTGGGACCCTGCCTCTTCTGTGAAGCCTTCTCAGAGTCTCCTCCGCTTCCCACGAGACACTGACCTGTGATGGTGAGGATGCAGAGAAAGATGGCCACCAGAGCCTGGATGCTGACGCCCGCCTGGGCAGCCATCTCCTCACAGAAGGTGAACTCGCCCTGTTCATTGCATTTGCACACAGCCACTGTGAGTGTGCCGGTTCCCGTCAGGCTGGGCACCCCGTTGTCTGAGATGAGCACAGGGAGGTAGTGGAACTTGGTGTGCTCCCGATCAAACTGCCCATACTTGACCGTGATGTTGGCCGTGTTATCTGGAAACATCAAGACCACAAAGTGAGGTTCTGCCAGGAGCATCGGCCCTCTTGCACCATGGGGAGGGGAAGGGAAAATTGCCTCTTCCTGGGCGATTTCTCTGCCCTCTTGCTCCCAGCCTCATGTGTCAGTCCCTTGAGCATAGGCCTGTCTCTTTGCAGAGGATGCGGTGTGAGCAACTGGGAGAATGGCTCAGTCAGAATATAAAACCCCAAAGGTCTGTTTCTGTGGCCAATGGATGCACCTATCCCCTTCTCCAATCTCATCCTGGTAATGACCTTTTCTCCTGTGCTCAGCTCGTTACTGCATGATTTCAAGCTTCCACACACAATAGGGAGAAGAACGCTTTTTCTTTAGCACTGGGCTAACATCTTTATGCTACCTTGGAATCATTGGGAAGGAGGTTTATGACCATAAACACTAGCCTTGGTTCCCAGTGGCACTAAGTGGCACTGACACTTGCCATTGGGAGAGGGTGGCCCTGGGCATTCTGCAACCAAGAGCCCACTTTCGTGACAAAAGCCCCCAGCCCCAGCGCACAGGAGCATCCTCTGGGGAGCTTTTTGAACTTCCCGACTTTCAGATCCCACCTTCCCCTTAAATGTCCATTCCTTGTGCGCACACACACAAACACACGTGTGTGCACAGGCATGCGTACATATATGCACACGCACATGTACATGTGTGCACGCATGCATACACCGCTTCTGCTGTTCAGTGGCTGTGGGCAAAGGACAGACGGTCTGCCTTTTGTGGGTTCCTGGGAGGTTGTAACACCAGTGGACTTACTTAGCCATACAGGGTGGGCACACACAAGACCAGCCAAAAGCCAAGAATTTCATCTCATTATTCATAATTTACATTACATTTCAGTTTTAAGGCTATTATAACTGTGAGCAATTGTCAGGCCACTGACATGTGATGGGATTGAAATGAGAAACTCTGATATGCAGGACATTTGTATGCAAATGACTGAGACCAAGAAGCTTGCCCTCTGTGGTAAACAGGATGTGTGTTTGGGTGGCTTCTAAATTTTCTATTCTGTTGTAGGACCCCAGTTCTACTTAGTTCATTTGAGGTATATATATTTGGAATGGGGTAACAGGTATCTTTGAAGTGCTACTTTCTGAATGTTGGATTGTGTCCTTAAGTGTCATTGAGTGTCAGCATAGCATGGCTGCCTTCATCTTAGGTCGGCTGTGCTATTCACCTTGCTTGATCCCTTGTACCTGCCCCTTGCTCCCAGGGACCCTCTTCCCTAGTCTTCCCCAAAGATGACGATGGGCTGTTTTAGTTAGGGGCTCTCATGGTATCATCAGCCAAGGACAGGAAGATTTCCTCCCATGTTTGGGCGAACAGTTGGTATATTCACACCCAAGGGTGTCTATCTTTCTTAGGGTGTTGCAGAGGCCGTAGAAACTCAGGCCCTGTCAGATGGAATTAAATCATCTCAGGATCATCACTCTAATACATACATTTTCACCAGAGCGTGGACTGGGCACTACTGACCTCACAAGACTCTCTGGGCTTTGATTGGCTGAACAGATGTGCAATGATATGCTGTGATTGGTGAACCAGATCCAGTTCAGGGACTGCTTTATGGTAGCTACCCAGGCTGACTGAACTGCAACAAAACCCATTGCATTGTTGGGGTTCATGACTTCCAAAATTTCAGATCGGACTCTTTGGAATGAGATGGAAATTTGTAGTGTTGTTGTAGCTAAGATCCCAGAGTGAGAAGGGGCCTTTTGATACTTGGACTGGGCTGGCTGCCTGCATCCCTGGATCCATCTTGTGTTCCTTTACAGTGAAGCCTCTTCAGGATAATGTTAACCCTACAGACTCTGTTCCCATGAAGCCTGGCCAGCTGGCTTTGACCATAGCATTGACCAACTGTACAATACATATGGTAAGAGTCATATAAAATAACCCATAACTTGAAAGACCCTATGGAGACCTGTCACCCCATGTTGGTTGGTCTAGTCCTCGATCCTAGTGTTTCAACACTCTTGACGGACACTCCTGACCTTCTAAGAGCCGACTGATTGTTCCAATGCTCACCGTGGTTGTTTATAAGAGTGAAGTTGCTGTCTTCGGTCTTCAGGGCGAACTTGAACTTGGTGTTTGGTGGCGTCACATCCTTGTCTGTTGCGGAGATCCGTACCACCAGCTGGATGTGAGAGATGAGCAACGACATGATCAGTGTGGTTTGGGGGTGGCTCAAGGATGGATTTAGACATGACCATGGCTGCCTGCCACCTGCAGCACCATCTTGAATGGTCTTCCCAAAGCCACTTTGTCTACTACCATCCTCTACCCACGTATCCCTGAGGCTTCCAGGGTTTCATTTCTCCGCCTGTAAAATGGGAATAGCATTTTATTCAGGCTGTTGAGGGAACTCTAGGTGGGCAGGAAGGTTTGCTCCTCAGCCCTCTGCCTAAAAAACGTACTGCCTTCCCCCTACCTCACCAACTTGACGCTAACTCACCTTTCCCTGGGCAGCATTCTCACACACTTTAGGTTCATAGGGTTCGGCAAATTCCGGGGGGTTGTCATTCTCATCCAAAACTTCAATGTGGACCTGCACAATGGATTCTTTACCTACGGGGTTACCTGCAGGAGATACAGCTTGTCACCACAGTGGGCCCAGCTGATGCTGGCCGCTGGAGCTGGAAGATGTTTGGATGAATACCCCTGAGGCTCTGTGTGGGGGAGGCCACTATTTTTTGCAGAAGGAAAACCCAAGGATTGTGTCACAGATGGAGGGGTGTGGAGGAGAACAAGGGGGTAGACCTTCATATGTGAACAAGTTTGCTTGTAAGAATTCAAGAGCTAAACACCCTCAGTGCACCTTAAGAGGTTGTAATTAAATCAGTAAGTAAATCAAGCAAACAAATACAAGTGATTAAAATAATAAATTAAACAAATAATCATGCACTCATTTAAATAATGCTATCTCCTTTCAGGAGCCCCCTTGGGACCTGGGTACAGTGGGAAAGTGAACACTTCTTTGCTGGGTGATTGTCACAGCTCCTCTGGCATCTGTCAGAATTTATACAAGTTGTTGCAGGCCCTAACAATCTCTAGTTGAGGAAGCAGGATGAGCAATGCAGAGTAAAGGTGAATGAGCCATGTAGTGGATGAAAAGATACGGGTTAATCTAAGTTCTAAGAACTAGTTAGAAACAAGTCCAGTCCCACAGTTCCATGAATCTAAGTAGCAAAATTTGGAAATTTGACTATATATATATATATATATAGTCTATATATAAATTTGACTATATATATATATAGTCAAATTTCCAAATTTATATATATAGTCAGATTTCCAAATTTATATATATATATGTATACATATATATATATACATATATATATATATATAGAGAGAGAGAGAGAGAGAGAGAAATATACAAGTTAACGGTAAGTCTCCAGGTCGTGTGTGTGTGTGTGTGTGTGTGTGTGTGTGTGTGTGTGCTGATGGCTCAAAGAAAAATCTGTCTACAGCTTCTTGTTTTGAAACTGGCTCTTCAACTGGTGCAGATATAACTGTCCACACACTAAGGAGTGTTTGCTAAATGCATTTAACACTAAGAACCATGCAGCATTTGGTCCAGGTACAGCCTTTGCCCGATCACTGTTCACTGGACCAAACCCTCAGAAACTGTGTAGTGTGTGCCTTTGGTGAGCCTCATCACAGAGGCACCTGAACAGCATGCTTTTAGCATGGTACTTCTTAAACTATGATGTACATGGGGTTCTTGTTCTGTCTATGATGCTACCCTATTATTCTGTATGCCCAACAAGGTTGTGGGTGTTCTGTATGATGCTGGCCCAAGCAGCTCTTTCTGAAATGGAAATTTAACATACCTCAGACAGAGAATGCTTCCCTGGGGACTTGTAATACCTTCAGAGGTTCAAGATAATAAATCATGTCTGTTTTGAAAGGACGAGGGAAAAGAAGAACCCAGGTGGCCTTATAAGACGAAGGCACTCACCTCTAGAATCCAGTTCATTGGCCTCCACAGTCAGGTTGTACCAGGCGTGGGTTTCTCTATCCAGTTCTTTCTCATTATAGATGACCCCCTGTTTGGTTATTCCGAAGAATTGCCCTCTGTCACTGGTCTTGCGGATGGAGTATCTGTCCAGGAGAAAGAGATTCATGTTAGAAGGAGAAGCTGAATTGACCTCTCTAAGTTATCTCTGGCCTCCATATTTGTGCTGTGGTGTGCACCACCCCAACACATGGAATAAATAAATAAAAGTGCAATAAAATCAAAAGATCTCATTAGAATATACACATTTTAAGAAACCATATTAAAACTCATGTGAAGCCAGGTGTGGTGGAATGTACCCTGTAGTCCAGTGCTCAGGAGGCGGAGATGGGAGGATTACTGCAATTCAAGGGCAGCCTGGGCTACGTAAGAGAAGCAAGAAAATGTTCCTGGGTAAGAATGGTCATTTCAGATTAGATAGAAAACAGGTTAGAGAAGGGCTTGTGTTAGGCTAAAGTTCAGCAGAGAGTTGTTCCACTAAAGCAGAATGCCGCAGAGCTGGTAGAGTGGGCTGTTCCGAAGTAGAGCCAAGTCTATGTGAGAACGTAAATGTATAACACGCGGCGGGGAAATCATGATGTTTGATCAACAAGGCTAACACAACTGGCTACATGTGTTCGGTAAAATAAGACTGGATTAAATTCATGCTTACTACCAAGTAAGTGACTCCAAGAAGTCGGAGTAGATCTATCTATCCCTTTTGTCCCAGAGAGTAGAGGATGGACATCTAGTTAGGGTAGATAAGCAAGGACACTAATTTGAATGTGTCATTCCATACACCCCAAAGGCCATGTGTTAGAAACTGTATCCACAAATTCATATAATCATGGTATTTGGAGATAAAGTTTTTGGGAGGTAATAATGATTAGATTAGGTCATGAGAGTGGGGCCCGCAGGGTGGATTTGTGGCTTTATGAGAAGACAAAGAGAGACATATGCTGGCCAGCTCATTGCGTCTCACCGTGCCGCAGCAAGAGAGACCCTGCTAAACGGCAATCACATCCTGGCACTATGCTCTTGGATTTCCAAGCCTTTGGATCCTTAAAATAAAGAGATCACTGCTATTCATAAATTATCCAGCCCATGGTGTGAAGTTCTAGCCATGGAAAATGAACAAGGAGCAAGTATTGATAAAATGTGCAGGACATGATCCAAAACAAACAACAGCAAAAATACAACACAAACGCAACATCCGTGTATCGGTGTGTGATTGTGTGGTCATGAAGGAGTGCGTACTGAGACCACCCATGAACTCGGTGGGTACAGGGGCAACCCACAGATTTCTTGATAGGCCACGTGAAAGCAACACTTCTGACTTTGTGTTTTGGGAGACTAATTTCTAAACTATTTTTGGTGATGGGGCTTCAGATACACCGTCGCTGATGGCTGATTGCTCTCTTGACTCTCAGGCCTCATCAGATGGTACCTATGTGAGTCACGGTCTTAAGTCCTTCAAAGAGCCGAGGATGACCTTGACCAGACAAGATGGACATACTAGGAACTGGTAAGACAGGAGTGTTAGTGAAAAGAGCCGGGGCCAGCCTCTGCATTTTTCCATGAAGATGCTGGGAGAAGCTAGTATCCTTCTCTGATCTTTGGTCTCAGACCACTAGCCATAAGAATGCCCATGCCAAGGCCATCGTACCGTTAGCACTTCATGCCCACCCCCTCTTTACCCAATGTTACGGCGAGCCTTGTCAGGGTCTTTGGCCACCACAGTGCCTATCAGAGGTTTCTTCTGGTTTTCCGGCAGCTGGAAGTGGTAGAAGCGTTGCTGGAAGACAGGCGGCTCATCTACGTCCAGGACATTGATGGTGATCTTGGCTTTGTTTTTGCCTGCTGTGCTGCTCAGGTATCCGAGTCTGATAGTGGGGTCCGTGGCCTCAATGTAGAATGTGTACTGCTGGATGAGTTCATAGTCCAGGGGCTGCATGGGTAGCAAAGATGGGGACTGTTTGTAGCCCGTTTTATTTTACTGCCCCATCTCTGTACCCCGCCCTGTTCTAAGTGATCAGGACACACATGGCCTCAGTCCTCGCAGGATTAGTCTAGTGGTTCCGTTCAAAGGAACACTTTTCACAGTTTTGCTTAGGAGCCTTCTCCTTGGTTTGCCTAGTAACTTCCTTCCTATTTGTCTTGAGGAATGAATAGGAGTTTGCTAGTAAGAGACAACCTCTCGGAAGCTGCTCTGGTCAGAGGCGACAGCTTCCTGACTGGCACTGTTGCGAAGTCCTGAACAGACCAGCTACATTTTTTTTTCCTGTCATTTGTCTGTCTGTCTATCTTTCTCACCATCTGAGAGCTTTGTGGCTTCTGGTGGCTACGTGTGTGTTTCCAGTCCTCTCGCTGAACATTCTGAAAATATGAAAGCTCCTTCCTCTCCTTTCTGGATGCAGCCAGTCTGATTTTGTTTGCTGCCAGCAGCAACCACTATTCATGGCCACTTGTGCCCTCTGGTACACATTCTTTACATATATGTTGGGGGCTTTCTACTGGCTGGGACGCAGGGAGCTAATGCTGATAGGGGTGGGGACGCTGTGCTGGTGAGTATTAAATAGCAATTTTCCATATATCCTAAAATCATTGAGATTTGGGAACCTCAGGTGAGGAATCACCTAGATCAGGTTGTCTGTGGTGTTTTCTGTTGGGATTGTCTTGACTCTTAATTAGTGTAGAAAGACTCAGCCCATTGTGGGCAGCGCCACTCCCTAGGCTTGGTCCTGAACTGTATAGGAAGAAAAGGCTAGCAGAGAGCTGAAGCTGCAGACAGGAAGTAGAGGTGCATTCATTTTCCTCTGCTTTGAACTGTTGATGTGATGTGACCAGCCACCTCAAGATCCTTTGCCACTCTGACTGCCCCTTAACAATGGACTCAACTTGGAACTGTAAGCCAAATACACCCTGTTCCAAAGTTGCTTTCGGCCAAGGTTATTTCATCCTCACAGCAGAAATGATACTAGAACAAGTGCTCCCTGTCAGCATGGCAGGGTTTGTGGCTGCTTATGCCAGCACCTGACCTTCAGGCTGCAATTCTGAGTTATGCTCTATGTTACCCCCGTGGGACTGGGCCCCCACTTGTATCTGCTCATCAGTGATCTCTACCTTCTTGCCACTTGTCACTGCTCTTGAGGCTTCCAGGAATTACTTCCCAAATAAACATTTAACACCCAAAGCCTTGCCCCTCGAACAACTCAGCCTGAGACGGTGAATCGGTCTCTATGAGCACATGGCCAGCTCTGAGCTGCACAGGAATGTTCTCATTAAATGGCCTATGGCTCAGAAGCAGTCCCAGACTGTGTCCTTTGGATGCTGTAAACTCCACAGCCCATGAAGGGGTTCAGTACTGCAGATCTACATACCTTTGTGGGCTTGATGATACCCTCATTGCGGTTGGGGTCTGTCTGGATGGTGAAGGTGTCCCTGTACTCGCCCTGCATGATGCTGTACTTGGTCATCCGGTTCTGAGGCTCGTCTGGGTCCTCGACAGACAGAAAGCCCAAGGGGTTGCCCACACGGATGTCTTCAGGCACCGTAAATGTGTATGAGGCTGATATGCATAGAGAACCACAAAGAGTTAATGATGGATAAGATAATTGTCCCTTCATATTTTCATAGATGTAGACCATAGACTCACACAGGCACACACAGATATACACACACAGGCACACACACAGACACACAGGCACACACACAGACACACAGGCACACACACACAGACACACAGACACACACAGGCACACACACAAACACACAGCACACACACACAGACACACAGACACACAGGCACACACACAAACACACAGCACACACACACACAGACACACAGGCACACAGGCACACACACAGACACACAGGCACACACACACAGACACACAGGCACACAGGCACACACACAAACACACAACACACACACACAGACACACAGGCACACACACAGACACACAGGCACACACACACAGACACATAGGCACACACACACAGACACACAGGCACACACACAGACACACAGGCACACAGGCACACACACAGACACACAGGCACACACACAGACACACAGGCACACACACACATACAGACACACAGGCACACACACACAGACACACAGACACACACAGGCACACACACACAGACACACACACAGACACACAGGCACACAGGCACACACACACAGACACACAGGCACACACACACAGACACACAGGCACACACACACAGACACACAGGCACACACACACACGGGCACACAGACACACACACAGACACACAGGCACACACACACAGACACACAGGCACACACACACAGACACATAGGCACACACACACAGACACACAGGCACACACACACAGACACACAGGCACACACACACAGACACACAGAGGCACACACACAGGCACACAGATTAAGGATGGAGTTGGGTCTCCATAGTTTGGCTTCAGAAGCACCCTGGGACATGGGGAGATGTAGAGAGGTTTGGGGTACTTTTTTGAGAGCCCCCAAATCACATCCAGATTGTCCCAGCCCCTGTCTACTAAGGCTCGATGGGAGGGGCTTACACTGAGTAAAGATGGGGAAGTTGTCGTTGATGTCTTCCAGTGTGATCAGCACAGTGGTTGTGCCTGACTCTCCCCGAAGGCCCTGGGCATCTCGAGCCTCCACCACGATCTTGTACTCAGCCGTTGTCTCTCTGTCCAAGTTTTTATCCTTTGTGAAAATAAGTCCTGAAAAAAGAATTGTCCCAACAGGTGACTCCACAGTATATCTGAGATTGAAAACCTCAGGATGATAGCCCACTACCTCCATACCTTGCCCTGTGTGACTAAAAGTTGGCCGAATGTATGGCCCAACGTTGTTCCTAGCCAGAGAGAGCCTTATGTTGAGAAATACCATAAGGCCAGTTCCAGGCTCAGAGTGAGCATGCCTTGATGGATTAGTGATGTCTGCCTTGCCATGGTTTAGTACTGAGAGTGCTGTACTTGATTAATGATGTCTGTCTTGACATATACAGAGGTGGCTACAAATTTTAGTGCCAAGAGAGCTTGTGATGGTTTAGTGACATCTATCTTGGTTGCACTGTGTCTTTGCTCGTCTTCTGGAAGACAGTGTGCCTAGCTTGACTAACTGGCCTTCTTTCTTGCTTCCAAGACTCAATACTTGCAGTTTTCCAAATGTGTTAAACTGAACCTAATTTGGCCTGAGAAACCTTCTGTACTTTGCAGACTTGAACCGTTCTGTGAAGAACGGCAACCTAGCAGGGTGTAAATACACCAAACCCCTAACTTAGGCGTATGCTCGGCCAATCACAGCGGCTGTGCTTTAGTTAATCATAGGCAGCCACCTGTTCAAAACTGTTCAAATAAGGCAGACACCCCAGCTGTACCCAACTGAGCTGTTTCTAGACTGCAGGGTGTTTTTTTTTCTTTCCTACACTATAAATACCACCCAACAATGTGGCAGCCCTGGGGTTTCTCTGAACTTGTTTGGCTTCTGGGGTGTCCCAATTTGTGAACTGTTCTTTGCAAAATTAAACTTGATAAAATTTAATTGGTCTAAAGTTTTTCTCTTAACAAGGCACACACACAAAACCTATGTGGCGTGGCTGTGTCTGTGCATAATCGAATTCAAATTTCACAGCTACGGCACAAAGGACTAGGTGCATTCCTATTTTCTGGACAAAGGAAGTGAGGCTCATGGATATGAATTGACTTGGCCAAGGACTGTTGAGCTGAGTAGCCATGTAGGGTTCGAATCTGATGTCCCTGAACATGTACAAAGGCCTTCCAACCAGCATTTTTTGTTGAGTACTGGTCTTCTCTTGGGTGAAAAGACCCTGATTTTCTTTCTGGACTTGAGTGAGTGCCTTGGGCAGCTGTCTGCTTCCTCCCCTAACCTGTCCCAATATGTCTTTGTGTGTATTATGTATTCCTTCCCTGGGCCAATGGCTGGTGACACCTGCCAGGTTAGACTGCCCTCTGCATTGGCACCTGCAATATTCACGCCCCCAAATCCCTCCAATGGGTACCCTCCCAAGAGGGTTAGTCATACAGACCAGAATTATCAATGGCGAAGTACTCATTTCCGTTTACGATTTGGTACATGACAGTGGCGTGGCCGGCCACAGTGGGGTCGTCTGCGTCCACTGCTGTCACACGGATGACAGAGGTCCCTGTGGAGAGAGAGTTCTGGTGTGTCTGCTCACAGGTGGCCCTCACCGCACTCCCTAGTGGGAGTGGATGGGATTTTGCTGTTCCTACCACTCAGGTTAAGGGAAGAAAAGTTGCTTTGTGCCAGTGAGGCCATCATAAGGGTGAAGAGGCAGCAATGGTAGGTCTAGCCAGATCAGCCACAAAGGCTACAAAGAGAACAGGTAGTTTGTACCTTGTGGGAGAAAGGAAGGGTGGAAGATGTTTGGGCTTGAGAGAGAAACTTTGGAGGGTTCTGGATGATTTTGCCTCTTCCGAAGGTGAGAGATCGAGGGACCGGAAATGGTATTGGAAAGCCTCCAGATGGGTGGGGATCTCATTTCTCATCCTTTGGAGTTCTAGGGGTTCCTCAAAAAAGTCTGGCAGCAGGGCCCTAAGCAGTTTTCCTATTCCTTCTGGAGACAGGATGAATACAGGCTAGTCTACAAGCCAGAGTGTGATGACACCCTCTGGAGTCAGGGTCAGGGCCCAGACTATAAGAAATGTCAGTGCCTAACACGTTACGAGGATCAGAACCCATCTGTGACTAGGGACAAGGTTTAGTGTGGGACTAGGTCAGAGGTTAACCTTTAGGGACAAGTTTTGAAATCATGTAAAGAGGCACCATGGTATCACGCCACTCCCTTGAACTTGCTGGAGCCTGACCCTGAGCAGTGAGGTGGCTGATGTGAGGAGAGGAGGAGAGAGAGGGCAGACTAGGTACATACATACCCACGGCCGACATCTCTGGCACAGATGCGTTGAATACCCGGTGTTCAAACACAGGCCAGTTGTCGTTCACGTCATGAACCTTGACGGTGAAGTTGGAAGGTTGCTCCAGGTTGACGTTGGTCTCCTTGTCCACAATGAGGGCAGTAAGGAAGTACTCAACCTTCTTTTCCCGGTCTAATCTCTCAAAGGCAAACACATCTCCTGTGTCGGCGTCGACCCGGAAGATCGTGCCGGCATACTTTCCCTGGAGCACATACTTGGCATTCTTACGGTTCACGCTGGACTTGATCTGGGAAAGAACAGACAACAGGAGTCGGGAATGGGAAGCATAGCTGCCTGCACTTGTGTGCGCACACATGATTATGGATGTTTGTGGATGTGCATATATGTGGGGATGTCTGTATGCTTCTTTTGTTGTCCCATGCAAAAACGGGATACATGCCAGTGAAATAGTGGAGCTGGCTGATATCAATATGGCTTTGAAGACTTGGCTAGGATTGGGGAATATCTGCGATCTGGCTATTAAATGTGACCATATTAACAATTGAATTATCTGAACATACAACGAAATAAATCATTGTTATGAATGGTTTGTCAACCTAGGAGACATGGGTCTGCTATGGCTTTTCTAGAGAGCATTAACAGAAATAGGAAGGTCCACGTGAATGTGGGTGCCATCACCCTATGGACTAGGGTACTGAACTGTATAAGAAGGTGACAGTAATTGAAGCAGCTGCATCCTTTTCTGCTTCCTGACTGTGGGTGCTGCTTCTGTCCCCACCCCTTGCCGTGATGGGCTGTACCTTCAAACCATGAGCCCAGGGAAGTCCTCCATTCCAGAAGTTGCTTTTGTGACAGCAACAGAAATGTTCTAATGTGAAGACACATTAGAAGCAAAGATTGCAGATATTCAGAATTAGTGTTTCTAACTATGTTACTACATGTAACCACTGCCTTGAGGTTCCTGTGTCTTCTGTGTGAGCATGGGGCGATACTAAATGGCGAATGGTCTTGTGCCTCTTGCACTAACTCTGCCTGCAGCAGTGCACATCATCAGCTGGAAGGCTGAGTATTTACACTACAGAAATTGGTGAGTTCTACACATCCGCGCGTTTCCTGCAAAGCCAGTTGTCAGACATTTATCAATACGGCAAGCATTGGTCCCAGGAAATTTGCTTCTGGAATATGATGCGTAAAATACTCTATTCTTGGCGATTTACAGTGTCTAATCTGTAGAACAGAATCCCAGTGAGCTTTGTTTAACTCAGGGTGTCCTGTGCTCTGAGATTACTGAGCCAGTTTTCTGGATAACACGTGCTATTAGTAGCTTAAGAGAGGCCAATGTATGCCCAGCCCCTTGCTCTGGGCAGTACTGAAGTGAGCGACAGTGATTGTGAATGATAGACCCGCAAACCAAAAAATATTAGAGAGTTCAAGTGCTGGGTAGTCCAGTTTTACAACTAGAGGATATGAGGAGAGAGGATATAGATCTCACAGGCTCTCAGAACTGGGGCTTACAGTGAGGGACGACATCTTAGGAGGGCAGCGCTTGTGGGACAGATGGAGCAAGGCCTTTGTGTGCAGGTGTCCAGTAAAGATCTGTTAAGGTGGAGGAGAATGGAGAGTGGCCAGGAGGTCAAGAACGTTAGCCTCAGGGGAGAAGGAGATTCCAGAAGGGTATGGACCAATCCCATGAGCTCTAGGGCTCAGCAGTTGTTCAATAATTAGAGCACTTAGTGCGGGAAGGGGGGGGAGGACAGCTGGGTGGAAGGCCGTGAAGCCAGATGGTGGAGCCCAGAGAAGATCCTGGAAGGTGAAAGGGTAGAGGCACAGAGGGATGACCCCTTCCCTCCAGCAGGCACTGGAGGAGGGAGGCCGGCGGCAGCAAGAACTAGCAGAGATCCTGGGGCAGGGACGGAGGCGTGCAGGGGCCAGGTGGGCCCAATGAGCAGGACAGAATGAACAGCTAGACAGGGGCGAAAAGTCATGTTCCAGCTCTGTAACCTGTGGCATGTGGGGACAGTAGGGGAAGAAGGAGAGGGACAGTTTGACACCTCGGGCAGGGCCCAGGTTAAGCTGAGACACTGGTCTTAATGGAAACCTGTGAATCTTCACAAAGGAACAGACTAGAAGCAAATCAACTTGGAAACGGACTGGAACAGTGCAGATTTTTCTCCAATCTATATTTTACTCCTTTACCTCTCTCCCCATCTTTCTTTCTTCTTTCCTTCCTTCCTTCCTTCCTTCCTTCCTTCCTTCCTTCCTTCCTTCCTTCCTTCCTTCCTTCCTTCCTTCCTTCCTTCTCTTCCCCTCCCTCCTTCTCTCCTTCCCTCCTTTCCTCCCTGCCATATTCCTGGCTATATAACCCAGGCTGGCATTGACCTCTCCATCTTCTTGCCTTGGTCTTCAGAGCAGCGGAATTATAGCCTGCACCCCCATGCTTGACCCATTTTGTTTAAACAAACATGAGTTTTACAACTCTTCTTAAAGAAAATGAGACACCAGTACCCTGAGTTCCTGGGCACCTGCTCCCCTTCTCCTCAGTACCGCATCTCACATTAGCGTGGCCCTTGTTACAAAGGGAGCCAAAACAGAAGAAGCATTATTGATGAACATAGATAGCTTATACACATCCCCTTGTTTTTACCTAATATCTATGTCCGCCCATCACTTTCCTCCCTGCCCCCAGCCTCACCAAGATGCCTTTCAGGACACCACACAGCATTTTGTTACCATGTTTCCACAGCTTATTTTGGTTGTGACCGTCTCTGAGAATTTTATTGTTTTCGATGACCTTGACAGTTTGGGGGCGCGCCGGTCAGGTGTCTCAATGGACATCCTCCCATTTGAATTTCTCTGTTTCTCTCACCGCTCAACTGGGGTTGTGGATTTCGCTCCTCCCCCTTTTCTAATATCATTGTGTTTGGATGGAACAATGCCAATGGCTGCCCTGCTCTGGCAGGCTGCTCCCAGCTGGCGTCCATTGTTCATCGAGGTTTACAAACCAAAGCTCCAGACTCTGACCTCCATAAACACACACTTCCTTCAGATTGTGTCTTCAGAGTCACAGGAGGACCCTTGAGGTCCTGTGTTTGTGTCTCCTACAGACTCTTGTCTTAATGAGGGTGGGGATCACACGTGGTTCCTCTGCTCCTCTATTCCCTGTGCTTGGTACCAAGTAGGTTCCATCATCACAAGACACAGACCATCAGTCACCCCATGTCCCCAAGCCTTGTGCTGTTTGGCATTGGCCTCCACCTTCCGATAGCCTTCCCTGAGTCATCCTTCCAACTCCCCTCAGCACTCGCCATTCTCCTTGGAGGGTGAATCATGGCCAGTTATCCCACTGGGAAAGTCATAATTGGGTTACGGCATTTCCCTCAATGACACAGGGCTCACTGTGTAATTCTCGACGAGCGTGCGTCTTTCCTTCTGGTCAGGTGGCAGTATTTACATCACCCGGGGGGAAGAAAGCCCTTTTTGGAAGCCTGACCAGCCAGGTGCCCAGTCAGCTGCTGTGGGTGGAGCTGTTAGCAGATACTTCCTAAATGACTCCAGCTATTTCCTTTAGCTGGAGTCACGGAGGCAATTCTGGTGCCCTGTCTAGACTTGTGCCTCACATTAAAAGGTCCTCTTTGGTCTGTCTCTCTCTTGCTAGAACACCCCCCCATCCCCATCATTTATGGGGTTCTCTGTCTGATACCTGCTGTTGCTCTATATCTCAGTTTTTTAAACCGTGGTCTTCAACTTCCCGTGAGGTCTTATACCTAAACGTGGGAGGTATGGAAAACCGGCAACACTGAATGACTTCTTGAGGCACAATGACCAAAGAGTAATCCACCATCCAGGGCATGATGGGTTTTCTAGCAGCGCTTGCCTGTGTTACATCATGAATTTCACTGCCTCCTTGGTTCTCAATGCCCTCCATGTGCACCGGGCATTGTGCATTGTGCACGTCATCTGTCACACAACAGTGAGTGACATCTGGAGCATGTGGCTCAGATTTGAGGCTATTGTACAGGCCACAGTGGTTATACTATGACACAAAGTTTCTTGCTTTCACAGAAATGACGATAAAAAGGAGACCTTTATATCCTTATATGATATGATTATATATATGTATATAAAATAGGAGTTTCAGATCTCTATATATGGGTATATATCCTTACAAAATAAATTATTTTTATTTTATCTTTGAGACATGGTCTCAAAGCGTAGCCTTGGCTGTCCTGGACCTCATTATGTAGACCAGGTTGCCCCGAACTCACAGAGATTTCCTTACTTCTGCCTCCTGAGCACTAGGATTAAGAACGTGTGCCATCAGGCCTTGAAAAATAGACGGACATTTTCCTGCCATTACTCCTCAGCTTGTGAGAGTCATATTAGTGTGTATTTTAATTAGGTTGTGTCAGAATCGTTGATTTTTAAAGTTTCTTTTTGAGCTGTTGGCTTGAGCTTTGTTAAAAAGTAGTTAAATTAATTTTATCTTTGAATTAAAACAGAATTTCCAAAATGGTCCCAAACATACTTCTGCCTTTTTGTGCTATGTTTTTATGCAAAGCAGTGCTCTTCCACTGACTATAATAGAATCAAAATATTGAGCCAGGGTAGCTCACGCCTTTAGCATCAGCTCTCCAGAGACAAAGGCAGGCAGATGTCTGTGAGGTTGAGGCCATCCTGATCTACATAGTGAGTTCCAGGCCAGTCGGGGCTAAAAGTGAGACCCTGTTACAGACAGATAGAGAGACAATAGACCACACATCTGTTCTGAAAAACACCAAATCTAATATGCTTTATGACTAGAGGATTAAATATTCAGCATCAATATTATTATGCAATTTTTATTTTTTATTTTTTTGGTTTTTCGAGACACGGTTTCTCTGTGGCTTTGGAGCCTGTCCTGGAACTAGCTCTGTAGACCAGTCTGGTCTCGAACTCACAGAGATCCGCCTGCCTCTGCCTCCCGAGTGCTGGGATTAAAGGTGTGCGCCACCACCACCCGGCTATTATGCAGTTTTTAAATACCTCATAAAGTTATACGTATACCAAAGAATTGTCTAAAAATTAATTTCTTTATGATTTATTATCAGTAAATGTTTGATTTGTATTCCTATTTTATATATCTTTATAACTCATTGCAGAAAAGTTCTTTAGGCACAGAGAGAGTGGAGAGAGTGACCTGCTCTAGACCCAGATAGAGGGTGGTAAGTGAATTCTGTAAAAAGCCAGAGAGAAAACATTTTTGGCTCTTTGGATTGTATAGTCTTGGTCACAGCTACTCCATGCTGCCATGGACAATTAGTAAATTAATGAATGTGACTGTGTTCCAATAAAACTTTATTTATAAGACCAGACAGAGGGCCATATTTGGTCTGTGGGCAGCTATTTGTACAGCCCTACTATCCATGAGAGTGGTGAGCACATTTTTGCCCAGTGCTGTTTTCCTAGCACCCAGTCTAGGACGTAGAGCTGTTTATTCTCCCTCCAGTGCATTTGTTTGGTCCATCTCAGAGCTGGTGTGTGGATTCAAAGAGGTTGACGTGGTGAGATTTCATGTCAGAGCTTTCTTCTCACAGACAGCTCTTAAAATGCTTAAGTCATTGACGTCTCATTGCATGTGAAATTCCACAACGAGGGTCAATCATTTGAATCAAAGTGGGTGAGTTTGATGCCTATGACGACTTGACATCATGAGAACTGTCATCACTCATTTAGATTGACTTTAAGCTCTCAGAGGGTGAGCTTGTGTAGGACAGTGAAGTTACAGGCCTTGACACTGGCCTCCCCCGAGGACAGTCCTGGGTCAAATGCCTCATCATAGGGAATTAGTTCAGGCTGGTCTTGAACCCTTGATCTTTCTGCTTTGGCCTCCTGAATGCTGGGATTACAGGTTTATACAATATGCTTGATGCAAAGTTTTTTTTTTTTTTTTTGAGGAGACTCAGAGCCCAAGACCAAGGTTGGCAAACTGTGGCCTGGGTGATCAGCATTGTCACCTGTGTGATGTTGTAGACAGCTGCTCAGACCTTTCCTGATTTCCCAAGTGGGAACATTGAATGTAGCTTTTTAGTTGATTGTTCCCTTAGCTCTGAACCCTCAGGACAGGCTGATCTCCTCAGCCTTGGCACAGGGTGGCCTTCTTACTGATCTCTACTCTGCAGGGAGCAATATGAGAGAAAATGAGCCATGATGCTCACTGCTGCTTCTACCACAGATACACCCTTCACCACAACCATCATTTTTACTCTCCTTCATCCAGGCCACCCACCACCATCACTATCACCACGTTTCCATAACCACCACTATTACCACCTTCCTCATCCCCTTCACTGTTGCCAGCATCACCATCATTACCACAATCACCACCTCTACCACCTACTCCTTTACCAATCATCACATTCACCTCTACCACTGAATCAACATGACCACTGCCATCCCTGTAACGGCCTCCACTCTTGTGGGGGTTTGAATAGGAACAGCCCCAAGAAGCTCATCTAATCTGACTACTTAGAGCAACATTAGGAAGTGTGGCATTTTTGGAGTAGCTGTGGCCTCGTTGTAGGATGTATGTCATTGGAGTGGTCTTTGGGGTTTCAGATGGTCAAGCTGGGCCCAGTCTCTCTCTCTCTCTCTCTCTCTCTCTCTCTCTCTCTCTCTCTCTCTCTCTCTCTGTCTCTTTTCCTGCTGTCTGCAGACCCAGATGTAGAACTCTCAGCTACCTCTCCAGCACCATGTCTGCCTGTGTGCTTCCTGCCATGACAATAGTGGCGGAAACGGTAAGCCCCAATCAAACGGTTTCTTTTATTAGAGTTGCCGTGGTTATGGTGTCTCTTCACAGCAATAGAACATTAAACAGGACAACTCTCATCTCTCCTCATTCCCTTCACTAATAGTGCGGCTTGAAAATGAGGTGACTCCCATAGGCTCATGGATTTGGACCCTTACTTCTCAGCTGAGCATTGTTTTAGAAGACTGTAAAATCTTTAGGAATTTCCTTGCTGGAGGAAGTGGATGGCCCTTGAGGTTTTACAGCGGGTCCCTACATCCTGTCCTTTTCTGCTTCCTGACTTGAGAACACATTGTAGACGTCTTCCTCACACTTGAGCCTCATGCCATCCCTGATGTGACGGACTGCATCCCTGCTTATTCTGTGAGCCAGACTAAATCCTTCCTCCTTTGAGACGCTCCACGTGGGGTGTGTTAAGGAAAGGATATTCACACTACAATTCACCAGCCCTACGAAGTTAGATAAAGAGGAGAGGTCTATGGGGGATGCTTGGATCTCTCTGGGAAGGAGAAATAGAATAGATTTGGTGCATGGACTGGGGGCAAGTGTGTGGGGACCCAGACATGTGAGTATAGGAACAGGAGGGATTGGGTTGGGGAGGGAAGGATGGAGGAAGGGAGTACTGTGAGAGAGGGCTGTGGAGATCTCCTGGAGGCTATGAGGGTGACCCTAGCAAGGACTCCTAGTTATGAAGGATATGGAACCTGAACTGGCCATGTTTTGTAACCAGGCTAGGTTCCCAGTGGTGGGACGTTTACACCCACACAGCCACAAAACCCATGACCCCAAACCTGTCCTGCCTACAAGATGCACTGAGGCAATGGTGGCCCCGAGCTTGTGGGAGTAGCCAACCAATGACTGGTCAAAGGCCCAAGCCACAAGAGGGAGCCCATGCCTGACACACTGCCTGGAAGCTGGATGGCTCAGAGACAATAGGGTAAAATCAAACAAGACTGACAAAATAAAATAAAATAAAATGAATAAAAAATCAATGAAATGATTCCTAATGATATTTTGTTATGCTCATAGTTCAGGGCTTATCCTGATAGACAGCAGAGAAGTATCATCCATCAACTGACGAGAGCATATAATACAGAGACCCAAAGCCAAATACTAGGCGGAGCTCAGGGAACCCCATTGAAGATGGAGAGGAAGGACTGTAGAAGCCAGAGGGTTGAGGACACCAGGAGAACAAGGTTCACAGAATCCACTAAGTGGGGCTCCCAGGGCTCCCAGAGATTGAAGCGGCAATCATGGAACCTGCATGGCTCTGCACTAGGCCCTCTGCGTACATGCTGCGGTTGTGTAGCTTGGTGTTCTTGTGGGGCTCCTAACAGTGGGAGTGGAGGCATGTCTGACTATTTGCCTGCTTGTGGGACCCATTCTGTCGTCCTGAGTTGCCTCATCCAGCCTTGATATGAAGGCTTATGCCCAGTCTTATTGCATCTTGTTTTGCCATGTTTGGTTGATATCCCTGGGAGGCCTGCTCTTTTCGGAAGGGCAATGGAGGAGCAGTGGATCTGGGGAAGAGAGGGTGGGGAGAGAAGGGTGTCATCAGGATGTATTGTATGAGAGAGGAATAAGGGAAAAGAAGAAAAGGAGAAAGAAATGTGAAAGTGATACAATTGTCATAGCCACTGCCACAGCGACCCCACCCATGACCACTGCCACCACCTGGGGTCGTGCAGACGCTGCGCCTATTCTGGAGAAGTATGCGGCAGGGGAGTTGGTTCGCCAATGACATTTACGAAGAAAAGGGAGAGAAGAGAGGCCAGGGTGCCCCCATTTCCTTCTAAGGGATATCCCTAATGGCCTAACTTTCTTCTCCTAGGTTTCTCTTTGAAATATTTCACCATCCTCACTGGGGCCACAACCATTAGCACATGACCTTAAACTATAACACTCTGTTTTAATTAATCAGTTAATTGAGTGTGTGTGTGTGTGTGTGTGAGAGAGAGAGAGAGAGAGAGAGAGAGAGAGAGAGAGAGAGAGCACATGTGTGCCCATGCATCAACCTCAGAGGCAATTGTGAGAGTTGTTTCTTTCTCTCATTCTACCCCATGGGTTCTGGGGACTGAGTTCAGGTGGTCATACTTGATAGCCCACTGAGTCATCTTTCTGGGCAAACAAAACAAGCAAATAAATTTTGTGTGTAAGTATGGAAGGGCAGATGTGTGTGTGTGTGTGTGTGTGTGTGTGTGTGTGTGTGTGTGTGTGCGTTCTTTCCTGCCACCTTTGAGCTCAAGTTGTCAGGCTCATATAGAAGTACCCTCATCTGTTGAATCATCTCGCCAGCGCTGAATTCTGGCCCTCACTACCCAGGGCTTACGTTTGTCTCAAAACACTACGGATTTAACCCAACTGCAAGAGTCCCTGCAGTAGCTGCAGTTCCTGCGGTGTTCACAAGAGTGTCTTTTGAGACTCAAGGAAGCTTCTGAGCCTTTGTAAAAGAAAAGCCACGCTACATACTCCAAGATACAATGGTACAGGACAAACATTCCTGTCTCACAGGGGAGAAAGTGTGATGTGTTTATTGCCAACTTGTTTGGATCCACAATCCCTCATGAGACAAACCCCTGGACTCACTTGCTAGGGACTGTCCATGTCAGGAGAGCCTTTGGACTTGCCTTTGAGGAATTTTCTTGTTTTTAACTGATAGGGGACTACCAGCCATTGTGCCTGGTACAGTCCCTGGGCAGAGGTCCAGGATTGTATACAGAAGAGAAAGTGAGCGGAATAAGCATCCACTGCTCAGTTCTTGATGGTGAATGTGATATAACCAGCTGCTTTAGCCTCCCGCTGCCTGGATTTCCCCTCCATGATGGACTGCATCCTTGAACTGCGAGCCAGAATAAACCTTTTCTCCCTGACGTTGCTTTTGCCAGGATATTTTATC
Source organism: Microtus pennsylvanicus (assembly GCF_037038515.1). Classification (NCBI taxonomy): domain Eukaryota; kingdom Metazoa; phylum Chordata; class Mammalia; order Rodentia; family Cricetidae; genus Microtus; species Microtus pennsylvanicus. The sequence continues at coordinate 104,414,627 of NC_134584.1, read as the reverse complement.
ACAGAACATATAAAATAAACTAAGAGGAAAAAAGGAAAGACAAGAATGATAGAAATCTGGCATGGAAAAAAATTGAATCTTATAGCTTCATTTCTAGCATCTAGGGTACAAGGTGTAATGATGTGAGATCTGAAGGGCTTAGGCAGTCTGTCCCCTGTGTCTATCTCTTTGCAGCCTCTATGGCTTCTCCCTTGACCTGGCTGTCCTTCTGTGTTGCTGGCATATCTTACATTTTGGAATCTCTGTTAGAGATTCACCTTCATTCTCCCAGATTCATAGACCGTTTTCTCGGGGGATGTTTTCACAGACTCCAAACCTACCACGCTATCTGACTTTCCAGGTTTTCCTTTGAAACTTTTGTAGAAGTCTCTCTGACTCCACAACTGTTTCATCTGTATACCTACACACCAACTAACGAGAGTGATACCCAGGCACAACTCTGGATCCAAAAATAGACAGGCCATCTTAGATCATGATCACAGTGGCCTCTGAGTGCCTAATGGGTTAAACACGGAGGCAGGGGGTTGAGAGGAGCATCCCAATCCCAGGGAAATGACTTCATAGTCAGTCCTGGGAGTGTAGGGTGTCCTGGAGCTCTCTTCTCAAGCTAGTCTTTGGACCACAGGCTGACAACAAATTTAGCAGACCTTTGGAAGACTCCTGAGGATCCGAATCATAAACTCTATCACCTCCTCATTCAGATCCTAGCCATCACAGCCACCACTTTTATTACCTTCTTCTCCTCTATCACCACGATGGTCATTATTACCGCCACCACCTCCACCATCATTACCAGTATTCCTACCACCATTAACTTCCTCACCTTCCCCTTTACTATGGCGGCTATGGTCGCCCTATGATGTCATCATGGCCATCATCACCATTACAACTCTCATTGCCACCATAGCCTCCCTCAGCTTCCCTTTTACTATAACCACAATGGCTATCATTAAGACCACCACCACCTTCACCCACCGCCATCCCTGCTACCACCATTACCACCAGCAGCAGCATGAACTCCCTCACTTTCCCCTTCACTATCACCATGACGATTACCATTACTGTCTCACCATCACTATCTTTATTATCTCTCCCTTTATTATTGCTGACGTTACCATCACAATTGTTGTTGCTATGAAAGACATCCTCTCCATTATCACCATCACCACTGCCATTACCATCACCAACACAGTCAATAACTCCCTCACCTTCTTTGCCATCACTATTACCTCTACCACCACCACCACCACACTGCCACCACCACCATTGGCACCACTGCCACCACCAGCACCATCACCACCATCATCACCACCACCTGGACCGTCATCATCATCACCATCACCACCACCACCATCATCACCTGGACCATCATCATCATCACCACCATCACCACCATCACCATCATCACCACCACCATCACCATCATCATCACCACCACCGCCACCCCATTAGCCTCCTCACCTTCCCCTTGACCTACCACCACCATCATCATCACCACCATCACCATCATCACCACCATCATCGTCACCATCACCACCATCACCATCATCACCATCACCATCATCACCACCATCATCGTCACCATCATCATCATCACCATCATCGTCACCATCATCACCACCATCACCACCATCACCATCATCATCACCACCATCACCATCATCACCACCATCATCGTCACCATCATCACCATCATCACCACCATCACCATCACCATCATCATCACCACCACCACCATCACCACCTGGACCATCATCATCACCACCATCACCACCATCATCACCACCATCACCATCATCACCACCACCATAGTCACCATCATCATCACCATCATCACCACCATCATCACCACCACCATCACCATCATCACCACCACCATCACCATCATCACCACCATCATCATCACCACCACCGCCACCCCATTAGCCTCCTCACCTTCCCCTTGACCCACCACCACCATCATCATTCTCACCACCACCACCATGACCATCACTATCACCGCCATTGCCATCACCTTCCTCTTTCCTATCAGAAGTATCAACATGGCTTCGCCATTATTAGCATTATGGTCCCCACCTCCACCACATCTGTCTTTGCTGTTGTCACCCTTCAGTGGCAACCACTCCTGTATTCATCACCATCTTTGCTACAAAGGCCATGACTAGGGTCCAGTTGCTGACAACTTCCAGCACCCTGGAGCCCAAGGCTTACCTTTCCCACATAGTGGGGCAGTGACATATTTTTCTCTTCATCTATATGCATTTGATTCCAAATCCAGTCTCTCTTCTGGCGCTGGAGGACAGGCAGCCTGTTGTGGGTGTCCAGCTGGGGAAGGTTAGGGCCTGCCATTGCTGCCGCTGCCAGCAGGCCCAAGAAGGTGCCCAAAGCAGCGGCCAGCTCTGTTAGCCTCTGCATTCTTCCAGGAGGAACTGATCTGGGGAAAGAGGATAGATAACATCAGGGTACAGTGGCCACTGCCCCAGGGTGTGAGCGACTCACTCTAGGAACCAAAGCTTCTTTGCCTCCCCTCTCCTTTATCTGTAGCTCAGCTGAGCCAGACTCTGGACTGAGTGGGGAAGGCGAGCCCCAAAATGATTTCCCCTCGTACCCACATAAGCTGGCATGAAAGTGGGCACAGGGGAATGAGATCCTCCAGAAGTTTGGGAGGGCACCTGGAATACTGGTGCTCATGCTCCCAAAGCACCATGGGGACACTCGGATTATTGCCATTTTACAGATGAGGGAATCAAGGCACAGAGAGGTCAACTTTGCCTTTGATTAGGAGGTGCAGCTGAGCATGAGCCCAGACACTGACCACAATCAGTCACCTTCATTGAGAGCGCACCATTTGCCTGGCTCCGCTCCGAGCGCTTTAGACACACTGTCTCATTTTCTCTTCCTCTCAACTTCCAAGGTTGGTGTCATTGTGACCCTCATTTTACAACTGAACTGTGACACAGAGACACTTAGTAACCCTCCCCAAATCACCCAAACTATAAGGATCAAAGCCAATACTTAGACTAAATCTGTGTGGCCCCAAATTCCAGTTTTTTTCCTGATGCCTTCTGTGCCCCACCAGCTGCTCTGGGGTAGAGTTAAAGGCTCCTCCAAACACCCCTCCAGCTCACTCCAGTCTGAAAGCCCCTTTGGTACTGATGCTGCCTTCAGTAGGCTCCTAGGAAACCCCAGACATCTTCATCTGGGGGTTAGCCCTTTGCTCTAGAGCTCACCGATGCTGGCCACTTTAGAGGGTGGCTGGGGTGGGAGTTGAGAGACTGTACGCAGGCTGCCTTCATAGCTTGTGGGTCCAGTGTAAAAAGAGCTGTAGGTTATTTATATATAAATAAGGAATTTTGTGATAGAGATGGAAGATGCGCTCTGGAAGGTCACCTGTAGCCTCGGAAGGTGGCTCCCCCAGAGATCAATTCCTGCTTCTCTTTTAAGTTTCAAGAATGGAAGCTTCTTGATGGCGGAGGCCGTGTCCATGACCATCACCACGGCTTCTCAGCCCTGACCTCCCCTGCCACCCATCCCGGGTCCCAGTGTCACTGACCTGCAGTTCCTAGAAGAGTATGAGAAACGAAAGTGTGTGTCTGGAGAGAGCTGAGAACCTTCAGAGAGCTGGGAGGCGTGGCCTTTTCCCCTGCATTAAGGGAAGGGGTGGAGCCTGTGCATCGCAGGAGGTTCGTAAACTCTAGTAACATCATCTCCGGACCATTGGCGCCAGGCTGGCCTCAGCGAGGCCTGGGCTGTTTGTGCTGACCTTAACAACCATGCTTCCTGCCCCTCAGCTCTTCCAAGTCTCTGGTAGAAGGAGGTAGAGTCCAGCGTCCCAGAATGGGGCCCCGAATACAGGTGCTATATGCCTAAGGGAGGCTCTCTCTCTCCAGATCTCGACTTCTTTAGCCATCAACAAAGGGGTGTGTCTAGAACATTCTGGGGGCCCTTGGAGTAAGAGGCGGGCAGCGGACAAAGGGGTGGAGGAGGGTCGTGGGAGCAGAAGTCCTGCCCGGACTCTGGTCCTGACTCAGGGGGTTGGCAGTGTGATCCTCTGCCTCTACCTTGCAGGCATGGCTTTGTGAGTCATTTCCTTCTCTTGCCGGGGAAGAACTGCCAGGCCTGGGGTTTTCTGTTCCCCTCAAGTAAGAAGTGACTAGGAAATGGAAGAGTCATATAGTAGGAAGTGAAACAGAGAAGGAGGGGAAGAGTTCTCAGGCCTGGGGTAAGCCGAGGGCGAGAGCCTCAACTCTGCGCTGCTGTGGGTGAGCTCCTCCTGGATGCTGGACTCTACCAGGCCATGCAGCACCGCAGCCCTGGAGCTGTTTGCCACACTGGGGCCAACAGGAAGATAAGGCAGTGGGAATCCCATTGGGAGATGCAGCTCTGAGAAGGAAGTGACCCTTAGAGACTAGGAGGCTATGGGTGCCCTTTCAGAGATGCCCTTCTTGTGTTTTGTGACACTGGGGTGTACCACTGAGCTACGCTCCCAGCCCTTAGAGAAAATTATTTAAGGCCATGTCTGAGTGTCAGTTCTAAGATGGCCAGGGGAGAAAGAGGATTTCAGGATGCAGCATCAGCAGGAATGAAGCCCAGATTTAGAAGAGCAGCTACCATGTCTGAGGAACCAGTGATGTCCCCTGGGTAGGAAGGAGATGAGCAGCAAGGGCCCAGGCACCAGAGAGCGGCTCTGTAGGTATGGTAGGTGAATGAAGTCTTCCAAACACCCATGCCCTATACACAGGTACCTGAAATGTTACCTTACATGGCCAAAGGAACTCTGGGCAGTATGCTGAAATGGAGAATCTTGCTTGAGGCTTGGGATGGGGAGTTGACCCTGGACTACCCAGGATAATTCCAGGGTCTTTTGAAGATAGAGGCAGGAGGGTCAGATTCAAAAGTAAGATGTAGTTAGGTCTGTTGGGACAAGCCTGTAATCCCAGCTGCTTTGGTGGTGGTGGCAGGAGGCTTTCAAGATCAAGGTCTTCCTTGTCTGCAGGGTGAGTTCAAGGTCAGCCTGGGCAGCCTAAGGAGATCCTGTGTCATAAATAAGGATGTAGGTCGGTTGGTAGACTGTTTGCCCAGTAGGCACAGAATCTGGGCTTTATCTCCAGCACGCTGCAAATAAGGTATGGTGGCACATGCCCATAATCCCAGCATTTGGAAGGTGGCGGATCACAAGTTCAAAGGTCACCCTCAGTCGCATAGGAAGCCAGAGGCCGACCCAGGACACATGAGACCTTGCCTCAAAAATAAAGTGAAATGAAACAAAATGTAAAGAGAGAGCTCGGGATGTGGTTTAACAGTGGGGCGCTTGTCTCGAATATGTGGAGGTCTGGAGTCCATTGCCACAGAAAGATACAGTAAGACTCACCTGAGGTGCCGAGAGACTACCAGCTACGGGAGACAAATGGAATCAGCATGAGTTCCTTCTAAGGCTTGGAGAGGGGTCACAACTCTGACTTCAGCCCTCTGATCTCCAGTTCAGATTCCTGGCTTCCCGAATCATAAAGCGATACATAAACAAACACGTGTGGCTTTAAGCCCTCAGATTTGGGATAGCTTGTCTCTGTCATTGGAGGATTGTAGCCTGCTTATCGAGCTTGCTCCTGAACACACACTCTTTGAGTGGCACATGCCTATAATCCTGGGACTTGGGAGGCAGAACCGGAATGACTGCCGGAAACTTGAGACAAGCAGTAGCAATAATAGCCTACCCAATCATTTTCTGGGAGTTTGTGTGGATCATGTTGTCTCTTAGATCCCCTCCCTGCCCTCCCCGACCTCTGTTCTGGACCATAGTTTCCCCCGAGAAAAACTCCTAGCCTTAGCCTTGGCCTCCGACTGTGTTTGGCCAAGAGGTGTCCAGCGGGTGCTCTCTGGTTATGGGAAGAGAGAAGTAGTTAGTCCACTCCTTCCCCATCCCTATGTGGTCGCATTCTCCACCATCCCAGCTCCCAGTGGGCAGCATCTGCGGGATTTTGTCTCTGGGATCTGCATGTCTCTTCCCTTTTGCCTCTTCAGCTTCCCTCTGTTGCTGGTCTCTAGGTGCTTCTGCATGCAGTGTGGCCCCTGTGCTCCCCCTCCCCCACCCTGTAGCCCTTGCTGGCAGTCCCTTTATAGGGCCTATATTGGACACTGAGTTTCCTGTGGGGACGTTGTACGACACAATGAGCAAACATAGTTTCTTTCCTAGGACCTGTTGGGATGATTGAAGGGTTCTGAGGGTTGACAACAGCCACTGGCTATAGGAAGACATTATTATATTGGACTTCCATGAAGCAGAGTTCACTGACTCACAGGGGACAGTAGCCTGTTGTTGGTGGGCTTTGACTGGTCACCTAGAGTTCTCAGCTGACTTCAATTCTGTGTCCAAAAGAGGCCTTGTTTTGAGTCCTTGAAAAAAAGCCACTGGCCCACAAGGTCACCTGTAAGTTCTCTAGTAGGAATGGTCTCTGCTCTCTTTGGCGTCCCTTACATCAGGGGACAGGGAGGTCCGCTCATTCAGCGCTCTTTGTCAGTCAGACATTGGTGAGGAGGCGGGGCCATGGGCACTTGGGAGGTGGGATATCGTACGGATGTCTCCTTCCCAAAGCTGGAGCCTGGGGTATGGAATGATCTGGCCTCCTTGAGCATGTTATCTGATTTAAACCTTGTCCCAATCCTTGAAGGCAATTACCAATAGTCCCCTTCGCCAATGAGGAAGGGAAGGCTCCATGAACTCAGACTGGAATGGCCCTTCTCAAATCAGCTCTATCTGCAGCAGCGCTTATCACGATAGCAGTTCTCAGTGCTTGGCTCTCAGGGAGACCTCTTCCTTTAAGTTCTACACTCTCCGCAGCATGTCCAGGACACAGACATTCCCATTCCCATTTTGCACATGAGGAAATCAAAGTCTAGAGACTGCCCAGTGCACAATCGGCCTTCTTCTAAGTTTTGACCTTCATATGATCTCAGAGGGACCCAGGGGACTTTCTAGTCCAGGAGCCACACTTATTTGAGTCTATTGTCTTTAGTGTTAGAAATTTAGCAGAGGGGAAGGATTTTGTAGGACAGTCGTTTCCCCCCCTTCTGTCTAGGCATGGGAGCTAGGATGACTGTGGTCTCATCAGGAACAAAATCTCCTGAAGGTCTCATCTCTCAGCCCTTCCTACCAGCTTCAGAAAGTCTTCAGGCTGTCTTTGGTTGGGATCCGGGTCCCACTGAGATCTGGAAGGTTTGAGGACTGGGCTGAGCATCCCGGTTGGACAGCTGGAAACTTGTGTGAACACAATGACCAGGGGACAGGAAGTGCCTAGACGCTCAGCTGTGGGTGTGGGACATTTAGGAGTTGCCCGTACTCCCTGCCATCCAGGAGCTGTGACGATGCCTAACTCTGGGGTCAGATAAATTCCAGAAGGATGACAGTGCCTGCTGTGCCTTCCGTCAGACTAAGAAGATCCCAAATTAGAAAACAGAGAATGCGCCGACGTTGAGCACACCCAGAGCCCAGGACAGGCGATGACCGAGTCTCTGAGAACCCGAGTATGGCTAAACTCAACTATGCCCCGATAGGTAAGGATCTTGGAGGCTCTTGGAGTCTGTGTCCAGAGTGCCCATGGTTCAAGATGTCAGAGACAAGATAACCAAGCCAGAGTCTGGGGATCCAGAGGTAGCTCTGAAGGCCAAGATGTCTGGGCATCCGAGTGGCTCTGTCTGCTGTTCTCTGGGTTCCCTTTGAGACTCCAAGCATAGTCCTAGCTATGAGACCTTAACTCCAGGACCTCCTATTCCCACCAGCTTGATGCTTCTTCCCATCCACGTCACACTACACCCCTTCCCTGCAGGAAGCGCAGAGGGTACAGATTACAGTCACTCCCATGCTAGCACCCACCCTATACAGGCTCTATGTCTGTCCTACCCTATACAGGCTCTATGTCTGTCCTACCCTATACAGGCTCTAAGTCTGTCCTACCCCATACAGGCTCTATGTCTGTCCTACCCTATACAGGCTCTAAGTCTGTCCTACCCTATACAGGCTCTATGTCTGTCCTACCCTATACAGGCTCTATGTCTGTCCTACCCTATACAGGCTCTATGTCTGTCCTACCCTATACAGGCTCTATGTCTGTCCTACCCTATACAGGCTCTATGTCTGTCCTACCCTATACAGGCTCTATGTCTGTCCTACCCTATACAGGCTCTATGTCTGTGGACCGGTGAGAAGGTGGACTCAAACCACACCATACACAAACATGAGAAGTGTGCTGGGAGGGAAGGATTTGAGAAGGGGGTCGAGGGCAGAACTGGCATGCAGCCAGAGTCCTAGGAGAGAGCCCCCCCTTTTCTCATTCATCTGCTATGGGAGATCAGAGAGAGCCCCCCTTTCCCTTTGTCTTTATAGCCCATCTGTCCCTAGGCCCTGGCCTCAGAGGGGCTGCGAGATAGGCTCAGCCTGAGTCCTGCAGATGACAGGCAGAAGGACAGTTTGGGCGCAGCTGAAGAGGGGCTGTGGAGGTCCTGGAGTGACACTGGGGCTCCCTGGGACTAGACTCTGGCTTTGTAGCTGAACAGATGTAGGAAATTTGGCTCCAGCTTGAGCCCCTCAGCAGGGCATAAGGCCAGTGTCTTGGGTTTGCTCTTCCCTGGCCACAGGCATCCAATCAGAGCCTCCCTTCAGCCTTAGCAGATTCTAGCTGCAAGGTTCTGGCTTTGGGAGGCAGTTCACTCTCCTGGAGGGTGCTGGGGGTGAGGAAAATTAACTAACTGATTGACTAACTCTCCCCTCTCTCTTCTCCCCACCCCCCTCTCTCTCTTTGGAGCCTCATATCCTTCAAGGACCCTGTCTAAGTCCCCAATGGCCCTGCATACAGGCTTGTTCCCACAGCCACTCTACAAAGGGAATTCCTGTACAGGCCTTCCCCTCTATCTGGCCCATGGCCTTCCGTGAGGACAGGGGCTGGATCTGGCAGCCAAGTGGAGCCCCAGGGAGAGCCTCTGAGGATGGAATGCTCAGCCCCACCCCAGCCCCCTACAGACTGTGGCCTCCAGCCTGGAGGCCTGGGTCAGGGATGAGGGGCAGGGCGGTGGGCGGAGATGGCTCAGAACATGTAGGGGGTGTGCCTGTGTTCAGTGGCTTTGGAGCCTGAGCTCTGTGTGTGGCCATGGGCAGTTCTTGCCTGCCTACCCCACACTTGGAGCCTCAGCTAGCACAGGGGTGGAATCTCAAGGTACATGCACGGCCACACCCTTCTCCAGCGATTCCTATATTGTTTTCTTGAGGACCCATGTTTACAGCTGGGGTTTGTCAGTGTGGACATTGGGAGGATTGGGGGGGGGGGTTCGGCATCAATCAGCTATGCCCGGGCCTCTTGAGGCATAGTCCTCCTTTGTAGCTCAGTTCCTATAGGTCCCAGACCTGCTGGTTCCCTGGGACTGTCCCCTGGCTCAGCTTGTGGCTTCGCTCCCTTTTGAATCTCCCGTGTCTAAGTAAGCTCTTTGAGCTCCTGAGCCAGTTAGCGGAGCATGTCCCCTGCCAGCCCCGCCAACTCTTCTTTTACCTTCCACCCTCCTACCCCTTCCAGCCACAAGGCATCCTGAAGGCTTCTAGAATGCGCAATGCTTGTCCTATCCCGGGTCATTCCTAGCTTTGTTCCCTGGGCGAATGCAGCCCCAGGCCACCTCCTCCATGCAGCCTTTGGATTGCCACCAGCTCCCAGCCCGACATCTGCTTCTTACCTTGAGCATCCTCTGCCCAGAAACATTCTAGGTTCAACTCTGTGGAATCTCCCTGGGGCCCAGTCTCCCATTCTGCTTCTGATTTAAAAACCACACAGTACCATGGGTGGTCAGAGCAAACACAACCCGTGGTTTAACTGAAAAAGTTCCTGCTTCTTCCCCCAAATCCCCTCCAACAGTGGTCACATTGCTAGCGCCCATAAGATTTGATTCTTTAGGACAACGAGATCACCTTTCATACAGGTCCCCAGAGAGAACACACATACCCCTTTGCAGTGAGCCTCTTCAGGCATGGCTGCCACACGAGAGCTCACAGGCTGTTGCTACGCACTTCTTCCCACACCCATGCCAGACATCACTAGTCAATCACCATTTTCATGCCTCTGAATATTTAACACAACTTTCAAGATAAAGATTTCCAATAGGGCCATATTTTGTTTGCAATTTGAAACTGCTTAATGCTGAGTCTTTAAGAACTAGGGCATTGAGAACCATTGCTCTGACTCGTATGGAGAGGCTCAAGCATCAGGAAGAGGATTCCCACCCTGGGGAGCCTTTTAGCCTCCTCTGAGTTTCTTGACTTTGGCCGTGAAGCAATGGCTGGGCATCAGGACCATATGTTTTTGTCTGTTTGAACCTGTCCTGCTGCTCGTGGGGTTTGTGGTCTTGGGTCTGAGTTTTGCTGCATCTGGGCTTTGGCAGCTGTACCTGTAGTAAAGGCAGCAAAAGCTGCGTCCCTGGACAGGAGGACTCAAAGAGGTGAAGCCCAGCACAAGTGTTCTGGTGTCTTGCTTGACCTCCTCCTGTCTTCTCTAGTCTAGAGCTGTGCCTTCCCCTGGCTGCCTCATACCTGACCTCATTTCCTGGTGTTGCCTTAGGCTCATCTCCTGGTCCCCTGTTTTCTCCTCAGGGGATAATTTGTTCACCATTGTCCAGCCCTGAGCCCCATTTTTCCCTACCAGCCTGTGGATCTGCTGGTCGGGGTGGGGGGGGGCGGTCTTAAGAACCAGCCTGGCGTGGTGGCGCATGCCTTTAATCCCAGCAGTCGGGAGGCAGAGGCAAACAGATCTCTGTGATTTTGAGGCCAACCTGATCTACAAGAGCTAGTTCCAGGAAAGGCTCCAAAGCTACAGAGGAACCCTGTCTTGAAAAAAACCAAATAAATAAATCAATAAATAACCATCTCCTGACACAGAGCTAGGGGAGGCTGAGTTCCTGCGAGCTGTGCTAGTCTTCCCAGAATTCCAAGCTTCCACTCTTCCTTCAAGAAGCGCTCTGTAATTTCTCCTGTCAATGCCAGCTTAGATCAGGGTTGTGATGGGATTTTTGTATTTTCCCAATAGCAGTAGAATCAGTCCTTGAGGGCAGTCCCCGGGTTCCCTTGGCTCCTGGTTTGTTCTTATGCAAGCTACTTTACTGTAGTCTAAGTCATCTGATGGTCTCTGAACTACGCGATTGGGGTATGGCTACAGACTCAGAAGGCAATGCTCTCTCTCCTCCTTCCACTCAGAATGTCTCTTTAGCCTCTCTGGACCTCAGAGGTCCCATCAGTCACATGGGAATTATTCATGTCAACTGAGGGGTACAAAAGAGGTGAGGAAAGCAAACTGGGCCACGGGCTTGAGTTTTTGCGGGGATGCTGGTTCCCATCTGCAATCTCTGAGGTAACCGGGCGACCGTGAGTCATCTAACTTCGGGAGAAAATAAGTGTGCCCTTCTGGCTTCCTGCCCCATGTCCGGCCCTTGTTTGGCTGCACAATGGTTCAGCTGAGACTACAGAGTGGGCAGGTTAACCCCTTCAGGGTACTGGGAATGTCTCCCAGCTCCTAGCTCTGAAAGTTAGAGTTGGCAGGGCTCCCCTAAGGCTCGGGTGCTCCCAGGCCCCTTGGGGTCACCTGGTATTCTCCAGGCTGTAGATGACTGGGCTCAGGGCAGATGCAGAGAGTTTTGTGACTCCCTGGCCCAAGTGAGGACAGCTAATTATTCTGGGCTGTCACAAACCTTCCTAGTACTCAGCCCCCGTGCCCTGCTCTGAAGAGTCAGGAGTCCACCAGCCTGCCAGATCCTCCAAGCTTTCTGTGTGTCCCTGTCACCTGCTCTTGGAGCCCTGCCTGCCTATCTCTTCCCTCCAGGGGTTGGTAACAAGCACAGATGCCTGAAGAAGCTTGTGGTGTGGGTAGCTGGAGTATATGGCCTCTCTCTTCAGCTCTTCCCTGATAGGAGGTGAGAAGGGGGCTTGTGCCTGTGCTTTGAGATTCTCAGTCATTATAAATTCACAGGTACCTTCTGCTTTTGGGCAGTGGGGAAATCCACACGATACCCAGGCAATCTGCCTGTCACTACGAGCCATTTCCACAGCCAAGGGTGTAAACCACACGCTCGGACTTTGAAGATGTTTTCTCTAATTTAAGTGCTAGAAGCCAGAGACCCAGGGTTAATCACAGGCACCAGAATGAGCCTGGGCTGTGGAGGACGAGCTCTAGGTTCAAATCTTCATCCCGACTTGTTTCCAAAGCTCAGTTGCTCTGAGTACAGAGAGACTCTATCTACCTGCTTAGGACAGGATAGCGAATCTAGTGGCCATGGTTCTGGATTGTTTTTCTGCATGGACCATCTCCACTGCTCCCCACAGATTGTGGATGAAATTGCACCCCAAAATGGCCTCTCCTAATGAAGGTTTGGAGACCTTAGGTAACCTTCCCAAGGCTACACGGAAACGAGGAGGCTGGATCAGTGCCGAGGGTCACTGTCTCTAAGCCTGGATTTTGGTTCAGAAGTCCTTGTCTTCAGGGCTTTTCAGAGACTTTGCTGAGCTGCTCAGCCACAGGGACTCTTGGGCTCCAGGCCCTGAGTATCTGGTGTTGGGGGAGAAACGGCAGGCTGCCTTCCTGCCTGAAGCCACCAAAACACCAATCGCCCCATGAGTCTGCGGGAGATGAGGGAAGAGATTTCATAAAGAGGACCCCCAAGTGAACCTCAGAATGCCTATCTACAAAGTGGGAGACACCGACAGAGAGAACGAGAGGCCCTTTCAAGCCTTCCAAATCCCACCCGTCCCTTGAGGGACGATAGGGGGCAAGTCAGATCTTGGCAAATCTATCCCTTTAGCTCCGTCCTTTAGGCAGAAGGCAGAGCTACTCTTGGTAGACAGGGAAGGGCAGAACTATTGTTTGCCCGTTCAGCACAAAGCAGATCCCACTCAATTCCAGGGCACAGGCCAGTCCTCAGCTCTAGCGTGCTGAGTGACACTGAGAATCCTGCCCTCTTTGAACCCTATTATCCATAGAAGCTTCAGGTCACCACTGGAGTCTCACTGACTTGTAAGACTGCTGAGTCGTTCTCCTGCCTGGCTCTGAGATCCATGGGTGTTCTTGCGCACTAAGAGTTATACGCCCCTTAGCCCTACTCTGGTCCCAGAGGAGACTCAGGCTGTTGTCCCCTGGGAGGTCCTACCCTGCTCATCCTCCATACGTACAAGTCAAGACCCTCCTCGTTTGGACTCGATGGGGCAGGAGAAGAGGGAGCTTTGGGAGCCTCACTTACCGGAGCTGAAGACTCTCCTCCACTCCTCAGACAGTCTGTCCTGGGCTGAGCTTTGTGTAGAGCTCCGCTGATCGCCTCAGGAGGGGAGAGGGGAGCCACACCCAGCCTGGGAGGGAGGCAGGTTTTCCAACTGGCCCTGGCCCACTTCCCCTTGGGATGGTTTCCTGTTATTGTTCCTTTGTGAGCTGCCTGCAGATAGGCAAGCCCTATGGTGGGCGGCCTCAGCCTGGCCAGCCCGGCCCTGGGAGGCTGTGGACCTGCCCTGGGTATTCAACTCATACCTCAATTCCAGGTCTCACCCCTGGGGTTCTGAGACTAGCCCTGGCTGCAGGAGCCCTGGTCTTTTTCCGGAGCCTTCAGCCATACCCTGAAGGCAGGTGTCATATCCCACCTTTTACAGTGCAGACAGCTGGGGCTTAGTGGGTCTGAGGTACTCCCAGCCTGACAGAGTAACCAAGACAGAAATCCAGCTACCTCAGCCTCTCTACAGAGCTGGCTCTCTACAGTGATTCCATGGTATGGTAGGATGGAAAGGGGGCTGTGGAGGCCTCAGGGCTGGCGTGGCTTAGAAATGGGACAATCACTTTAATCACTGGAGTGTCTGTTGGCTTCTTCTGAGCAGGGTGGTGTGGGTTTCAGTTCCAAGGCACCAGCCTGAATACTTCGGTGGGCATCATCTCCCTTTACGGATATTGGGCGAGGTCAAAGAGATGTCGCTTTACCTCTGATGCGACTGTGGGCCAGTCAGGGTTCCGTGCCTCAGTTTACTCATCTGTAAAATGGATGCAGTCATGGGCTTGAGTCAGCAGAAGAGGAACTTAGAAGACGATGGAGCAGAAGGTGGTCCAGAATTCCTGGAAATCAAGAAGTTGGGGAGATGACGTCAAGGTTCTGTTTATTCATTATGGAGAGGGCAGTAAAAGTTTCAAGGTGCTGGCCCAGACGAGCTGACTTGCTGGCACAGACGAGCTGACTTGCAGGCCGCCAGTTGTCCAAGTTTCTTCACGAGTAAAACTTTGGGAAGTCACCACTTGTCCTGTTATTCAGTGAGGTAAAGGGGGACCATAGGAGAGCAGGCCTTTGCCGGGCATCAGCACAGAAGGGGTGGGGGAGGAGGAGGTTGTCTGTTTGGGGCAGGTGGTTTTGGAGATGCCCATTAGACACCAAGTACAGACATAGGTTTGGTAAGCAGAGGTGGGTGACATCCGAAGAGGAGCCAAGCTGGTCCATGGGAGTAGGGCCAGTTTGTGGGGAGGGGGTGCTCATCCTCTGAGCCGCCTCACCCTTGGTCACGCTGGGACTAGGATTTGAAAACAGAGGTCAGAGATTTGACCACAGCAGGTGGAACAAAACTCATTGGATGTTGGGATATTCGGGGTGGGGGTGGGGGACAAGGAGGCCAAGTCAGTGTAGCCAGTCGTTCCCTTCAGGTTCCCCGAGAATTGAACCGGAGCAGAGGCACAGAGATGGCATCTAAACCTTGATGGAATATTTGGGTTCCGAAGCTGTGTGAAGACAGATGGTGACCTAACAGTTAAGGAGGGCAGCCTGCTGCCAGGGGAGCTGTCCCAGGAGCTGAGCAGGATCCATAGTGTTCAACCATTGTGCAAGTGCATGCGTGTGTGTGTGTGTGTATGTGTGTGCATGTGAGTGTATGTATGTGTGTGTGTATGTATGTATGCATGTGTGTATATGTGTGTATGTGTGTGTATGTGTGTGCATGTGTGTATATGTGTGTATATATGTGTGTATGTGTGTATTTATGTGTGTGTGAGTGTGTGTATGTGTGTGCATGTGTGAGTGTGTATGTGTGTGTATGCGTGTGTATGTGTGTTTGTATGTATGTTTGTATGTATGAATGTATGTGTGTATATGTGTATGTGCATGTATGTGTGCATGTGTGAGTGTGTATGTGTGTATATGTGTGTGCATGTGTGTATATGTGTGTATATATGTGTGTATTTATATGTGTGTGAATGTATGTATGTGTGTGTATATGCATGTGTGCATGTGTGTATATATGTGTGTGTATGTGTATATTTATGTATGTGTGTGTATATGTGTGTGCATGTGCGTATGCGTGTGTATGTGTGTTTGTATGTATGAATGTATGTGTGTATATGTGTGTATGTGCATGTATGTGTGCATGTGTGAGTGTGTGTACGTGTGAGTGTATGTATATGTGTGTGCATGTGCGTATATGTGTATGTGTGTATGTATGTGTTGCATGTGTGTGTATATGTGTGTGTGCAAGTGCATGCGTGTATGTGTGTGTGTGTAATGAACAAACATTAGCTCCACATTTCCTCTCTGCCAGGATCCATTCTGTCCCCTGCTCTCAGGGTGGGCTGGCACAGCACAGTTTGCTCTCCAGTGAGAGTTGCCTGTCCCGGGGGCTGCATGCTCAAGGCAGCACTTCCTGCTGGGTCTCATGCTCAGCGCTGACAGCCACGAGGGACAGGGCCTGTCCTGCCACCACCCTTGTCCTGGTGGATATGTCTGCCCTGGAAAGAGTCATCACTGTCATCTGTAAACAACGGATGGGCAAGCCTTGAATGTGCCCTGAGCTCCAGATATGGCCGTGGAGGTCTCCATAGCAGAGGAAGCTCAGACCCCAAAAGGCCAGGCTAATGCTTCTGGGGGTCTCATGCCTGATTTCACCAACTTCCTGACCCCTGCTCCAAGGCTATAGGAGGCAAAGAGAGTAACGGGGCGGGGGGGGGGGACACAGTGCAGAAAGTGGCACTGGAGGCTGCCGGGAAGGCAGGAAATGCAGTGGTCTACTGGAGCAGATTAGGAGCAAGCTAGAGGAGGAAGGGGTGTGAGGGCAGGCTGGGAGGGCCCAGGGATGCCCACCTAGCCTGATCAGGAAGAGAGAGTCCTGTGTGAGGAGCTGCAGGCTGTGAGGCTGGCAGACCTGGGGCAGATCCTGTCTGTGTGTCCTCGAGCCATTCATTGGCTTTTCCTCTTGGGAGTGGCCTTCAGGTCACACTTCGCAGGACTGCAGGGAGGGTCAAATGAACAATGGAAATCATAAACCCTAGAAGACGTACTGAACACATGATTCGTGTGAGTGTGGTCACTGGGGTAGGGATGATGGCTCCGTGGTCAAGAGTACTTGTTGCTCCTGCAGAGGACCTGGGTTCTGGTCCCAGCACCCCTAGGGCCTCTAATGACTTTCTCTAACTCTAGTTCCACAGGATCCGATGCCATCTTCTGGTTCCCTCCTACGCTGCATGCCCATGGTGCAGAGACATCTGTAGGGGCAAAATCCCCAGACACACACATAAAATAAAATAAATGCATCTTTAAAAAACAAGTGTGGTCTTCAAGGATGCTATGGTCCTCGAATCACGAGGATGGGGAGAGGGGTTGGAAATGCAGATTCCTTGACCTCACCTGAGGTGGGTGGAGTCAATGCCTGGAGATGGAGCTGCAGTGTCTACAGGCTGACAGCACCCTAGACCTGTAGCCGAGCACTCAGATTCGAGGACCACAGCACCTCTGGGTGCTGCTGACACCTGGAGCTCCGCCCAGGACCAGCCTGGGGGTTGGTTGTTGTTGGCCTTGCTACACAGATGGGGAAACTGAGTCTGAGAGTTAAGAGCTGTCTGAGATCTGAGAGCTTGTTTTGGTACAGTGCCAGTTCTGAAACAGACCTTCATCTCCACAGGGAAGCTCTTTACCCAGCAGGCTTTCCTGCCTTGTGTCAACAGAACTCTCCCGCGGTTTGCTGTCAATAAAAATTCCCATAGTCCTGAGCATCAACATTGGGGCAGGAAGATGGTGCCCTTGGCTTCATCACAGGTGGTTGTTGTAGAGCCACGTGACCTCCACCTCCTAGGACCTGCCCGTGATCACAGTGATCGCTTGTCTCCTGCACTCCTTTCCCTTCTGTTCGGCACAGCCCCTTGATCTGGCTGATCTCATCTACTCTGTGGGGGCTTTAGGATTCATGACCTCACTCACTGGCTCATCACTCTGTGTCTCCTACCCACATGTGCGTGTGTGGAGCATAGATGGGCTTCTCCTTAAATGAGGACTTGGAGCTGTGCATGCATCAGAACCCTGTTGGGGCATGGAGGGCAGAGTTACAGCTTCCCCAGGAGCCTCCCCCACTCTGCCTCTGAGCACTCACAACGGCTCACAGCCCCCCTCCCATCCCTTTTCAGCCCAGTGCTGCCTTGCCTGGGAGTCAAGGGATCAGCTGTGTCTTGCCATGTCCAGCATAACTGTGAGTTTTTCTTTCCTTCTTGGTCTTCTTTTTCTTCTTTTCTCCTTCCTTCCTTCCTTCCTTCCTTCCTTCCTTCCTTCCTTCCTTCCTTCCTTCCTTTCCTTTCCTTCCTTCCTTCCTTCCTTCCTTCCTTCCTTCCTTCCTTCCTTCCTTCCTTCCTTCTTTCCTTCCTTTTTTTTTTCCAGGCAGGGTCTTGTCCTGTAACCCAGGCTGGGCACAAACTCATGATCTTCCTGGCTCAGCCCCTCCCTCCAATACTGAGCTCACCGGTTTGCACTAGTCATCCCTGGATCTTGATTCCTTTGGGTTCCTTTGACTACTTGGTACTCCTATTGGAGCTGAGTGTCGCTAGGAACAGGGAGCAGATCCTCTTTGGAGAAGTCATGTGATGTCAAACCACCCTATGGTCTGTCTGCAGCCAGATTTGGTTGCTGAAAAAATGTCCTATTTTTTCCCTTTTCTTCATATAGATGGTACTGATACCAGAGGCAACTCTGAGGCTCCCACCGCAAGTCCTATTGTGTGCCATCCTAGTCCTAGGCTTTATATTTCATCTCTGACATGTTGGCTGTGACAGCAGGGGGTGGGGCTAATCTTTTTCCAACTCTGAGGGACTGCCCCCGTGCAACTGTGCCTAGCTCCAGCTGAACTCCTCTCTGTATGTCCGCTCGGCCTTGCTGAACACTGTAGCTCAGTCCAGCCCAGCCTCTCCTGCTTCCTGACTCTGAGCCTTCACCCAGGCTGTCCTTCTCTTCTAGAATGCTCTTCCTTTCCCCTTGTGCTACCCCAGGCCCTCCAAACCCGTCAATGCCCAGCTCAGATGCCCCACCTTTCATGCAGCCTACCAGATCCTGCCCCCCTCCACATGCAGACACAGACACACAGACACAGACACAGACACAGACACACACACACACACACACACACACACACACACACACACACACACTAGTTGCTACATCTCTTCGGTTGCCAAGCCTGCCGTCAGTGCTCTGTGCTAGTTAATCTTCATCTGCGACTTGACTAGATTTGAATCGCCTAAGAAACACACCTCTGGGTGGGACCATAAGAGGATTTCCAGAGAAGACTCACTGAGGAAGGCCCACCTTTGGGTATGGGCAGTGCCAGACTAAGGACTGAATAGAAAGGGAGAAAAGGAAGAAACAACTAAGTGCCAGCATCTATCTCTCTCTGCGTCTGTCAGTGTTTTCATCAAAACAAAACTACCTAATGATGCTCAAGCTTTTCTTAGCCCTGTGCCAGGCATGGGGAAGCTCACCATCTAGTGGGAGATGCCCAGATGAGCATGAGCCCATGGAAGGGACCCAGGCTGGTGACAGGGAAGGTGCCTTTGTGCTCGGCATTGTCAGAGAGGTGGCCTAATGTTCCCCCAAGCTGTTTTGAAACCATTGGGTAAATTCTAGGTAAGTCCCCCATGTGTGTGTCTGTGTATGTGTATGTGTGTGTGTGTGTGTGTGTGTGTGTATGTATGTATGTATATATGTGCCTCTCTGTGTGTGTATGTGTATGTATGCATGTATGCGTGTATGTATGCATGTGCCTCTGTGTGTGTGTGTGTGCATGTATGTGCTAGTGGTGTGTGTCTGTGTATGTGTGTGTATGTAGTGTGGCTGGGGTGAGGCTTGGGGGTCATCATGGTGACAGGGAGGCCAGATGCTGTGGCAGTTAAGGCTGCAGCCACAGGAGCCCTAGGAGGAAGAGGGGTGCTGGGCAGCATGTCCTAGGCCAGGAAGGACCAGAGTGAGCTACATTCCTGTCTGTGAAAACAATGCCGGTTAGAAAGCTCCTGGGAGCGGAGGGGACCAGCTCCTTGAACACTTTCCCAGCTGGCCTGCTCGCTTTCTCTCAGACATCCTATCAATGTTGTTGGGGAAATACCGCTAGGGGACCAGGGACCTTGAAGCTGGAGCAGCCAGGCTGAAAGGGCTCAGCACGAAGCCCGACAAGGACTTGCTGGGATGTCCTTATCTTCCACTTAGCTTCACCTAGCTGATCCCAGACCAGCCACATTGCTTTTGCTGCCTTAGTTTTCTTCCTGTACAATGGGGTGATTGTGCGCCATCCTCAAAGGATGTTGGGAGGGGTTATTGAGGTTTATGCAAGTATACGGTAGTTCTTTAGTAAGCATTGGCCACGGAACGACAGAGAAGTGAACAGAAGCAACGGTGAGTATGCACAGAGATATGATTGTGTGCACGGTGTTCATCTGAGGATGTGAAAGTGTGAGACCAAGCGTGGAGTGTGAAAGGCATTCCTGTGCATGTGTTCCTGTGTGCAGTACTTGTCTGGCACCGGTGCACCGAGTGGTACAGCTGGGCCCAGAGAGATCTAAACCTTGGGCATCTCCTTCCTCCACATTCTGTAATTTTTCTGCCTATGTCAGCCCACTTACAAAGCCTCCTGCACTCCATCTTCTACAAAGGCCCAGAAAGGGTGAGGCATTGCTTGGGGTGGCCCAGCAGCTGAGCAGGATTGTATGGGACCAAGGACCAGCCTTCCTGTCTGGAGGGCAGGCCTGAGTCTGGCAGACCTTGGTGCCCGGAAGCTGAACCTTCCTGTCTCTAGGCCCCGCATTCCCTTCCCTCTCTGTCAAAGCATCCTGGAGAACAATGGATAGGAGCCTTCCCCATCTGCAGAGCAGGAAGGTGGGCCTGGCGGGGCTAGCTTGATGGGGCAAACAGATTTGGGTCCTTCACCAGTTCTCATCCAAACAAGCCCTTCAGCTTTGTTTCCAGCATTCTGCAAACCCTCAATGCAGCCTACAATACCTCCCGGGCCTGGGGCCAGTCCTTTGCGCACAGTGAGCCTGGGAGAGGCAGTGTGAGCTTTTCCTGCAAGGACAGCTGCTACGGAGAGCCCAGATTGGATGGAACCAAATCTCCAGGCCAGCATGGTTCTTGAGGACCCCTACTGATACCCACTGATACTGTCGGGGAATCAGAAATAGTTCCTCTCCTCCTATATTGCGGGCTTGGTTTCCATGAACTTGTACTAAGTTAATGAGCGGACTTCTCCAGGGCAGAAGGGCTCAGTCAAAGAGAGCAGCAGACCCGGGGTCGTCTGCATTTCAGGATCTGCCCCTGGTGCTGCATAGCATCTTTACCTCAGTCTGCTTTGTGAAATGACCGAGTCCAGACCTCACAGGCAGCTCAGCGAGTAACAGTTTTCTAAGAACTCCATAAACTGTGAGGAAGGCGCTCTCCTCCCTGGCCTGTCTTTCCTGTAACCGTCACCAAGGCTAGAGGAGACCGCAGACAACATGTGTGTGTGTGGCGGGGGAGGGGGGTCCTTGATACAGCATGAATGGAGAAGGCAAGGTGCACGGACAGAAATGCTATGGGGACCCGGCTTCCTTAGGGGATAGTCAGGCCAGCTGAAAAGGAAGCAGGGGTCTTTGGTCTGGGCAGATGCTCCTCAGGGTGGTATTATTGCTGTTCCCTTCCTCCACTCCCTATCTGAGATCTGGCTTCCTCTGGGATTCCCCTGCCTGGGTAAGAGACATTTTCTCTTACAGTAGTGCTTCCCAAAAAGTACAATGCTCTTAGGTCACAGGGCGTTTGCGCAGGCCATTTCCACTGCCCACTGCCTGGAATTCCACTCCTAGCCTCTCCAATTCCCTCCCTCCCTCCCTCCCTCCCTCCCTCCCTCCCTCCCTCCCTCCCTCCCTCCCTCCCTCTCTCCCATGTGTGTGTGTACATGCACGCGTGTGCACTCTCAAACCATATACTGATCCCCAGTACTTAATTCAAGAGTATTGGCATCACTTCCTGAAGAAACCCCTTAGCACTGGCTCCCATTTTCGCCCCCTTACCCCAGCCCCGGTGATAATCTTTCTGTCACAATGGGTTTTTACACAAATGGAGTCATGTTTATGAGGTGACTTTTTAAAATATAATTTATTTAACTTTATTTTATTTGAATTGGTATGAAGGTGTCAGACCCCCTGGAACTGGATTTATAGACAGTTGTGAACTGCCATGTGGGTGCTGGGAATTGAACCCAGGTCCTCTGGAAGAGCAGTCAGTGCTCTTAACCACTGAGCCATCTCTCCAGCCCTATGAGGTGACTTTTTGCAATTGACTTCTTTCACTTCGTACAGTGTTTTCAAGAACCATGCATGATGTAACATGCATCAGATTCCCGACATGTTTATGGCTGACAAATGTTCACTGTATGGTCTACCATATTTGGTCGACCTATTCATCAACTGATGGACATCTGGGTCATGGCTGCCCTTTCGCCATTATAAATCTGGCTGCAGTGAACATTTCTGTACAGCGTTTCATGTGGCCGTTTTTAATTCTCCCAGGAGTATAGATCTAAGAATGGGGCTACCGAATCACAGAACTAACGACCCTGTCTTGGATCTCTGTAGGATTTGTCAAGCCTTTTCTCCAAAGGAGAGGGAGTGTTCCACGGCTTCTCTGTCTCTTTGCTAATGTATGTTGCTACCTGTGTTTTGGATTGGACTATTCCTGGTGGGTGTGGAGTCTTGCTTCGCTGTGCTTTCGATTTGCATCTCTACAGGGGCTGTCCATATGTGTGGGCCACAAGTACAGCTTCCCTGGGGAAAAGTCTGCTCAAGTCATTAGTCATTCAGAATTTTAGTTGGGTTGTTTGTCTTCTTGGTACTGGAGGTTAAGGGCTCTTAGGGGCTGGGAAGGTAACTCTGTGGTAGAGTGCTTGCCTAGCTAGCATGCGTGAAGCCTTAATTCAATTACTAGCACTGGGGAAAAGAGTTTTGCTTTTGTTTTTAAGTGTCCTGGGTGGAAGTCTATCATCTAATATATGATTACAAATACTTTCAACCAAACTCCAAGCTTTTTGTTTTTATTGATGGTGTCTCTGAATACAAAGGCTTTGACTTTTACTAAAATCCAATTTATCTATTTTGGCCGTATTTTGATATTAAGAGGAAAAATAAGTATTTTTTATTTCAAATTATTTAAAATTTTTAAATTATTTCCATTTTAGCTTTGTGGCTGAGTTTCTATAACAGCAACAACAAAGAGATGAACAGATAAGTTTATTTACTGTGATTTTTACATTATTACAAACAAGAAGAATCAAAGACATATGGGAACTAGAGTATTTTACGCTGCTATTTGCCAGGGTGTGGGTAGCTGTGGGAACTGGGATGGATGAAGGAGTTGTAAGCCAAGGGTAATGAACTAAGAGGGCCTGCAGGGCCTGTGCCTTCAGATTCCTTCCTGTGTCTCTACAGCTCCTGAGACAATGGTCTCTTTTACTCCATACGTAAGGAGAATATTTCTTCTTGTCTGAGGCAGGATTTCCCTATGTAGCCCAGGCTGGTTTTAATTCTTGATACTTCCTCCTCTACCTCCCAAGTCTTGGGATTATAGCCTTGTATCATCAGGCTGCGGGTTGCATGGCCACTCAGGGAGAAGATTGGAGAGACCTTGTCATCTCTCAAACGCCAAGATTCCATATTTTAGGTTATAGTATTAGACCTAAGAAACCATTAGTCCAAGGAAACGAGGGAAGGCTGTAGGAGGAGGTCTGTTCTCAGTGAGAATCACCTGAACTGCCCTGATTTTGTTTCTCCAGGTTTAGAGCTGGAGCTGATTTGATGGCGGACCTGTAACTTGCCCTAATGTTGCGTCATGCAGGAGCTGCAATAGAAAAAAGTAGAAATAAAACCACACAGCCCCCATCCCCCACCCTTGGGGCAGCCCAGCACCTGGAATGCTGTCTTCAAGAACTTTCCCTCTCACTAAGGCGGTTCTTGAAGGCCGGTTTGGACGGCAACCTTAGTAAATCGTGCAGGCCCTCTAGGCTTGGGCACCAGGGTTCCAGGAACTTAGTGACTCACCTTGGGCTCCAGTGGAATTGTCAGGGGACACCTGCTCTCAGCACTAGGAAGGGGGAAGCTTATCTAGACGGTCTGACCTAATTGGCCTGGGAGAGCTGGACTTCATTAGTTTTAAGGCTTCTGGAAGTCTGAGTGTCCACCCTTAGGTGGATCAGTGTAGGAGGAGAAGGCTCCAGGGTCTTGCCTTAGTAGAGAACATCTCTTAGTGAAGTAAGGCACGATAGAGGAAGGAGAGACAGTCCTAAATGCTGACCTTCCCCGTCTTGCTATCGCCACCCCCCCCCCTTTTTTTTTTTTTTTTTTTTTTTTTTGCCGCGAAACCCTGTGAGATCCCGCAGGAGTTCCTGGTGGAGAGGAAAAGTATTTGACGTCGCCACCTAGCGGCCAGTGTTGAGACAAACGTTTCCGAGGGGCGTTTAGTGTACAAAAGACGTCCTTTGAGAAAGAGTGAACAGGTTTAAAGACTGGTGATGGGAATGGTGTTCTTAGTCGGTAGAATACTTGCTTAGAACGCAGGAAGCCCTAAGTTGATCCCCACTGCGCACTGTGTAAACCTAACTTTGGTGGCGCTCGTCTAAAACCCTGTCACTGGTGAGGTAGGGGCAGGGGGATTTGAAGTGCAAGGCCATTCTTGGCCACGTAGGGAGTTGTACAGGTTAGTGTGGTCCGCCTGTTTGAGATCCTGTCTCAGAAAATCTAAACTCAACTGGAAATGGAGCCCCCCTCCCCCCCCCCCCCCCCCCCCGCCAGAAGAGACGCAAACAGGAGAGGCTGGGTTCCAGGCAGAACAGCTCTGCGCACCCTTGGGGCTAACAGACAAACAACTCGAGGAAGGAGCTGCCTTTCACACATCTGGGGAGGTGCGTGGATTATTCCAGGTGTTTAGTGCCCCAAGGATCAGCAACCTGTTCTGATCAGAAAGGGCTTCTGCGTGGGCCAGCAGCAGTAGGAGCAGTGGTTTGGCCATGGAAGGAACCACCTCCTAAGGCCCAGGGTCTTAACAGGGCCTCTCGGTGATGAATCAGAGTTAGTGGCTGCTTCTCATACCAATAGTCTCTGCTTGGGCCAGATAAGAGCCCAGAAAGGACTTCAGGGCTGGGCTGCTCCAGGGTCTCACTAGCAGGACAGGGAAGCAGGCTGGTTCAGGAAAAAGGATGTGTTGTGAGCTTGGGGAGGGGCAAGGGTAGAGGTGATTCTTTCATTAAAATAGCTCTGCGTGGATAGACCAGATTTGAGAGTCCATGTTGCTGAAGGGAAGGCCTGGAAGTCCCTATTAGAATTATGCCTTTGTTTGCTAATATGAATGTTATTTCAGCCGCTCATCTCTGGTCCTTTAGCCCCAGACACACCCACCACTTCAAGGAAGGCAAAAATTCCAAAGAACACAGTTTGGGAAACATTGACCAGGAAGAAAGTCCCCAGTGCTGTTCCACACGGCTCTGTCAAGAGTCCTTTTAGGTAGACTGAGAAAATTCCTCCTGTCCACCGATCCAGTTGATAGGCCATGTGGACCCAGGCGGGATGAGAATAGATTTAGTGATGGACCCAAAGGCAAAAAAAAAAAAAATAGAATTATGTACATCACAAATGTGAACTGAAGACCCCAAACTTGGTCTTAAATTGCAAAGTCAAGAGCAGAGCTGGGTACTCTTTACTTGGATATTTCCTTGCACCATGGAGACTGAGTTCTGGGCCTTGTGCTTGCTAGGCAAGTGCTCCACGATTGAGCTCCAAATCCAGTCCTTAGTGTTACCATCGCGCGTCATTCAACAATGGGGGCATAGACTCTCCTACAGGTTTCAGAGCTTGCCTAAGATCATCAAGGTGACAGAGCATAAATGGGGACAAGACTTCTTTAGGGTCTGCTAACTGTGACCCAGACAGAGCCTGACCTAGAGCACTGAGTTAGCAGGGAGTGCATGGGGCATGGCTGCAGGAAGCTTCATTTAAGGTGGAATAGGGATGGTAGTGGCTCCGTCATCTCAGGGACTGCTCAAGGTGTGGCTGGAAGACCCTGCTGGCATCAGAGATGGGTCCTGGGAAAATAGCTAAGGTCACTTGTCCTCTGCAGTTCGGTAGTACTACCAGAACTGCCCACACTGCTGTGTGTGCTATGGTATGCGCGGTTATTATTTGTACATGGGAGCCGGAGGCTAATGTTGGGTGTCTTCCTCATTCTTCCCTGTATTTTTTGAGACAGGGTTTCTCATTCATCCTGGAGCTCACGGATTAGGTTAGATCGGCTGGGCAGTGAGATCTAGGGTCGGATCGTTCTGTCTCTCCTGCCCAGGACGGGATGACAGGCACACTCCACTGTACCCAGTTTCTTATGTGTGGTTTGAGGATCCCATCTCAGGACTTCAGGCTTGCAAGGCAAGCTCTTTACTGCCTAAACTGTTTCCCCAGCCCCTTGGGCAGTTTTCAAAGTCCTTGGGAGAACAAGAAGTGTGACAGAGGGAAAGAGTACATCAGCTATGCTCCTTTGGATTTCTCCTATGATACAAATTTACTCCTGAGTTCTGGATCTAGGTCAGATATCACACAAATATTTAGGGTTCACTCTGCAGCTGATCATCATGGCTTTGGCATTATTGTTCATTTGTGTTTATGATGTAGGGATTGGGCCTTTCACCTGACCTGGATGTTCAGTTGCTCATAGTAAGACTGAAGACCCCATGCTGTTCTAAATGGGGTCACATGCCCTGACCCACGGCTCACTTTGGGATATGGTTTCAGATCTGGAAGGATTTACTTTGGGGTTAGAGAACCGTAACCAGTAGATGCAGAGAAGTCTCCTCTACATAGAGGAAGACCAACCCAAGCTATCAAGTTAGCCTTTCTGTGCCTCAGTTTTCTCATTTAGTAAGGAGGGGGTGGGCAGGGGACAACTTGCTTGGGCAGTGTCCAGTGCTACCTTCTGCATATGGGAAATTCTCAGTGGCCATGGTCCTGCGTCCTGGTCCTTCTTGGCACAGATGGCGCCAGTTCCCAGGCCCCGGATTTGAAGGCCAAGGCCATTTGCCTCCCAGGGCTCCGGTTTTGGGAGGCTTCCCAGGAATCCTTGAGCTAAGCATTCTCTTGTCAGCCAGGGTGAGACTTTTGCTCCGGGCTTCCAAAGTAAACGAGTTTCATCTTAAACACAAGAAATCAATCTTTGCAGCCTAGCTGTTATTCCAACATCGATTTGGCATAAACTTGGTGAGGAAATGGGCTAATAAATACTTGCAAAGGTGATAAACTCTAGGGAGAATTGTCTTGGAGTGGCTGGACAGGTGGCTGCTGGGGCGGCTGAAGTTGGACAGTCAATTCCATCTTCCCACCTGAGCCTCTGCTCCCACCCCGAGCCCCTTATTAGTTGCCAGATAGGATACGGCTGCAGAGAGCTCACAGGGCTACTTGGTCTGTGGTGGGTTTGGGGAACAAGAGGAGGCTCCAAAGTCTTCCTGGATACGGGAGGCCCGGTCCTCTTCAGGCCTTGCTTCTCGCCACCAGCTTTAGTGTGAGTCCAGGCTCGGGTGTTTATGGGCAGGTAAATTAAGCTTTATGCCTCTGTTTGAGCACCTGGAACAAAATACCCTTCCCTCAGGAACTCATTGTACAAGATTCTGGGACGGTGTGGTCCATGGTCACTGCCCTGGCACGTGGTAGCTCTGAGAACGACCACATGTCAGAGTTAAAGTAGAAACTGTCCTCAAGGCTTTCAGAACATAGAGGGCACTGAATAAGGGTTGCTGCTATTCTGGGGCTGCATCAAGGGGTTTGGGAGTTACCCACAAGACCTGCGGTTGGCCTTTCCTTAGTGTACCGTGTTCTCTGACCAACTCTGTTGGAGCCATCACTGAGGATCCATTGTTATCCCTGAATCCCTGGATCCCCTGACTTGTACCTGCTCCTGATTCTTAGTCTCAGAAGTCCCCACCCCCAAGGTGGCAGACCAGGAAGCAGAAAGCAGGCTTAGAACTGGGCCTGGGTTGTCACTTTCAAGGGTCTGTTTCTAGTGATGTTCTTCTCAAACCAGCACCCACCTTTTAAAGGTTCCAAAGCCCCTGAAGTAAGACCGTACTCTGGGGAACAAGTGCGCAAAACGTAGTCCTCAGTTTCAAACAGCGCCGTGCCCGTTCCCGAGCGTAGGTGCTGCATCAGCTGATTTTCTCACTGCTGTGGCAAATACCCAATAAAGGGATCTTAAGGAGGATAGGGCTTATTCTGTCTCAGAGTTTGAGGGTGCAGCCCATCACGATGTGGAAGGCACAGCTGCCTGAGTGGGAGGCAGGAGCTGGTCACCACTGCAGGCGTCAGGAGGCAGAGAAACAAATGCTGGTGCACACCCCACTCTCTTCTTTTTCTTCAGTCTGGGACACCAGCCCATGGAATGGTGCCACATTCATGTAGGATGGAACTTTCTACTTCAATTAACCCAAATCAAGACCCTCCCAAACAAACATGTCTAGACATTTGTCCTCTGGGTAATTCTAGACCATGTGAAGTTGGCCATTAGCCGTCACATAAGCTATCTGCATTCCTTGCCTTATGGTTCCTTCCATCTTCAAACCTGGCAGCTACATGCCTCCCCGCTTCGCTTCTCGTGCCTAGCATCTCCTTCCTTGACTCTAACTGCCTGTCTCCTTCTTCCAAATGTGTGTGTGTGTGTTGGGGGAGGGGGGTCTTAGTTTCTTTTCCTTTTGCTATGATAAAATGCCCTGACTAAAAGCTCTAGAACTGTGTGTTAGCTAGGATAAGTCCCATTAACGGCCATAACACTCAGTCCCCAAAGCATGGTCACTGAAGAAAAGAGGGGTTTGTAAGATGAGCCAGTAATAAGTCTCTGTTTTCTTAAGTGACTAAGCTTTTGGGGGCTGGGTGTTATTGCAGCCAATACTACTTAACCTAGCTAACACATAGTTCTAGCTCCTTTCCCAACACTCACACTAATCAGGTTTGGCTGCCAATGATAATTAATTTGCCTCAGTTTTTCTGTATTTTAATTGATACTCAGAAATCAAATTGAGTGTTTTTCTTTTTCAATTTTAGGCCCATTTAGTTCATAGCATCCCCCATAGTTCCAAAATGGGCCCTCCATTCACAGACCAAATCTGTTTCCTGGTCCATGTTCTCAGGGTTCGGTACCTGGTGCGTTCCACCGTTCAGCTTCTGCTTTCCAACCGCCACCTTCTGCTAAGCATCTTCAGGCCTCCTTCTCCACTTCCAGCCTCCACCTCCCTCATGGGGTTTCTTCATAACTGTGGTTGGTCATCCTCACCTACTTAGACCATGACTCCCAATACGGACAAGTTCGTCAGAGCCGCCATATATGGGCTGTCCATGCATGCTTCAGAATTGCCAGAGCATAAATTTCCTTTCATTTTTCATTCCACTCTTGAAGCTAAGCTCAGCTGCCCTATAACTCCCCAGAGTCCAGTCTGGTTGCTGTAGTGATCTGTCCCCTGTACAAATCTGGGAGCATCACTTGCAGATCTAACACCCTTCTACCCATGAAAATGTTTTCCCAGGACCCCCAGAACCAAGGGATCCCTACCTCCATGGGAACTCAGCAATTGGAGATGGTGCATTAGGATTTGGGGGGATGGTAGCCTTCAAGGGGCTTTACAGCAGATTCTACTTGCATATTCTTGTGTGAAGAGAGGAGTGGTTTGGAAGGGCCAGGGGGTGCACCCTGCCTTGCCTGAATTGCCTCCCTGCACCCCTTTAGTGGGGCTCTCTGGTGGCCTTGAGGCATGGATGGGGTTGCGGTACACGAGACTAAGAGCTCTAGCTAGCAGGGTGAGGTTTTTCTTGTCTTGGAACATTTCCTACAAGCTCAATTTTGTGAGGCCTACTCGGGCAGTTTTGCAGCTTCTTGGGGGAAAGATTGCAGCAGGGTGAGGTGGGGTGGGGGTGGAGAACAGGATGGGACCACACAGTTGAAAAGGCGCCCCCTTCAGGCCAAGATCAGTAGGTGCGCTCCAGGGGTGCAGCCTCTGACACTCAGAGAGCTATTGCTTGGTTCAGATAGTTAACCTGCGTTCTCCTTTTTAAAAAGACATCGTTGCAGAATGACACATACACTGTGAATTCACGCAACTTAAACACATGGTTCAATGGAAAAGAAAATACGTTTCTAGTCACCCAGAAGTTGCCTGATGTCCCTGTCAAGTTCATATCCGCACTTAGGCTGCCAGAGGTGAGCGTTGAGAGACTGGTCATACGGTTTCCTCGAACAAGTTTTGGAGCTGTTTATAAACAGTCCCCAGGCGCATGTCCTCTGAATACAGGTTCTTTTGCTCAACATTATGCCTGCGAGATTCATTTGCAGTTATTGTATGGATTTTCAACTTGCCGGGAAACACTCTATTATGTACTGTATACAATGCAATCTGTTACCTTCTGTTTACCCATCTTTCTGTTTGTACTTGTTTTTTCTCCCCTGTTTGGGACAATTATAGACAGAGCAATTTCTCCACACAGGGCTTCTGTTCTGTGCCTGCTGTGTCCTATTGTGCTGTGGTCCTGGCCATCTGTCCTGCTTCCCTCTCTCCGTGGGCACCTGTTTGGCTGCTGGGGCATGGGGTATTTGACCTGGGCTTGTGATAGTGCTAGTGGGGTCTCACACTCCCTTGGAAGACGCCAGGTAACTCTGGCAGCTTTAGCCTGGGTACAACCCTGGGGGTGTGGTGTGCTTGCTTCTCTGGTTTTACTGCTGCTGATGTGTGTTGGCCACCTTTTAGCACTGGGTGATCTTGCCTCACTTTCTCTCCACCTGCATCCCTTGGCTGTCAGTCAGTTATGAGGCTGCTTCTCTGTCTCCAACTGGCCTTTATGGATGCTTCTGGAACTGGGAGAGTTGTCAGAGACGAATCTGAAAAGCCAGAACCTTAAGATAGGCAGCTTTGTGGGAGCATGTTGGGGGACACATTCTCAGCTGTCTTCCTGAGAAGACCTGAGTGTAGTACTGTCTGTCAGCAGCAACAAGCATGGGTGTCCTTAAATGCTTTTATCTTCATGTATGTGTGTGTGTGCTCTAGTATGTGCATTCAAGAATATAAGCATGCATCTAATTTGTATGTTGTCATAAAACATTCTTTCCTAGCTGGCCATGATGGCGCATGTCTATAGTCTCAGAACCCAGGAGACTGAGGTAGGCAAGTCGAAGGCGAGCCTGGGCTATATAACAAGAGCCAGTCTCAAGGAAACAAACCAAAACAACATCCCAGAGTGAGGATTCTCCTAAACTGCATCTACATCCTATAGGCATCTGTTGGGCTCCATCTCTGTCCACTCCAGGACCTTGGCTAACAAAAGACAGCTAGGCGGAGAAATGATGGAAGAGAAAGAGCACAGGTCATACCTCCATGTTTATTCTGCCTTTGACCATGGCGTAGTCATAGGCAACAGACACCTTAGCTCCTGTTTGGATAGGGTCTGGGGGCCCGCTCAATGCTGTAGGGGGATAAAGACCTTGAGATGGATGGGGGATGTCTGTTGACCATGCATGGAAACAAATATGAGTTGTAACATTTTATTTTTAGCTGTGTTGATCTTGAGAACACGTCTCTCCATGCTCCAGTGTTTCGGAGAAGCAGTCTCAAGTTGCGATGGCCAATATGGCAACCACTGTGGCCACGGAGTGCTTGGAATACGAGACCAACTTTCGTTTCATTTTATTATTTAACACGTAAATTCAAATTGCCATGTGACAAATGGCTGTGATATAAAATCCACCACTGGAGGACAGCACTGGCTGGCTTTAAGCCTCACACACAGAGAAAAACTTGGTACAATACAATTTGGTGTAAAAAAAAAAAAATGAAAGCTTTGGTTGGTCTTTCTTTGTTCCCCACATCTATTTTCTTTTTTCTATTGGACCATGGATGCCAAGCCTGGGAGAGGCTGATCTTCTTAATAGGAAACACTGGAGGGCAGCAATGGGCATTTCCTAAATGCTCAATTGCAAGAGATTTCCCAAGTCCCCTGGCAGTGTTTTGCTTATGGCTGAGGGCCAGCAGCCTCGGGGGAAATGCCAGAAAGCTGTGTTTGCTGAGCTCGGTCCTTTCCCCTGAGCTTGGCAGCAGGGTGGAGAGGTATTAAAAGGTGGGGCTTGGATGTTTTACAAACAAGTTCAAGTTCCCTTGTCTGGTGGCCTCTGTCGCAGTTGGGGTGTCAGCTGCTCAACCTTGTTTGAAAGAGATGGAGGGAGGAATAAGTAGCCCCGAACACGGAGTCGGGAGACCTGAGTGTGAAGTCCAGCTTGTGTGCCTGCCGGCTGTGAGACCTTGTGCAAACTGCATGGCAGCCCTAGGTCCCTGGGCTTCTCTGCAACGGATCATGACTTGGTGCAAGGAGCTGCAAAACATGAAGCCATCTTCTTTTGGTTATTCATTGAGATTGTGTTAGTCAGTTGTTCATCTCCTTAAAGAAAACCATAGCATAATCAACTTAAAAAGAGTAAAAGACTTCCTTAGACTCATGGTTTTGGAAAGTCCAGCCCATGGAAGGTCCAGCCATGGGGTCAATTGCTTTGGTCCCACGGTGAGGCAGCCCATCATGACAGGAACATGTGACAAAGTCAGCATACTTTCCTCATCAGCCAGAAAACAAAAAGAGAATGGGGGTGGGGTGGGGATGAATTGAGCAGTCTCCTCCAGAGGCCCACTCATCCCCAAGGGCCTAGAGACCTCTCACGAAACCCCATTTCTTGGAGGCCCCTTACCTTTCAACTGAACCATCTAGGGGACCAAACATGGCGTTTGGGGGATATTCCAGATGGGAACTTCAGCAGGCCAGAGTAGCAACGCCCCCTGATTCACAGTTAGGACTATTGAGTTCCGGCCAGCTGAGGAGACAAGGCCATTTATCTAGATCATGTAGCCTAGTCAGAGGCAGAGCCAGGGTTCAAACCCTGGTATGTCTGCTGCCAATGCCTGTGCCTTTTCTGCCTTACTTGGCTTCAGGCACGGACCCTGGAGCCCTGGAACAGATAGGACAGAGGCGGCAACAGCAAGGAGGAAGCAGGACCGTGGGACCAGGTGCATCCTGCCACACTGAATGCCAATCGGCTGCTGGGACAGGTGAACTGAGGGACCCCAGGGTCCTCACCAGGGGTGGTTCTGCTTTCAGATTCAGCACTAGTGTGAGGATTATGCAGGAGTCTCATGATGGGAGCCTCTTCACAGCAGGTCATCCGTCCATGTTACAAAAGCAATAGGAAACCTGTCAGGACAGAAAAGCACAGGGCTGGGCATAAATGGGAAGGGATGGGGTGCAAGACTCCACAGTCCCTAGATCCAGCCCAGAAGAGCTCTTGGAAGCTGAGTAGAGCTACACAGGGAATATGCACTAGGTGTCTGTACAGTATGTTCTTTGGGTTCTAGAGGGGAGAAAATGGCAGAGAATCATTCTTTTTCCACCCTTGTCTCAGTGGAACCATAAATGAGTCATATCCGTCATTGGTTGACCTCTCTGGTTCCTTAGGAACCTCTAGGCGCTGGAGTGGGTTGGGGGGGGGGGCTGTATTTGTGTCTCCTGATAGATGTGAGCTTTCCCTTTCCTTCTGAGCCTTCTGTTCATTTCTGTTTCCCACCTTCCTGTGTGTGTGTGTGTGTGTGTGTGTAGGCCACAGGTCTATCTAAGGTGTCATTCCTCAGGTGCTGTCCATCTTATTTTTTGAGATAGGGTCTCTCACTGGGACCTGGGGCTTGCCAGTGAGGTTGGGTTGGCTGGTCAGTGAGTCCTAGGAGTCTTGCTTCTCATCCTCTGTGTTCCCAGCACTGTATTACAACCACAAGCTACTACAGCAAGCTTTTTATGTGTGTATCGGGCATTGAACTCAAGTCCTTAAGACTGGATGGCAAACACTTTACGGACTAAGCCACTTCCCCAACCCCTCCACCTTCCTTGAGACCTCACTTTGGTCTCCCTCTGGGAACTGGTTGTGAAGGTGGAGGCGTGCGTGTCCGTGTGCGCGCGTGTACACGTGTGTGTGCGTTTAGAAACTCTTCAGACTCTCTGTCCTCAGGATGCAGTGACTGAGAACCAGTCAGAACCCTCACCATGTGGAGCTGATTCTCACTAACGTGTTGCCTCCAGCCCTCCTGGAGTTACAATATAAAATGGTCTTTGTACACGGATTTTTCTTTAGGTTGCCAGCTCACACAAAACGACACAGAGATTTATTACTAATTAGAAAAGCTCAGCCTTAGCTTAGGCTTGTTCCTAACTGGTTCTTTTTTTTTTTTCCCAAGACAAGGTTTCTCTGTAGCTTTTGGTTCCTGTCCTGGAACTAGCTCTTCTAGACCAGGCTGGCCTCGAACTCACAGAGATCTGCCTGCCTCTGCCTCCCGAGTGCTGGGATTAAAGGCATGCGCCACCACCTCCCGGCCCCTAACTAGTTCTTAAATCTTAAATTAACCCATATCTCTTAGTCTCTGTTCTTTTACTCGGCTCAGTTAGTTTTACTCGGTTCTGCTTCCTCAACATATGGCTGACAACTGTCCTTTTTCCACCCAGAGTTCTCTACACAGCAGCTAGTTCAAGCTTGCCTGGGAGAAAGCTTTCCAGGAAGCCTTTGACAATGGTGTGGTGATACCCTTACTAAAACCATGTGTCTGCAGGGGTTACTTTGGCTGTCTTCTTTACAGCGTGGTTAGCTGTAGAGAGCCTTGGGCTTTTAACTGGCCTGTGGCTGCTCCCAAACTCCAGACACTGCTATCTACCAGGCAGCCAGCTCCTCACTTTAGATGCCTTTTCCTGACCCAGAAGATGTCAGAGGCCAAACTTAGTGAAAGGAACTAGGTATTGCGTGGAGAAAGCCCTGAGTGGGTGAAATCTGGGTGACTGTGTATTGTTGGCACAATACAAAAACATGTTGTCCAGGACTTCCGAGCCCCAGATCCATGGAGAAAACGGTAACACCTTCTCCCCAGGGCTGGGGCTCAGAGGGAAATGGCCACGCTTTCCTCTGGACCATAGGTGGATATTGAGAGTGTGTGCAGAAAGTCTCCACTATAGCTTTCTCTTCCTGGATATTTATGGCCTTAAGACTGCTCCCCTACAGACACTGTTCCTACTGAGATTAGCTGAACCCTTCCCTATGATCCGGTTGTATACAGAAAACCCTGCCTCCTTGTCTATCTGTACATAGTAACCCTACCTTTGTTTATCTGCACGTCATAGCCCTGCCCCTTTATTTATCTGCATTAATAACCCTACCTCCTTTGTTAATCTGCAGTACTAACCCCTCCCCCTTGTTCAGTTATATGTAATAACCCTGCCTCCCAGTTTAACTTTATCTAAAAATCATTGCACTTCCAGGGTGCTGAGGTTTCTCCCACTGGGAGCTCAGATCATCCAACCTCAGCTTTTCTGTCTCTGTGTTTGTCTTTCCTTCATTCCTTTGCCACTCAAGTCAGGTCCAAGTCCCTGGAGCCACCCCAGATGTGTCTGTGTTCTTTCCTGCATGGGTCTGTCCTAGAATCCAGCGCTGGTCACACAGTCTAAATGCGCTGAGGATTCCATTCCTGGGTCAGGAGGCTGACTCGTATTTTTAACTTGGTTTGCTTCTCTATTGCTACAATAAAACACTGACCAATAACAGCTTGGGGGAGAAAAGGGTTAACTTGGCTTCTAGCTTAGAATCCATTACCAAGGGAAGTCAAGTCAGGAACTCAAGACTGTTCCAGTGCTCCCCAAAGGGAATGGAACTATGAGGAGGTGTGGCCCTGTTGGAGGAAGCGTGTCACTGA
This sequence comes from Microtus pennsylvanicus, assembly GCF_037038515.1. Taxonomy (NCBI): domain Eukaryota; kingdom Metazoa; phylum Chordata; class Mammalia; order Rodentia; family Cricetidae; genus Microtus; species Microtus pennsylvanicus. Next base: position 104,379,544 of record NC_134584.1, on the reverse strand, counting down.
GGGGTGGGCTTTGAGGTCTTTTTCTCAAGCTTCACTCAGTGTGACAGTCAGTTGACTTCCTGTTGCCTGCAAGACGCAGCACTCTCAGCTCCAGCACCACATCTGTGTGCACGCCGCTCACTCCCCACCATGATGGTAATGGACGGCACCTCTGAAACTGTAAGCGAGCCCCTCAATAAATCTTCTCATTTATCAGAGTCGCCACAGTCACGATGTCTCTTCACAGCAAGAAATCCCAAACGAAGACACTCAGGTAACTTTCTTACACAACCCAGGACCATGAGCCCAGGGACGGCACTGACTACAGGGACCTGGGCCCTCTCACATCCATTAGTCGCTTAGAAATGTCCTCATAGAGGTGACAACTGGCCACGCTGATAGAGGAAACTCTGCAGTTAAGGTTCTCTCTTTCTAGGTAATTTGTGTCGAGCTGATAACTGAAGCTAGCTATGACAGGTCCCCTCTCCAGGCAAGGACCCATTTCTTGGTAGCGAAATGATCACTCGGTGGACATTGCTGTTAGCTAGTAAACACTTGTAGTTCCTAGATGTAAGACTGTGGTGAGTGATGTCTGACTCAGTGGTAATAAGGGCCTCCTTGTCTCTGTTTGGAGCCTCCCAATTCCCTTAGGACTGGCCGAGACCTCAGTGGGTGCTACATGGAGGGTCGGCTCCTCCCTCTAGCCAACTCTGTCTTCCCCACTTTCTCATAAGAATCTGGTGCAGGACACTTTCCAGCATGAATCCCAGAGTGATTCCTAAGGAACCCCCTCCAAGACTTGGCATGTCTTTGTAAAAATCTGGCATCTTTTCAACACCCGTGCCCCATCGTCTTCGAACATCTGGATCCCTTGACAGCTGAGAATTCCATAGCGAAATGGGCTTTCCAGCTGTGGCTCGTGGCTGAACGTCTGCTGTTTGCTGAGCAAGTCCCTGGGTAATTTGGATACTGTTGCGGCCACCTCAGATGTTGACATAAAACAAGGACAGACAGAGAGAAGCACATTCTAGTTAAATAATCAAACCAAATCCAAGCGCTCGTACACCACAGCTGCTTGGGGGAAGCAGCTTCAGCTTCTCGCCTTCCTCCAACTGGGAGCCTTCTGGCTTTTCTAAACCCGTGTTTGTCTTCTGGTTTTCCTGTAGAAGAGAAGACATTGGTCTTTATCTTCTAGTGGACCAGTCCAACCAATAAAGACATTCTTGTCACAAGATGAGGTTGTCCCTTCGTGTCCCCTACCAACACCCAAGTGACATACTCTGTTTCTGAGAGTTTGTGGACACACCGTCATCTTCAGAGTGAAATTTAAACTCTTCGGTGTGGGATTCTGGGGCAGGATCCATAATTCCCTGACTTCCTCTCAAGACAGTTCTTTTCTCCTACAAACTCCAGTCCGAAGAAATCACCTAACATTTTCTTTAACATCTTGCTTGTTTGTGTCTGCGTATCAGTGAAGAAGTGGATCTCTCTCTATCCCTTGCTGGTTTTCTGTATTTATTCATTCCCACACACAATAATACAGAACAACCTTAAAAACTGTGCCTTTGAAAGTTCTAATGGAAGACTCCCATCCCGCCCCAGGCCCCTGTGGCTAGGAGCTGTTCCTGACATCTGCTCTAAATTTTTCTTTTCCACTTTACCCAAGCTGCTCTTGTTCTAGGATGGCACTGAACTGCAGGAGCAGACGTAATCTGAGAAGTTCATATTAAATGAGAAGACTTCGGGGGGGGGGGTAACAAGATGGCTCAGAGGGTCTAGGCGCTTGCTGCCAAGTCTGATGACCCGAGTTTGATCCCTGAAACCCTATTCCTTGGAACCCACATGGTAGAAAGAAAGAACTGACTCCTGCCAGCTGTCCTCTGACTTCCACATGCTTGTAGTACATAAGCATGTGTTTGCACACACACACACACACACACACACACACACACACACACACACAAACAAATATGGAAAAGAGAGAGAGAGAGCAAGAGGCTGGACGTCACACATTTCTTCTTACCTTTTCACCAGTCTCTGTCTGCCAGGTGATTTCAGGACAAAGAGGAGCAGAGCTGCCCTCAGCGAGTCGGGCAGGGCTCTCCTGGCTAGGCAGCACACGCTCTGATTATGCCTTCTCCACTCAACCTTCCTAACGCTGCTGCGACCCTTTAATACAGTTCCTCATGTTGTGGTGACCCCCAGCCATAAAATTATTTTTGTGGCTACTTCAGAACTGTAATTTTGCTACTGTTATGAATCATAATGTATATATCTCCTAGGCAGGATGGTCTTAGGCGAACCCTGTGGAAGGGGACATTCGACACTCAAAGTGGTCGTGACCCGCACGTTGACAACCGCTATTCTAAGACCTTCCCAGAAGTTTCTACCTTTAAGACAGATTTGGATCCAGACACTGCTTGCTCCCAGGCCACAGAGACCATTCTCTGTCTCTTTCCCTTTCAGCACAAGAGGAAAATATACAGACAGCGGGCATCATGAATGGCGCACTTCTCTTCCCCCTCCTACCACCATTCCCTGTTCTTGCAGTGTCTATGACTGACCTGTTGGATGTCCATGAAGGAGGGGAGGAGGCTTGGGATCCATGCCCAGGGATGCCATCCGTAGGTACCAGGGCTGGGCAGGGGCAATGGCTTAACTGTGGCCGGTGCAGTCTCCATCAAGAGATTGAGTTAGGACAGGGCCTTACATCCCTCTACTGATCGGTATTGTCACAGGCTCCGTTGGAAGAAGATGTGACTTGAACACAGCTGTTTTGTATAGCTGATGGCTGAGGACTGTCTCCTGGCAGAGGCCAGTCACTGGGGACGGAGGGATTTTGGTTCTGAAGCAGGGGCACGTCGCAGTATCTCCTGCCCACGTATTATCTCACGTAATTCTCACAGAACTCTAAGGAAGCGTTTCTACAAGCCTTTCACTCAAGGTCACGGTGACAATGTGCGATGGAGCCCTCATCCTTCCGGAGGTGCCCCGCCATCCCTTCTTACAAAGATGCTCGGTGTTTCCCCATAGCTATGTAGAGTTAAAATGCAGAGACACCAGGGGCTAGGGACATAGCTCATGGGCAGAACACTTGTCTAGTCTGAGTAGAGCCTTGGGTTTGAGTCCCGGCACTGAAAAAAAACCGAACTTACAAACTCCAAACATTTGTCAGACTTGATTAAAAGCAGGGCTGGAGGCTTGAAGTCTGAGCAGCAGGTACCTTGAGAGGGCACGAGCAATCTGCAAATGCAAACCTCAGGATTAGCTATCAGACTTTATTTAGACAGACGAGAGAAGTGCTCCAAATATTTACATACCAGTTACCATGAAATTCAAGTTAAATCTGTATTTATTCTGCATCTTGTCATCGTAAAGTTGATTTTCTGTCCGAGTATCTTTCCTAAGGGGGCGAGGCGCTTTCCTAAAATATTGAAAGGTTTATTTTAATAGTTACAAGGACCGTAGACTTTTACATTGGAGACCATGAATATCTGTTACAGAGACTAAATTTATTAGACTGTTTGGAGAAAACTGTGTTTGTTCACTTCAAGTTGCAAACTCTGATTTTCATAAGAGGTTGAGTCCGCTCACCAGCTCTGTGAAAATGAGCCCGCCCGGGCCTTGCTCTAATGAGCCCAGCCAACACAAAGCACTGTGTTGATTCTCAATTAGGGGCACAAATGAAGCCATTTGTCCTCCTAGGAAGATGAGTTTGCAGGAACAATAAATGAGTGACTAGAATGAAAAACTTGAAACAGCATGGAGCCTTGCTCTCTCGTAAGGGCGGTCAGAGCTGTGCTGAATGGAGCCCCTGAAAACGGTGCTAAGTGCAAACCCAGGGTCCTTGCCAGTCCTATTAATAAGGCAGTTTGGTTTGGGGGTGTTATGGGTTGAAATATCACCCCCCCACACACACAACAAAAAATCCTAATTCACAAAACTCCAGGTGTGACATTGTTGGAGACTGGTAATTTGGGGCAGGAACCAAACTAAAATGAAGTTGTTGGAGGGTGGGCTCATCCTGCATGTCTGTATACTGGGGGGGGGGCTGTTTGGACACAGACCCGTGTACACAGTGGGCAGGTGTTGTAGCGATACACATAGTGGGGCGACAAGAAAAAAGGCCTGGAGTATGTGCTTCCATCCCAGCTCTTGGAAGGAACCAGGTAGAACAGCGCCTTGATTTCAGATTCTCTGCCACCAGAATGGAGGCAATAAATTCTTGTTTTGAAAGCCACCCATCTGCCGTCCTTGGTTTGCACTGACTTAGTGTGTTAGTTACGTTTCTCATCGCTGCGGCAGGACATTTGACGCAAACAGCTTACGGGTGATGCTTTCTTTCATCTCACAGGGTCTCAGCCCATTGTGTGGAAAGGATGGGAGAGCAGGAAGTTCATGGGGGTGTCTGCTTGCTTGGCAGACTGTTCACACCACCAAGTAACAGGAGACAGAGTACAGCAGGGACCCATCCCTGATGATCTCTTTCTGTCAGCCAGCCTCTGCTTCCTAAAGTTTCCAGAACGTCCCCAAATAGGGTCACCCACTGAGGAACAAGGATTCAAAACCCAAGACGACAAGGGACAGGTCCGAGCCTGATTTCTCTCTGTATTTCAGTGCTCTGTGTTTCGGGAAGCCACTCCATTCTCCTCGTCCAGCTTTTCCTGCCACTTCCTGCCACTGCCACAGGGACTTTTTGGAAATCCATGCAACGCCTCTCTCACCCCTGTTCTCTTGGCGTTCCTTCCTGCTGCTGGTGACATTGGTAGCAGCATTGCTGATCACAGAAAGGCCCTGTACCTGTTAGTGATGCTCATCTCCTCCCACTCTGCTTCTCTGTTGCTTCTTTGATAAGATCTTGCTACGGAGTCCAGACTGAGAGCTGTGGGTGCTACTGTGCCTGGTGCGTGGCTCTCTCTTCTCTTCCCCCTCATTCACCTGCTTGCTCACCTACCTCTGTGTCCTGTAGGTCACAGGTCCCCTCCAGTCCCCCTTTCGTGTCTGAGGACAGTTATCCCCACACTAGTGCAGCATGCCTATCCACAGGTCCCCTCCTGCCCACGACCTTGCGAGTGTAACCACAAAGACAGGCTGTTCGGTGACAGCCGCACCGGAGGGAGGCTCTGGCGCTGGTCCACCTGTCGGGTCTGAGATTCATTTTCTTTCTAGGTTCTTGTTCTTTCTTGGGTATCATTTTTAAAATGAAAATTGGCACCAGGTTGATGATAGCGAAATCTGGAAAGTGAGAAAAGGAATTCATTTTTCCACTGGTGAGCCAGGAAAATGCTTTAAATATAAGCTGTGGGTGCAATTGGGAAGTCGGGCGTTGTAAGCGAGAGCTCCCTGCGTGTGTGTAAATCAGTGAATTCCAGCTCAGGGGTTTCAGGATGTGGCTGTGGACTGGTGTGGGCAGGTGTATGTGAGAACAGAGGGGTCTGCCTATGGGAAGATGTGTGCTTACCTATGTTGATTGTGTGTGTGTGTGTACACAAACATTGTTGTGCATGTAAGTGTACACACGTGTTTGTAAGTGTGTGTACATATATGTGTGTATAGTGATATTGGCTTCTCAGCAAGCAAGGGAAGGAGTTACAGTGGTACTGTCCTTGAGCAGTTGGTAGCTGGGCCACCGTTCTCACTTCTCTGCCATCATGGGTTTCATGCTTTCTCCTGGATTCCAGAGTGAGGGGACACTTTCCCTTCTCAAGTCTCCCAAGATTTGCCCTGTCCCTCTATCCTTCCTCAGGATCTGCTGAGGAGGAGCATCCAGCAACCCCTGTCCAGCTCTGCTCCAGATTTGTTGCATTCCAGGTCTGCAATGAGCAGCCTGGGCCAACTTCCTCAGCTCCCTGGTGAGCTGTGTCCCTCCTGCTGGCTCTGACCCAAGCACACTGTTTCTGCCGAGAGCTTGGGAGTATGTGTGATCCCTTTGCTGGGACCGGGCTGCCAAGCCACTTCCATTTTGCACACGCTAGTCTATGGGAAGAGAGAGCACCCAGCTCACTCATACCAGCCTGCTCCTCCCGGGGGCCTAGGCCAAGCCCAGCTGTGCCCTGGGTCTGGTTTCCACATGCCACAAAATCCCATCATCCCCAGATATTCTGAGGGTTGGCCATAAGCTTGATTTACCCAAGCGACCTGACACCCTCTCCCGTGCGCCTCATTTTCTCTAGATTTTCAGTTTAGAGAGAGAGTTCCTGAGAGAGTTCCATAGCCTCCACATGTCCTCGGAAGACATGGCTGACATTGCTGGTGGAATCCCAGGGAGGGAGTCTTTGTGTCAGCCTCTTGAGTCTGCTGACTTCCTCACCTTAGCCCTCCAGCCCCCAGCCCCCAGCTTGACGTCACCATCACCTCTCCCCTCACTCAGAAGGAGGCCGCTCTATCAGAACACTCCACACAGGAGTGTGTGTGTGTGGGGGGGTCTTATTAACAATAGAAACTCATTCCTCATATTTCTGGAGACAGTTGAAGATCAAGTCCAAGACAGTGCCTGGCGAGGTCCAACTTCCTGCTCCATAGGAGGCTGCCTGCTTGCGATGCTCACGGAGCAGAGTGGCCGGTGGTCATGTCTGTCACGGGCATTTCTCAATGGCTAATTTATGTGAGAGAGCCCAGGCCACTGTAGGCAGTGTCATTCCTGGGCACATGGTCCCTGGTTGTATCAGAAAGCTACCCGAGTGAGCCATGTGGAGCAAGCCAGTAAGCAACACTCCTCCATGACCTCTGCTTCAATTCCTGCCTCCAGGTTCTAGCACTGAGTTCAACCCCGCTGACCTCTGCTTTTTGCATGACGTTTGATGTTAGCAGACAGCTCTCAGGGCCTGTGGCTTTCCACCCAGTGGGCAGGGCTTCTCCCTGCGTTCATCCAATGGAGACCCACAGGGCTAGCCTGGGGAAGTAGGAGGGGACTGCTCCTTCCTGCCCTCCAGAAACTCACAGCTTACACAGAGAAGCAGCTGGACAGAACACGGTTAAAGCTTTGAAAGGCAGAGACAGCCACAGCTGGAGGGAGTGGTCCAGATGTCGCATGCACGCCTTAAGAGGGCGGCAAAGGGAGGTTGAAGCTAGCTGTGGGTCCCTAGTTAGAGACTGAAAGTGCTTCCCTTCCGTGCCCTTCCCAATGGTGCAGCCCCTTGCCTGGTTGAGCCTTGATTGGAGCAATCCCCATAACTCCCCCAGCCACAATAGCTACGGCCTTTGCAGGGTGTCAGAGAGGAATGGAAATTAGATGTGAGGGGTCCCTGACTGAGCAGGTTGCTATGGCAAGGAGGAGCCTGGGATTGCTGGGGCAGCTGTGCCACAAGGTCACCATGCCCCACCGTCCCCAGATCCCTCCCAAACAGTGGAGTGATTGGGCCTGACATGTTCACTTGCTGCCTGTTAAAAGTCCATTTTCTGGGCCCAAGCTGGAGCCTGCTGGGCGGGCGGGCTTGAGGGTCTCGCCGTGAAACAGCTGCCGCAGCCGCTGAATGCGCAGCATAAATATTAGTCTCGCCCAGAATGAGGCTCAGCTGCGATTGTCTTTGGCTCAGGGATGCAGCTGGGCTGTTTGCCTACATTCCAACCCGCCCCTCCTGACTCGGGGGACGGTTCAGAATTCAGGCTGGGTGTTGGCTGACCTGAGTCCACTGGGGGATGTTGGGAAAGAAGAAGTGTAGCATTGGGCAGGTGAGCAGAAAGGGGAGTGTAGGGCTAGGGGTTCTCTGGTCCATCACCTCACCTACAGAATCAGACAGACTCACCCCCAGAAACACATCTCTTACCTGCACAGTAAGAGCTCAGTTCTAAAACCGGTTCCTTCTGGCTGAGCCACCAAGGGATTCTAGTATGGCCCGTACTGGAGTGGCCACAGCCCAACCTGACCCCGCTGGGCCCATAGCCTACTCCAGAGCTGTTAAATCTGGGTGTGAACCCTCAATATATCACCTCTATCATCATCGTCAGTGCCCATTGACTACACTGCTAGGATCATGGTGACAAACAGGACCGTCAGGGGTATAGTAATGAGACAGATGAGAAATTCACTAAACACAATAATGTTAGTTATAAGTGTGGTGAACAAACTTCATGGCAGGGAGAAACCAGAAACCCCCTGGCTTCGTCAAGGAAGTGACAGGTTTGAGCTGTGCCCCAGTGTGCTCTCTCCTGCTCTGATAAACACAATGACCAAAGGCAACGTGGAGAGAAAAAGGTTTATTTCATTTTACAGCTTGACAGTTCCTCATGAAAGGAGGGCAGGGCAGGACCTTGGAGGCAGGAACTGAAGCAGAGGCGGTGGAGGTACACCGCTTACTGGCTTGCTCCACCTGACTTGTTTAGCTACCTTTCTTCTATACCCCAGGATCACCTGTCTGTGGATCGCACCACCCACAGTGAGATGGGCCCTCATAAATCATTAATTTGAAAATAAAAAATGAAATGCCTCACAGACTTGCCTACAGGACAATCTGATATAGGCAGTTCCTTAATGGAAGTTCCATCTTCCCAGATGACTCTAGTTTGTGTCAACAAGAATCTCCAACCAGCACAGCCTGGGACCTTTGACCTTTGTAAATCTCAGGTTCTGAGTCAGTAAAGGGGTGGTGGGGGTACCCTCATGTTCTAATGTATGCCATGTGTGTGTGTATGTGTGTGTGTGCACGCGCGCATAATAGAAGCTGGGCCTCAGGGCCTCTGCAGTACTCTAGGGCAGTGTGGCCATTGGAATTAGTGACGAACTTTTTATGGTCTCAGATCAGAGTTTCCCAAATACGTCTGTGGAAACTTGCTGAAATACAGATCCCTAAGCTGAGCACAGTGGCGTCATCCCTCAGTCTCAGCCTCGAGGCTCACTTGGGGTCAGGACTTTGAGACTAGCCAGAGGAGCAGGGCAAAATCCCACGTCAAAAGGTAAAGATTCCCAGGCATACAGCTCCCCACAGGGCTTCAGGAAAGAGGCCTGCTCCCTGCAGAACTCCAGCAGGGCTGGGGAGAGGCCCTGGAATCTGCAGTTCTGTAGACACCTCCAGCCACACAGGTAGCACCCGACACACACATGAGGATCATAGTTTAGATGCCCAAGTGAGGCCCTGTCCCTTCTGTAGCCTCCAAGACACAGCTCTGTAAACTGGGATGAGCTTCTCTGAGCTCCGCTAGCCTGTCTACTCTCAATCTCAGGCCCCTGCTCGGCTGCTAAACTGCATAAATTGATGCATTGAAATAAGGATCCCAAAGCCTTCTGAGTTTATGAATACACAGGATGGGGCGTCTTTCTGAAGGGGACTATTAAGCATCCCTGCAGCTCCAGTGTGATGTTTTAGAGGAAAAGTGGATGCTGGGTCCAGGAGGTAAACATCCTCCCACAGAAGAGGAAAATCAGTCCGGGTCAGGGATCAAAGTGGAGTAGGTAAGCCCTGTGACTGTGGGGATGTCCTGGGCACCCATGGTTACTGTGGGAAGTCCAGACGCTCGGCCAGGGGTCCCCTACTCTATTCATCTACACTACCCCTTCCTGGTCTGCAGCTTGTTAAGTCATCCAAATCCTTCCCTTGTTCTAATCAGCCTGTGTCACGTGCACTAATGGAATAACAGCCTCTAATTTTGCATCTCTGAGACCACTTGGCTGTGGGTTGTGGGATCTAAAGAGGAGGATGGGGCCAGGAGAGCCATCCCCTCCCTCCTTCCCATGCTATTTTATTCACAGCTCTGCCTTTTCTCTTTTCTTCATTGCAGAATTCAGTCTTTTCTCACATTATCCTTACCTTTGGCCTCAGCCAGGCCAGTGGTCCTGTCCAATCCTGTCCCAGCCCTGGGGGAATGGAAGAGGAACCCATACAGTCCTTGCCTGGAGGACTTCCTGCCGGGGCCTTGGGAGGTTGACCCACAGGCCAGTAGGGACGCAGCTAGGGCTTCTTTTTCCTGGACTTTGGGTGCTGTTCTCTAACCAAGCCCTTGCTAGTGACCTGCTGTGTCAGCTTCAGGCTTCCTTCATTGCACAGGTCTACGTCAGGATCTGTTCAGTGAGCAACCAGGTTGGGAGTCAAGTCAATAGCCTGGCGTGGATACTTCCTCTCTCTATCCATTCTCTATCCAACTCCCTCTTGTCCTAAGACCCCATCCTATTCACATGATAGAGACCAGAATAACACCCATCATAAAGAGCCCCTGATGAGAAGAATCCAGTCGGTGCTTCTCAAATGTGATGGCTCACTCAAAATCTCAGGGTGAGCAAAACCAGTTTGAGTGCTGGGACCTCAGAGCCCCATAAATTCCCATTTTTAGCTTCTTAGGAAAAGAGGTCTGAACCTCAGCATTTCAAAACGTCTCCCAGGCTGTTGCAGCAACTGGGAGCACAGATGACTGCCGTACTCGGTAGACCTCCAGTGAAGGAACGTTGACTATTGTCTACTGTGCTGAACGTATTAAATGGTGTTACATGTTAGGCTGCTCATTTGCCGAAGCCGGTGGACTAAGGAGAGCTTCGTTAATTTAAGAAATCATTAATAAAAGAAATATAAGCATACACATGTGAAGGATGGGTTGGTGAGAACAAGAAGATGTACTTGGCACCCCTCCCCCCCAGCCATGGTCAGGAAAGAGGAGGAGCAGGATGGGAGGAGGGGGTGACAGGAGAAGGTGGGGAAGGGGAGGAGGGGAGGGGGCTGAAGGAAAGTGGTGTTTATATAGGAAGGAGAGGTGGAGGAGGTGGTGCCGGTGGTCTATAGAGGAGGTGTCCAGGATTAGGGAGGGCTTGGGACTTTGGAGACATCCCCACAGCATGTTGGAGAGCTTGGTTGCTGGATCTAAAAGAGGCCACCTTTGTGGGATCTCTAAGTAAGCTAAGACCCCAGAGGCTGCCTGAGCCAGCATTTTCTGTGATGAAAGAAAGGGGAGAGAAAAGGCAAGTCCATTTACTAGAGAAGGGGGCTATGGGGGTGGGGTATGGTTATGGGTAGAGGGCTAGGGGAATTGGTTAAAGATAAAGATCCCACAGGTTTTACCTCTGATGAGGCTATCCCAGCCAGAACACCGTTTAGTACCAGAGGCATGACCACTCAGGCTGCACCCAGGGCACGGTACCCCACTCTACCTCAAGAAATAGAAGTTAGATTTGCAATCACCTAGGGATAGAAAGTGTAAAGCTAGATTTAATTGGCTATTTAAAAAGGTATCAAGGTGTGACTGGTTCTGTGATAAGGTGGTGTAAAATTCATACTTACTATTCTCCCAAGACACAGCTAACACAGTTAACCACAGAATAGTGTCAGCAGGCCACAGAGGAGGCCGGCAGGAGGTCTGAGGAATAGGTTGGCTTGGGAAGGAGAATTGCAATGATCAAGGCCACTTTCCCAGTGTAGAAGTTTCAGAAGAGGGCCCTGGAGGAGAGAGAGAAGGCAATTCTCTCTAATCAGGAGAAAGAGAATGGGAGGTGGGGGATGGGGTTTAATATGGATTCCCCAGGCCATGTCCCAGTTTGGAGTAGGTCAGCCTGGGGGTCTGAGAATCTGTGTGGTCGGCAAGCAGTCTCTAGGAACTGACGTTCAGGGTAAGAGGTAGGAGAGGCAGGAACCAGGGCTGCCCTGGATAAACATGGACCGAGTCAGATAGAGGGGGAAACCAGGCATGTTCTGGGTAAATATGGGCAGGGTCAGATTTCCTCCTGTTTTAGGGCTGCTGGAGGAGGAGGCTTGTTTGTTCCTGCATGCTCAGCTCTGAAATAACCACACAGAAACTGTATGAATTAAATCACTGCTTGGCCTATTAGCTCTAACTTCTTATTGGCTAGCTCTTATATCTTAATTTAACCCATTATTATTAATCTGTATAGCACCATGTGGCTGTGGCTTACCAGCAAGTTTCCACCTTGTCTGTTCCCAGCAGCAGCTATATGGCATCTCCTGACTCCGCCTTCTTCCTCCCAGCATTCAGTTTAGTTTCCCCTGCCTACCTCTGTTCTGCACTGCTATAAGTCCAAAGCAGTTTCTTTATTAATCAATGGTAATCAGAGGAGAATCCCACATCATAGGGCTATAGACTATCATTGCTCCCCTGGGAGCACATAAGTTCTTCCTCTTGGTGTCTATGCCTATGGTGGGCTTCTTCCCCAGACCACACCCCCACGTCTCAAAAAACAAGCAACAAACAAACAAACAAACAAACAACACCAAAAATATGTGTGCCAGTCTCACGTTGTCAGGGTTACTGGAATCAGGCTAGTCTTTCTAAGTCCATTTCCTTCCTCCAGTGCTCACACAGGACGTGTGGCTGTCAGGCTAGTCTTTCTAAGTCCATTTCCTTCCTCCAATGCTCACACGGGATGTGTGGCTGCTCTGTTTACAGACTGCCTCTCTCAGGATGGGACAGTTGACTTAAATGTAAAGTAAATAAATGGAGGCATTAAGAGTGAAAAGGAAAGGAGGCTTTCAAAGAGAGCCAGCCTTGGGTGGTGCTCTGGAGGCCTGCCTGCTTTCTGTGTCTGCAAGAAATACCCCAGAGGTGGGCTCAGAGGAAGAAAGCTTCCCTTTGGCTCATGGCTTTGGGGTTCCAGTTTGAAGGATCAGTTGGTCACATTGCTCTGGGCCTGCGATGAGGTAGGAACTCAGGGACATTATGGCAGGAGAATGTGCCTGTGTCTGAGTAAACTACTTCTGTCACAAGTCAGGGAGCAAAAGAGAAAAAGGAAGACCCTCGGGTGCCTATAATCCCACCAATGACCTAAAAGCCTTTTAGGAAGCTCCACCCCCCAATGGTGCATCACCTCCGGTTCTTAGCACTACCCTGGGGACCAAGCCTTTACCATAGAAAACACTGAACATCTAAACCTTTGCAGCACCAGCTATACTGCAGGGAGGCCCCGGGCTCCTGCCAGAGGATATAGGTTGACTTTAAATGGAGAATTCCAGTGCAGGAGTTCCAGAATAATGCCCCAGAGAGAGAGAAGGTGAGTCCCACCTTCCCCAGTCTAATTAATTCACAGCCGCGTGAGGGCTGATTGGCTGCAGAGCTTAGCATATACTCAACCTCGTTTCCCCAGATGAGCCCTGTTTGCCCTTCATCCACTCCTCAGTCACATCTGCATACTCCTGTCACCTGACTGGCACCCTTCCACACCTCCCCGTTACCCTGGCCCTGGGTGTTGCAAGGCCTTGGAGAACTCTTCAGCCATTCCCCATAGGCTACTCTAGGTCCTTCGTGTATTGTTTGTTGAGCATGTCTATCCAAACCCAGACTTACCCTCGATAGATCCATCTTCTCCTCACCTTCTTCCTACTGCTCTCTTGACCCTGAGATGAGCACACCCGCCCCCATCCCATCAGGTTAGTGTTCAGTGCTCTTGCTTTACTTGGTACAGTTGACTTCTTCCCTCTCTTCCAAGTCCCCTCTGGAGGCCACCGGACTCCAGGCTGCACGCTACCTGTTTGTTTTGTTTTTCATATTCCCACTGCAGATGGTCACAGGCTGCCATCTTTGCCCATTCCCAAATCTGTGCTATCCTGCAGTAGGTGACCCCAACACAGCAGGCTTTCTCCAAATCTGTGCTGTCCTGCAGCAGGTGACCCCAAAACAGCAGGCTTTCACCTGCTCCCAGCAGAGACTGTGATGAGGAGGGCACCTTGCTTTGGAGAGTTTGGGGGAGAACCTGCCTTTGCCTGCAGGAGAGAAGTCTCATGGCCTCCGTGATAAAACAAGATGTAGTGTTTCTTTAATCCCAGTATTTGGAAGGCAGAGGCAGGAGGATCTCTGAATTAAAGGCCAGCCAGGGCCATACAGTGAAACCCTGTGTAAAACAACAATAACAACAACAACAACAGCAGCCACCAATAAAGCCAAGATGTAACCCTTCTCAGTGATGCTCACTCAGGCCCCTGTCTCAGGCTTTACTGAGTGGCCACCGGGGCTGAACTGGTAATCACCCTGGATTATGAATTGGTCTATTTTACTGGAAAGTGGAATGAGGAGCCATGTTCAGCATCACGTAGCTGCAGGGGGTTTGAAGTTCCTCTGACTATTTTTCTTCTGGCTACAGCGGTACATGACAGAAACCATTTAAGAAAGGAAAAAAAACCCCACCAACAACAAAGCAAACACATTTTGGCTCATGGTGTGAAAGCCTATTGTGGAGGAGAAGGGCTTGGTTGAGGTCATGGCTAACCAGGAAGCAGAGAGCTCAAGTTGGAACCAGGGCTGGCTATACCCCATAAGGCCAACCCGTGAGCAATCTCCTTCCAACAGCTAAGTCAGATTTTCTAAAGGTTTCACGAACTCTCCAAACAGGGCCACTATCTGAGTGCCAAGTGTTCAAACAAAGGGTCCCATTGGGGACCATTCGAACCATAGAGCATACACACACACACACACACACACACACACACACACACACGGTGGTACAAGCCCCCTCCATGCCATGAAGTGTAGACTAGGGTAAGAACAGGGCCTTGAGAGTAAGGCATCCTTGCATTTGTACCTTGTAGCTGCTATGGCACTGGTTCTCAGCCCACGGGAATCTCTCGACCCTTTCACAGGGGTCGCATACCAGACACCCTTGCATGTCAGATATCTACATTATGATTCATAACAGTAGCAAAATTACAGTTATGAAGTAGTAATGAAAGTAATTTTATGGTTGGGGGTCACCACAGCATGAGGAACTGAAATAAAGGGTTACAACATTAAAGGTTGAGAATCACTGTGTCACAGGCTGTAACCCTGGGTAAGTTTGTCATCCTCTCTGAACCCTAGTTTTCTGTTGATACCTCCTGAGCCCTGCTGGGGGCAGATCTCTAAGAACATGCCACCTCCTACGAGCTCAGTAAATGCTGGCTGGTGTGGTTATCATTATTGTCTTTAGCAGCTCTGATGACTTCATCTTATCATCTGTTTACGGGTGGTCGCTGTCGTCCCCTCCAGCTGTTGGCACCTGTGCTGGGATCACCTAAGGCTGCGAGCCAGCCTGTGAGGGCTATTTCATAATTAGGTTGGCAGATGCAGGATGCAGCGGACCCCCTGTCGGGGATCACAAATTAATTAGTTCGTGGAGGAGGAGGCCTCTCCAACATGTTTGATGGTGGCAAAGTCAGGTCGGGGTGTCTACTCTCAGTTCTTGTGACTCAGCAGGGGGCTGAGCCCCACCAGCACCAGCAGGAGGCCATGCTCCTGGTGTACATAAGGGAATCAGGTGTTCTGGCAGGTAGGGTGGGGCTCGGTTACCCAGAATGGCAGAGAGGCCATGCAGAGATAGATTTCTCACCTACTCCGATGTATGGCCTGTGCTCCACCCTTTTCCAAGTTTGCCTGTTGGCGGGCCTACCCAGGGCTGGGCCGCTTGCTCCACATCTCAAGAAGTCCCTAACAAATCACTGGGCAATACCCACTATCATCCTCTTGAAGCCTCCAGGAGCTCAGGAATTATAACTTGGGCATAACTGACCATGCCTGCCTCTGTTTATGTCCTAGGGGATCTTGCATCTTCCCCAAGTATTCTGGCCTTGTGTCACCCCTGTGGGGCAGCCAGCAGCAGGCACAACGTGTCTGGCTTATCCAAGTTCTCCTCCATGCCAGGCTGCCAGGGTTATTCTCCTGTCTCACGCAGGACCTTGAATAAGTAGTTTTGAATCATCAACATTTACAGTATGAGTTCCCAAGTTTCTGGTCCTAAGAGACTCTTGACAAATATTAATTATCTCACTTATATCTTCGAAGTACTCAGGTAAGAGGCATTGTTGCTCCTATTTAATGCTTTTTAATTAATTAATTTTTATTTTATGTGCATGAGTGCTTAACTTGCATGCATGTATGTGCACCGCATATGTGCCTAATACCTGAAGAGGCCAGAAGAGGGCGTGGGATCCCCTCAAACTGGAGTTACAGTTGGCTGTGAGCCACCACATGAGGGCTGGGAGCTGGATCCAGGTCTTCTGCAACAAGTTCCTTTTGCCACTGAGCCAACTCTCCAGCCATGGTTGTACTGACAAGATAATGGAGTCTCAGGGATTAACCTAATAAAATAAACTGGAAGTAGGATTTGAATCAGATTTTCTGACTGCACAGTCTTCTTTCTTTCAATAAAGTCATATCAGAAAAGCAATGCATAACCCATTTGAAATCAGTTCAGTGAATAGTCACAAGTGCATTTGTTTTTTTTTTTTTTTTTGGACTTTTCGAGACAGGGTTTCTCCCTAGCTTTTGGTTCCTGTCCTGGAACTAGCTCTTGTAGACCAGGCTGGCCTTGAACTCACAGAGAGTTTGCCTCTGCTTCCCGAGTGCTGGGATTAAAGGCGTGCGCCACCACCACCCGGCAAATGCATTTGTTCTTGAGCCAGACCTCCAAGCAAGATAACAAACACTCCCATTATATACCTTTCCTAACCAATTTCTACCCCTCTGGAGGTGCCCACTGTTCTGACTGCTAATCAGCATAAGTGAAT
Source organism: Microtus pennsylvanicus (assembly GCF_037038515.1). Classification (NCBI taxonomy): domain Eukaryota; kingdom Metazoa; phylum Chordata; class Mammalia; order Rodentia; family Cricetidae; genus Microtus; species Microtus pennsylvanicus. Next base: position 104,363,159 of record NC_134584.1, on the reverse strand, counting down.
TGTTTCTCGGTTTTGTAGAAATGTTATATACATACACATATGTGCATAAATACACAGAGACATATACATATATTCATTCAGAAAGTCATCCTGTTGCATATATCAAGAGGTCACTGTTCTTACTCTCCTGTGGTATCCCCACACACTAAAGTTTCATCACCTCCTCCTTTGCTGATGGATGTCTAAGGGGCCCACGGAGTTGTGATAAGGACTTAGCTCCTGGCAGTCATCTCCGCCCAAGTCTCATGAAAACCTCTGTCTTCTTCCTCATTGCTCTCCACTTGGAGTGGTTAGCGCTTTTGCTATAGGTGTGAGTGAAGTCTTGTTGCCCTACAGCCTCACCAATACAAAATCCTTTTCTTTTAGATAGATTTTAGATTTTAGGGCTGCGGGTAGATCTCACTTTTCTTTCATTCTGAATTTCCATGATGACTAATGAATTTAACTGCATTTCCTCCCCCCATGGTAGCAACCATTTATATATTTTTTTGTCTGCTCTAGTCTTGCACACAATTGAAAAAATTGGGTTAGTTGTCCTTTGGCTACGTTAAGAGTTCTGAGTTTGGATTGGTATAAATGCCCCCACCTTGTAGTTATGTTCTCTGCCCCCCCCCCTCGTAGCTTGTACATACTCTTAATTTTCTTTATGTTCCCCCCTCCCTTTTTGAGACATTGTCTAATGTAGACCAGAATGTCCTCAAACTCCCTCTGTAGCTGAAGATGGCTTTGAACTTCTTATCCTCCTGCCATAGCCTTTGCAGTGTTGGGATTGAAGGTGTGAGCCACCAGGCCTGCTTGCTTATGTATGCTTTTTCAGGGTGCCATTGGGAATCTGAAATTGCTTCGTGAAAAGGAAGGGTGGTGGGGACAGAGGGTAGGGCATAAGCGATGCTTAAAGACATGACCAGGCACAATGTCTGTTTCCAGGGAAGAAATACAGATGACATGACCAGTGGAAGATGGGTGCTGGGGGGAGGTTTGGGAGGTGCTGGTGAACTGAAACTCTAAGATACTATAGGTAGAACTGATTGTGGGGGGTGCATGCCTGTAATGTTAGCATGCGACATTGGGGCAGCAGGGTCTTGAGTTTGAGGCCAGCCTGGGCTACAAGTTAAACCAAACTAAACTGAAACAGGACCCGGGATGTCAAGTCAGAGAGGAGGGTTTTAGCTTGAAAGCAAACAAAGAAGAGCTTTGGGAACCTGGACGGTGGGGGTGGGTGGCATTTGGTGTGGGAGCCCAGCTGTGAGCCCAGTGGTGGAGAGGGTATGGGTGCTTTAGGACCTGGTCTGTACGGAATGTCTTGGCAGCTTGTCCAGGGGAGATATAACAAAGGCTGTTTCCACGGCTGAGGGTACAACCTGGGGAGAGTGGCTTGTCATCCTTCACCCTGAGAGCTGCTGAGAGATGGATCTAAAATGAGTAAAAACACATTCTTTACCACAATAGCGCAGTAACTACGACCACGGGAAAAGGGGAAATCCGTGAGCTTAAGGGAAAGAAATGCCACATCTTTCAGATGGTGACAAGTGGGACCACGGTGTCTGACAGGGTCCCATGTGCTTGTGTCTTGTATTGGCCCCACAGGATGACTTTGAGATGAGCCAGTGGGGAGGCTGGGTACCAAGGCCTGCGACAGGGAGGTACAGCGCTTGGCAAGGTTTGCGACAGAAGGACGGAGCTCAGTTGGCATCTGGGTGTTTTGTGTGGGTGGACAGACATAGGTCTGTTTCAGCCTCAGAAACTTTCCTTCAGCTGTGCCGCTATTGGTGTTTCCTCATCTCTCAAACTAGACTGGCAGTCTCTGGCCAGGCACCGTTCCTGTATCTGTCAAGCTGCCTGTTAAGAAAGCCCCTGGCCCACAGCTCTGTTCCACGAGTGTGGGATTCTAGAATGTCCAGCCGGAGCCAGCTGCTGCTTTCACTGTCTCTGCCTTAGAAGCGGTTTGCAAGGCGCAGTATGGAGAGGGGGATGCTTTCGGGGAATATCCGTTCTCGTCTCAGCTGCTCCTGCAAAGGCCGCCAGCCTCAGGGGTTCCTTCAGGGCCTTGGAGAGAGTTCGATGTGCATTCAGCAAAAGCTTTCCTGTTGCTATGCCAGTTAAGTGACTACCACCCTCCAGCCGGTTTCCAGGCTGCAAGGAGCTCAGACTCCACGGGTGATTTCTCCCCAAGGAGCTGTTTTAGGGGCCATTCCTGCACGGGACTCAGCCTTCCAGGGAGAAAGGAGCAGACTGGCTCTGAGGACAAGCGTGATCAGGGCTGGGCTGTGACTCTGTTTCCCTCCCTGTTCGTGGGCTGTGGGAAGCCCAAGATGGTGAATAGCGCTGAGATTGCCTGGAAAATCATCTCTATTATTGCCACCGGGCAAACTTTCCCTCTCCTCTCCAAGGCGAAAACAGGCAGAAAACTCCGATAAGTGCCTTAATAAGAGGCTGTCAGAGGCTCAACAATAGCTATTAAAAACCTATCAATTATTTAGATATGGGAACCGGAGTTGGGGCGGCTTTTAGGTGCACTTTTCAAGCCTCCATCGTGTCAATAGCAGAGTTAATTTCCAGCCTTGGATTGTACTTAAACATTGGTTACCAAGGACTTCGGGGAGTTAAAAATCCTCCACAAGCATTCGGCTTCGCGCTGATGAAATTTCCACGGGCCTCTGGGGCACTGCGAAGACTCTGCACCCAGTCCAGCTGCTGCCTTTTCAGGCTGGGGGCTGACCCAGAAGCCAGGCTAGGAGAGTGCTGAGGTGTGCTGGATAGAGCAGCTTGACCTTGTTTCTCTGGTTATAAACTTCCCCTTTAGAATCACATCTGTGCCGAATGTCGATTCTTTAGATGGTCACTAGGGGGAGCCAGGGCTCTCGGCAAAAGCTTCCGCAGCTTGAGTTCAGCATTCAGGATTCTCTCTCTCTCTCTCTCTCTCTCTCTCTCTCTCTCTCTCTCTCTCTCTCTCTCTCTCTCTCTCTCTCTCTCTCTCTCTCTCTCTCTCTCTCTCTCCTCCTTTCTCCCTCCCTCCCTCCCTCCCTCCCTCCCTCCCTCCCTCCCTCCCTCCCTCCATCTCCCTCTCCTTTTCCTTTTGAGACAGGTCTCTGTGTGGCACATGCTTGCACTTCCCCTTCCTCAGGCACTTGAGTGCAGTGATCAGAGATGGCATCACCACTCCTGGCTTTTATCCAGGATCCTAAAAGCTCAGTTGGCAGAGGGACAGACTGAACTGGAAGAATGTGCATGTTCATGGAGTCTCTTTCTCTATCAGGAAAACTTCTAGAGGGTTCTCATTCCCCACGTATGACACCACAGGCTTTCCTGGGCTCCTTGTGACTTCCCTGGGCCCTCACATGGCCTCCCTAGGAAAAGGGAAGCCAGTGATTTGGCTCGCCTGTTCTTTGTCTTCTTCATCTTGCTTTTAGCATCCCCTTCCTTTTGATTATACTTTCCCCGTGTGCAGGCGTTGTGGGAGCCGGAGGATGGCGAACGTGAGCCACAGAGAAGGACAAGAAATGATCCCTGTGCTCAGTTTGGAGACACAGGGATTTGATTAAATCCTGGAACATTTGAGGGAACATGGAATATGGAAAAAGAACTCCCATTTGGCGAGCGTGTCTCAGCTGCGGCTCCACATGGAACGGTCAATGCGATGCCCTGTTAATGGAGCACGCTGAGGTTCTAGCTCCGCATGTGTAAGATGGGGGCAGTACCCCACGTTACCCACAGTCCTGCGTGGAGAAGCACACAGAGCCCTGGGAGAGAGAGAGGCTTTCTAAACTGCGTCACCCCTGCCCACAAACTCTTTGTCCCCAGGTGAAACAGATTTGTCCCCAGGTGATGCAGATTTCCAACACGGCCCTGGGGATGACTAAGTTTCAGGACAGACTGAGGTACCATTTTCTTCAGGTGGTCCCAATGCTGCTAAGGGAACATTGCCAAGGCTCAGGCTCAGTGTTTGCAATAGTGGGTCACAGGGAAGAAAGGGAGCCTTTGAGAGCTCTTCCACCCTGTCTAGGTGATGTAATGGTTAGTATCCATGAACTCCTCAGCTTTGTTGCCACCTCCTACCCCCGACTGGGTGGAGAACAAGTGGGATTTGGATTTGGTCCTGCCCCTTCAGCAGGCAATTGTCTTCCAAGAGGTTTAGCTCATTGTTTTCTCTCCTGGTTGCTACTGAGAATGTTTTTTTACACCTCACAAAGATATATGGTTTGCTTTAAATGCATTTTAAGCATTAAACACAAATTGAGTCACTTTTAAAGAAAAACAGTACACAAGCAACAGCACAGGTGGTGTGTGAATGTGCCAAAAATTCCCAATGATGCTGTAGAAGGGCGAGAGGGTTATCGCGAGCACAGGCTTCCCAGCTCGGACCTTCTCTTTCATGGGGCCTTGGATTTCTCTGATTGGGCCACAAAGACATCCTTAGGAAGGCAGGTAGGGGTAACCAACGAGGTGGTGCATGCCAAATCAGCAGTACAGGCCGGGCATGCAGTAGGTTCTTGACAATTGCACGCTGTTAAAAGGGTTAGCTTGCAGAAGGATGGGTGCAGACAGGAGGGGAGAGAAGCAGTTTTGACTCTTCCCCCTGTAGAGAAAGGGTGTACGGCTCTAGGGCTTGGTGCATAGAAGGCGGGTCCCTTGTGGAATATTCAGGGAGAGGTCAGGGAATAGACAGCAAGGCCCGAGGAATGAGGCAGCATAGCCCTTCTCACCTCTACCCTTTCTCTGCCAACCTGGTCCTTCTTAGATTTAGTTTGGATTTAAGACCACTCATAATAAGATCCTTGTGTTAACCTTGGAGGCTCCTAGTTTCGAAGTCTATTCTCTCCTGGATGTTCAATAATAACACACCAGTGAGAAGGTTTCCAGCCAGTGAGAGTCACAGCCATCACCCAACTCCCAGGCCAGACCGGCAGCACTGGAAAAATGGGCGTGGCTCTCTAGTTTGTTCACTCATTCACCACGCATTTTATTGAGCAGCAGGTGTTAATGTCATAGCCTTCACTGAAACTATGTCTTCCCTCTCTGGGACAAGTCTAATCGTGGTTCTTTAAGCTCAGCAAAAGGCAGAAGTTCAGGAGCCTTGTCATTTGGACGTATCCAATAAGTCTGTGGTTCTTTGCTTGAAGTATTTACATGACACCCCCATGTCTTCCTCTCCCTCCCCTCTCTGACACACACACATGGGGGGGGGGGAGAGAAAAAGAGTTTTGTGTCATCCTTCTGTCTACACGGATTATTGGGTTAGTAGCCTTGCTAGTCTATCAGGGTTGTATTTACAGTCTCACACATGCAAGAAAGCAATAAGCCACTGAGATGCATTTCCAGTCTTGCCTTGTTTTCTCAGTTTGCCATCCATAAGCAGGAGAGACCAAAGACCTGAAGCTCAGGCTTAGGCACAATTGCTTGGCACTCTGATTCTGACAAGAGCTGACTGCCTTTCCAGAGACAGACTTTCCCCGCTTTCCATATGAGGTTAGCTTAGCCTCCCTACAGTCTTCCACATGCCTGTGACTCTCTTCTCCAAGCTTCCACACATGATGCTACCCAGGGACTTCTGTCTGCCTCAGCATTTGAGATACCTTTCCTCCCCCATGGAGCGGTCCCCAGACATCCAAGCCTTTGCTGCTCTGGGACTCCCAGAACCCACAGTCCGGATCACAGCCTGGGATTGGAGATCTGTTCCATGAATCCGCTACTCGCTCTTAGTCCTGATCTATATAGGAGGCAAGGTCTGACAGCTGGTCTGGTTTTAGGACCCATGTCTGCAGAAAACTCTTTTATGCATGAAGGTCAAGTCCCACCAGAGCAGGTGAGTGCTCTATGATCTCATTCTGGCTGCGAGGATTTAGGAGGCATGCGCTAAATATATGAGAAAGTGTTTAACATCACTAGCCATCCGGGAAATGCAAATTAAAACTACAGAGAGAGGCCTTCTCAGTCCATTCAGAACGGATATCGCAAAAATAAACAAAACAACCAAGGATTCTGGTGAGGATGTGTGGCGATGGGGGTAGGGGAGCTTACACACTGTGGGCGGGAATGTAAGCTAGTGTAGTCACTATGGAGATCAGTGTGGAGGCTCTTCAATTAGAAACAGGACCACAGATAATTCCATATACTACTCCTGGGTCTATAAGACCACATGCAAGAGAAATGCCCACATATCCGTGTTTATTATGGCCAGGTCCTGGAACCAGCCTAGGTGCCCAGCAACAGGTGAATGGGTGAAGAGAAGCTGGCATTAATACACATGTAGCTTTATTCATTTATAATGAAGAATGAAACTGTGTAATTTTAGGAAGAGGGGTTAGAACTGGAAATTTTAGTGTTATGTGAAACACGCAACACATAAAGACAGGTATGGTGCAATGGCTCTCACAAATGAAAGTCATATTTGGGAAAAGTAATAAATCATGAAAGCAGAAGGGAAACCATATTGGAAGAGGAAGAGAACCAGAGAAGCAGAGGAGGGAGGGGTGGAGGCAAGAGGCGGTAATGGAGGGGATAGAATGTATATGGCATTCTTGTATGAGAATGTCATAATTAATATACACTAGTTAAAAATAAATTTAAGGGGCACCCTAGAGTTACACAGTAGGAAGAAATAAATAGGGCAAGGATTTGAACATTATGGCCTGGTTCCCTGATTACTCTCTAGTCCCCTTGTCCAGTGATATGGCGCAGGGCTAGGCTCAGGGAGAGCTGAGGAAGGAGATGGTCCCTTGAGCACAGGCTGCCCTAGAGACGAACTGAACATGGAAACCTGTCTCATGAACTTGAAGTGAGGCATGTGTGGTGGTTTGAAAGAAAATGGCCCCCAAAGGGAGTAGCACTATTGGAGGTGTGGCCTAGTTGGAGGAAGTGTATCACTGGGGGTTGGATTTGAGGTCTTTTTCTCAAGCTTCACTCAGTGTGACAGTCAGTCAACTTCCTGTTGCCTTTGAGTCAAGATGTAGGACTTTCACCTCCCACATCCCATCTGCTGGCACACCGCCATGTTCCCCACCATGATGATAATGGACTGAACCTCTGAAACTGTGAGTGAGTCTCCCCAATTAAATGTTTTCTTTATAAGAGTTGTCATGGTCATGGTGTCTCTTCACAGCAATAAAAGGCCTAACTAAGACAGCTCGTCTAATTGAAGCTGCTGGTGCTAGCTGTCATTTGAGTGTGTGTGTGTATCTTTGTATAAAGCCCCTCTCTGATGACTCCACTATTTGCTTCTGTCACCCAGTGCTGTTCCTCCCACACTGTAACACAAGCATTTATTTTACTTTGTTTTATTCCCTGAAGGCTCTGAGATGACTTAACAGAAAACATTCAATAAAGTCATAATAACATATGAATAAAAGCAACAAGGGAAGACATTGTTCACATCAGACGGGTGTATTTCCTGTATCTTCTGACCCTTCTGAACTGTGTTTCCCTTCATTTCTCAACTCTTGGGTATAAAGAGGTCTCACAGTCTCGTGTCCTAAGGAAAACACATAACACTGTGTGCACTCTGAGGCTTCAATGTAAAGACGCAAGGCTTCCCCAGGCTCTCTTGGGCATATGTGATCAGTAGGTTCCTTCCAGTCAAAACCACTAATTCAGAAGGCGAGCCACTGTCAGATTTTTCTAACACTCTCATCTCCTCTTCTTTATCAGCCTCTTCCTGATGAGGTGATGAGATGGCTCTGCCTGCTCCCTTTAATCTGGTGTCTACAAAGGGACAGTGTCAAAAGCACTGGGGACAGATCCAAAAGCATGGACTAGGAGTTCCATGCCAGGCACCAGAAAGGGTTCTTCTTAGGGCCCAGAGTCTGGGCTGCTGAGCCACAGGAGCACTGGTCCACCCCATCCTCACAGATGAACATTATCTGGAAGCCACTTCTCCTCCTGGAGCCTTACTGAAGGATGAGGATGCTGAGCTATGGAGATGCCAACTTATACTCGCTCGGTGACCATGAGGTGTGGGAACCTGGAGCAGGCTTGACTGAGCTCAGAGATCATCATAGTGATGCCCATAGAGACATCTCTCTCTTCTGTTAAGTAAGTGACCTGCAGCTCCAGCAGCAGAGGTGATTTGCTAGCATATATGTGATGAAGCAGGGGACTGCACATCAGTGGACTTGGCCACTAGACATGAAAAAGGCGCTTTGACGGACATCCTATCTGTTATTCCTTGGAGGTGTGGATTGGGAAATCCCGAGGGAGGGATCTTAGAAAGGGCCAAGTTCAGCCTCACCTTTGTTCTTGATTGCTCTGTGGCCTTTGACATACTCAACCTTCAGGCATTTGGAGTGGGACTGAGATATTTGAGCTTGACACACATGGCATTTGCAAAAGATCCAGCCACCATAGAAACCTTTGCTCTATTTTTTTTTGTTGTTGTTGTTTTGTTTTTTGAGATAGGGTTTTCTGTAGTTTTAGAGCCTGTCTTGGAACTAGCTCTTATAGACCAGGCTGTCCTTGAACCCACAGAGATCTGCCTGTTTCTGCCTCCTGAGTGCTGGGATTAAAGGCATATGCCACCACTGCCCGGCTCCTCTGTTCCTCACCTTAGGTGGGTAATTTATAAGCAGCAGAAAGTTTTTCCATAGTTCTGTAAGCTGGACAGACCAAGATCAAGGCACCAACAATTTGATCCAATGAGGATCCTGGCTCCAGCTCAGCTTTGGGCTGTGTCTTCTTCAGGGGCCAGGTACTAGGGCATCACAAGGTGGGAGAGTGGAAGAGGTAGGCAGGAATCAGCTCTCTGAAGCCTACTAACAGGCTACTAATCTCATTCTCGAGGCCCAGCCCCTTACAACTGTGACATCAACAGTTAAATTTCAGTCCCAGGGGATATTTAGACTACAGCAGAGCTGAATCAAACAATCCTTGGGTCAAGTTCTTCCATTGTAGGATGCTCCTGCTTGCATGTTTGTTGACACCCGGTAAAAGCTATGCTCTTGGCAGACAAGTTCCAAATCATTCCTGGAATCCGAGAGGTGACACTTGGCCCGCCCAGAGTAGGCAGTAGTGGTGGGTGGGGTTTAAGGACAGGTAAGGAGTTCGAGTGTGTGGTCAGCGGAAGGGCCTCTTAGACCTCTGAAATGGCGTGAAAGAAGTGAGCCAGTGAGACAGCTGGACACGGGCGAGGGGATGCCAGGGAGCAGGCAGTGACAGAGGAGGCTGGATGCATACCAAAGGGTGAGGTCAGGCCCTTGCGGATTACCAAAGCAGGGGCCTTGGGCCTGGCCCTCTTTCAGCCTCTCTTGACTGTGGTATCCTAGCCAGCCATCTGGGCTCTGATCCCCAGAGACATTTGAAGTCAGTCTTCAGTGGCTGATGTGGTGCTTACTGTCTGGACACACACATGGGCTTTGTCATGCTCCGGCTTAAGATCTTTTAGTGGCTCCTCACTCCCGTGACTGAGGCACTTCATAGCTGGTCTTCAGGGCCCTGTGTGAGCTAACCTCCACTTCCCCATCACTCCTCCCGTCTGCTTTCCTGACACATCCTTCCCACGTCCCTTTCCCGATCCCTCTGTGGATCTTTGGAGCTCAGCTCAGGCGCTGCCTCCTCCAGAAGCCCTCCCTGACTCCCAAGTCCCAGGGTCTCCCATAATTCCTCATCTTAGCACATTTCCCTCTCCACCTTGTCCATCTCCCCCAGCAAGCTGGCAACACCCCTAGGCAGGGATGGGCCTGTCCTTTCCCACTATACTGGCACTTAGTTGATGCCCATAAATCTTTCTGTAGGAATAACTGATCAGGGCAGACTGTCTATCTCCTGCTGGATCTCTGCTCCCTCCCAGATCCCAGCTGGGACCCTGCACACTCCCTCCGATGCTTTAGAGATCCCAGAACTAAGGTTTTCCGCCACAATTCAGCACAGGTTTTTATTCTGTACGTCCCTATTTCTGGCTTTTCGTTTTCACTGCACAAAAGCACTCCACTTCCCCACATCCCCCCAGCCCACCCACTTTGTTTCTGATGCTGGAGACCCTCGAATTCTTCAATGTGAGGACTTTTCATCTTCTCGGGCACAGCCTTCACAGCCTTCTTAGAAACGCCTTTCAAAGCTGCTTGAAAGCCCGGAAGGTGCGGCTTTGATGTCTGTGTTGGCTTCACTGCAGGGGACAGGCCAGCTTACTCAGGTCCCCTGGGGCCTGGGGCTAGGGAGGCAGGGCCCCTGTGGGATCCTGGGGAGGTATGGAGGGTCCAGGGCCAACCAGCTGGGCTGAATGTGGTGAGGAAACTTTTCCCTGCCGTTAGGGAGCTCCGGTCTAGACATCCTCAGAGCACTGGTTCTGGGTCCCGGCTGCTGCACAAAGCCCATCTCAGGACCTTGCCCCAGTGTCTAGTGCTGGAATAGCCTCCCAGCTGCATTCCCCACTAGAAACTGTCCTTGATCAATGAGAATCTTTTGTCTCAGGTCCCTCAAGGTTGAATCTGTTGCCATAACTAATGACTGGCAGATACTCTGTGGGGAGTAGTTATGAAGGCCTGGCTCTCTGGCCTCGATTTGGGCTAACTTCAGAGGGGCCAACTCCCCCCTCCCCCCAAGCCATTCCCTGGACTCAGCTGTAACTGCTATCACCACCCACTGTGGTCCACTTTGACCAGCCCACCCCACTCACACTTCCTCAGGGGTCTCTCCTGGGCTCTCTATGATCTTCTCTAGCCCACGGGGTCCACTTCCTGAAGTGCTCTCTTGTCCCAGAGATATCAAAGCCTGGAGTCCTCCCATAGGGAAGAACTCTGGAGAGGGCCTGACAACGTGAAAGTCCTCCTCTGCTTCTGGTCCCAGCCCATTTCTTTCTCCCTGTCTGCTTCTTGTAGGGTCTGAGCTGGGGCATCACTGCAGCCTGAGGTGCTGGCTGAACTCTTTCAGTTGGCTTTCAGAGAAGTCTGTGGTAGCTGTTCTGGATTTTGCAGGAGCAGTGGGCAAGGCAGAGTGAAACACAGGCTTGTTAGACGTGGGACCAGCATGTGACAGGCGTCCCACAAAAGGCGCAGTGGACCACGGCTTGGCTCTTAGGTCTAAAGGAAGCCCCTGACTCCCATTGCTGCATAGGAGGTCACCACATCTGCAAAACAAGATGGCTGTCGAGTCTGTTCTTGCTCAGACAGGATTCAGATGTGGGAATTACAGAAGTCTCCTGGCTGGTTTTACATCAACTTGACACAGGCTAGAGTCATCGGAGAGGAGGAAGCTTCAATTGGGAAAAATGAAGCTGTAGGACATTTTCTTAATTAATAATTAATGTGGGAAGGCGCAGCCCCTTGTAGGTGGGGCCATCCCTGGGCAGGTGGTCCTGGATTCTATAAGAAAGCAGACTGAGCAACCCTTGGGGAGTGAGCCCATGTGCACCCCTCTCAGGCAATGCTGATTCTAGCGCTCTGCACCATTTCCCAAAGTCTCCTATAGCCATTGGGACTTGATTCTGTCACTGCCTTCTGATGATACAGTGGCTGAAAACAGAAAGGACCACCTGCAGTTCCTGCAGATCTAAGCCAATGTCAGGGTATTGCAGGAGGCCCTTTCCTTGCTCCGCACTGGCGGCCTGCCTTCCTCAGCTTGGGACTTCTCTCCATCTCCAAACCCAGTAATACAGATGCATCTTCTCATCCTTTCTCTCGCCCTACTTAGGGTATTCCAGGATCCTCAGGGCTAGATGGTCGCCAGTCTCGATCCCATCTGCGATTTTGATTTCCCTTTGCCCTGTAATAACACCTAGATATAGGTTCTGGGGATTAGGAGGTGGCCATAGGGGACACTCTCCTGTCTCATTCCCTCCGCGGTGGCTGCTCTAGGAACCCACTTTTTCTGGATGCTTCCCCGGAGTCACTTTGCCCAGTTTTCTTCTGGTGATCTCCTGGGTGAGCAATCTGCACTTGAGCCCTTGCCTCGGGGTCACGTTCTGGAACACACACTAGGGGGATGGAGCCAAATCACATGCTCAGCAAACATGAATGACAACGTCCAAATTAGTAATCCTCGGTGACGAGATGATTTAGAGCGCTGTGTGTTTCCATTGGACACGGCCCTGCGGCTCCCGGATGGGCAAGAAGCAGCCTTCCCAGCCAGCAGAAGGAAGTCCAAAGGAGGCAATGGTTACCCCCCCCCCTGCACATCTGTCCCCACCTGCAGGCCTCCCTGATCCTGCCAGGTAACGCACATGACTGTGCTAATAAATGCCTCTCATTCTCCTCAGTTAGCAAATTCCAATGAGAAGTAATTGCTTGAGTCAACGTTATTAATTGGGTCTTCAATATACTTCAGAGTGGAAGTTGGTTTTGATTCGTCCCCATCGCTATTAAAACTGAAATGTTTTTCATTAGCTGGTGATTTTCCTCCGTAGTTTAGTCACCATTGGGCACAGAGTCTGTCCTGCACCCTCCCAACCCCTCTCTCTTTCAAAGAAGTGTTTCATGGTCACATCTCTTCCTTGCTATAGTTAGGCAACCAGTGGACACCTACTCTTGGCCCTTTAAGAATGAAACTCAGAAGAGCATCAAGTCAAAAGTAACAATTCCCCTCTTTCCCCCCTTAACATTTAGCATAGTTGCCCCGAATTGCACTGGTATTAAATGTCTAAAAAGCTCCATTGCTCATGAAAATATTCAGAATATAGCAGGTAAACCTTTGGTCTCCCTCTCTCTAAATCCTAATCCCCTCTCTTCTTCCCAGCGGTATTCTCTATAATGAGTTTGATGTATTCAGCCCTGAAAGAAAGAAAAGCCGTTCACAGGCGCTCACATATCCATAGGCAACAATGACATCCCCGTGTGTGTTTTCCGGTTCATAAATGGCCTTATGTGATTCTCCTCACTCCGCAACTTGCTTTATATTTCGTTCCACAATGTGATTTCTGGTTCTATGTCCAAACTGGAAAGTCTAGTTGATTTAGAAAAAAAAACCTACTGTGTTCTATATATATATATATATTTTAAAAATTCATCCTATTAATGAATGTGCAGGTTGGTTCCCAACTCTCTCCACTCCGTGAATCAAGCAAGGCTGTAGGGAGCATCCTTCTCTATGCATCTTTGTGCGCATATGTGAAGGGATCTACAGAGATCCCAGGGGGAGAAACCATGCAACATTACCATGGGATGGGATTCACAGTCAAAAGCGAAGCCACTGTTCAGAGAGACTGTGACAATTGTACCCCACCTGCAGCCTGTGCGAGTCCCTCTTTCCCTACGGCCCCATCTGCCCTTATTAGTGTCTGATTTGTCAGCCTGAGAAGACACTATATCCCATATCTACTTGGAAACCAGGTTAGTCTTCCTGGAAGGCTCCCTGTTTATTATCCCCACTTCCCCTCAGCTGCTTATGGGAGGGAAGGGTTGGTTAGGGAGGCTTATCGGTGTAAGATGTGGGGTGAGTTGGGATCCAGGGCTACAGGGTAGGTTCAGGATGGAGAATACTGACGAGGGTGGCCAGGATGAAGGGGTAAAAGACAGAGCTGGGCTTGCATCGAGCCTACAGCCCAGGAATTCAGAGCTGGGAATGCAGGGCTCAAATGCAGCTCGGAGTCGAACAGGAGGGCTTTGACGGGTGCACTGGTCTGGAAGCTGGCTCTCCTGGGACTACAGAGAGGTGCATGAGTGGAGGGGGTTCTGGGGTCCAGAAGCAGGACAGATACGAAAACAGAGAATGAAATGAAGGCTAGACCCTGGGTATCCTCTGCTGACCCGTGGCTGGAACAGAGTCCAAAGGATGGTTTGCACAGATGCGGTATGCAGATGACATAGGGGCATAGCCCATCAACATCGAGTACTGTGTCTGTGGTCTTGGTACAAATCCCATTTCATCCCCATCAGAGACCTCTGGGCAGAGTCACCAGAGGGCATAGCACCAATCAGAATTCTAGCCAAATTCTTGCCAAAGAAGAGTCATGGTGGCCCTGGTGACCATTTCACAGGGAGACTCAGGTAAGAGAGTTTCTTACTCGAGAGAGGCGAGTCCTGGTGTCTTTCCTGTTGGCCTGTCCCCTTTGCAGTGAACCAGAGGCAACACTGGGCAGGAGAAGCCTGGGCAAAACGATGTCTCCAGCTTCACCCACTTTCTCGTGCTCTTCCTACTTGCTCTGGTCTGCCTGGGCTGGCGAGAGTGTGGAGAGGAAGCTGCCTGTGTGGGTGAGGGTGGATGCTTCCCTAGCTCAAGAGCTGGGGTGGGCACTTAGAGAGAGGGTATGGGTGCAAGGGAGCCCAGGGAGCCCAGGGAGTCCAGGGAGCCCAGGGAGCCCAGGGAGCCCAGGGAGCCCAGGGAGCCCAGGGAGCTTCAAAACAATTCTGACCTGAAATGTGCATTGGTGGCAGAGAGGCGGAGATTCAGAGAAGTGACCATCATTAAAGGAAAACGGAGGCATGGTTTATTCGCCAAACCGAATTTAGTCTTGATTTTGAAAGCAATAGAAAACCTAAGTCATTAAGTAGGGCATGCATTATGAGATCACCCGTCTCGATACCTTATCCTGGAGACTGGCAACGAGAGAATTTTGGACTGATGATGACAACTTGGCTCTTGGCTTTGCTCGAAGGATTCACATATATTACTGTAATTATATAATTTTTCCCAAGAGAAAGGTGTGTCTGACATCTGTGGCCATGAAGTTCACACAGCTGCAGTCTGTCTGGGGCATCTCGCCTCTGGGCATAGATCAACTGAGGTCTCTTCTACCTGTCTTAATCTAGGTCCCCTACTGGAGGCATAGTGTCTTCTCATAGATATACTTCTTGGGGTGGTCACAGCAGCCTAAGAAAGCAAGTCTCTGATATTCATGTTCAAGTCCTCTAATGTCCCCGAAGGAAGTGACACCATTCCACCGTGAGGACACAGAAATTATGGGAAAGGCTTTTTGCAGCTGGGACCAGCATTCACTCCTCACAAAGGGACTTACTGTTGTCTCCATTTTACAGAGGAGGGTAGAGAAACAGTTTGTTCCAGAGATCATAGCCAGCATGCGATGACCCAGGCTAGTTTTGCTTTGGGGTGGGACTGGGGATCTGCCTTGTGGATTCTTCTTGGCTCTTGTGCTGATGTTACATTGAGGTCCACCACGGCCGTTGATGTACAGTCCCTAGGCATGGGCCTTCTCGTTGCTCATTCCCATCAAGGAGGATCCCTTTCTCTGACAATGTCCCTTGTCCTGCCCAGTGTGTGTGCTGACCAGCCAGTGTGAAAGGGTTCCACGCTGCTCCGGGAAATGAAACCACCCAGTTCTCTGTCTGAAACTGACTCGTCTTGCTGTCTAAGGCCGTGAGGCCATGGACACTGTCCCATCCGAAAGGATTCTTTTGGGGAGGCTTTTCTGGGTCTTAGTGAGTGAAAGCTTTGTGGAAACTTTCATTCAGAGGCATAGAGCTGGGTCCAGGTCCTTAGGAAGAGCATGTTTTGAGAAGAACAAGCTCCCCTCCCCACCCCATACACTTGGCAGCAAGCCTCTCTGAGGCAGAATAGTTCATTTTATAGATGTCTGTCTGCTCCTGTGATATTATTTGCCTAGTTAACAAACAATCACAGCACATGCTGGCTCTAGCCCCGGCTCCATCAGTCAGTTATATGCCTTAGAAGGAACAGCTTAGAGGCCCCAGGACACCCTGGATCCTGGGGAGAATATGACCGTGGGTGGTCAGTCTTGAGTGGGACCCTGCCGTGGCTCTGAAAGCACCCATTATTGCTCATGATGGCTCATGATCCATTGGAAGTGAGTCTGGGGTCACCCAACGAGCATAGTAGCTTCAGGGGATGGTGGTAGTGGAACATACCCCCTCTCCACCTTCCGCAAGGCTGGGTGAAACTGGTCCCACCCCCTCAGGATGTCAGAGGTCATGTTAATCTGCCGCTTTGTTTTTCAAACATGCTGCAAGCCCTGCTGAAGAAGCTTGGTCTGTTTAATAGGAGTCTGGGGAAAGATTCTCGATTATGGAAACACACCCACACAACAAAAACGCCTAGGAGTTCCTGTTGCCAGAATCAGCCTGAGGCCAGGGTGAGGCAAGGAGATAGGATCTTTTTTATTAAAGGCAACACGATTTTCCTTTGCTGCCTGCCTGGGGGAAGCAGACGCTCAGGAGACTGGCGAAGTCCCAGGGCACGGGGGCATCATCTAGGTGGAAGAGTGGGGAGTGGGCTGAAGTATAGACTCGCTGAACTCCTTGGCTCCTGTCACTCCCGCTAATCCTTTCCAGTGAATCCTCATAAGCACCGATTTGTGCATGCTCAGTGTCTGTTCTGCGACCATGAATGGACGATCTCATCCAATCTCCTGTTAGCCTTCTCTGGTAGATATTAAAATGCTCCTCCCCCACCTTATTCGTCTATAAGATTCCAGCTTTGTCCTGCCCCGCTGGCCTCCCAGGCGCATCTGTGCGCACGTGGATGTTTCTTTGATTCTCTGGTCTCACCTGCTACAGGACCCTTAAAGCTGGGAACAAACCACCTGGATTTTCCCCTTTCGTTCTCCCTTCTGTCTTCGTTCTGCTTGTTGGTGTCCTCAGATTGTAAGGTCTGGTTGGGGATGGGGTTCACTGAGAAATGCAGCAGCTTTGCTTAGCATTCTCTCCTCGTGCCCCCCAGTTCCTTCTCTCTAGTGCCTGGTTCCTCAAATCTTTTCTGTTCGTCTCTGGTCTATCGTGATGCTACTCTTCTTGTTGCTGTGAGCAAACACCCAGTAAGGAACGATGCAAGCACAGAGGGGTTTTATCTGTGCGTGTGTGATGTGGTGTATGTACAATTGTGTGTATTTAATGTTAGGTATTTTCCTTGACTACTTTCTACCTGAGTTTTTTTGAGACAAGGTCTCTTACTGTACCCGGAACTGGTCAATTTAGCCAGTGTGCCACAGGGTCTACTCGTCTCTGTAACAGTCCCGCCCCTCAGTGGGGTTGTAAACATGTATCACACACCAGGCTTTTACATGGGTACTAGTGATTCAAGTGCAGGTCTACCCACTGAACAAGGTGCCCTGGCCTGTTAGTTCTGGCGTGCATATAGAGTATGGTGTATGATAATCCTATTGGTTGTTTAGCTTATAGCAGAGTACCACAGTCTGGGAGTTCTGAAGGCAGGAATTTAAGATAGAAGTACAACCGGGGCTTGTTTCTGGTTAGGACCCTCTTCTTGGCTTGTAGACTGACTATATTCTTACTGTATCCTCACCTACCTTTTCTTTGTATATGTGCAGAGAGCAAGAGAAAGAGCAAGAGAAGAGAAGAGAAGAGAAGAGAAGAGAATGCATTGTGATATTTCTTCCTGCTCTACCATGGACACTAGTCCTGTTACTCCAGGGCCTTGTCTTATACATATGACCCGTTTTGTTGTTTTTAACCCCTTTCAAGGCCCATCTCCAGTTGGGAGATAGGGAGATCGGAACTTAGGGCTTCAGTATGCAGAGTTAGATTTCAGTAGTGAGTTTTGGGAGGACACAGTTCCAGGCTCTCTTTTTTATTCTACAGGTCTATATACTCTTCAGCCAACTGGGGCTTTGTAATGTGTTTTCACACTATGGAGTCTGAATTTTCTGATTTTTTTTTTCAGATTTTGACTATTGGTGAGTTCTTCTAGATTTCATATACATTTTAAGATGGAATTTTTTGTTAAAAGTTCTTCTAGATTTCATTCCTAGATGCATTTTAAGATGGATTTTTTTGTTGGTACTGGGATTTTGATGGGGATTACATCGATTTGTATTATCGTTATTTTTAATTGTCTTCTATTAAGGTTTGTTAGTGTACAAAGCAATGGCTCTAATTATGATATTTTCCACATATATAAATCATTGTACTTTGCTTGTCTTTGCCACCCACTGTTCTTTGACCATCTTCCCTCTTTCTGGTCCCTTCCCTTTCTCCAACAGTATCCCTTGTGTTGCCAGGATAATTCCCAGTTCCATCATTTTTTTTCTGTTATGATATAATTCCATTCTTCTTTATAACTGGATAAAACTTCATTGTGTATATACATCACACTTTCTTTAACAACTTGTTTGTTAAACTGCCATGTCAGCAATATAAAACTTTCAAATGCACGAACGTGAGATGCTTACATTTTCAAATGGCTTCATGTTGTGGCCTTTGCTTCAACTTTAATGATTTCATGTGGAGTTTTCCCTGCATCCCCTGGTCACCCTTAGTGGAATTAATGCTTTCAGTTTTTATTTATATAAGAACATTTTAGCTGGTCAGTGGTGGTGAACACCTTTAATCCCAGCACTTGGGAGGCAGAGGTGGGCGGATCTCTGAATTTGAGGCCAGTGTGGTCTACAGAGTGAGTTTCAGAGCAGTCTCCAAAGCTACGCCGAGAAACACGGAAGAACATTTAAATTTTCTCCTTGGTTTTGAATGATCTGGTGGTTCGGATGTGTCTCCCCATTGCCATACACCCTACGAGGTCACTGCTGAAAAATCTGCAGACAGCTATAGAAGCTTCCTTGTATGTCATGAGTCACTCTTTTCTTTGGATGTTCTGAAGTTCTTTTCTTTATCTTTAACTCTTATAGTTTGATTATAGTGTGACTGGATATAGGTCTCTATGTAGTTCATTGAATTTGAATTTGTATGTTTAGCTCTATCCTCAGACTTGGGGAGTTTGGGCCATGTGTCTTAGCCCCCCTTTGAAACTTTCAGATTTATATAATATATGTATTGTTATTGTGGAGTTTGGTGAAGTCTCCCAAGTACCATAACTATTCTCATCTTCCTTCATTCTCAATGCACAATCTTCAAGAGAGTTGCTTCCCCACCTGTCCTAACCTGCTGTTGAACTATTTAACTATAAATGATTTTAGTGCTTTTTTTTTCCATTTCAGTTACGGTTATTTTTCAGCTCCAGAATGCTTTTGAGATCATTTTGGTGGCTATTCTAATTTTGTTCATGTGTCATCCTGATTTTCTTTTCTTGTCTATTTATGTTCTTTTCCAGCATTTTGAGAATTTAGCATGGTTATTTTGACTTCTTTGTCATGAGTTCAGCCATCTGTATTGCTTTAGGGCTGTTTTCTGCAGTTTTATTTACTCACTGTTTGCCGTGCTCATGTCTTTATTTAAGGGTCTTGGGGGCCTTTGCTGCGATGTGAGCATCTGAAAAGAACAACCTCCTGTCCTAATGCACAGGGACTGGTTCTCGTGCAGATGAAGGCTTCTGCGCGGATACCTTTCAAACCTTCCCTGGGAATATGTCTGCTCTGGGGTGTGGAGGGACCCTTTCTTTTCAGGAGATGCCTCTCTACTGCCTACTACTGTCCCTGTGTGGAACTGCATAATCTTTGCCTTGGGTTGCATGGATGCAGGGGCTTCCTATGCTTCCATTCGTATCTGTGCTTAGGTCTGGAAGAAACCCTGGGCAGGTCCCAGAGAGTCCAAAATATTGAGTGCATGGCTCATTCTTTTGTATCACCTTGAGATAGGAGTCCCGGTATGGGGCATTTTCTCTTGGTTGTGTCATGCCGCACTAGGTCCAGGAATTTTGTAATAAATAAATAGTATGCCAGTTGGTAACACTGTGAAATAGTTGTAATGTCTTTTTTTACATAGTCAAGAATGACTAAGTTTATAGAACATATGCACAGTTGTAGGTGACTGGACTCTGAGCTTCCCAAGTCCAAGGGAAAAAACACAGCCTCCTCCTCCTTCCAGCTTCCGTTCGGTTGCAGTTTTGTTGCCCATTGCTTTTCTTACACCGGCCTTCTGGCCTTTCTCGACATTTTAGATAGGCCTTGCTATTCCCATTACACAGACAAAGGAAGTGAGGCCCAGAGAGCCTAGCACGTCCTACGTTAGAAACAGTTGGAGATGCATGTGAACGCGGGTCTATTTTACTGCAGGGTTGCTTCTCGGTGTGACACAGGGACCCGATCTTAGTCATATGTGTCCTTTAGTCACCTCCACCATGCTTGGCAAACTCCAGGAAGTGTTTACCACATAAATAGGCTCCGAATGGAGGGTGTTGGGAGCATAACACGAAGGTTCTTGTGCCACAGATCTCCAGAGAAACCAGGAATGTTAAGCATTCAGGATTGCCTTTCCAATGGGAAAGATGAAAAGCCCTGTTCTTGCATCCAGGAAGCTAAGAATTGGAAGAAATTAATAGCCTGGTGATCTGTGTTATCTGTTGGACCAGACTATATAAAGCTAGACAGACACACACAGCCAATCAGGACTGGAGGTGACCAATATTCTGAATGACCCTTACATTATCCATATAGTAGGGGTTCCCTCAAGCTCCCACAAGCAAGACCAGAGGTGGCTAATGGCCCAAATGATCCCTATGCTATCTGTATGGTAGAGAGCAGGCCAGACTCTTTCTTAGGCTTTTAACCTAGTACAGGTAGCCTATCTCTAGAAACCATCTTCTTGGAAGAAATGACATGTACCTCAAGTTGAGTTTGGATGTAATTATGTTTCCTTGTGCACAGGGGATTGTATTACTCCAGGAAGCTTTCCCCCAGATTATACTGTGTTTAAATTTGTTTGTAATAAACCACCTGGGATCAGACTCCCCAAAGTCTTGATCTAGGTTGACAAAGTCAATCTGAACCGAGTTTTCATTTTTACCTCTTTATAGTTCACTTCCCGGACTGTTGTGGCCACTCTTCTGGCACCCAGCATGGGGTCAACCTTACAATATTCATTCATTCATGCAGTCACTTACCGACTTACAAACTAACCAGGTAATCGCTGTCTCTCCCCCAAACCATCCTTCCTGTGGTCTCTGAAGGATCAGCAGAAATAGAAGCTGGGCAAATGTCTGGGCTGCAGCAGGGACCTCTGGTCCCTTCTCATGCCAAGCCTTCACCAGCTCTGATGTTAGCTCACCGTAGCCCCTGGTAACCATTTCCTGTCAGCTAAGACTCACCTGGCCCACACAGCATCTATGCCAGGAAGCTGCTGTTCCTCAATCCTAGGCCTGTCTGCATTGCGGGTCCCTCTTAGTCCACGTAAGCTTGGCCACATGAGTCAATTGTTAAAATGCGCCCAGGATTTGTTTTTAACAAGCTATGATGAGAGACATCTAAAAATGGAAGTGATTGTTACATGGGAAGGCATTCCCATTCACAGATCCCTAGGGACAGAATGGAACGAACTCTGGAAATGTCAGGTTTGGTCTGGGGCCAAAGAGGCGAGGGAGAAGAGAGCAGAGTGCGGGGAGTTCATGGAAGGGGCGAGAAGGGCAGGGGGACACACTGCCAGCTAAAGATTGAATCGTTTGAAAAAAAAATTGGAGTGTCCGGCTCTGGGTGATGGGGGGGGGAAGGAGTGTGGGGTGTGGGTTGGTTGGTTTGTATGTCAAAGGTTCCACGGCTTCACTATCCCCAGAAACCAGGCAGTCTCTCCTGAGTCAAGGCCTCAAATGGTAGAGCATACAGAACACAGAAAGTAGAAAAAGAGTTCACATAAGGCACCGCCTCCTCCTCCAGAGCTTCTGGCAGCCAGTGGGGCCTGGGGCTGATGGTGAAGCGCTCCACTTGCCGGTCCTTCAGGGGGCCCATTCCTGGGCCTTCCTTCCTGCCTACAGCGGCTACCCCAAACACTTTGAAGATTTTGTCTTCCTTCTATAGCTGCTCCTTGGGCCTTCACTCTTATTTCCTGAGATTCTAGTTGTACCCCCATCTTAGAGTCTTGCTGTTGTACCTGCTGGGGAACCCACATAAACTACCTGGCTTCTCCCTACAGCCTTTGGAGCTGTCATTATCATCGTCTTTTTCCTCCTCCTCCTCCTCCTCCTCCTCCTCCTCCTCCTCCTCCTCCTCCTCCTCTTCTTCATTGTGGCCCACATACATCTTTCTTTCCTCCCTCCCTTCCTCCTTTCCTCCTTTCTTTCCCCCTTCCTTTCTTTTTTTAATGTTTTTAATGTTTAATGTTTTGCCTTCATACATGTATGTGCGCCACACGCGTGCCTGGTGTCCTCATCCGATCCCCTGAGGTTATGAGCCACTGTGTGGGCGCTAGGAACTAAACATGGGTCCTCTGCAAGAACAAGTGCTCTTAGCCACTGAACCATCTCTCCACTCCCCCCCCCCCCCACACACACCTTGGAACTTCATACAGGCCTCAGGAAAGCACCCTTGAGAAAGCCGGAGAATGTTTGATATTGTGTGTAAGGGCAGCTCAAGCAGGGAGAGCTGCAGAGCAGACCCCCCCCCGGGGGGGGGGGCTGGAAGGAGAAATAGCCTAGTCCATGAAGCCTTTCAGAGGATCCTTGGACCCTGTTCCTGCCAGTTTCTTTCTGTTCTCACCACTTCACAGAAACAAGATTCCCAGCATGCCTTGTACCAAGATCTAGTCACTTATCACAAAGGGCCAAGCACGTCTGAGTGTAGACACACGCCTATTCAATTCTAAGGTGTGTGGAGGTAGGTGAGCTCCTGTACAGTCAAGGTCAGAAAAGCATAAACAATTAGATTTAAGAAGCAAATGCTCGCCTTGTTCCACAGGGTAGCGGGAAACAGTCTCCTTTGCCCTCCTTCCTTCTGTCCCCAGAAGTTCATCCCTTTCACTGTCCTGGGGCTGTCACAGAGGGGGCTGTGCCTGCTTCCCAGACCACTGGCTGCAGAAGGGCATCCCCGATCCTGGTCAGTTTAATGTGGTAAGCCCACCCGGAGCTCTGACTTCATGTTCAAATCGGGGATGCCAGGCTCTGAAGAGCCGGAGACTCAACAGTGTTCTGCCCTCGCACGCAAGCTGTGGTGCCGGTACTGCCTTGTCTTAGAAGTGGGTTTTGTTTCCCCTTGTATCCCTTTAATTCTAAATCTTTTGGATCAGAATTGTGGTGTTTAAATCTTGACGGCCTTGGTAGGACTGGGTAGTTCCTTTTGTTATCTCACCCACATAGAGATGGCACTGCACTTGACCCCAGCGACAGGAAGAGGCCTGATGCCACCTGGCTGGCCCTTTCCCCACTCACTCTCCGGGTGGAGTGAAATGTCTGAGGCTGCAGCTATTCCCACGTATTGTTGCCTGCACAGGTGTCCTCGCGCGAGGATTCCAGACGCCGCCAGGGGGCGCTGTGGTCACGCGGCCGTCCGCTGGCGTCCCCCGCCTGCTGAGCCAAGCCTCCCTGCGGCACCCGGTGGAGCTCTGACTCCGCAGCGCAGACTGGGCTCTTTGCGGGCACGCACGTTCCAGCTCTGTCCGCCAACACAGGTGGGAACTCTGATGAGATTCGTTACCCTTCTGGTCTCTGTTTGTGAGTCTGGAAAGTGGCTCCGTGCCGCTGCCCACTGCTCCGTGGCCACTCCTCAGCTCCATGGAGGCTGGTTTTTCTTCTCAGGTTCACTGGGCTGTGGAACTCGGACCGTAACTCGGGTCCCTTCAGTTGTTCAACTAGAGAAGGCTACTTCTTCTCTTCTCCTTCCTTCCTCCCACTTTTCTCTCTCTCCTGTAACCCCTTCCCCCCATTTTTTCTTTCCTTTCCTTCTGGTAAACTGGGGACTTAGTTCAAGTCTGGCGTCTTCTCTCCAGAGGAAACCTGTGCTCTAGACCATGCATGTCTCAGCCCCAGACCCATTCCACAGTTGCAGTTGTCTACAGGGTGGAAACTTAGACGCCTCTTACAGCAGCCTTGCATCCGCCGCCCCCCCCCCCCCCCCCAGCCCTTTCCCAGGAGGGAACAGGATCTTGGGACATCTGAGTTTCAATCAGACCGGGTTCTTCTGAGAACCACCTGGCATCTGCATCGGAATGGGCGATAAAGGAGGCTTAAGTACTTGTCCTTAGGGGGTGGCTCTGGACCACTGCTGCATGCTGCCTCTGAGAAATGGTTACTGAGCTTGCGTTTTAACCTTTCGCTCCCCAGCGATGTTGACCCAAGAGACCTGCTGCTCCAAGGAAAACCTCTGAAGTAGATGGGAGGTGTCGCTCTAGCAATCCCAGAAGGCGCAGCGGCCTGGATCCTAGGGAAGAAGGTTGGGAACCTGAGATAAAGGGGAGAGGGAGGAGCCACTGCTGACTGCAAGGGTTGAGAGGCTTTCCTGGGTCGGCAGGGCCGGCGATGGGAGCCCCTCCATCACTTTTTTTCCCCAACCTTCTTCACATTTAGAGCATAGGGGAAAGGCCCAGAGAAAACCCTGAAGTGGTGTGGCCATGAGAAAGTGGTGATGGGTAGCCTGGACAAGGGCCCTTGTCCATCTCTTCCCGGGAGAGGTAGCAATGAGCTCCAGACGGTTGTGCCTCCCACGGAGTCTCCTACCTGAGGGCGGAGAAACAGAACAGATCTGGAAGCTGAGGTTGAGTGAAAGGGGACTTTGACACCAGAGCACACACTGTGCTCCCTGCTGCCCATCTTTGGGATGCAGGCCTTCCTTTACCATCCGCCTCCTCGGGGGCTTTCCTGAGGAGCCTGCTATGACAGGGTTACGGGGAAGATGACAAAGGAAGGAGGATAATTTAGAAACGCTGGACCGGGGGCCTTCGATTCATACATTTAAAGGCAGATATAAAAATGGAAAGGGTGTAAAAGCGTGACTCTCCCCCGTCCCCACCCCGACCCTGGCCCCCCCCCCCCCAGTGTCTTCCCCCAGGCAACAATTAGTACCAGCTTCCTGCGCACACAGCTTTCCACATACCGTGCCGCTACAAACACGTAGGGCCATATGTCTCCGTTTTAAAAATACAGCGCATTATACAGGCTCTTCTACACCTTGCTTCGGCCTAAAAATACATTTTAAAAATATAACTTCCAGACAGTTCGGTGTCACCCTCTGAGGCGGCTCTGTGTCTCCCCGAGTGGTTGCAGCTGCGTCCCTGGGGACCGGGGCTCCTTCACTTCCCGACTGACCACAGGCAAGCTGCTTCCACATCCTGTTCTGGGCACCAGTTGCTCACTTAACAAACAGACAGCGACAGCAGCGATAATCCGTGATTCAGGAGTTCATGAGAATTCAAGATCTTGAAAGCAAACAGTTGGTACCAAGCCTGGCAGGCAGCAAGGGCCCGCTGAGTGTCGGTTGTTCAGGTCATCCCTCTTTAAATTTGGACGTCCTGACCTGTACTGGTTTTTGGACTTTGGAGGCCTTCCTTCTATACTGGCCTCGCCTCTCATCAGCTGTGCGCCTTTGAAAAAAATGATTTTCCATCCTCTCTGGTCCTTCCCGACCCATCTATAAAATTTGGTTTTAGCCACTGGCAAGGTGGTTGGGGGAGGGGTGCGGGTGGATGAGATAATGGAGAAAAAAGGCCCCTGGAGCAGGGCCTAGCCTGTGATGGTGATGGCAGTAATATAAGAAACAGCAGTAGTAACTGTATTTTAAGCCCTTACCGTGGCCCAGAGTGGGACATAAGTGGCGTCTTGTGAGCCCCTGGTAACCCTGTGCCATCTGTCTCCCTGCTTTCTCCAGCCCTCCTGTGTCTGACATGTTTGTGTTTCTCTGTGGGGTAGCCACTATATTATCGCTATTTTACAGCCAAGGGGTCAATAGCCATGAAGAGTCTAGTGTAGGAGCTGGGAAGAAGGTTCAGCAAGAGTGTGTGTTGTATACACACAAGAACCCGAGCTTGAATCCTCGGTATCCACATATAATCCAAAAGGGCGGCTATGGCTGTGCATGCCTATAACCTCAGCATTGGAAGGCAGAGACGGGCCGATTGGTTCCCAGGGCTCCCTGCTCAGCCAGCTTTGCATACATGGCAAGTGTTTGGTGAGAGACCCTTTCTCAAGGCAATAAAGAGAGCAGTAGAGGAAGACACTGGACGTGTCCTCCTTCGGTCTCCACATACACAGGTAAGTGCACACTCACATTCGTGCAACACAGACAGACAGACAGGGAGACAGGAAGAGAGAGATATTAGAGTATGAATGATAGGTAGAGAGAGAGAGGGAGGAGGGAGGAAGAGAGGGAGACGGGGGGGGGGGAGTGAGCGAGCGATTAGGGCATGAATGATTCTAGCATTGAGGGTGTGCCTGAGCATCTCCTGAGGTTCATAGCGACCTGCCCCAGGCCTTCCCATCTCTATCTCTCCTCTTCCCTTTCATCTCATCCACTCTCCTCTCTTCTCTTTTCTTCTCTCTGCCTCTTAATTCCCTTCCGCTATGTTCTGACACCCCTGGCTTGTTAGACTCGGACGTGTCCAGCTGACGTGCGCATGGCCTCTAGGTATAGGAGCCGAAATCCATGAGCAGATGGATTCTGCAGCATAGCCAGCCTGTGCCCCATCACAGCTTCTGGGCAGGCATGCCCGGACATGCTGTGTGTGGCGGCGGCGGCTGCCTGTGGGTAGCAGGTTCTGAAATATGCCCCATCCACGTGTAGAGCAAATGGCCTTCCGTGCCCAAAGCTTCCCCCTGTTATTTCAGATTGGTTGACCAGTAGGCCCTGGCCACCCAGCCGAGGAAGGTGACCAGTCTTTGCTTTCATTCAGCCTGGTGTACCTTTCTCTTCTGTCGCCTCCATAGGAGTCAGGCAAGCACAAGGGGGAGAGTTCAGCAGCCAGGAACTGTACCTGGTTTGGGGTGTGTACACCCCTTTTCTAATAGTCACTTGGCAGCCTGAATCCTTGACTTGCATGTACTTTATACATTCCTCTGTGAGCAATGCCTCTAGAAACCCGAGGACCCCCCTCACCCCACCTACAGTGGACTTACATACATCCCTCCCTGAACATCAGTGTAAGTTCCTCTGTGCCTCAAACAACCAAATTTAGACAGTTTTCCTTCAAACATATTCCCGATAAATCCGGGTAAGAAGACCCGGATCGGACCTGAACTGGATTTTGGTATATGTGCTGTAAAGGCAAACCGTGTCCTCACAGTTAACTTCTAGGGAGAGCCGCTAAGTTACCACCTTATGCCTATGAATGATTGGCCGCGCATGTGATTAAAATTAGATGCACCACAGGAAGGGGCATGCGCAGTAGGAAATGACGATTTGATCTAGTCTCTCCATCAAAGTAGAGAATCACCTAACCTGCACCCCTTTGGAGCCAGCCTCTCCTTCCTGTAGACCCCACAAAAAGAGACCCCAGGTTGAAACCTGGGACCCTTGAGCACCCTCACTCTTGTGACCCAAGGCTCCCTTCCAGTGTTTCCTTATCTGTTCTATTGGTTTGTTTGAAATGAACTTTCCTTGCTACCTCTGCAAATCTGTGACGGCTTTTATTTCAAATCTTTGAATAATATTAAGACAAGAACCTGGAAACACTTGACCCCCGACCCAAACCACTGGAGATATTTAATAGTTTTTAACTATGCAGCCTGGGTGGAAGTGGGCTGGTTTGGGGTGTGCACACCCCAAACCCTAACAACTGTGGAGTAGATCCGGTTGTGTTTGCATAGAGTTTGTCCCCCAAAGGCTCGCGCCTTGGTAGCTTGGCCCGCGGAGCGGTGGCATGAGAAGTAATGGGACCTTTAAGACATTATTCTTATCCTGTCCCATCCCCCTGCCATTGTGACACCATCGGCTCTGAGGTCCTCATCTGAGCTGAGCCATGCTCTTGAACATTCAGAACTTGGACCTGGGTAGACCTCTCTTCTTTCCTCAAATTAGCTTGCCTAAGGGATCTTCTCATAGCAGCAGAAGACAGACTAATACAATTGAGAAGACCACGTCTAGAAAGCAGTTTTCAAAGCACAGATTGCCACAGCGTGCCTCGGCCCATCTGACTGTTCAAACCCACAGTTTGCTCTTGCAAGGGTTATGGGAGTGTGTACTTATACTCCCCCTACAGTCCAGAAAAGCTGGCATCCCCAGCTGGGAGAAGTCTCCTGCAGGAGCCAAACTCAGTCCCTGAGACTGTAGCAGCAGTGAGCGGGTGAGCATACACAGCCTGTGGAAAGAGCCTGGACTCAGCATTGCAGTCTGTCTGGGGCCTCAACTGATGAGGATATGAAGTCATGTCTACAGAGGTCTGTGGGTGTGGCCTGGAAGCCTGGTGGCACCAGTTGCTAGGTTTTCTAGCCCTGGCTGCCGGCATCCTTCCTGACCAGCCCAGTGCGCACACATCTGGATACAATTGTCCGAAGCTGCTGGGGTGGGGCGCAGGCTGCGGCAGGGGACTTGTGCTGTGCAGACCACACAGGGTCCTTCCTTTCTTGGATACTCAGCATGGGTCAGGAAGGCAGAGGGGAAGGAATGAAAGGCCTGGGGGTGGGAGGATGTGGGACGTGCCAGGCAGGTCTCTTTCTTCTGACTTCTTGGCTTTGCCCAGCTCATCAGCAAAGCCGAAGGAGGAAGCCGGCAGTGCCGTAGCCACACCGTGCCTAAATCAAGCAGACCCGCCGCACACATGTTTCTACTTCTAAAGCCATCAAAGGCTCTCAGGCCTGCACAGAGTCCTAAAAATACACCCGAATGCTGCATGCTCCACCCTCCCCCTCTGATTTTTCTCCATCGTGACTTCAACATTATCAGCAACTTGCTCTCTTTCTCTTGCCTCAAGCGGCAGTAGAGCCTCATTCAAAGGTTTACGACAAATAAATTTACTGGTTTAGTGGGACCGGGCTGGGGAGACACTGAGAGAAATGAGTTTTCTTTGGCACAGGGGGGTGGTTAACAACTAGAGAAAAATCCAGCCCAGAGAGGAGAAGTGACTCCTCTCAAGATTCACCCCAAAATGATCCATTGCAGAAGGCTTGGAGCTGGAAGCACAGCCCCACAAGCCATTTATACCCTTGCTGGCAAAACTGGGACAGTGTCTTAAGTCGTTGGAGCCACAACAAGACAGAGCAGGGAGACTTTATGGCGGGAGGCACCAGGTATGGCTGGAAGAGAGACAGCCTGGTCTGATTGCCTGGATTCAGCTTCCTAACTTGTTGGCTTGGCTGTAACGGACCCTCAGGTCTTTTATGGGAAGTAGTGGTGTAATAGGGATGATGCTAACACTTGTGGCTTACTGAGCAATGAGCATGCACGCCCCCACGGCTCTTCCCAGCTGATCTTCCAATTTCAGACAAGTATTAGCAGTTCTAGGCTGAAGAGAAGGAAGCTGAGGCTCAGCCAAGTAAATTGGCTTCTTTAGGACGCAGAGTCAGTCTCAAACTCAGGCCTCAGTGCCCATAACCTTCTCCCTGCCTGCTGTTTCTTTGCTCATAGATTTGAGGGGACGGTTCGCAGGGATCTTGGGTGGGGTAAGGTAGAAAGGCTGTGTTCACCATTACAGCAACAGAACCCTGCAAGGAATGGAGGTAGAGGAGCCAGGGCAGAAATCCTCTCTTGCTGGGCTGCTCTCCCTTTCCTCCTGGGGTCCCGCAGTCTCTGCAGCTCAGTCCTAGCCCCTCCCAGGCCTCCTGACTCCCAGACTACATCAGGGATGTCATCTGAGGATGAACTTGTGGGGTGGGCACTTCCATGCTCAACTGAGCCAGCGAGGCTCATGGGCAGCCCCTCCCTGAAATCTGCCCTTGACTTCTGGTTCTGTACTTCACCCTGGGGATAACTTAGCCCGCTGGCTGCTAATGCTTCTGCCAATGCAAAATCAGCTTGTGCAGCTCCCGCAGAGAGAGGGCACTTGACCAAGCACTCTGCTCCCTTCCTGGTGGCTGGCCTGCCTAGGTCCTTCCAAGTAACTGTCAGGAGGTCAGGGATGACAGCTTGGGGCCAGTGCCCACAACATTCTGGGCAGCAAGGAAATCACTCTGGACTGCTCTATGCTAGAGTTGCAGAGGGCAGAGCTTCTGATTGCCACCTGGCTTGGGCAGGCTCTTCCTACGCGATACTGACTAAGCAAATGAGCTAGGGGCTTCCCAAACAATCTTCCCTCGCTTGTGTACCAGGTGGGATCTATGAGGCTGGCTTGGAGCACACCGTTGCCTGCTGCTGCCTGCACATATTATTTTACTAGGTTTAAAAAAAAAATCTCCCTCCTCGGCACTGGGCATTTATCTATCGCAGATGAGATAAGGAAGATGGGGTTGCAGGAGGTTTGCAGCTGGTAATTGGAGGGCAGCTCAGCCTCCGCTTGGAGCAGCTGCGTGAGTTCTGCAGTACGTTGTGTTCTGAGGCGCTAGCTGAAACAATATTGGAAGAGAATTGTAGGTTACCTTTCAGGGCAGCAGGCAGAGCATCTGTAGCCTCTACCACCCCAAGGCTTCATTTCCCTCTTTACCCCTGGCCCAGAGGCCTAGGGATCAACCGTCCTTGGCTGTTGGAGCTTTTGTGTACTCCATCCTTTCTGCAGGATGACTGTAGCTTCTGAGCTTTCTTTACCAAGTTCTCCTGGATGGATGACATTGGGGTAGAGTCTAATGAGTTGCTGATGAAGGATTCTTTCCCCAGCAAAGTCCAGGCTCTGACTTGTCTTTAGTGGCAGCTTCAAGGAAGTGGTCTGGATAGCTCTGAAAAGGCATCTCTGTGATGCCCTCCTAACTGAAGCAGTGAGGGAGGAAGGGTGCTCTTAAAGCTCAGGAAGCTAAGAAAACTTAGCACTGCATCATCTCGTGAGGACGGGTTGTTAAGGAGTCCCTCCATCTGTTGGTGGACCTTGGTGTCTAGCAGAATCCACATTTGTGACTTGGTGACTGACAGGGCCAGCTCTCCAGAACTGAGGGGCACACACTCTGCCTGTGCAAAGCTGACCAGCTGCAGAGCTAAATCAAATCTCTAGGTGAATCGTGAGCCCACACTGGGGTAACATCTGTTGGGGGGCAGCCTTGCTAGGTTCATACCACGTTCCAGGGTAGGGGGCTGTGGAGTGGAAATATCAGGCAGAGGAAACAGAAATACAAAAGCCAAGGACAGAGACACGTTTATTTTTCACAAGCTTTATATACCCCAACCTAAAAGTCAGGAAAAAGGCAAGTGCAAAGTCTCTCAAAGGGGAGTTGATGGGCAGACAGTGGGATTAGCTGCTATTAAGCCTTGGGTTTTACAGTGTCTCTCTCCCAGGAGAGCCAGCAGTGGGTTTGCTTCTTTCCTCTTCCTGAATAAGGCAAGCCCTATAAATAGCAGCTGGGGTTCCATCATGAGTGTGTGTGTGTGTGTGCGCGCGCGCATGTGTGTGCATGCGTGTGTGTGTCAGTGCATAGGTAGAGATGCCCAAGTGTCCATTTATTTGGTTTGGGCTGGGCACATCCCCCTCTTCTAACAATGCATTTGGCAGCCTGAGAAACCTAACCTGCTTGTAGTGTGCATGCACACCCCATCCTGAACAATGGCACACATTTCTCTTCCCCTTAATAACCACCAAACTTTGCTCTAAATGTGTTCCCAGCACATCCTGGTTTGGTAGGAAGGCTGATCTGGCTGGTCTAGACTGGCTTTGGGTATATTTGTGAGAGGGCGAAACTGCTCACCTCTGTGAACATTTGTGGAGAATCTCCAGTTTGCCACCTTAAACCTATGCATAATTGGGCAAATATGTGATTAAAATCAGATGTTTCATGGGCGGGGAACAAGAGCAGACAACGACTATTTGATCGAACCTATCGAATCAAAGTGGAGAACTTCCCTCGCCAAACCCCTCCTTCTCTTAAGATGCCAAGCAACAATCCCAGCTCTTAAGTATCTTCACACTTGGGCCAGGCCCTCTTGTGTTTTCTGACTTGTTCTGTAGTTTTGTTTAAGTAAAGCTTACTTGACACTTTTGCAAGTCTATAAGCACTTTTATTTTAATTCCGTGAACAAGAGGCCAAGAACCTGCAAACACCCAGTGCATGTTACCAGTAATCCTATTACGTAGAATATATATATATATACACACATATATATATACATATATATATGTATACACACACACACACATATAATGAGAGAGAAGAAGGAGGGAAGAAGAAAAAGAAGGGAAGGAGGGGTGGGTGAATGGATGGATGGATAGATTATAGATAGATATAATGTAATGGATATCATGTAAAGGTGGGGAGCCTGGATTCAGTTGTTTGTCAAGACTTTTAGGAAGTCATCCAGGGCCCTTTAGAGATGGGTCGGAAGAACGGTGACAGGCTGGCTCCCAGCCTATCATCTTGGCCATGTGTGAGGGCCTATGTAGCTTAGCTTGCAATCACTCCACCCTACGCCCTCTACCTATGAAGCTCTTGGGGCCAGTGTTAAACGAATCTTCAGATTCTTCCAGCCCTGCAGATCCTGGTTCTGTCCCCCTTGTGGGTCTGGTGTAACTTAACATCTTCATAAGTGTCTGCTTCCTGTCTTTAAGATAGGGTGTTAAGAACCCCATGGATTGTTCTGGAAGCTAGAGGAGACCTTGCAGAAGGATACTCTGTGGCCTTGGAGCTTCAAGACCTCTCTGTGCTTCCTTCTCTGCTCTGGGCAGAGGGGTCACCTACCTGAGGGGGAGTCCTCAATTGGGAGAAACATGTCTGTTGGGGTTTAAGCAGGCTGGGGCTGTCCCCTAGTCATCAGCTGCATAAATACAAGGTTGCTCCTGGTCTTAGGGCAAAAGCAAGGACCCTAGAGGCAGACATACTAGACTCAGGCTCCTGTTATACCCCTGTGTGACTTGAGGCAGGTTCCTTGGCCTTCTGGGTCTTGGTCCTGTGCCTGTAAACATGCTCTGCCTATTTTACCTGCCTGGCTTAGCAGACACTGCTTTGAAGAGTTCTAACCAGATGTCTGTATGTCTGGCTACTATATCAACTTCAGTGTAGTCTACACATGCTGTCCTGAAGTTCTGGAAGTCAGAAATCTGTTGAGCCCCTTGAGCTGAGGATCACATCTGTAGGAAACAAGATGCTCCCCCAGAGTCTGCTTTCTTGCATGCCCGTCTCCTCCTTACTAACAGAGAGTACCCAGTCCCAGCTTTGCTTCCTTCCTCACGTCTCCTCCTGAGACTCCATGCCTCCTATCCCTCATATGAGCACCTGTCAGCTCCCTGGGATCCCATAGTCTTGGATACTCTCCTGTCTCCAGATCACTAACTTAATCCTATCTGCAAAGCTTATCACTTAAGGTACCATGTTCCCTAAAAATTAGAGCATGGCTGTCTCTAAGAGAGTGGCTGTGGGAAATACTACCCTGCCATCCCCCACTGAGAAGAGGCTGCTACCACCAGGAAAGGAAATGGAGCCTAGGCGACAGCAGCGAGCTAGCCCCGTGTCTTTTCAGTCATTGCACAGACTTCGACCGAGTGCCTACTGTGCGCCTATTAAATCTCTGTTCCCAGAGAGTTGATGCGTGAATGAGGGACTTGGATAGTAAATATATTAATGTAGCAGATGTGACAAAGTTAGGAGGAAAGTCAAGCTGGGTGGGGGGAAGCAGCATTGGGTGAAAAAGTGAGCGTTCCGGGGCAGAGCCTAGAATGAAGGAAAGGGGCAAGAGAGCCATGTGGACTCTGGGGGCAGCAGGTGTTGCTGTTGTTTGGGTTGAATTGGCACCCCAGAAGTTACATTCTGCCCTGATGCTGGCCCATGAGTGTCATCTGTCGGAAAATGGCATCACTGTAGATGTAATTAAGGGGTCAGATAAGATGACACAGGACATCCAAACCCAATCAGGATTGAAGCCTTGAGCTAGTTTTTCTATAGGAAAGATGAGCACATTGTCCTGATCTATGCAGCTTTTCTCTGTCGCCGTAAAGAAACAAACAGTTACAACAGCCAGTCTTGGTCGTTCACGGTCAGGCACACCGTGAACACACCTCATTCCCTCTCTCACAGCTCTGTGAAGTGCTTTTTCTTATTGTCCACTTCACAGGCAAGAAAACTGAGACTTAGCGACTCAAAGTGATAGGTGTCTCCACTCAGCTACTCAACTGGATTTCTGAGGCTTGAGCCCACGTCATTTTTGCATCCAGGATTATGCTATTAATCTCAGCACATCCCTGTTCCACCCTGGAGCAGCTTGAAGGTAGGGACTCTTTTTTTACCCCCTCGAATGTTTCTAGGTATCCAGCCTCTCACCTAACACTCAGTTAAAACATATTGATCTTTGCATTCGCTAATGGGCTCTTAAGTCTTGACAAGAGAGTTTAGTTCAATCAGAACTTTTGACAAATCCCAGACCAATCTTCCCTACTCCGTTGATTTATTTATTCTGTAAACATTTGTGCAGAGTCCCTGTGTGCCTGGGATAGGTTGTGGTGATTTCTTTTCTTTTCTTCTTTCTCTCTCTCTCTCTCTTTCCTTCCCTCCTTCCCTCCTTCCTTCCTTCCTTTCTTGTTCTATCCTGAACAGACTCACTAAATCTGCAGTTTGAATAAGGCGATGCTTTCATTAGTCTTAGAGTAAAACACCTAAACTGTCCTTTTATATTTTGGGCCTCATGGTGACCCAAGATAGAGAGCTGGAAGCCTGCCTCTTCCACAGGGACACATGCTTTGGTTCCTCCCACTTGTGGCTTTGGGACATTTACATGGCTTTGGATCAACTAGACTCCCCTGGTGGCTGTCAGTTCTTTCTCCTGGGTGAACAGGGTGCCTTCCTGGCCATTAAGATGTTGCCTGTACCATTTGATCATAAGGTTTGGTTGAAAAGTCTTTCTTTTAAATACATACTCTTTCTACTACTACTTCTGACACTGTTGATAGCAGATTGCAAGGGTCATCAGGTTGGCCATATTCTGGGTATCTTTGGTGGCCTTAGAACCCCACATCAGTTGGTCTAAGCATCTTGGTTAATGACTAGAAAAGCTAGCCTGTGTCTGAGTTAGGATGTGTGGGCAAAACATACATGTTTGGTGGTGATGAGTGCTGAGGAATGGGGCATGAGAGCTTCCTTGAGGTTACCAAAGAGAAACCAACTCAAAGGATGAGCTTTTGTTTCTTGCCCCTCTGCAGCAGAGAAATAGCTGCGTGACAATGCTCAGGCTGCATGGTCTTTCCTCGGAACTGTGAATTATAAATGGTGCAACTCCTCCAAAGAGCAGTTGAGTATCGTGCGCTGAACCTTGAACAAGCTCATGGCCTTTTATCTAGCAATTGCTTCTCCAGGATGGAAGTTGGTTAAATCACAGACGCAAAAAGCTTTAGATGTAATGTTGCTTACCAGTCACTATAGTAGCTGAGCTTTGGAAAGACTAAGTGTCCAACAATTGAGCAAGTGGTTAAATAACGTCCTCCAATCATCCATTCAATAGATGCTCACATGCATTCTTGTTGCTGGGGAAACATAACCATCATGATACTTGCTTTTGTAATGTGCCAGGCACTGTTCTGAGGGTTCCCAGGAAACGACTTAGTTAATCCCAGCAACCTTTCCATTCAGGCACAGTGTCACACTGACGTCACAGACAGGGAAATGGCCACCTACAAAGGAGACAATTCAGGACTTACTTGCCTCTGTAGCATTGTGGATCTTAAACCCCAACTATTTCTTGGTCATTTACCACTCTGTCTTACTGTGACTACAGAAGTAGAAAAACAGAAAACTCTGTCCAGTCAGTTTCAGTGTCTCAGGGAAAGAAATCTGTTACCTACTGAGAACGAGCAGGAAAGGGCTGAGGAGGCTACGCCATTGGTACTGTTTGCTGTGCAGGCGCACGGACCTCATTCAGTTTCCGGTACCCTCATAAAAAATCAGGCACGGAGACATGAATTTGAAACCCTAGTGCTGGCGAAGCGGTGACGGGGATTCCTGGAGTCTGTTCGTCAGCTAGTACTGCCAAAGTGTGGGGCTTCAGGTTCAGAGTCCTAGTGCCGAAAACTAAGGTGGGGAGTAATAGAGAATGTTACCTGTTGTTGACCTCTGGCCTTTACACACATCCACACTCACTTGAATGTGTTCTGTGCACACACACTAACGTGCGCACACACAGAGTCACACACAGACATACACAAAGCTATCCACATAGCTCCACACACACATATATAGCTCCTCAAACCACACACAAACACACACACATACAACTGCATACAGAATCACATGCAAATGCAGCCACGTACACATACACTTGTACACACAGCAATGCACACACATACATACACATACACACAGCTACACACACACATACATACAGAGCTGCATTCGCAACCACATACATACAGCCACACACATAGCCACATGTATATTCATATACATATACATACAGCCACATACAGTCCCCCCACATATACACACATGTATATGTGTCCATGCATACACACACACAGCTAAGCACAGCATACACACACAGCTATATATAAATACATAATCAGACATACAAACACACACACCATTACACATACACACAGAGCTACAAGCACAACCACACACAAACAGTCACACATACAGCCACAGCCACACACACATACATAGCTATACATACACACACACATACATAGCTATACACACACACACACACACACACACAGTTACACATACAAAGGAAAAACAAAGGCAATAAAATCCTCATTTTTTTTCATTGCTACTGTCTGTAATAGTGGGCCCTGAGTAGCTCAGGTTAGGGGACATTATCTTCTAATTTTGGCTACCTTATAGTGGCTACTGTAGCTATTCTCATGGTCATCCTTTCTCAAAAAACCCCCAAACCAGCCAACCAACCAACCAACCAACCAAACAAAAAACCCTTTCCTCCCTGAGTACCCAGCCCTTGTCAACATTTAAACGAGTAGCACAGGGCAGATCCACTGAGAGCCTTCCTAATTTTTCTCTTCCCCATTAAGACGGACATAAATGAAGACTGCCAGCTGCCAGGTTTCCTTAACCATTTCCTCCTAAAGATAAAAGCTACTTCATGTATCTGGGATGGTGGCTCATCTGGTAAAATGCTTGTGCTACAGGCACAAGAACCTGTGTTCGAATCCCCAGCACCAATGTAAGAGCTAAGATGTTGAGTCAGTGCTGGGGTGGGGGAGGGGTGGATACAGGGGCTTACTGGCTAGTCAGTCTAGCTAAAGCACAGTCTAGTTGAAGTGGCGTGCACAGGCACCTGAACATACTTACGCAGTGCACACATGTGTACACCAATGCACAAGAATATTGTAAAAAAGCTGCAGGAAACCTGGCTTAGGACAGCCTTGCAGAACCTCAGATGGTCTGCCATGCCTGCCTTCGTTCCCACTGTTTTGCCAAATGCATCCTTTCTTTGCCCTCCATCTACTGGGCTCCTTTTCAGTGGTGAGCGAATGGGCTGGATTTGGTAACATCGCTCTTTGTAGCGCAAGCAGGAAGGAAAGGCCCAGGAGTATCTGTCCAGGGGGCAAGAGAGCCGGTTACCCTGCTCCTGGCTGTTCATTTCCTCTGAAGTGAAAATCAAAGAACCAAATGCCTGACCCTGTTGCAGTGTACTGGGGATTGTCAGGTCTGAGGTGTGAATTCTCTTGAGAGGCTGGTTTGGGGGCCTTCTTTCCTCTAGGATCTCATAGAAATACAGCATTGGGGTTACAAAGAGGCCTGAAGGTTGTGTGGGGAACTGGCTGGTCTTCCCTTCCTTTTTCTTAGTGACAGACTGCTTCAAGTGAGTCTTACTTTTGCAGCATGGCCAAAACAATGATGCTGACGGTGATGGTTCGAGATTCTTATAGGTAAGGGCTGACTTTATGTAGGGAAGTTTCTTGATTGGCCCCTTGTGGGGAACATATGATTCCGTGGATTGCAATCTGCTGGGAGGCAGAGGCAAAAAAGGATTGCTTTTGCTCAGAGATAGCAACTTTGGGGATGGAGGCGGGACAGGGGCAGGAGTAAGGCCTTGGGTACCAAGGCAGCTAGAAAAACTGTTTTGAGGAGATATCCAGTGCTCCATTTCAAGGTCTTTGCGTTGCTGTGATGTCCAGCATCAGCATCACGTTGCCATGTCCTCTTAATAAGAGTCACCCATCTCTTTAGAACTACAGTTGACCGGCAGTCGGAAGCCACCAGGAAAGAATGGTGGTGGTCCTGGTCTCCTTTGCAGATAGGTCCATTCTTTCTCCTTCCTGGCTCTTGATCTTTATGGCAGGTGTATAGGCTTAGCCTGCGAGAAACATTCCCTGGAGACTGGAAGGGTTAGAAGGCAGAAACAAGAATAGCCCCTCTCAACTTTGCCTGGTAGAGTTTCAGGGCAGATTTTTGGCAGTTCTTTTTTTCTTTTTGTCACTATGTAGCCTTGTCTTGCCTAGAACTAATTGTGTAGACCAGGCTGGACTCGAACTTACAGAGATCTGCCTGCCTTTGCCTTTGGAATGCTGGAATGAAAGGTATGTGACCTGGTGGCTGGCTCAGGCAGTTTTTGTGTCTCTTTTTGCTTCCAGCTCCTCATATAGAGATCTAACTTCCAATGAGTGATCACAGGCTTAGCCTCCAGTAACATCACCTCTTTCTTTTGGTCCTGCAGTCCTGAGATGGTAGCTTCCTGCTGTTCCTGACTATGTTATGTCAAAGTCTCCAGGTTGGTTGGTTTAACAGCTCTCTTATCAGCTTTGGGATTAGTCTGAATATTCCAGACTGCTAGGAAACTCACACACACACACACACACACACACACACACACACACACACACACAGAGAGAGAGAGAGAGAGAGAGAGAGAGAGAGAGAGAGAGACAGAAAGAGACAGAAAGAAAGAGAGACAGAAAGAGAGAGACAGAGAGAAAGAGACAGAAAGAAAGAGAGACAGAAAGAGAGAGACAGAGAGAAAGAGACAGAAAGAAAGAGAGACAGAGAGAAAGAGAGAGACAGAAAGAAAGAGAGAAAGAGAGAGAGAGACAGAGAGAAAGAGAGAGACATAGACAGAGACAGAAAGTTGGTCCATACAATTGCAGGTGCTGGAGACCCCAGTTCTGCAAAAGGCTGAAGACTAACTACCTAGAGGGACAGCTGCCTTCTGAGTCTTGGAGCCCTAGAACCAGGAGCCCCAGTGGTGTCAATGGATTTTGGTTTAAGTCCAAAGGCTAAAGGTCAACTTCCAACCTGCAGACCTGCAGGCTTTCACACACAGAGAGTGTATCTCCCTTTCTCTGACAAATTAAACATCCTATTTCTTGTCACTCTGACCAAAATAACTTGAGGGAGGGAGGGCATGTTTAATGATGGTTTCAGTTGGGTGTATATGTGGGGTTAATCCATCTTGGTGTGGAAGGCACTGTGGGTCCATCTGTCTGTGGTGGCAGAGACTGTGGACTAGGAAACTGAGTTCATGGCCTGAACCAGGGGCAGATCTGACCTTTAAAGCCTGTCTCTAGTGATCTGCATCTGTTATCCAGAGCCCACATCTAAAGGCTCCATAGCCTTTAAAACAATGCCACATGTTGAGGAGGGAGCGCTTAAAACAAGAGCATGTGGGTACCATTCCAAACTGAAACCTTAGCAACCAACCACCCTTTTATTCCATGAGGGCCATATTGTGGAGGGTAACATGTTTTACTTGGTAATACTGAATCAAATGCCGATTTCACCCAGGAAAAACAATCTCATAGACACATCAAAACGGCATCTAACCACATATCTGAGCACCCCTTCATCCATTCCATTAGATACATGAAATTAAATTTGAGACTTATTCTTTGAATTTGGTCCATTCCAATGATGTTGCTTCTCTGGTTGGACTCTGTCTGATTCAGGGATGAGAGAAAGTTTGCCTGTGGATGGGATGGCTACATAGACAAATGCCAAATTCAGTGATATTTCTCAAATCATGAGTCACCAGTGATTAAGTGATGATGTAGGCTATTATGATCCCATTTGCAATGAGTAGTAACATGTCAATGTGTATCTTAGGGACTTACTGTTCATATCTAAATTAAGGTCTACTCCAAATATAGGTATACATTCTGGAAGCATTATAAAATGAGTTGTTAATATTAAAATTTCATTAATTGTTAGAATTATGAACTATTGCAAGAATAAACTATTGCAATAATTAATTTGGTTGATGAAAGTTAATTTTATTTATTCAGTCCTCTTCAAGTATTTTCAGTCAACAAATAAATGGAGAGATAGATAACAGTTAACATTCAAATATTGAGAGAATAAACTAGATAGCTTTAGGAAGAATATTATTTCCTTTCTGAGACAAGCAATATTTATAATTTTAAATAATAATACAGAACAGAATAAAAGGAATTAGATTGTATCATGATTACAATATTTGTGGAACCTGCATTCATAACATTAAACAAAACAAGCTTTAATAACTGTATTTAATTTTTAGCCATTTAATCTTATCTAGGAATTCTATCTAGGTCATGAGAATTCCAAGAAAAAATATTTGAATTTTTTGATATCCTGAGAGAATGAATTGGAAGTGAAATATTATTGCCTTTGCTGCTTCAAAACAAGAGGGAAAATCTCCCAGCTTGTGTGTCATATTCAAAATGAATCTGATCCAGATGCAATAAGGGTACAAAGCATAAAGAATTAGAGAAAGAGGAGGTGACCCAGATACTTGTTTCTTCACAGATCTGAGCTGAGAGGTGCTAGGACCACCCTCACTGCTGACAGCCCTGAGGGATTCTTGTTCCTGCCTCAAGACAATGCCTCCCCCTCCAGTAACAACAGAGACCCGAAAGGTAAATTTAAATAATAATAACAACTGTGTTTTTATTTTGTTTTGTTTCTTGAGACAAGGTCTTGTGTAGCCCAGGACAGGCCAGAACTCACTATGTGTGTACCTGAGAATGTCCTTGAACCACTAACCGGCTTCTACTTCTCAAGTGCTGGCATTAAGGCTTGTGCCGTTGTGCCCAGGTAATCATAACAAATATGTTAAATAAAATGCAAGAATTATTCCTGGGCAGAATCCTCCTCCCTAGTCCCAACTATCCTCACTGGCACAACAGTGCCCTTTTAGCCTAGAAGCATCCCCCTCCCTCCAACAAGACCGTGGTCCACCATTTCACTCTGCCCCTGCTAGGCAGAGATCCCCGACATCAGGAGCAGTTCCCCCTGTTGGGATCACAGAGCAGCAGCTGGAAGAGATGTCAAACCCTCGTAGGCTGAGGCCTTCTGAGACTTGAGCCCATGGTCCCCAAACAAATTGTGAAGGCTTTATTGGTTAAATAAATTTGTTTGTCACTGACTAGGTACCAACAATTACAATCCACATCTCTCTCCTCTTCCTTAATCTAATCGCCTCGACCTATGAGATCATCAGCATCTGTTTTCTCCTTTTCCAGAAGAGAAAGCAAAGCTCACCCAGCCCAAGTAATTTGTCACTTGCCCCAATTTGTAGGGCTGGCAAATGGCAGAATTTGGTCTTAAACTGTGGTCCTGCTGACTGCAGTGCACACGCGCCCCTCCCGACTCTGGCAGCAGGCCTTCTCCTAGGATGTTCAAGGCCATGAAACCCAGCTCCCTTTTCCTACCGAGGAAGAAAGGGGGAGGATCAAGGTCAACACCCAGAAGGTCAGCATCACTGGAGGTTAATTTCGAGTCTGAGGCGGTGTAGCCAGAGCCAAGTCGTGTCAAAACAGTTTCTGTTGTGTCTCTTCTCCAGCACCGTGCTTAGGATCCATCGAGCTAGATGCTGCGGGCTTTGGGAGCCCCCCACAAGTCGCTGGAAAACAGTCTGCTCGTTGCCAGTTGGAGAGGCAAACGCTGGTTGCTTTTTAATTTACCTTGTGAAATGGCCGCCGCTGGGCATGCGCAGGCTATGGATGGCCACGAGATCACAGGGCCGAGAGCCAGGCACTTTGGCCTGATCCCGGCTCTGGATGTAGCTTGGGTGTTTGAGACCACCGCCTGGAAACAACTTAGCAAAACCTCTCCGAGCATTGTCAGACGTGCTTAGGAGCTGGCTTTTTTGCTTCCAGGCATTTTAATTACTCAGCGAAGTGGCGGCAGGGGAGGCAGGCCAGGCTTGGAGACATCAATAGTTTGCCTGGAATGAAATGACCCAGATGTTGCTGCCGCCTCCAGCTCCTCTCTGCCCTGAAATGTAGGGCTAACACTCCAGAGTGCTGCTGTCCGGTAGAAACATAGCAGGAGCTACATACCTCCTTTTAAAC
Organism: Microtus pennsylvanicus; assembly: GCF_037038515.1. Classification (NCBI taxonomy): domain Eukaryota; kingdom Metazoa; phylum Chordata; class Mammalia; order Rodentia; family Cricetidae; genus Microtus; species Microtus pennsylvanicus. The sequence continues at coordinate 104,321,442 of NC_134584.1, read as the reverse complement.
GTCTCTAGCAGCTACGATGAAAAAGCTAAGGGATTCCGGAGGATGAATCTTTACAATATATTTTGCCTACTCGAATACAGTCATCTCTTAGAGTTCATGGTGGATTTCTTCCAGGGCATCCCCAGGTACAGAAATCCATGCTGCTCAAGCCCTGTATAAAATCGCACATAACCTACATCATGTGCTTTAAATAATCTCAAGATTATTTATAACACCTAATACAATGTCTGTGTTATGTAAGTAGTTGAGATTATGCGTTGTTTAAGGAATAGGTAGATACATCTTCTTGGTATGGAACCCTGGGCTTCTCGTATAATACACACTGTACCCTGAGCTACACCTTAACCCAGGCTGTTTAGAGAATGTTGACCACAAGAGCAACAAACCTCTACATGGTCCTCTCGGTAGCACAACACTTTCCATCGTCCTTCTTCACTCAAAGGCTTTCAGTAACTCCTGCTGTTGGAACCAACCACGTGTTGCAGCAATTCATGCACCTTCCTGCCTCCCTCTGTAACAGAAAGGAAGAGTTCTTTTTTTTAATTGATTTTTTTTTATTGAGCTCTACATTTTTCTCTGCTCCCCTCCCTGCCTCTCACCTCCCCCCTTCAACCGTCTCCCAAGGTCCCCATGCTTCCAATTTACTCAGGAGATCTTGTCTTTTTCTACTTCCCATGTGGATTATATCTATGTAAGTATCTCTTAGGGTCCTCATTGTTGTCTAAGTTCTCTGGGATTGTGGTTTGTAGGCTGGGTTTCTTTGCTTTATGTTTAAAAACCACCTATGAGTGAGTACATGTGATAATTGTCTTTCTGGGTCTGGGTTACCTCACTCAAAATGATGTTTTCTAGCTCCATCCATTTGCCCTCAAATTTTAAGCTGTCATTTTTTTCTGCTGTGTAGTACTCCATTCTGTAAATGTACCACATTTTCCTTATCCATTCTTCAATCGAGGGGCATTTAGGTTGTTTCCAGGTTCTGGCTATGACAAACAATGCTGCTATGAACATAGTTGAGCACATGTCCTTGTGGCATGATTGAGCATCCTTTGGATATATACCCAAAAGTGGTATTACTGGGTCTTGCGGAAGGTTTTTTCCTAATTTTCTGAGAAATCACCACACTGACATTCAAAGGGGCTGTACCAGCTTGTACTCCCACCAGCAATGCAGAAGTGTTCCCTTTTCCCCACAACCCCTCCAGCATAAGTTGTCATCAGTGTTTTTGATCTTGGCCATTCTTACACGTGTAAGATGGAATCTCAGAGTTGCTTTGATTTGCATTTCTCTGATGACTAAGGATGTTGAACATTTCCTTAAGCCTTTCAGTCATTTTAGATTCTTCTGTTGAGAGTTCTCTGTTTAGGTCTGTACTCTATTTTTTTAATTGGATTATGTGTTCTTCTGATGACCAATTTCTTGAATTCTTTGTATATTTTGGAGATCAGACCTCTGTCTGATGTGGGGTTGATGAAGATCTTTTCCCATTCTGTAGGCTATCGTTTTGTCTTGTTGACCGTAAAAGGAAGAGTTCTTAAGAGTGTTGGGTAGGGCATTATTGCATACCTATCATGCCCAAATTATAAAACCTTGGGTTCCTTGAGCTATGTTAATTTTATTTTCTGCTGCCCTCCCACAGCTTCCTGGGATGGAAGGATGCACAGGCATTGTGTATGGTTCTCTGATTTTATTGTTGGGACAATTACAAAACAGTGGCATTTAAGCAATGGAAAATGAGAGCTCGGTGCAAAATACTCAGTCCAAATCTGCTGATTCCATGTTTTGGGGGCAACTGCCTTGTGCTGGGCTCACACTCAGTGTAGGATCTCAGAAGGTCTGCGTTAATCCTAAGTTTTGAGCCGCTGTGTCTCATTCTTCCTTTGGATGAACAGTAGGCAGATGGAAGCTGCACAGGACAGAGCCACCTCCTGACTCCTTTTCCCTTTCTGATCCCAGCTTGGGCTTATTGGAGTGCTGATCATTGTCTTTTTGGGGAGCTGGGTAGAGCGGAACCAGCTCTCTAGGCAGCTAGGCAGCAAATTGGAAGGGCATGTGTGATAAATGTCTTCGTGGTGCCACACTCTCTCAGGATGCTGATGCTGGCGCTCTGCCCTTGGGCTTCCCTAGACATGGCTATATTTATGAGATGCGTGATCCACCCTCACTTACTGCCAGAGAGTACAATATGTGCTTAGGTACTGCATTGAGAGCACAGTGAAAATAGAGATGTGCTACTAATAATATGTCAATTAGTATTAGAGGATAAAGAAAGGAAAAGACTGACGTACATCCTCTCAGTGATTTCTTTCTAATTAGCCAAATAAATATGCAAGCCTCCCACTCGGGTGTGTGTTTGTTTGCTTTAGAACACTGTAATTACATCCCCACCCACAGCTTTAGAAGCTTCTGGGAACCGGAAACTTCCACACATGGGCTTTGGCTAAGAGGAAGTGAGCCAGCCAATTTGAACTGGGCTGAAACTCCCTCCTGCCCACTGGTGTAAGTTCCTGGAGTATGGGAGATGAACTGATTAATTTCTGTCACCTTGATACAAGCCAGAGTCACCCGGGAAGAAGGACCCTCAACCGAAGAAATGTCTCCATCAGATTGGCCTATGGGTATGTCTGCGGGGGCATCTTTTTTTTAGATTGTTTATTTATGGAGGATGGATCAGACTACTTTGGGCAGTGTCATCCCTGGGTAGACAGACCTGGGTATCTGAGCAAGCTGTGGAAAACAAGCCGCTGTGTAGTGTTTCACTGTGGTTTCCACTTCAGTTCCTGCCTTGTCCTCCCCGTGGTCCCTCAGTGGCTATTGGCTGGAGGAGTGGAAGGACCTCCCGCAACACCCAGTGATGGGTTGTAACCTGGGAGTTGTAAGATTAGATGAACCCTTTCTTCTTCAAGTTGTATTTTTCTTCTAAATTTGGTCTATTAGTTAATTAATTAATTGATTGATTAATGTATTTATTTATGTGTATGTGCCTGAGTGTACATATGTATGTGCAATATGTGTGTGCAGGAGCCTGTGGAAGTCAGAGGAACCATGGAATCTCCTGGAGCTGGAGTTACAGATGGTTGTAAGCTGCTGTGTGGGTGCTGGGAACTGAACCCTAGTCCTCTGCAAGAGCAGTCAGTGCTTTTAACTGCTGAGCCACACTGCCCCTTCCCACACTGATTTTGGCCAGTGTTCTATGACAACAAAACAGTGTTCTATGACAACAAAAGGCACACGAGAATGTCTGCCATCACTCTGGTGTTTTCTGTGGCTCCCTTGATCCTGCTGGTAAGGATACCGATTCCACTCTGTACAGGGGACAGTGGACTAGGAAGGGACCCCAGAGAGATGAATTATGTACGGCTTTGAGCAAAGCTCTGAAATTGCCAGCCCCTACTTTCCCTTTTGCTGGGTGGAGGAGGGTCTAGCCATCCTGGTCCCAAGGCAGCATCCATTCATGTTCCATCTTTGCTGGTTCTCCACAACTCCTAGGTTCTTCAAAAATACAACTTCAATTTGTGTTTAGTTTGTAACCATTTCTTCCATTTTGGGGTGTGGTAGTTTATATTTTGAGAAATGCACCTCTCCATACAGCTATGCTGTGAAGAGAGTAGAATGTGTAGATGGCTTAGTAAATACCGACCCACAGGTTGGTGATGTGTCGTGAGAAAATGCGTTATCAAAAAGCTGTTCAATAAGAGATAGAGAGACAGTTGTTCAATAAAAGAGATAGAGAGACAGCTAGTTCAATGAACAAGGGCCATTAAGATGAGTAATCTGGAGTCAGAAGACCAACTTCGGGGTCTTAATCTTTCCTTCTGCTAAGTGCATAGCCTGAACAATGTTTAACCTTTCTTGTTCTGACAGAGGCAGGGTCTGTTTTTGTGGGCTTAAATTTTTTATTACTTATTGTGTGTGCATGAGTTCGTGTGTGTATGTGTGCGTGTGTGTGTGCATGTATGTGCATATGTTGTACATGGGACCCAGCCTGAGGGTGGAGGTCAGAGAAGAACTTTTGTGGCATCCCCATTTGTTCTTCTTTTGCTGTTCGCATGGGTTCTGGGGATGGAGCTCAGTTGTCAGGATCTCGCAGTAAGCGCTTTGCCTGCTGAGCCATCCTCTGGCCCTTGGTGGCCATGGTTCTGAAGGCTGGAAGACACAACGAGCATGGAAAGAACTGGGCAATGGCATCTTCTGCAGAAAACAAGGGGTCGATTTGATGGATCAGAATTCTAAGAAGCAGGTCTTCGTCCCAAGAGGAACTCAGAAGATAACTTCAGAGAGACCAGGCCGTGCGCAAGAGTGCACAGCCAGCATGGGCTAGCACCCAGGGTTTAGCCTCAAGGTTGTGACTTTCTCCACGGCAGCCTGTTCCTCACCAAGGCTCAAGCCTTGTCCTACAGTGTGTCTGTTCCTCATTCTGCTCTGTATCTTGTTGCCTACCTCAGTTTACTCAATAAGATAACCATTGACCTTATCTAATGAAAGGAATCAGGATCCAAGGGATCTATTTAACTCATTCTCAAAGATCATTTCCTGTTATTCTCTCCCCTGTAGCAAAATTAGCTGTTAACTCTCGTGTTAGCACATCTCAGTCAGTCTTACTAGGAAATGAGGAAAAAATCAGTTCAGTGATATGTGGGCTGAGCCCAGGGAATTCCCCATCCTTGGTGCATATTAACATTATGCCTTAGAAGTTAAGGGAATGTTCTGTTAAGTGGAAAAAGAGTTGCAGAAATTTTACTTTCAAAAGTCAAGTTAAAAGTTCCTTTTTTTTTCCCAAGTCAAATTAATTTTTGTCTCAGGGCAAGAAAAAGTAAATTAAAAATCACAGACTGCCTCCTCCTCCCAGGCCCCATCTCCTCCTGGGTTTCTATCCCTCTTGGATGGAGTGCCAGGTTTCACTGGCCCAGTTTGGGCCTTCGAGAATCCCCAGCCTCATCAGGTTCTGCTCCAGGGAGCCTCTGACTATGGCAAGGTTAGGAAGTCCGCCCTTCTTTCTGTCTTACCTTCCAGAATCTTCTCCTCCACCTGAATGTGTGTACTGTGATGTGCAGTAGGCCCAACATCTGGAACTGTGGTTTGGGGATGCTGGCCACTCCTCTCTTTTCTGAGCAGCGAGGTATGCCCAGCTGCAGGAGGGCAAGCAAGAGGTTGGAGGTCTGTCCCAAACGCTGGTGGTGAGGAGTGCACATTTGCACTGGAAGAGTGTGCTTACCGGGACTATGCCTGTGTGCCTGTGGAGGACACTCTGAGCCAAGAAGCCACTAGATTTGGAACAGATGGTCATGGGGTATCGTTTAGTCTCCCGGTGGCCATAATATCACCTGCTTGCTGGGTTCCGATCTCTTTACCTGGACCTTTGCCAGCTCTGGGATTCTGGTGAGGTTGCAGGAGTGACCTGGAGGCTTTGCCACTGTTGACTCCAAGGTCGTGGGGGAGCCTGAGTTTCTGTGATTGGCCAGGAGCCCTGGACATGGGCTACCCTGTGTGGTGTCTGTTCTGTGTGGTGGGAACACAACTAGCCTCCTAACACATCTGCTGTGGGACTTGCAGCTTTTTGAGTCTGGCCATTCTCATGAACACTAGAGATGGAAAAGTCCCACAATGCCAGAACATTCTGTGATCCAGGAGCTCAGAAGGGAGCTGACTTGTGCTCACGTGTTCAGAGGTTTCCTGATTTTAGCACTGAAGTCCTGGACTCTGGAAAACCCCTCACACCCACAAAATAGGACATCAGGTTACTTAGATACCTTTACCATCTTAAAGATGGAGGGCCCCTGGGGATCTGGAAGGAATCTCAGACAATAAAGTGTCTACTGGGCAAGCCTGGGGACCAGAGCTCAATCCCTAGAACCCACGTGAGAAAGCCAGACGTGATGGTCCACCCTTGTGGTCTGAGCACCGAGAAGGCAAAGCCGGGGAGGAGGGGTTCTTGGTGCCCACCCAGCCAGCCTAGTTAGGTCCGTGAGAGAAAACAAGGGTAGATGGAGCCCAAGGGGCATCTGAGGTCAATGTCCCATCTGTACATGTATTTGTGCGCACACATTTATCCACTCCAACCTACCCACCCCACCCCCAAGATGGGAGGAAAGACCATAGAGTAGAATCTGGTTCGAAGTCAGAGGGTCAGGGAGTGGTGTACATGAACCCAGCTTTCTGGCCAAGGACAGAATCAGGGCTCCACCCACAAGCCCTATATAAGCATCCGATGAGATAAAGTTTTCTTCTGGCTCATGTCACTTGTTGGTATCTGACTTACAGTTGTTCTCTGTTAACTCCATTATCTTTAATTTGCTAGGAAGCAGCCAGCGAGAAACCTCTGGACACTTTCTCTTTAATGAAACACAATTTGATTACAAATCATCACCATTCCCCAGCAGACAGCCTTTTCTGGAGGGCGGCAGCCTGCTGCAGCCCTACCTGCATGATTTCTGCATTTCAGGGGAGCCCAGTGGGGCCTTCTGAAGTCTTCTGCCAGGGAATGGCTCCCAGAACCTAGGCAGCCTATGCATTAACGCCAGGTAGACATACCCACTGTTGAGCTTTTATGGGTAATGGTTCTTTGTAGCCGACCCCTACCCTCCCTTAATTCAGGGATCCAGAAAGTCATGCAGGTTCATAAAAGAATCTTAAATTCACATGTAAGAATTGTTTTTGAAGTTCCTGTGACGGTACATTCCCGTACCCAGCATTGAGTAGGTGGAGACAAAGTACTCAGCATTGAGTAGGTGGAGACAGAAGGGTTGGGAGTTCAAGGTCAGCTTTGACTACATAGCAAGTCTGAGGCCAGGCAAGGTTACAAAAGATTCTGTTCTACACATAAAATAATTATTTTATTTTTTTTGTTACAACAGCCAATATACACTATCATGGCCTGTCCGATCTGTCAGACTACATATGGATCTGAGGTCATACATTCAGTCTAAGGTCAAAGCTTGAGCCGTGAAGCTCAGTTGGGAGAACATCTGTTTCTGTGGATGTCAGAGTCTTGACTTGTGAATATATAAGGTGACATGGGCGATGGTAGCCTTCCTCCTAAATATTTTTCAGGCTAAAGGACACAACAGGGTGCAGTGTCTTTAATGGACCATGCAGGCGTCATGGTGAGACTTGGACACACAACTCCTGAGACACAGTGGAATAATTACCGGGTAGACTTTGGGGTCTGTCACTTTTGTCCTTTTGTGCCGATGAAACATTTGCCATCCAGTTCTACAGTGGCCCCAAATTCCTGGAAATTGAGAACCACGGTTCCCCAATTTTCTCACGCCATTTCTTGCTCCTTAGGTTCCACACTCTTCTCTAGACCCCAACCTTTACTGTACCCCCCCCCATTATCTCAAGGAGACATAAACCCAAACTACAGAAGACGCTACAGCTGGCAAGTTTCTTTTAAACAAGGTCTGAGCCACACCATGGATTCGTGAACCCTACTGTGGATGATGTTGCTTCCTAGTGAGGCTCTTGTTCTTTCTGGAGATGCTTTCCTTCACGGGAAAGTTGGCTTTACATGGGGGCCACAGGGATGGCGAATGAGATGGAACAAGACAGGGTTGCTAAGAGCAAGTAGATATGGGTTGTAGCAAGATCGCAACTAAGTACTGGTCTGCCCTTTGGTCCTTGCTGGTCTGGAGGAGGTGATTTGATGTCTTTAGCTGTTGATGGGGACAAAAGTAGCCCTGACTTGAGGGTGTTGTGATAAGGAAGGACATACAGGTATAAGTAGGTGCAATGTTTAGCGCATACCAGAATCCAGTGTGGATACTGTGTGCTTTGTGCTGGACAATGTGGTGATCTATACTTTACAGACCAAAGCTCTTATTATACCGCCAGCCCAGCCAGGGGCAGCAGCGCCTCTCTCCTCTAAATCATTGACTTGAAGGACCAGAGCCCAACAGTAGTAGAGACAACTGACCCAGGGCTTCATGCGCAGTGAAGTCGAGGCCAATTCCAGACACAGCCTCCTGTGCTTTCTGATTGGAGGATTAGTCTGGGCCTGAGAGGAGGCTCTTGCCTATCTGAAAGATGGGTAGTTGAGCTTAGCATGAAATATTCATGAGGTATCCAGGAAACTGGCTAGGAGGACAGACAGGTTCATCCTAACCCTTATTACAGAACAAAGAGCTATGTGTCCCTGGGCAGGTCGTTTCTTTCTGGTCCACCCAGTGTCTCCTTGGAACACGCTGAAGAATTAGATTAACTTATTGCTAGGGTCTGTCTGTGTTTCCCATATGCAGTTTTCTTGGCACCATTTCTTTGTTTCTTATCATAGTCTCTAGTCACATCTAGAATGCATGTTCCTTTGGGCCAACACAGCCTTCCTGGAGAAGTCTAGAAAAATAGGATCAGAGTCTGGGCTTACATAACGGTAAAAGCAGTCGCCTATGGGGAGGCAATATGGGGGACACATGGGTTGCCTCCATTCCCCAGTTTCTTAGAGTCAACAATATTGTAATTGCTGGAAACATCGCAGATATACCCAGCAGCCTGTGAAAATAGCTGCTTAAATCCCATTCACACCAGGCTGCATAAAGGGCAAAAGCTTCCCATCAAAGACAGAGGCTGGAGAAAACAAAGCGTGGGCTCTTAGCTGTAGGCCCACTCAAGATGACACCTCTGTCATCCCACAGTGGCTGAGTGGCTGGGACTCGGACATCTGTCACTCACATGGGCTCTTCTGACTTTGAACTCTTACTTTACTGCACTCTTCTCTCCCTCACTAGTTCACATGTGAGACATAACTGAGTGTACTTTCTCTTCGGTTTGAGACTGTGCTGTGATTGCCTGGCAGAGGGTCCTGGTTCTAAGATTCCTTTCTTCTTCTCTCCTCTCCTCCCCTCCTTTCCCCTCCCCTCCCCTCTCATTTCCTCTTTTCCCCTCCCTTCCTTTTCACTCCCCTCCCCTCTCCTTTCCTCTCTTCCCCTCCCTTCCTTTTCTCTCTTCTCCCTCCTCCTCTCTCATTTTATCCTTCCCTTCCCTTCCTTTCCCTTCCCTTCTCTTCCTTTCCCCTTTCCTTCTCTCCCTTCTATTTCTCCTATCCTCTCTTTCCTTTCCCCCTTCTTCTCCCTTCCCCTCTCCTTTCCCCTTCTCTCCCCTGCCCTTTTATTCTCACTACCTCTGTTCTCCTTTCCCTTCTACTTTCTGTGGTCCTCAATAGATAGATATCATTCTTTGAAGGAGGTCATACAGTGATGCTTGGGCATAGATTCCAGCCTTGCCCTAGAAAACAGGACCGGGCCCTGTGGAAGCAGTCCCTTGTCTGTTCCTTGCACACCTGACACTACATGGTTATGAGGTGCAGAACTCTGGATGAGAAGGGAGGGGGAAGTGTCATGGGGAATGATTATTTCCGGAGAATTCTCGACTTGATTTTTATTCTGCTGAGGGCCGTGGTGATTCTATTGATTCACCATCCAGGACTCAGTTTCACCATATGAAAAGTTAGAGCAATGAAATCAGTAACGCATAGCATTCATTTTAAACCAGAGAGTAGCTCATCAGGTCTAGTTGGCATCAGGCAGGTCCTAGGTGCTTCCTAATACACTCGGTTTAGCTTTCCACACAGCCCTTCGAGGAAGTTGCTATTAGCCAGGTATTTAGAGTCGAACGAGCACAGTTTGGAGAGGGTGATGCATCTGCCCAGTGAAAACAATATATGAAGCCAAACTTGAGAGCCATTTGTTTTTTTAACTGACGGGAACTGAACCCAGGGCCTTGCACATGCTAAGTACACACGTTACCGTGGAGTAACTCTCTCTCCCTAAGCCAATTTCTTTTTCTACCTGCGAATATAATTCTCACTGTGCTCTCTCAAACAATGAGGTGAGAAGAGGTGACTTCCTTCCCTGCCTCTGTTTGCACAGTAGGTCCTGTGTCACGGAGGATTCTCTTTCGACAACTGTCCAGAGGACAAGCGATGCACTGTTTCTTCAGTGTTTGACAACTTCACAGAATGGCCTCGGCAGACCCTTGGCATTTCAAGCATGCATGGTTATGGAATGTTCTGGTTTAAAATTTTAATCGAAGGCCCTTACCTGAATGTGCCTTGATTAGCTGGTGTCCTGTCCCCAGCTCCCAGGGAGCAACAGAGCCCTACGGTCCTTCTTGTTCATCTCCCTCTACACAGAGAGAGGGGCTGCCCTCCCCGCCTGCCTAGCTGCAAGCTCTATTCTATTAGCACAGCCAAGAGGCTCCACTGGGGCTCTTGAGCTCACTTGCAATTTGGATGTCAGTAGCTGGGAAAAATCAAGCTTAATATTTGATGACATTACAAAGTCAACCTGTTCTCTTTTCATCCCAGACACAATCCAAATGCAGAGTCCTTACCAGGACGTTCCCTGAGGAAGCAGGAGACAGTTGGTCTGGGCGCCGCAGCAGGTTGGTGATGAGCATGGGGCACAGAGGTAGCAAGCTTAGACTCTGGTGCTGCTGGCCAGACTGTTGACCTTGGGTGACTCTCACTGGTTCCCTCTATGCATTAACTTCTTCCTCCACAGATAATTGATCTTCCAGACTCTGTGTACTTTGGTCTGAAACTATACCTCTTTAACACAGGTTGGCTTGGAACAGTCTCTCTATACCCAGTGCAAACTTTCGGAATGGCCAGTGGTTTTTAATTTTATTTCATTTTAGCGGCAGAGTCGGAAAAGTAAGGATGGCACACTGGAGACCAGATGAAGAAGATTGGAACAGGGAACAGCTCTGCTGGAAGGAACTACAGAAGGATCAAGATGGCCTGGGATCCCTGTGCCTGGGATCCAGGCTGGAGTTCAGAGGCCCTGGGAATCTACAGGAGAAATGGAGGAATTCTGTGGACAAAGCAGGTCTTTACTTTCCTTGTCTATGGCTTCATGCTCAAGAGAGGCTCTGGGTTCCATTGTCATTGCAGTGTTCACACTGTTCCATTCCCCTGCCTCCCCAGCATCTAAACATGTCCCCACGTAGTGGTGCACAGTGAGATGGTGTCTCTCCGGACCCTGGTCCCAGGGTTCAATTCCTAGCATCCACATGGCAGCTCACAACTGTCTGTAACTCTTTTTTTTTTGGTTTTTCAAGACAGGGTTTCTCTGTGGCTTTGGAGCCTGTCCTGGAACTAGCTCTGTAGACCAGGCTGGTCTCGAACTCACAGAGATCCGCCTGCCTCTGCCTCCCGAGTGCTGGGATTAAAGGCGTGCGTCATCATCACCTGGCCCTGTCTGTAACTCTTGCCTCAAGGGGAATCCCATGCCCTCTTTTATCCTCTCTGGTTACTGCATACACCTGGTGTGCAGCATTCAGGAAAACACTCATATACATAAAACAAAAAGAAATAAAATCTCCTCCTTGTTACCCGACTTCTCGGAATCTTCTTTAGTACCCCAAGGAAGGCCACATGTTTTACTGACTCAGAGAGTTGCGTTTGTTTCATGAAAGGGAACCAGATTGGAGTTTTCGGGAGACCCTATCTGACCAGAGGATGCAGGGTGTATCTACAGTGCCACAGAAACATGGACACACTCTACAAGCCAAGGAAATGAACTTCCCTGCAGCTGGGATTCCTGGATGCTCCACTGCGTCCCATCCTTGGAAACAAATGATCTGCCTTTCAGCTTCCTCTTGGGGATCATGGTCTTCAGGGAGAATGCAGGCCATGCTTTTCTGTGATTTTTTTTTTTTTAGTTCAGTGGTTTCTGGCTTAGCTTAGTCTCTTTAAGACCTCATGTGAAATAAAGGATGGGAGACATTTTCTTCTTATAGACTATCTAAGGTATGAGACAAACCCCAGAAGCTTAAAAAACCCAATATATTCCAATACATTAGAAATAGTCATAGTTTATGCTAACACGGGTTGGGAAAAACTCACAGGGTCTCAACCCTACACAAGGAACTGCAGGCAGCTAAGGAATTCTGAGAGTGGGAGGCATAGACTTCCCCAGGGATAAGCACACCAACTGACATCCAATGTCAAACAGTTAGTCATGAAAACATATACACGAAAGCAACATTGTACAGACTGAGGAGGTTGCATTCATGTATTTGGGAATATAGATACATCCATACATGTATGTAGGTAACAACAATTAAAGACGCCCTCAATTTGGGAGCGATGGGGAAGCGACATAGATGGGAGGTTTTATAGGAAAGAAAGGGGAGGGGAAAATGATGTAATTATATTATAATCCCCAAAACCAAAAGATTAAAAAAATATACATAAAATACAGTCACAGCAGAACGGCCATGAACAACAACAACAAAAAAAGACACATAACAAACTCGAAACATGCATGAGTGTTATTTCAAAGGTGGAGCTGCTTTCTCTACTATAGAAACAGCATTTATAAACCAATAAGAAAAACAGGCAAGGACGACCAGCAGAGCCTACAAACAGGAAACAAAGCTGTGTTTTAAGCATATGGAAAAGCAAGCAAACATGACCTGAGTCCAGTTCTCAGAATCCTGTGAAAGGCCAGGGGTGGTGGTGTGTGCGTGCCCTCTCAAGGCCAGGGAGGCAGACCCTGGAGGAACTCTGCAGCTTGACGGCCACCAAGCTTCCCCAGATTTGTGAACTCCAGATTCTGTGAAAGGCTTTGTCTCAAAAGAGATGGTGGATAGATGGGTGAGATGGCTCAATGGGTAAAGGTCCTTGTTATCAAGCCTGACAGCCTTCATTTGAGCTTCAGAACACACGTGGTAGAAGGAGGGAAAAGACTCCCTTAAGTTGTTCTTGTTCATGTCATGGCATACTCATGTGTGAGTAAGTCTACACACACACACACACACACACACGCACACACACACTCACAAACACACAAACACACACACAGAGAGACACCGCTATATGAAGATAATGTTTTTCATTTCTAGGTTAGTAAAGATTAGAAAGTTTGAAAACACCAGGTGTGTGTGTGTGTGTGTGTGTGTGTGTGTGTGTGTGTGTGTGTGTGTGTGAACATGGGTATAATTTAACTAGAATGGTTGGCAATATCTCATTTACTTACAAGTCAAAATTGTGATTGTAAAGCCACACATGATAGGTGTGCCCACACAGGCTGAAGTTTCTTACGTACTCTCTCTGAAACAGCTTTTCCTAGTATAGCACCGAAGATGTTCCCAGGAGCCTAGACAGTGGCAGGTGTAACAAGGGAAGTGTCTGGACTGTATTTGGGAGCTGTTGGCCCCTCCGTGACCAGCTGTGGTGATGCCCACTGCCCCTCTTCGGAAAGACCCACTCTCCATCCCCATCTCTCTCTCTCTGCTCTTGAAATGCTCTCCAACCAGGAGACCAGAGCCAGCCCTTCAAACAGATTCAATACTCAGGGGAGTTGCCTGGGGACAGGCTGTGCTCCCTGTGACAGGGACACGGAGATGGCAGACCCCGCTCTTCCAAGAGCCTCCCTGATGTGCCGCTAGAGACCAGAGACTTAACTTCACAGCATTAATTAGGAGAGGCGCAGCATTTGGAGACAATCTGTTCACAAATCCTGCCCAAGACCTGTTTCCACCCTGGTCTCTGTTGTTGATCACTGCCAGGGACCTGACTCCATGTGCCTCGATGGGATTCTCCGGCAGAATGTCTCCAAATGTGTGGACAAATCTGTCTCCTGCTTCTTCCCCTTTGCTTCAAGGTGAAACAGGGGCTCCTCTGGGAAGGAGACGAGTACTAATCACCTGCTCGCTGCTGAGCTGTGTGGCTCCCCCCACCCCATGTGAACTGCCTAGAGGCTTCCGACTGCTTCTGGAGAAGGTGGGAGTCCACAGAAAGATGACTAGTCTCCTGGGCTCCATGGACCAGCTCATTTATGCTTCCTCCTCCCGTGATGCCCCCACGGGGAGCTAGGCCTATCTGCCAACCACTGCTGACTGTCCTTTGCCTCCCAGGGAGCTGTCTTTCATTTGGGGTGATAGCCTTGAATGTTAGTGTCCATTAGAATCCCTGGGGGGACATTTAAAGAAATTCCAAAAGGGGCTAGACCTTATCAACATGGGCTGTGGTTGAATTAAGAGGTAGATGCACCTCCCTGGCATCTCTTATTTGAAGTGCTCTTCTGGCTTAGGAGGGTCATACTCACTGGGATGCTCTTAGCAGTGAGTGGAGGTAGGATGAACCTTTATTTGGGGGCACTCTATATAAACTGGACTAGTTTTTCTGGGATATACATGATGCCCAGCTTTAACCTCGACGGAACCCGGCAGTCACCCACTAAGAGCCTATGATCATAGCTGTCTTCATCTATGTGGCGTGTTTACACATTGCATACAGTTACGTGAGTGTGCTGCGAATCCGATTTTGAATTCTGTTCTCTTTCTGATGGTCAGAGATTTGTGTTACACATGGAGTGAGGAGGGATGCAGATTCCAAACATGCTGAACCCTTGATATTCCTCTCCTTTTTTAAAAAATTTATTTATTCATTAAAGATTTCTGTCTCCTCCCCGCCACCGCCTCCCATTTCCCTCCCCCTCCCCCAATCAAGTCCCCCTCCCTCGTCAACCCAAAGAGCAATCAGGGTTCCCTGCCCTGTGGGAAGTCCAAGGACTTCCCACCTCCATCCAGGTCTAGTAAGGTGAGCATCCAAACTGTCTAGGCTCCCACAAAGCCAGTACGTGCAGTAGGATCAAAAACCCATTGCCATTGTTCTTGAGTTCTCAGTATTCCTCATTGTCCGCTATGTTCAGCGAGTCCAGTTTTATCCCAGGCCTTTTCAGATCCAGGCCAGCTGGTTCCCGATAGAACATCCCCATTCTCTCAGTGTGTGGGTGCACCCATCGTGGTCCTGAGTTCCTTGCTCGTGCTCTCTCTCCTTCTGCTCCTGATTTGGACCTTGAGATTTCTGTGCGGTGCTCCAATGTGGGTCTCTGTCTCTGTCTCCTTTCATCGCCTGATGAAGGTTAATATTCAGGAGGATGCCTATATGTTTTTCTTTGGGTTCTACTTATTTAGCTTCTCTAGGATCACTAATTATAGGCTCAATGTCCTTGGTTTATGGCTAGAAACCAAATATGAGTGAGTACATCCCATATACTTTCAGGGATCATTTCTATAGTTCGATATTCCTCCCTTAACGGTGGGGGAGGATATTGTAGAGCTTGCCTGTCATATTTACAACGCCACTGTCCTTCCTTTAGCGGCTTGGGCCAGTAGCACTGAATCTGGCTTCAGGAAAACCCTCTGACCCCCCCCCCCCCCGGTTAACTGATGAGGATAAATTAAATGAGGACTATATTTTAAGCTTGTCATGTCAGGAGACACACTTCAGCATGTGCTGAGAGGGTCGCAAAGCTGGGGCTTACTGTTGAGCCACACACAGAGGACAGACCCATCCCCACTCTCAAGTTAGACATGCCTCTGCCACTGGTAGTAGGTTCCTGTGCTAAAAGCTTGTCTTCGGTCGATGGCAGTCTTTAAATCCTTGTAGGAATCATGGGTAATAATTCCCACGTTGCTAAGGAGGCATGAGTGAAGGTTTCATACTCATGTGATACTTTGAAAAAAAACCAAGTCTGGTACAAATCTTTGCATAATGTGTTGCTTGAATGGTAAAAATAAATTTTGAGCCTGTCTGTCTGTTCTACAGATGGGGAAACTGAGGTACCACAGGATGGAGAGTCTCACGATGGGGCACTGCCACAAAGAGGCTGTCTCTGTCTCCTGGGAGTCCAGACTGAAACAGGCAGATGTCATGATCCTTCCTGTGTACACAGCTCAGTGACATGAACAGAGCTCCCGGCTGATATGAAGGGAGTGAGCACCCTGCCCCTGGAGAGATCAGAGCAGAAGCCAAGATGCCAGACAGCAAAATGGTAGGAAGCCTGGCACCAATGCCATCAGGAGAGACCCTAGACCTCCTAACCAATGAGAATAATACATGTTCTTAGTGTAGAAAAGGTTCCTTCCAAAGAAACCTTGTTTGAGATTTCTCACACAGTACAAGAGGCAAGATGGTCTCTGGGGTCTCTTCTGTGGGGACCATAATCCCACTCATGAGTTCTTCCACAACCTAATCACCCCTTGCTTCTTACTGTCACAAGGGTGAGATTTCAGCCTGAGTCTGGACATGGGAGAGCAAACACATTCAAACTGTAGAATGGGAAAGAGTCTGCTGTTTAGTGAGGATCTTGGTTTGTTATTTTTGCTTCGCTTTACTTGACCAGGTCACCTCAGCTGTCCCCCAAAGCTGCTGCTGTCACCCCTACATCTGGGCAGGGGGAACAGATTTATAGAGACCATGCAGCATCATGGTCAGGCAGGCTCTGGTTTGGATTCAGCTTGACTCCAGAACTCAATCCATCAGGTGTGACCATGCTTCTTAGGTCCAAATCTGGGATTGTCCAAAAAAAATTCCTAGTTTGATTACATCCCTTCATACCTCAACTCCAGTGATGATCTTGAAAGAGATAGTGGGGCGGTGACACTCGGGGTCACAGCTTTATGAGGTGATGCCTTCCACCTTAGCCTTACCCTTTCCCTAGGCATTTATTGGCCTCCAAACCTGTTGAATTCTGTGTCCCACTCAATAATGTCTGTGACCTGGTTCCTGCCCTTAGAGGGCTTCCAATGATCAAGGGAGGCCTTTCAGAAAGAGGCGAAACCCATGGCAGAGCGAGGGGTCTGTCCAGTACGGTGGCCAGGGAGAGGGTGTGCCGGCTTATCAGCCTGCAGCAGGGGGCCCTAAACATTGCTACCAGACAGGGAATCCAGCAAGGATGAGGGGAGTTTTGAATCTCGGCTTGGAACCAAATTCAGATTGAGGAGGGGAGAAGGTGTAGACAGACAGAGGCATGTGTGTGATAGCATGCAGAAGAAAAAGACACTTTGTGCCTGGAAGACAGGACCAGTCGGGCTATGCAGGGTAGGATGGACACGGGGGCAACGGGGTGGGGCGGGAGGCAGCCCCTAGGCTTCCAGGGCTCTGTCTGCTCTGCTGCCATGGATTCTGCCAGCACATGGCCTCTCTTCCGGCAATTCACACTCAGCAGGCGAAGCTAGCCTGCCCCCCCCCCCCCCCCCGCCACGTGTCTTTTCAAATTAGGCTAAAAAGGGAAAACGACTTCATCGTGGTTGTTTTCCAGTTGCTCCATCTCCCAGGACCCGTCCGGCTGCAGCTGTCTCAGGTTACCCAGAGAAGATGATGTTTGCGGCCTTCTGGATCATTCCATCTGCCATGCAACAGTGACTTCACTAAGCTCCATTCTTCAGGATGCTGTCTAATAGGTTCCGCACGTGTCTAAAGTTCCCGCTCATTCAAAGGACCAGGCTGGGAAATGGATTCTGCATCTGTTTCTTTGGAACAATAGAACACATTGAAACCATGCTGCCGTGGCTCTCTGTGTTTTATTAGCATTTCACCTGTGGTTTGGTGACACACACAGGCTGTCTCGAAAGCCATTGAAGTGGGATTCTTTGTTGATTAATTTGTTTTTCTTTCTTATGACGCTGCCACTTAGGAGAGATTTAAATTGTATTTTGCCACTTTTTTGTGTGTGAAACTAGTCTGTACAGGCAGAACATGGGTATTTTTGATGATGTAATGGGGAACTGGATTTGAGATGTATAGAATAAAACACACTGGGGTCGAGGTGGGAGGACTTCAGAGACCTGAGGTCCCGTGTCTCTCCTGATGGCATTGGTGCGAGGCTTGCTACCGTTCCTGCTGTCTGGCATCTTGGCTTCTGCTCTGATCTCTCCAGGGACAGGGTACTCTTTCCCTTCATATCAGCCGGGAGCTCTGCTCATGCCACTGAGCTGTGTACACAGGAAGGATCATGACATCCGCCTGTTTCAGTTTGGACTCCCAGTTTAAGACAACAGAGCCCCACCCACAATACCTCAGAGAAGACACAGAGTTTTATATAGAGTAATATGTCCTCCCCAAAACTCCTGGAGGACAAGTAGGAAGTCACTGGAATCTACTGAAAGCTATGAATGCACAAATATTCAGGATCCAGGGTCCAGGAGAAACAGATACCCCAGAACAGACTTGGTTACAAGGACAACATGTGGAAAGTTGGGGATTCAACCGGCCCAAGGGGAACATCCTTGTCTGCCTTTGTTAAGGTCACTTTGAATCTGCAAAAACCTCTGTGTGCCACATATCACTCACAACATGGATGTTCATGTGAGTTCTAGAGGGCAAACTGCAATGGAGTATTCTCTCTATAAACTGGGCACAGCTATATCTTAAAGAAAGCATTGGAGTTGCTCCTGAAGCATTACAGACGATGCATTCCTAGACCAAATACCGGGAGTGTGATTGGATCCTGGAGGTCTGGATCCTGGGCAGGCCGGAAGAGATAAGAACTGACAACTGATTTTGTAGCACCCTTCTCAGAGCCCCTGGGATGTTTGTTAACCATGGAGATTCATGGGATCTGGGGAGGGACTTGGCACTCCAGTCCTAACAAGCTCCCCAGGAGCCCCATGCTTGAGAAAGAGCCTTTCAGAGCATTGCCTTGACAAGGCAGGCACATTGCCACATCTGGGCTGCTTGACACAGAAGTACCATGAACAGTGAAGGATGTTGCACTCATGATGACGTGAGTGTAGATGGGGTTGGGAGCCAGGCTGGCCATTGTGGGAAGTGTTGAACAACCCTAACCATTGTCCTGCTGGTCTGCAGAGAACTGTAGCACTTAAGAGTCCCCTTTTGAAGGCTGGCCAGCATACCAACAGCTACCAGAAACAGATACATCACTTCTCATGCCTCACCCTGCTCTACACCTGGAGAAACTGCTTGTCTTGTCCACCACTTCAGCCCCTGGGAACAGCTGGCTAGTCATTTCTTGCATCTAGCCCATCCCAGCCATTTTCTCTCTTGTGGTCCTGGGCAGAGATGGGTAGATAGCTGTGATCCCACTGTTCAGGACGCAGCCTTCAGTTGGTGCCTTGATTATCAAGACACATGCCGCATGCTCCTGGAATCCAGGGAGGTGTGAGCCAGGCTCACTGGGAAGATGCCGTGCTGAGACCTGCTTTCTCACTTTGGCTTTCCACACGTCTTTCAGAAAGTGTCACTGAGGTGGGAGCTGCAGGTACCAAGGTGTGTGACAATGCTCACTGCAGGGACAGTAGCTGAAAGGTGATGTCACAGGGAATCCCATGGAGGTTTTGCACCCTATCACACTTCCCGCTTGTCCTCTTTGGCTCCTAGGAACCTGCAATATTCCTAGTGGACATTCACGACCTTCTGTCTGCCTCTAACAACTTACGTCTTGACTCTGGCAGTGGCAGGGGACCTTCACAACTCTCAGAGTGTCAGAGTCTACATTAGTCACGTGAGGGTGGTACCAGGGGCATTGGTGAAGGGTTTTTATGCAGTCTCTCTCTTACTGGAAACTTGTGAGCATCTCTTTTCCTACCTATGAGAACAGGGCAAGGTTCTGTACCTACTCGGGCCTCTTTTTTGCACCTTGCTCAGAGCTGGGCATGGTGGAAGAAGCAAACAATCAAAATAAGATCTCCAACACTGTGTGACCCCGGGTTCATTTCCAGGTTGGGACAAGGGTTGGGATAAGTTACACTATGGGATTGGGCTGAGTTGACACCTGCCTAAGTTAATGCATACCCAGTCAGTCCGCCTGTGTCAAAGCAGTGAAGCTTCCTTCCCAGCTCTAGGTCTGCTTGTTGCCTCTTCCCAGCCCCCTTGTCCACTATGGAATCCTGTGCTCACAAACCACTGGCACTTTGGAGGTTAAATGGTATTTCCATCCCAGTGCCTTGACTTTTCCAGCTTTGAGAAAGTTCCATTAAACTAACTGAGCAATAATATGACAATGACGGGGGCTTCAAAGACATTTGGTAAGCAGACTTGGCGTTTTCACCAACATTCTTTCTTTTAAATTATTCTTCACGTCTTTCACACCACGTCTGCTGATCCCACTCATCTCCCTCCTCACTCCAAGATAAAACAAAATAAAATTTAAGAGAAAAAGAGGGAGAGAAAACGAAGAAGGGGAAAAAAATCTCATCAGAGAAGCTGCAGTGTGGCACAGTGAGTCACGCAGTTTATCCATAGATTATTCCGTGTATTTTTGCATGCAGGCATTTATAAAAAGCATTATTGGTTTAGTTCAAGGCCTTGGTCTCTGCTGTGCCATCCATGCTGGGCCCTCACTGGTAGTCTTCCTGCACATCCTGTTGCTGCTGTGTGTCATGGAGATCCTACAGCTCTGGGTCCACAGGATTTACTTCCCCTCACCCCATACTCTGGCAGATCACAGATGGGGTGGATTTTGGGGTGGGCCAACACATAACCCTGGCTTTGGTTCTGGACAGCTGCAGGATTGGTGAGCTTGCCAGTTCTCCCCTGTCTTTGCTACCAGGGTGGGCTCTCCAGCATTGCCCTGGCTACTTCATCCCCTGCAGTGATGAGCTTATGAAAGACAGGGACAACTCTCCTGCTCTTATGACTTCAGGGCCAGCTCTCCCACTTGTCTCAGGGGGTGATGGGGGGGTTCTCTCCCCTGCCCATGCCTCCACAAGACAGAAAATTGATGGGACAGTTCTCCCATGCTCACACTGGGGCTGGCACACCCACACCTCTGCCAAGAGGCTCAGCTCTACTGTGTTGCCCAGGCGAGGGGCAGGGCTTTCACCAACGTTCTTATTTTGTGGTAATGAGTTCCTAACTTGCTGGCTAGATTAAAATGTTATTTTCTGATGCTGCATAAATGCAGTATGTATGCAATTGAGTCCAAATAAAATTACCGTTTACGTTTTCATCAGGCGGGGAGCAGGCTGCTGAGGACAGTTGAAATGCAATTTATGATTATGTAAATGAAGCTAGCTTCAGGACACTAATATGTAGATAAACGAGACTTTCATTAAGATGCCGTTAACCTTGAAAATTATATACAATTGCCACAAATATTCCTTAAAATATAAGAGGGACCATTTCCTCTCGTTTTGTGATTTCTTCTTTATGGGTCATGGACCATGTCTGAGGGTTCAGTTTGAGGACAGAGCTTTCACGTTTTAACCACTATTGGTATTTGCGTCCCTGACTGCTTAGAGCTCTGCCCTGGACCCATACAAACAGGATTAGTGCTTTTAGTCTGGATATCTTCTGCACTCATTTCCCGCGGAGCAGCGATTTCTCCAACACTTGCTTCCTGGCTGTCTATGGTTGAGACTTTCATGAGGTGCAGATAAGGGGAGGACAGCTCAGTGCAGTTCCGATTCTATTTCTAAGTGGATAGGGAACCCCACCTCTCATGGGCTTTGGTTCTCTGTGAAGTGGGCACTGACAGTTGTGATCCACTAGGTAAAACTCTCTGCTTGGGTGGCAGTCCATCTTCCTTGTCAGGTTGGCCAGATTTGGAATCACATATGAGACTTGTGAGGCACACCCCCAGATGCGCGTCTGTCTAGGGATTCCAGACAGGATTCCTGAGTGTGGGTGGTGCTATCCTATGGGCTGGTAGGATGGATAGAATCCATGTGAGGATGGGGGAGTGCTAGCCAAGTGTTGGCATCCTTCTCTCTGCCTCCTGGCTTGCCACAAAGTGAACAATCCTCCTCTAACACACGGTGCCACTGATATGGTGCTTGGCTCGAGTTCCCAGGTTCTACTCACTGGATCCATTTCCTGTCTATTTAATGGAGAGGTAGGGATAAAGCAAAGCTCTGGGTTCAAGTCCCTACTCTACCATTTTATGGCTGTATGAACCTGTAAGCTAAAATAAACCCTCTTTTTTAAGGTGTTTTGTCTGATGTAGGCTGTAAGCAATAGACTCTGACCTCACCTAATTAAAACCTCTGAGGGATTTGTTGGAAAGAGGTAGATAGAAGAAGTCGCAAAACATAGGAAAAGCTGAAGAAACCTCTCTAGATGGCTAGAAGTAACGACCCTGGGGCTTTAGGCTATCTCTGCTGGGAGAAGGGGTAGAATAGTTTGGCTGAGGTTATTGTACCTTGTGATTGAGGACATCCTGGGTGGGTCTGGTTGGCCTATGGGAGCCATGGGCATCCACCTCCTGCCTGACCACATGCAGAAGGCAGGGGGATAGAATCCATTCGTTAAACAGCAGTCTCTTCCCCATCATTGAGAATTGATGCACATGGCCATGAAGTGGCAGAGTCGGGGCTTGAACCCAGAGCTTCTGCTCTATCCTTACCTTTCCATTACATAGACAGGAAAGGGGTCCATTGAGCAGATGTGGGGATGGGACAGAATCCCCACGTAATCAGCCACTTGCAGCAGAGGGGCTGGCCAGAGAACATCCAGAGCTCTGGCTGCTGGCTTTGGTTGAGCTTGACCTCTGATCCAAGGTAGATGGGGCCTGGCTACTCTGTAGGGATAAATAGGTCCAGCGATGGGGCCAGAATGTCAGACTCTGCATCGCTTGACCTTGGTTATATGTGGGCATCTGCTGGGTATGCTAGAATCCTGTGCCTGTGCCCGTGTCCCACTGCTGACCCATGCCCTCTGGATAACTGCGTAGGCCAACATTTAAAGGCTCCAGGTGATCCCAGCAAGGACTGGGAGTTCATTTCTGGTTGCAAGAGGCAGCTGATGTGATTAGGGTTAGCTAAAGTCATTAACAAAGGGATTGAATGGTGGAATAGTGTTTCCTTGTGTGTGTGTGTGTGTGTGTGTGAGAGAGAGAGAGAGAGAGAGAGAGAGAGAGACCAGAGGTGACACGTATGTTTCCCCTCTTGTTACATGATGTCCTTCCTTGCTTTAGGACTTTCAAAACAGTCATGACCAGATACGGCCTCTTGATTTTGAACTGCAACGAGGAGTGAAAATAAATTTTATCTCTTTTTTCTTCTTTTTAAACACTTTTAATAATTGTTTATTTATGTACATTGGTGTTTTGTCTGCATGTGTATCTGTGTGAGGTTGTATTAGAGCTACAGACAGTTGTGAGCTGTTGTGTGGGTACTGAGAACTGAACCCAGGTCCTCGGGAATAACAGCCAGTGCTCGTCACCACTGAGCCATCCCTCTAGCCCTAAACTTTATTTCTTTAAACTCAGTGTTTCGTTTTGTGGTAAAGCAACAGAAAACAGAGCAATGCGCAACTGTATCCCGGTAAAGGGATTAGTTAGGGAGAGTTCATTCTCTTTGGACAGGGCCATGACCAGTGAGATGAGGGTCGGTATCAGTGTCTGGGGCAGCACAGTTGGGTCAGGAAGTGCATTGTATTGGGCTGCGTCAGGGAATGTGTTCCATGGGAGGAAGCTCTGGTCGGCACAGAGGTCTGGAGAACAGGGTCCTGCTAGGGTGAGCCCAAGGGAGTGAGGAGAGGAACCAGACAGGCCTGAGGTTTAGGGCCAACATGCAGTACCTTAGAACAGGCCCCTAGTCACTGTGTAAACAGTGTGAAAGATGGGGAAACTGAGGTAAAAGTGAGGGTGGGAGGCCATGCCAGGTTAATGGCATGAGCAGGAGAGTCCTTGTTTGATAACAGCATGACTAATGCCAGTATCCCTGCCTTTAAGCATCTCTGAGACTTACCCTACACCTCTGCTTCTCAGCTCTCTAGCTTGTTAAAATGTAGATTGTGACTTGGTATGTCTAGGTGGACCCCAAGTTGGGCATCTCCAGCACATGGCAGGTGACAGTTTCATTGCAGGCTCACAAATCCTGCCTTTCCTCTCCCCACACGTTGGTTTGACAGGTATACCTGATTGTTCCATGACCTTCTCCCTCCTGGTCTTCCTGATGAGTCCTACAAAAGCCCTTTGATAGGAACCCTCATCTCAGAGTCTGCTTTTGGGGACCGACCTGAGACAGTTCTTCTATGAGATGGGTGGGCATTGCAACAGTCCAGTTTAAGACAAAGAACTGGAGCTCAGAGCGGGAAATCCCTAGTATAAAGACACACTGTCAGTCTGAGGTAGAGGGAGTGACAGCCAGGCCTTTTAGAATCATAAACCTAATCTTGTCCCAATATACTACTTCTTCCTGGAGCTTCCAGCCAAACCCCTTGGCCACAGCCGGCATCTTCTTACAGCCTCTCCCCTCCTTCCCAGCCCTTTGAGTCAAGACAGGCGCAGACCAACCCACCCGCCCCTTTCAATCAAAGCTTCCAGGCTAGCGGACTTTCATTGTGCAGTACAATACACAAAGGTCTAACTCCACGGCAGCTCCAGAATTCCGGTCTCCCCACACTTCTGAGGTCCTCTCTCGGCTCCGTTTCCCTTTCCTTTTTGTCCTAAGACAGTTAAGCAGTGGGATCTGTGGAAACCATTAAATCAGGCAGAATAGGAGACCCGAGGGCAAGCTCTTCCATTCTTTCAGCCAGGGGCAGAGGGAGCAGAGGTCAGGCAATGTGCTTCAAGAATGTTTCCTGGGCTCAAAGCACTGCCGCAGCCCTGCCCACCCAAGGGCTGGGGAGTCGCATGTGGCCTCAGCGTGACATCTCATCATCTCAGATAGCTCTCTCCTGTTCCCCCGGTGAGACGTGTTGGTGGCTAGTGCGGTGTCCACCAGCTTACAGCTGTTCATGCTGCCCATCGTCCTTCACAGCCGCACTGTCTCAGAGCCCCAGACCAAGGCGAAGAGGGGCAAGGTTTGCCTTCTTGTTCCACGCAAACACACCTGCCTCCTTGAAGCTGCTTTGAGCTTTACATACAGAATCACAGAGCATTTGTGGGCATTTCTCCAGTGTCCAGGCAGGGCTCCTTGTGTTTTGAATGTTGATCCATCTTCCAGGTGCCAGTGGATTCAAGGCTCAGATGCTTGTTCCTCGTGGTGCATTCAGTGCCACAGTTCCAGTCACCCAACTGGTCACCCCTTATTTCTGGAGGTTGCTCAGTGCTCCCAGGGTTTGCTCTGCTCCTGTGAAGTTCACTGTCTCAGGCCTAGTCTGGCCTAGGTTTTCAGATCAGACCTTTTTCTGTAAATATCTCTGGTCTATATCTGCTCCTGTGGAGGCCCTTGGTTTGGGGTTAGTCCAGCAAATATCTCTGGCTCCGATCTACTCCCTCGAAGGTCTCAGACTCAGGTGTGCCTGGACTGGCAGAGGTCCTAGCTAGGCCTTCTTCCTCAGTGGTCCCAGACTCACACTCAGACCTGCAGAGGTCTCTGGTTTCTACCTATTCCCTGAGAGGTCCCAGACTCACACCTGGACCCTAGGGAACCTGGCTCAGATCCACTCCCTTGAAGGTCCCAGACTCATGCCAGGACCTTCAGAGGTCTCTGGTTCCTGCCTACACCCTTGTAGGTCCGAGACTCATATTTGGACCCACAGAGGTCTCTGGATTTGCCCCCCGCCCCCCCAGTAGTTGTTCCTCTGTACCTGCTCCTGTGGAGTTTGCTGTCTCAGGTCTGCTCTGGCCTAGGTATCTGGCTCAGTCCTGCCCCTGTAGAGTTTGCCATCCAAGGCCTTCTCCCACCCAGGTCGCTGGCTCAGTCCTGCCTCCACAAATGTCCCTGGTCTGGATCTGTTCCCGCTCAGTTCTGTTCCTGTGGAGTTCACTGCCTCAGGCCTTCTCTGGCTTAGGTTGCTGGCTCAGTCCTGTTTTCACAATGTCTCTGGTCTGGAACCGCTCCCACTCACATGGAGGTCTCTGTCTCAGACCTCAACCTATTTCCATTTATATGTGTATTATATCACCATGAGGCTGTGGTTTACTGGAAAGTTCTGGCAGTGATGTCTTTCTCCTTCGGCAGCTACATGGCATCTCTTTGACTCTGCCATATATATTCAGATTTCCCACCTGGCTTTGCTCTGCTAAGTCATTGGCTGAAAGAGCTTTATTCATCAAGCAATAAAAGCTACACATATACAGAAGGATATCCCGCGTCAGTACTTACTTTAGCTTAGGAACAGGAGTTTGAGTTAAAAAGTGGTAAAAGATTATTGTTGACTTTTTCCCTCCAACCTTTCTTGGTGTCTGAGACCCCACATTTAGGAAGTCTCTTGCTTGGTTAGAGGTAAGGTTTTCTCTGTTACACCAGTCCTCTGTAAAGGTACAAACCTATTATATTCCATCAGGGATGCTTTCAAGAAAGGCATTGCAAAATGGGCCACATGCTGGGTAGTTCTGCTCTTCTCTGTAATACAGGAAGAAATCTCAGCTGTCCTCACATGCTTAGAGCTGACCTTTCTCTGCAGTTACCAGCAGGACTGATATGGTCTTTAGGGGTGGCCACTAAACCCAGTGTTATGAATAGATTTTGTTTCTCCTTAACTTGTTTGAAGTGAGATGAGGAGCAATTTCAAACTTTTATTAAGAAACACACAAAGTAGTGAAATTAGAGATAAAAAAATAGAAATTCTAACAGAAACCAGTAGAATCTAGGGAATCACTAAGAGATGATTTGAAAAATTGTATCTTAAACAGGTAAAAAATATAGAAGTAGATAAATTCCTAGACAAAAATTTTAAAAAGATTTATAGCAAGAAATGAGTTTGAAGTAGTAATGAAGAGACTCCCAGGAAAGAAAAGACAAGAACTAAAGACCTGAATTCTATCATAGCTCGAAAGAAGAACTAACACCAATATTTCTTAGCTATTCCACAAAATGAAATGATTGCTTCCAACTTATTCTATAAAACCAGTATTATCTTGATCCCAAAGCCAGATAAAGACATAACAGCAACCACCAAACTGCAGCCTGATTACCATTACGAACACAGATGCAAAATTTCTCTATAAAGTACTTGCAAACCAAATTCAATAATACATTAAAAAGATCATATACACCACAATAAACTACGTTTCTTTTCAGAAGCCCAAGGATGGTTCGGACTATAAATAGACTTAGGTACAGAAATAGCATGATCATGTCAACAGACACAGAAAGGTCTTTGGCAAAGCTCAACATTCTTTCATGATAAAAGCCTAGAAAAAAAAACTAGAAATAGAAGGAACATATCTCACAACAAAAGGTATATGTGACCAAGGTGAGGCAAAAATACTTCCTTTAAAATGAGTGATGAGACAAGATGCTCACTCAATTTTATTCAGTATAGCACTTGTAATAAGTCAAGGGGATCCATGGAAAAGTTTATATGACCTTATACTTAAATCACCCTAAAGATACCAAAGAATGATTATATCTGATATACATTTTCAGCTAAGTAGCAAGCTACAAAATTTAACATTCAAACAGCAGAAAATTCTATTTTCTCAATAATGAGACTGATGAGAAAAAAATCAAGAAAAATAACCCTACTCATAGTAGATTAAAAATACCTAGGAATAAGCCTAACCAAGGAAGTAAGAGACCTCTATAATGAAAACTTTGAATCTCTGAAGCAAAAGATCAAGGAAGACCCTAGAAGATGGGAAGACCACCTATGCTCTTGAATTGGTAGAAGTAATATAAAGGTGGTTATATTTCTAAACGCAGTATGCAGATTTAATACCATCCCTGTCTATATTTCATTAACTCTCTTCAAAGAACTAGATTAAAAAAATCTTAAAATTTGTGCAAAGACCCAGAAGACTCTCAGCATCCAAGGCAATCCTAGACAGAACAACTAACACTAGAAATAGCAAATTGTATTTTAAACAATTTCAAGGAGCCATAGCAACTGTGGTTGTTTGAAAGAAAATGGCCCGATAGGCCCTTAGGGAGAGACATTATTGGGAGGAGTGGCCTTGTTGGTGTAGGTATGGCCTTGTTAGAGGAAGTGTGTCACTGGGGTTGGGCTTTGAGGTCTCAGATGCTCAAGCCTGGCCAATGTGAGTCAGTCTCTTCCTGCTGCCTGCGGATCAAGATGTAGAAATCTTAGCTACTCTCCTGCACCATATCTGTCTGCACGCTGCCATGCTTTCTGCTATGATAATAATGAACAAAACCTCTGAGCTGTAAACCAGCTCCAATGAAATGCTCTCCTTTATACGAGTTGTCATGGTCATGGTGTCTCTTCACAGCAATAGAAACACTAATTCAGACAGTGACAATACCAGGGTGGTATTGTTATCAAAATTGACAGTGGGATAGAATGGGGCCCAGAAATAAACACATGCGGCTCCCATCCCTCTGTTTTTGACAAAGCCGCCCAAACCACCAGGATTTGTGGATTTTCTTTTTCCAGTGATAAAACTGCATAACCAAAGGTAACTTAAGGGAGAATTTGTTCTGGCTTGCAGGTCCAGAAGGCTAAGAGTTCATGACAGGGACAACATGGCTGTAAGTGGCAGACATGGCAGCAGGATCAGAAAACTCAGTGCCTTCCCCCATGATGTCCTTTTCCCAGTGTGTGTGTGTGTGTGTGTGTGTGTATACACACATGAATGTCTTCAAACAGCACTAGTAACTGAGACCAAAGTTCTCCATGCCCAGGACTGTGGGGTGCTATTCTCTGTCAAACACTACACACATGTTAGAAGAAAGAAAGCCTCTTAAACAAATGGCACCTGGAAAGTTGGATAGTCATCTGTAGAAGAATGGAGTTAGATTCCTATCTCTCATCTCAGGAAAAAAGATCAACTTAAACAGATTCAGACACTTTAATGTGGGACCCTCCCCTTTTAAGTTGTAGAGGAAAATGTAGGGCAAACCCTTCAGGAGGGAGGCATAGACAAATGCTTCCTGGGAAGGAGTCACCGAATGCAGGGGATCGTAACACGAATCACCAACTGGAATTTTATAAATTTAAAAGGCTTCTGTAGAGTGAAGGAAATGATCAGCAGAGGGAAGAGATGGGGATTAATATTTAAATATATAAAGAACAGCAACACCAAAACCCTACTAAAAGATCCATTTGATCAATAAATGGGCAAGTGAATTGAGCAGATAGCTCTTAAAAGGAGAGCAAACGGTTAGCAAATATGTAAAAAATGTTCACTATCCTTAGCCAGTAGGGCAATGCAAGCTAAAATGAGATGAGATTCAGCCACAAGGAATGGAACTGTGTAAAACCCGTGGGAAAGCGGATGTCACTGGAGTGTATGATGTTAAGCTAAGCCCAACACTGACAGGCAAACACGACATGCTTTGTCTCAGACGTGAAAGCTACTTTACAAATATGTACAATATAAAAGCAGGATGGGAACTATGAGAGGAAGGAAGGAATATTTCTGATGGATGAGAAAACTGAGGCCAGGACAAGGCAGGTAAATTACTAAAGGATGACCAAATGGAAGGTAGAGAGCATGCATTGAGATTTCACATGAAGGGCTGTGATGATACTTGGTCTTGGATAAGGTAGATCATAGACCACTTTCCTAAAGAAGAGATGCAGCAACTCAGCCCTGAGTTATTAAAGTTATTAAAGTTATTGGGGTGTGGACCAGCACTTGCCTAGCATGGTCAAAGCTCTGAGTGTGATCCCCAGCCTGGGGGCCAGTGGGGGTTATGAAAAGCAAAGATTCGCTGTAATGATTGTGGTGAAAATTTCAAAGACTACACAATTTCATACAGTAAAAAAGTCACTGTGGGTGGCATGGTGTTGGCATCGTTTTAGAGCTCTCAAAATGCAGATGAAGTGACCACAGAATAAAGCAAAAAGTTCACGGGCATGCACAATAAAATTAGGAGATAGGACATCTTTGCAAACCTCAGACACAAGATTGTGAGGAAATACTGCTGAAAGCTGTGTGATCTGTATGGAACATCGGGGTGAGGAGCAGAGGGAAGCATTGGAATATTTGCCAAACTGGAGAACAGGGTTGCCCCAAGTTAGCCCATATTTAGCTAGAGAGCAGAGCAGATAAGTTTGAGAATCTGTCTGAAACTGGGAGTGAATTTGCTCAAGTCGAGAGAGAGAGAGAGAGAGAGAGAGAGTTAATTCAAGGGGAGTCATAGGGCTATGTTGATGGGTGCCTGAAAACTAACCACACACGCTGTCTGTCCAGAATGGCAACACTCTCTCGGGAGGCACTGTTGATGGTGGAATCAAAGTCAAAGAAGAGAGGGCCAATCAAGAGAAAGGGAGACAAAGCTGGGAGAAAGTTTCACAAAGCAAGCCCTGGGTTCTTGAGCTCTACAACAAAGGTGCAAGGCATCCTGGGAAGGTTTCTAGCTTCTGGGAGATGCCTTCTAATGGTTCAGGAAAATCCATTGTGTATAAAAATGAGTCACAGGAAAGAATCAGAACCAAATCTAACACACACATACACACACATACACACACTCACACTGTCACACACACTACACATACACTCACACACACACTCACACAGACTACACATACCCTTACACACACTGCACACACACTCTCTCATACATATACACTCATACACACACTTGTTTTAAGGGAATAGGAGAATTAAGGAGAAAAAGACCATTTTTACACATAGGAAGCCAGGCCACAAAGCAAGTGAATGCTCTCTTCCAAATGCAGAAAAGGCATTAGGAAACAGAAAAGAACACCACATGTCAGAATTAGAAAGACACAGAAGCCAAGAGACAGAGCCTGGGAAAGAGTCATAAAAACAACAACAACAACAACAACAACAAACCCTGGAAGGAGAAAGATGATAGGCTGACTTAAGCTGAATTGATGGAATTAGACACTGAAAAAAAAATGAAGATAATCAAGCCAGATGAGGCAGTATACATCTGTAATCCTAGCACATGGGAGGCAGAGGTAGGGACATCATGGCTTTGAGGCTGTCTGGGTTCCACAGAGAGTTCAAGGACATCATATGCATCTTCTCCTCTGCCTCTCACAAACAAGTGCAAAATGGGGAGAGATCCAGGAAAAGAAAATCTTAAAGACAAAAGACAATCCTGAGGCTGCAAGGCTCAGCAGCTAAGAGCAGGGCTGGGTTCCCAGCAGTGGCTCAGATGGCTCAGACTGTCTGTAACTCCAGTTCCAGAGGATCTGATGCCATCTTCTGGGCTCCGTGTGCACTGTACTCATGAACATATACCCCGTCCACCCCCCATAATTATTAAAGAAACCTTTTCTTAAAAAAGAAAAAGACAGCCCAACATATTCAAATTAAGAATCATTGAAGAAAAAGAACGCAAGAGAAGAGCAGAGCAAACATTCAAACTCTTAGAAACTTCCTTGAAATAAAATACAAACCCAAAACCCCAACTGCAAGAACATGTTGCGGCTTTGAAAATATTGATACAAAATAACCAACTGTATGACCAGTTCTAGTAATCTACTAGTAAGATGTCTATCTCTGGAAGACAGGAAAAAAAAATAAACGATTTAGAGTACTTAGGTCTAAAAGCTGTAGAAGGTGATTCTTCCCAAAGGATACTAAGTAGCACATCCAAGGCACTGAGAGAGTGCCTGTGAGCCACTAGCTTTATCTCCATCAACACCCACATCCCAGCTGATGGGAGAGCTAACTTGGGCACAAGTACTCATGGAAGGCTTCCTTTGGAACTTTCTTTGAAATTTTATTTATTTATTATTATTGTATGTGTGAGTTGAGGTCAGCGGACGACTTTAGGGAGTTACTTTGTGGATCCAGGATCAAGTTGACATGATCAGGCTCACATTGCACGCAGTGGTACCCACTGACCCATCTTGCATCCTCCCTTGAGACTTTCAAGAGGACTATGTTAGCAAAGGAACACTAGGCGACTGCCAGAGTACCGGAAAGCTGGAAAGATACCAACACAAAGACATGTAGTAAGTATTTAATATCTAATTACTTACACACCTCAGAAAAATATCTATTTTTTAATTAGAGAAAACAATGCATAGAGGCTAAATGTCCCCGCAGCGAGTGAGATGCATGCATTCTACAGTTATAAAATTGGCTACAGAAAGAAGATCAAAAGCAAAAACCAATTTATTTTTGGCTTTCAGTCATCTTATTAGTGGTGGCACCATGTTGGTGACTGTTGTTGCGCTACCCCAAAATTGGTATGAATTCAACGTGTTATAAAGCAAATGAGTAATTATGGGATATTCAAATCTATTACCTTCCGAGTCTTGAGAACAATTATGCCTTGTATGGAAGAAAGAAGACATGGATTAAACGCACAGAAATGGTTATGTGGAGACTTTGCAGTTTGGGCTTCAAATTAAACATGCCAAACAGTATATATTCACGTTATGGGCATGCGTTCCAACATTAACCAAGATTTGACTCTTTCCCTCCCCTCCCTGATCTCCTCCTCCCCTTTTGTCCTCCGTCTTGTTTGAGAAAAAAACATTTATTTAAAGAAGTTTATTTACATGTATATGTATGTGTTGTGTTAGTGTATACCACATATGTGTGTGTGTGTGTGTGTGCCCTGGAGACCAGATGAGGCCATTACATGTCCGGGAGCGGGAGTTACAGGTGATTCTGAGCTCCCTGGTATGGGTCGTGGGAATTAAATTTGGGTCCTCTGAAGGAGCAGCAAGTGTTCTTAAGCATGAAGACATCTCCCCAGCCCCCAGCCCTGTATCCCTTTAGTCAGGGTCTCCCTCTGTGACTCAGAGGCCCTTGATCCTCCTGCCTCAGTTTCTTGAGTGCTGGGATTTTGGGTGTTTACTTTCATGCCTGGTCACTACCTCCTCCTTTCTCCTGGTTAGATAATATTTATTTATTTATTTATTTGTTTGTTTATTTTCCTCCTCCCAGTCTCCCACTCCTCTCCCCCTCCCCCACTCATTAGATAATATTTAATTGCATATTTTTAAAATCATAGTTAATTAAAAATGTATTTCTTTACATTTCAGTATTGATAAATTATGTGACACCATATCCCAGAGTAGGTGAGGGCATATTTTAAAATGAGAAATTTCTAGAAATTGATTGTAGGGTCAAGCATTGTGTTCTCTAATTAATATTAGATAATTGCTACTCAGAGCAGTTGTAACCACTTGCATTCCAGTATACAGGACCCACTTTCCTGCTGACCTGTTTTCAGTCCTGTTGCCTTGCATCTATTATATAAATATAATAATACATATGCTTGCATGTTGATTTGCTCATTAAAGAGATTAAAAATTTGACAAGTTCACAGGTTAATTCCCAGTCTTTGTGTGTATATGTGTGTGTGTGCGTGCATGTGTGCGTGTGGTGTATATGCATGTATTAGTGTGTGTGTGTGTGTGTGGTGTGTGTGATGTGTGTGGTATGTGTAATGTATACGTGTGTGCATGTAGTGTGCTTGTATTTATGATCCGCTTACTTGAACTCTGACTTATTTGAAGCCGAGTGTCGTTGACTTCCCAGAACTTTCAACATATTAAAGCTACTTATTCTCCTTCAGTTGTAAGCACAACTCTCATTTTCCTTTTATTGTAAACATGTTTACATTTTTACGGAACCAGATTTTTCATTTCCATCTCCTTTTAGTAGTTTCTGAGTTTTTGTTAAACCTTTTTTTTTTTAAAGTTTTTAACCCTAAATCACAATAATTTTCTTATTTTCCTTTCTGGTAGTGCCACAGTTATAATTTTAACCTGTTGAAAATGTATTTTTGTGTGTGATAGGAGATAGGAATATATGATGTGTATGTAGTTTCTATAGTATTAGCCAGTTATCCATTTTAGTCATTTTTTAAGGCATCCTTTCTTAAGCATCTTCATCCATATTGATTTGGAGAGCCTTTTCTTGCTCATTTATTGCACATTACTGTATTTTTGGTATGGCTTTTTGTTTCACTAATCTGTCCTCATTTTTTTTTTCTAATTCCCTTTCTTCAAAACGAGGAACAAGGAACATGTATGGACTCACTTGTTTTTTTCCTGGCCGCAGATCTAAATGGACAGAGGGGAACCTGACAGCGTGCAGCAAACAGATCCTTTGGCAACAGCAATCTTCCTTATAAATCCCAGGCTCCCATTCTGCCTCGTAGTCCCCAGTCAAAGTCACACCAGACTCTTTTGCTTATTATAGATTAGTGTGAATTTCAACACCTGGAACTTGCTCTCGAGTTGCCGTCTATGTTATTATTATTTCTTTTAATGAATTTCTTCCTGTTCTTTCGCTCTTTTCTAAGTGGCCGAACACTGTATTTTCAGTCTGGCTCGCCTGTGTCTCCCAAGGGTTCATGCGTTGGAGGCTGGTGCTGGTGTGGCTACTGAGGGGAGCGAGAGCTTGAGAAGGTAGCGTACAGTTGGAGCGCGTGACAGTCAGCCCGGCAGCATTGTGCCGGAACACCTGAGGAAAAGAAACTTAAAAGAGAAAAGGCCTGGTTTGGTTCAGTTTCACAGGTTTTAGTTTATTTCCTCTTGGCCCAGTTGCCTGCAGGTTTGTGGCAGAGGCCATCACAGTGTTAAGACAGCTTTTATGAGATCTCTGCACGTTCCCAAGCCTGAGTTATTGTGGGTGAGTTGACTTATACCTCAGTCTCTGGCCTCTGCTTTGGCTATGCAATTTCTATTATTATGATGCTGTTAAGAGGCCCTCGCCAGAAGGCAAAACCAATAGAGATACCCCAAACTAGAACTAAAGACTCTTCTTTATAAGGCTAGCAGCGTCAGGTATTTTATTACAGTAACAGAAACATATACCAGTGTACCTTAATGCTCGCTTTGTTAAATAAATGTAACGAAGGGATTCTGCGTGAAGTGTTATTGTATTCATAAGAACAAAGAAATTTGCAGTCTGTGCTTTTACATCCAAGAATGTAATTTTTCATCTTAGATCTTTTGAAAGTGCCTTTTAGTACATTTTCATAGAATGCTTATATTTTTCTTGTTAAATGTATTTTTAGATGAGTTATAATTGCTGTACATATTTTGAATATGGTTTTGCTTTTCATTATGTTTTTTTCTACACTATATTTTACAACTGACTTTCGCTTATGTAAAGTTGAGCTATCACATTTAAAAATATTTACCCTTGCCACAGTTTAGGTAGAAATGTCCCTGAAAGCTCACATGCTTAGGGCTTCGTCCTAGCTATTGGGAGGTCTTAGGAGCTTCAGAGTTGGGGGTTAGTGGGGAGTTTCAGGTCACTAGGAAGTGGCTTTGAAAAGAACTATTCCTCTGCTTTATTCTCAAACTGGCTCTCCTGCACAGACTCATCACAATGTTTTGCAGAGGCTCAAACCAGTGGGTCCTTAAACCTCTAAAACACTGGCAAAATAAGTAGTTTTTACAAGTTGATTACACCAGGTATGTACAATAATAACAGAGTTCTTGCTTATGCAGGTCTTGAGAGACGGGTAAAGTGGGGGAGGAACAGGTAACTGTTGGGAGAATCACAAATGATTTCATGTCGTTCTCTTATATTCCAGTGGTGGTTGTGTGACATGGGGAGCTTCGATACAGGATGAATTAATTTGTATTTTGCATAAGTTACTGCACAGTAACTTACACTGTTACTAAGTCCCCACATTAGCTCACTTTCTCTGGAGCTTTCCAGAATCTCCAGGAACTGAGGAGATTTGTATAAAAGCATCGTCTGCCTCATCGTCTCAGAGATGGAGTATTTACAACTCAGAGATTGGGTGCTCATGTATTGTGCAGTGTTTTCTCTGGAGATGTAAGCAAACTTCTTTTCAATCCACGCAAAGAACCAGCAACAGAGGAAAGGCCTGATCCTACCCACGTCTCGCTTAATGGACAAGGAAATCTGTTACAGCAGTAGAGATGCCTCAGAGGCAGTTGCATCACCATAACGCCCATCTCAACACTGATGGTGGACATCTCGCCATCCATCCCTGGAGCTCCATACCCAACACACAGGCAGCTTGGCTGGCTTGGAGTCTTGCTCCTCAGCAATTGTTACTGCTTTCTGGTGTGGCCAGGTGTGAGTCAGGGTCCTCAGAGGGAGTAGGCTTGAGCCAGGACCTCTGTAGGTCCGGGCATTGGTCTGGGACATCAAAGGGAATAGGCAGGAACCTGGAACCTCTGCGGGTCCGAGTGTGAGTCTGGGACCCTCGAGGGAATAAGCAGGTCCTCTGCGGGTCAGGGCACACCCGAGCCTGGGACATCTGAGGCAGTAGACCAGAGCTAGAAATCTTTCCAGGTCCAACTCCAACCCAGGGACTTCCGCAGGAGGGAATCCAGACCAGGATTTACAGAAACAGAGTAACCTTAGTCTCTCCCCTTGTGAATCTTGTAAATCTAGATGCATCCTGACACTTGTGGTTTCGTTTACTTCCTGAACCTTGTAAGTTTCACTTTAAGAAGCCTCCTCTCTCTAGGAGGGATTGTTTCAATGCAGAGGGAATAGCAGCAGGCCACCAGGGCTCAGAGCTGGAGAATTCATTGCGCAGAGACAGGGTGCCTAGCATGTTCTTTGTGTTCGGAACTATCAGTGACTGTGTGTTCCACCTGCACTCAATATTTGATGAGTATTACATCATTTGTCTTCTCATAGAAGTTCTAAACACCTGTAGCAATCGAGTTGAGATATTTTCTGCCTTAGATGCTTTTAGGAGTTCTGGGATAGAGAATTTGCAGATTGCATATGCTGTGTTGTTGAGTCTCTGAGAATGTTGGGGCTGACCCAGGTGGGGGCAAGGTGTAGGTAGAGGCAAGTGAAGCTGTGTGGCCAGTAGGTTTCCAGCACACACCTACACTATGCCTTCTTTTGGACTAGGCTCCATTCCCAGGAGAACTAAGTTCCATGGAGAGCTTTCGCAATTAATATGGGAAACATGTAACAAGTTGTACAATTTGGTTTAATGGGACGTCTGATGAGTGACACATGGTGTTTGTCAACTAAAAATATCTTGAAGACCTTTGAACAGACTGAGGGGACCTCTTTGATTTCATGTCTCACAAGCAGCTGCACCCCGATCTCGGTGCACATAATTGGCAAAACTGATCTGCGAGGGCTGGAAATGTTGACGCTGTCATGATAATTTCCTGTGTAAATCAAGACACGGACTTGACAGCCTTTCAAAAATCTTACCGTGTTGCGTTTATCCTTTGTGTTATGAAGTAACTTTATCTGCCTCGGACTCCAAGCGACTCATATTCATTAAACGAATACTTCCTGAGTATTGACAGGAATTGTGGTGAAGGGCCCAGATCCTATCTTCAATGGCAGAGTATAGTGGAAAAATAGACAGATAAACACAACACTGAGCTGATATTTAGGCTGATTAATATAATGATAGAGAAGGAGGGATACATACAGAGTTACCACAGAGACTCACTCGTTTATTGTTCATTTGTTCGTTCATTCATTCATTCATTCAACGAAGAACAAACCTGGTGTGGCCCCTGACTCAGGGAACTCAGTCGTGGAGTAATTACAAATAGGCTATAAATATGCACACGCTGTGGTTGCCTGTAGGGAGTGTGGTGGGACAAGAAGAACAGGAAAGAGTTATTTTGTGTTGGAAGAGTTAGGAAAGACTCAATAGGCACAGTTGTGTCTGAAGCAAGTATTAGGAGACAGACAAACTAAGGTTTGTTCTTAGTATTACGAGGAACATTCAAGGTGATGAGAGCAGTGTTATCCAAGGACCTGGGGTAGAGAAGAATATGACCCTTGAGCTTCACTGTCAGGGGGACCAAACATGGAATCCCCCAGGAGACGCACCTCCTCGTGTGTCTGTGAGGGCACTCCCAGTGATGTTTTTCTGGGAAGAGAAGACATACTTTGAATGTCAGTAGCACCAAACTATGGGCTGGGATTGTACATGGAATTAAAAAGAACAATCAGGGAGGGGACCAGTTTTCATCTCTTTCTGCTTCCTGACTGCGGACAAGATGTGACTATCTGCTTCATGCTCCTGAGGCCACACATCCCGTCGTGACAGTCAGTACCCTCAGTCCACGAATCGAAGTAACCCCTGCCTCCTTTAGGTTGCTTTTGGCAGGGGTTTTGCCAGAGCAATGAGGTAAATAATTAATCCAGAGGGTGAGGCATATTGGTCAGGGTCAGAAAGTATTGTGGCTTGGACTGAAAGGATTAGGACATGGCCAGTATAGAAGGAAAGGTCAGAGAATCAGACGTAAGTCACATAGCGGGAAGTTTGAATGGCCAATCAGGGAGCCCACCATCATCTGCAAACCTCATTAATGTCTACATGTTAGTTTTTCTCTTCCTTAGCCTTCCCTTTAGGAATGCCAGTGCTTACTGTCCATACACTAACAGCATGATTAATGCACAGACTCAGGCTTGAGAGTTTATATATATATATAAT
This sequence comes from Microtus pennsylvanicus, assembly GCF_037038515.1. NCBI lineage: Eukaryota > Metazoa > Chordata > Mammalia > Rodentia > Cricetidae > Microtus > Microtus pennsylvanicus. The sequence continues at coordinate 104,283,549 of NC_134584.1, read as the reverse complement.
AATAAGTTTTGAAATGAATCTTGATTGCCTAATTAAAGATTTTCAGATCAATTTTTAATTAAAAACAAAAATAATCTTTGTGTATGGTATTCTGTTTGCGTGTGTGTGTGTGTGTGCGCATGTGGCAGCTAGAGATTGTCATCTGGATGTCTTTCTCAATCACTTTTCAGCGTTGTGTTTTGCGACAGTGTCTCTCGGTGAACCTGGAGCTTACTCATTCAGCTAGACTGACTAGCCAATGAGTCATCAGAATCTACCTGTCTCGGCTTCCCAGTGATTGAGTTACAGATGTGCACCCCAATGTGGGGCTTTCTACATGAGTACCAGAATCATGTCCTAATGCAAGTACTTTATCCACTGAGCCATCTGTCCAGACCCTTCAGATTACTTTTGATTACAAAGCAGTTAAGAGAATAGCAGTCATCAGTAGGAACTAGTTAGACTTACTCCATTTGTCCAAAAGAGATGCTTGCTGCTCTGAGAGCGGAGGCTGGAGTTGGCAAGCTGTCTGTACAAGAACTTTCCAGTTAAATCTATTATTCTGGAGAAGAGGTAAGTCTTTTAAAGATTCTTTCCCAGAATTTAGAAGCTTAAATTCTTATTTTTACTATAATGGAAATAGATGGAGTTAAGATGGTGTTGATATTTAATTATAATTCTAGGTTATAACATCCTCTAAAGCAGGTAGATTCCCAAGACCATGTAATATGTAGGTATTGTTACCTTTGTAAGTGAAGGCTCTAGATTGTCTTTACTAAAAGCATGGTCAGTGGTCCATGGCCAGTAGTAGCAGCATCACAAGGGAGCTTGCTGGAAATGCAGAACCTCATGTACCACCTCCTACCTAGAGAGACAGCAAGTTTCCCACCTCTGCTCAGTGATTCTGTGATGTGCAAAGCGAGAGAAACTTTGGGTCCTGGAAGAGCCAGTTCAGTATAACTTCAAAGTTTCTTCTCTTTCCAGGGCCATATTTCTATCTATCTGAAGCTACAGTGTCTAATACTAATATCAAAAATAGTTTTGATCATGGACAATGGTTAAGTCCCCAGGGACTGTGTATTCCTATTCCTGGTGTGAATTTTGGGTTCAATATGCTAATAACGCTTCAACAATAATAGAAAAATAGCACATGGGAGTACTAGACTTACAAACTGCACAAAGGTCTTTCTGGAAACAGAATAGAAAATTTCTCATCCTAGTGGGTTCCTGAAGTAGTCTCTTGTTAATGTAAATTCTTATATTATAAAAAGCAACAACTCTGTCTTACAAAAATGCCTTATTGGGCAAGATTTTCTGGACTTGTGAAATATTTCCCACTTTCATTATCAGATGCATTTATTAATTAGTTCGTCAATTCTAGAAACTTTTGTTGTACATATTTCCAGGAGACTCAAGGGGATGGCATAGAATCAGTATTCTCAAGAGAAGTCTTGGAGAGAAGACAAACAATCACACTTCAATTAATAGGTAATAAATTATAGCTTGTTAGTATTGCAGAATTTTCTAAGGGTCCCAATTTCATGTATGTTGTTTAGTGTGTAGTTTTATGGGCATGCCTTGTGTTTTTCCATTTGAGGGATGCTGTTACGTCAATATTATTTCATTTACAAGCAAAGTGGTTTGTGGGTGTGGCAGTTAGAATGTAATTGGCCCCCATAAACTTATAGGGGGTGGCACTATTCGGAGGTGTGGCCTTGTTGAAGTGGGTGTGGCCTCATGGGAGGAAGTGTGTCACTGGGGGATTAGGCTTTGAGGTCTCTTATGCCCAGTTCAGACCACTTTCTGTAGTCTGCGAGTCAAGATGTAGGACTCTCAGCTCCGTCTCTGCACTGTGTCTGCCTGCACACCACCACGTCGCACCATGATGACAAGGCACTAACCCTCTGAAAATATAAGCCACTCCAACTAAATGTTTTCCTTTATAAGAGTTGCCATGATCATGGTGTCTCTTCACAGCAATAACAATCCTGACTAAGACCATGGGGAAAGACACCATACCTCAGAGAAAGGGGTAGCTTTGTTGGGGCAGGAGATGATGACCTCCTTCCTTCATTGGCAGGTATTTTCGAAGCCATCTGAGAGGGACAGAAGCAGTGGTGTTAGAACGCTGGGGACTGGGGATGTGAGGTTCTTGGCTCCTGCTTTGGCCATCGGGGCAAAGCCATTAAACATAGAGAGAGTTACAAGTGACACACATGTTCATAGAAGTTAGGGATTATAGGAGAGCGTGTCCTGGGAGATGTTATGAAGCGCCAAGGTATGCTTCCCAGGGGTTTCAGTTTGTGAGCTGAAACCTGAAGGGAGAATAATGTTGCTTAGAGAAACATTCAAGGTAGCAGGAACAATGAGAGCAAAGGCTCTGGGGAAACAAAGAAACACATTCTTCTAGTCCCGGAAGTAAGATCCTTCCTACTCAGCATTCATCTGAATGAGTTTTCTCCAGGCTTTGGGAACGGGAGAGACATGACGGTGTGGAATGATGCCTGGTTGAATAGACTACACACTAATTATTTAGCCTCAGCGATTAGCCTCAGTTGCCACATCTGCCCAAGGGGGATGCTTGCCTCCTTATTTATTTCTAAGGCATGGTGATGGGAAAGCGCTTAGAAAAGTAGTAGATATTCTACCATATTGTTACCACTTCCCTCCATCCCTCACCTCAAGGGAAACATCTGCAGGGTGAACTGAGGCAAAGTGGATATGGTTTGGGCTTCCATGTGGAGGGATGGTGGCCAATTTAAAGTCTTAAGTTTTTCTTCTTAAGCACACAATAGCTTTTGGGGAAATGGCTGACTGTCCCCAGCTGCATCTCAATACCCAACCGGAAACGGCAGACAAAGCACTGATTATGACGGAGTGGCATGGGGCTGTTAGAGAGGAGCTGCCAGATGCCGTTAACAAGTGGGAAGAAACGTGAAGTTGGCAACTTGCCCGGAGGGAAGCTTCCTTGTAACTCACACAAATCTGGTGGGTAGCACAATACTGATCGAGCTCGGGTGGGGTGAGGTTCAAGGCTGGAGATGGAAGGGTGCCAAGCACCGTCCAGATGAGCCAGAGTATGTCAGAGGCCTCGGGAGAGGAGAGCGAGGTGGGAGCTGGTGGCAGGCAGGAAGTGAAGCCAGGTTGAGCGTTAGCAGCTGAGCTGTGTCACGGGGTGAGCTGTGTCCCTCCACAAAGACATGTTGGTGTTCTAATCCTCATACTGTGTACCTCTTTGGAAGTAGAGTCTTTACAGGGTCATAAAGGTAAAACTGAGGTCGTTTGGGTTAGCTGTAATGCAACGATTGGCGTTCTTACAAAAGGAGAAGATCTGGACTGAGGCATGCAAGGTGATTGTGTAGCTGAGGGATGCATTTACAGGCCGAGGGCCACCAAGGTTTGGTGGCAAGCACTGGAAGGATTCGGCCTTGTAGTTGTCAGAAGGATCCAGATGCTACTCATACTTCCCCAAGGCTTAAGAACTGAGCCATCCACATCGTTACTCCAGCCCTAGGGAATTGAACACAGTTTGATTTAGGCTGCTCAGACTCCTCTGAGAAGATAAAGACATGATAGTTTTTGATTCAGACAGGAGGAAGGTCCTCATCCTCCCAGGGACATTTGTCAAGACCTCAAATACTTTGACCTTACCGGTTATGTCTGTGTGCATGGTGCCCGGTCTGACTTGGTCCTGTAGACAATGTGCCCGTGTTGAGAGTATGTGCTCCATAGATAATCAGTCTCTACATAAATCTCAACCTGGCTGCCCCTAAACTATGCAATCTAGAACATGTTACCATACCAAGCCTCAGCTTTCATTTTGGGGTCATGCTCATCACTTGAAGCTGTCTCTGCCACTCTAAAACCTTCCTGAGGTGTCTGGCACATGGTGTAGCTTATATATTTGGCTCCCCCTATAGACTTAGAAGTTGTTGGGAAAGGAGGCTTTACTAGTTCAAAGATCCTGAAACATCATTGAGGTTATGAATAACTTAGGCACAAATGAATGAGCAAATGAGTAGAAAGAGATGGGAAGAGTTGAACGGGTGGGATGATGTAGGTATGGAATATTGTAGCATCTCTGCCCCTGGTTTACTTAACAGTGAATTAACTCCCAGATTTACAATATCTTTAATTCTTATCAGCCGTGGTACAGGAGTGCTCATGGGTAGTATGGACTAGATAGTTACAAAGATAGATAAACAGACATACAGATAAGCAGGGAGGGGAAGGAAAGTATTTGAAGTTTAAAGGGAGGCAGTGAGAAAGGAGGAGGATAGGGATGAGATGAAGAAAAGAGGGAGGAAGAGGAAGAGAGTGTGAAAAACAGCAATTAGGAGATTAAGTAAACATTTTCTAATAACATGAAACAACAGCCCATACCTTCCTCTATATATATTCCATAAATGGAATTTCGTGAGAGCTGAACATGAGGTCCATGTACCCCCGTGTCTGGCTTTTATCCAGGATACAGGGCTTGCCGCCCTATTTGTGTTTGCTCTTGGGATCCGGATGGTTGTAACTCTCTTCCTTCTCTGCCTCAGAAGAAACTGCTTTTATTATTTTCACATAACTGAGTCTGCAGAACCTCTGAGTCCTCCAGGGTGGTGCCAGAGACCCCGCCCCTGCCCCATGTAGGGTGGGAGAAAGAATGTGGGCTCAGAGTCAGGAGTGGACTGAGGAATGGGTCTCTCCGTGCTGCTGAGCTCATGGAGGCTTTCATACCGAGGTCTCTGCATGATCTTCTTTCCTTTCGCCTCTCCTGACCTATTCCGGGTGAGCTGAGGTAGGCTTGAGGGCAAGACCCATTTGTGCCATGATCTGAAAAGAGACTTGACTAGTAGCAAAGTTTTATAAAAATTCATAGTTCTTAAATGAGAGACCTGTGTGATTCAGGGTTCTGAAGAGTGATTTATATGAAATGTGTGCACTCATCCCTTGATATGAACAGGGCATTCATTCCAGGCTCCCCAATGGATACTCAAGAAGCAGATGCTAAGTGCCCTGTACAAAATGGCAGAATATTTGCATACAACCTCTACACACCCTCTCACAGTCCTTAAATAACGTCTATCACTTCTAAGACTGAATTCGGGGGAAATGTGTCGTCAGCGGCCAGAACTGTTGATAGGGAGTAACGATCAGAATGTCTGGACGTGGTCAGTGCAGAGTGTTTCCTCCTCCCTCGATACTTTCTGTCCATAGATGGTTAGTTGCTAAATATGGATCTCAAGTATAAGGTGGGCTGACTGCACCTGTCATTACGAAAGAAAAGAGGTGTGGTCCTTCTCCACGGGACAACTGCAACTGGAGGCACCCCCCTTACCATATATGAAAAAAATCCATCCAAGGGAAACCCCAAGTTAGATTAATCCGGTTCCTTGATCCTGAAGGAGTTTTATTTACCTTAGGGAGACTGAGACAATGTCTCAGGCCTAGACATATGTACGATGTGGAGAACTTTAGCTAGCTCGCTTTACCTTCCCAGATTTCAGTTGTCTTTTCCGTATAGTTCTAATTATACCATCGTCCTTCTTCACGGAGTGATGGAGATCTAAGTTCATACACACCGCAAAATGTTAAGCAAATGCTAAGGTTTGATGGTCATTGTTATGAACAGAGCACAGGCCATCTATCTCGGCAGAGAGGAAGTCTACGGAGTGACCTGGAGAATTATTGGGACCAGTGACATTTATCCCGAAGGCATCCATCTTTTCACAATCATCTGTCTCAGAGTCTTTGGGTGAGATCATAAAGGAGGAGGCAGGTAGGGAAGTTGAAATTATTTTGTGTCCTTGATTTGAACATTTCTGGCCGGCATTTGTGTGGGTTGCTAAGGGATGCGACCTGAATGAAAATTCCTGTATTATGAGGAGGCATTGCTGCCATCCAACACATCCAATGTCTGCTCACCAGCCTCACCTGCCACTCCCCACCCTTCTGCACGGTAACACTGTTCTTTTTCCAGTTCATTTATCTGCCACATTGAGGTAGGTGTTCTTCTTTTCAGGAACCCTCTGAGATGGAAGATGGACCCCGTTTCCTTACCTCATGTTGTTCTTTTCCCTTATTTTCAGGGACTATACTGAGGACTGGGAGCATTTCTCAGTGACAGAGCAGATGAGCCTTTATAAGTCTCTGAGTTCAGTCTGTAGCACTGCAACAGCATAAGGAGGGAGGAGAAAGAAGAGGAGAAGGCGGTGGAGGAGGAAGAGAAGAAATAGGAGGAAGAGGAGAGAGATGTAGAGGGGGAGGAGAAAATGAAGCAGCAGAAGAAGAGGAGGAGAAAGAGGAGGAGGAAAGTAATTGTGTAGATTATTATTATTGTAGAAGGTTTAATTACAGCCAGAGTGCTACCCAGGAAATCTTAGATTCAGTTTTGAAGTTCTTTGTTCTATGATGTTTTGGAGAAAAATGATCATGACAATGGAAAGAATCAAAAAAGAGCTATCAAGCAATCATAAGTTGTTGATGTGGATTTAAGTCCAGGAACTGAAGCAGATTTCTGGCATTAGCAGGTTGACACTGCAGAACTTTTGGGCAATCTAAATCAGTTCCATGAACTTCAATGCAGGCTGATCTATCCATGAGCATTAAGCCAGAGCCAACCTTAGCTACCTCTCTGAGAGACACTCGGGGGTCTGAGCAGACCAAATCTGAGAACAGTAAGAACAGAGCGAGGCTTTTCCTGGAGTAATCTGTCCTAGGCATCTGTTTCCATATTTGTTCTTAGCTGCCCTGGAGTCTGTATCCAAAAGAGAAGGGAGGATGAGTCGATGAGAGAGACAATGGGGACCTGGCTTCATGTCTTGCCTCTGGCTTTCAGAAAGAAGAATTCCAAGCCTTTCTTCAGGTCTACTGTCACCTTCAGCTCAGGAGACCTCCTCCTTCCTCCACAACTCTTCTTAAGGTACAAAAGTAAGTTTTTATTTAGAACAAAAATTGATGTAACAAATGACTCATTCAACTGACAAATACAATGAACATGATAAAAACTCAGCAGAATCAAGATGATTTTATTATTTTCTTGACATGCCTCTAATATTTCCCCCATAATCCCTGGCTGACTACTGTCATTGCCTCTTCATCTGACAATGAATCTATAATATAATTTTCCACAGAGGGCAGGATAATTCTGCCTTTCTTCTAGCGTGATTGATTGAAATGTATTTATTATTGATGCTTGAGGATAGTTTCTTTCAGCTTCACTACTCCTTACAAAGTAACAATATGCACATTTTTGGACTGTTTTCCAATTTAGAAAATCATCTATCAAGTTCCTCTCATGTTGGATCGTTTCCAATTTTAGGGCATTTAAAAATCTCAAATGTGTGGTTGCTAACCTCTTAAAAATATTAATTTTTATTGAGATAGAATTCATAACCATAAAATTGCCTCTTTGAGGAATACAATTCATAGGATTGCACAGCTGTTGACAGTTTCTAATTCCAGAACAAGTTTGTTGCTCCAAAGAGGAACCCAGTGTTCACCAGCAACCACTTTCCGTTTCTCTGTCCCTCCAAGTACCTAGAAACTACAATTCTTTCTATTTCTGGATTTCATGTAAGTGGACTCTGTTTTAGTCATCTTTAAAGACAAAATGCCCAATGAAAGCACCTTCAGGCAGGGAGGGTTTATGCGGGCGTTTGGTTTAAGGGTGCAGCACACCATAGCAGAAAGTCAAGGCAGTGGAGGAGCAGGGCAATTGGTCACATGGAATTGTGATCCGTAAGCAGGGAGGGACAAGTGCTGGTACTCGAGGGCCTTTCCCCCACTTTTCCAGTCTAAGCCCCCAACCCCTAGGATGCTGTCCCCTACTTCAGGGCAGATCTTCCCTTCTTCACTTGACCCTGTGGTGGTTTGAAAGAAACTGGCCCCAAAAGGGAGTGGCACTATTAGGAAGCATGACCTCGTCGGAGGAAGTGTGTCACCGTAGGGGTGGGCTTTGAGGTTTCTTTTTCTCAAGCTTCTTTCATTGTAACAGTCAGTTGACTTCCTGTTGCCTGCAAGATGTAACACTCTGAGCTCCAGCACCACATGAGCCTGTTGCCATGCTCCCCTTCATGATCATGATGGACCTCACCTCTGAAACTGTAAGCAACCCACCCTCAATTAAATGTTTTCTTTTTAAGAGTTGCTGTGGTCATGGTGTCTCTTCACAGCCATAGTAAACCCTAACTAAGACAGACTCTTTCTGGAAACAGCCAGAGGTGTATCTCCTCATATACCCCTCCCTGCTTTTCCTCAAATTCATGACCTTTCGCTAAGGCTCCTTGAATGCAGAGAAGGCTGTGGTTGGAGATACTGTAGGCTGGGGAAGGAATACAAGCAGCTAGTTGAACTGCCATGCTTCCTTCTTCCTTCTTTTTCTAGAACAGTGAAGGAAAGCCTGGCACACTAGGAAAAATAGGTTTATGGTCTGACTTCCTTTTTTCTTTCCTTTATTTTGTTTCTTCCTTCCTCACTTCCCATTTCCTTCTTCATTTTTTTTTTTAAATAAGGTCCTACTTGATAACCTCAAACTCTGTCTCCTCTTGTCTTTGCCGCCTGCATGTTGGGATTACAGGTGTGCTCCATTAAGCTGGCTCTATGGATTGTACTTTTTAAAAGTAGCAAGTGAAAGTGATTTTATTTGGCTCGAAGAGGAAGGATGCATGTTTGCTTCTTTAATTGCTTAGAGCTGGGTGGGAGCACATTTGACTCTAAACAGATTACACAGATTCACTGATGAAGAGCTGTGGCCTTGCCTCAGCTGCTCGACCTCTCTGGGAATTGATGTCATCACCTGTACAGTGTGAACTACGAACACTACTACCTTCTTTGTGGAGCTGTTGTGAGGGACAGGAGGCATATAGTGCATGTACCATGCCCACCTGGATCCCAGAAAGAAAAGGTTCAGTTCTTGTAAATGCGTGTACTGTTGATGGTTTTCTATAGCCATGGAACATGGCAATCAGGATGTCTACAGAATCTTTCAAAATGTTTCTGGAAACAGCCAGAGGTGTATCTCCTCATATACCCCTCCCTGCTTTTCCTCAAATTCATGACCTTTCGCTAAGGCTTCTTGAATGCAGAGAAGGCTGTGGTTGGAGATACTGTAGGCTGGGGAAGGAATACAAGCAGCTAGTTGAACTGCCATGCTTCCTTCTTCCTTCTTTTTCTAGAACAGTGAAGGAAAGCCTGGCACACTAGGAAAAATAGGGCATGTTTGAGAAGCAGTGTGATGTGGGATTTCCCTCTCTATTCTGTGAATATGATTGGTTGATTAATAAAGAAACTGCTTTGGACCTAGATCAGGGCAGAATATAGGAAGGCAGAGAAAACTAAACTGAATGCTGGGAGAAAGGAGGCATTTCAGAGAGAAGCCATGTATCCCTGCCAGACACAAACACTGGTTGGAATCTTGCTGGTAAGCCACAGCCACATGGTGATAAACAAATTACTAGAAATGGGTTAAATTAAGGTGTAAGAGTTAGCCAATAAGAAGTTAGAGCTAATGGGCCAAGCAGTGATTTAAATAATATAGTTTCTGTGTGATTATTTTGGTGCTAAGTGGCCGGGAACTAACTAGTGGCCTCGTTATTACAGTAGTGGACAATAAAAGGTACACAAATATATGATTCTAATATATAATTAAATTAATTGCTGATGTGTAGCTTGATAGGAACCTCAATAAGGATTGGAAAACTTCTATTTGGTTTGTTGCTGAAATATGGATTGTGAAACTGTGGGTGTTTTGGGGAAGGAAACACTCGCTTAAGTCATAGAATCTTCCAATGTGTACAGCTACATGAGCTTGGCCTCTATATTCTTTAGGAATATCTTACAAGCTGCAGTTTGCCAACACAGGTTTCATTAACAGAAAAGAAAGTGAGTCATGGATTATTTGCTCCCCATTTTTTTTAATCAAAAAGACTCTGCAAGATTTAACTTGAGAGAAAAATAAATATTTTTTCTTCTTTTTAGGGAGAAGAATATCTGAGTCATTAGAAGTATAGAAGAGGAGTATTTAAGTTCTAGAATATCTAGGCTACCTACCTTCCAATTCAACATCTATCACCTGTATATGTATGCATTCTATCTGTCTGTCTATCTATCATTGATCTATCTGTCTGCCTATCTATCTATCTATCTATCTATCTATCTATCTATCATCTATCTATCTATCTATTTATCTATCAATCTATCTGTCATCTAGCCATCCATCCATCTATGCATGCATGTACCCATCCATTTATCATCTCCTTTCCCATCTATTACTATTTATTTACCTGTGCAAGCATTCTATCTCTTTTCCTTCTATCTCTCTCTTTTTCACACGTATCTATCCAATCAACTGTCTGTCAATCATATTTGCCTTTTCTCTGGTAGTTAAGATTTTTGGTTTCCTATTGACTCGTTCAACTAAGTCATCCACCCACTCACCAATGTTTATAAACATTGTATACCAGAGCGTATTCACGAAGAAGGAATAAGGGGTAAACAAGAAACATAGGGGGACACATAAGTGGAACCGAATATGAGAAACTCAGAAAGAGAACTACAAAAGAGTGATAGAATCTAGAAATGGGGGTGATATTTTAGCTTGGAGGATGGTTAGAATTAAACAATAGAAAAGGTAGAGGAGATAGTACCAGCTAGGGGAAATGATGGTTTTCAGATAGAGAGGCATCTTGAGGAGTCTGGGGTAGATGATGTGAGACAGGAATTCCTGGGAGATGGAGTTGAATTAGCAAAGTCTTGAGTTCTATGGTAAGATGTTTGGATTTCCCACTAAGCTCTTGATAGTAGGCTAAGCAGATGAGTGACCACATTTTCAAAAGCTCTCTCTGATATCGGGTGTGGAGGAGGATGAGTTGGTTAGGGGAGGAGACAGGGATAATGATTAAAACTCTTTAATCATTAAGCTTCCAATCAATAAGCAATTCACTTGTGTTTCATAAGGCTTTAGTCGGATAATCTAGGCCATGACCCCAGTTAGACGTCATGTAAAACACAGGGGGATGCACTATACTTTATTATTCTGCCTGGTGGTGTTTAGCTTTACTCTATTTATTCTCTACTATAATCAAAGATCCTGGATCATTGACATTTTACCCAGGGCCTCTCACCCCACCATATAAGCCTGACACCATCAAATACTCGAAACGTATGTTCCTGGGATGGCCTACTACTATGTGACTTGATTTGATACGGTGTCAGATATAGAAAGAAGCCACACAATAAAATGGGTTCTTAAAAATAAGAGTCACTTCCCATTTTCTTTGAGCCCTACAAAAGAAGTATAATCACATTCCTGGAGGCCCAGGGGTAAGAGATGATCACTCCGCACTTGCCAGTTACCCTGCAGAAGGTCACTGGTCCCTTTGAGAAAAACAGGGCTGGGGAAGACTCAGAATAAACCAGGTCCTTCTTCAAAGGAGCCTAGCTCCCTTTCCTTCGGGAGGATCTAGATCTGCAAACTGACTCCAGGCTGGAAATAGACTGGGGGGCCACACAATTCTCTACTCCTGTGCTTTGAGCTCGACATTTGTTTGCTTTAGTGGAAGGATTTCTTACTTGCACAGACAGAGGAGCAATTTAGTAGGCACCCTCTCTGTTTCCCTTCTAGGGACACCGTGATTATGTAGCCAGTGCCACAAGTCTCCATGAGTCAGGCCATTCTAATGGCTGCTTTACCTCTGCTGCTCATTACTATAATTATACCCACCTTACTCTTGGTGCACAAATACTGCCATTGGCTCCTATCGCCCCTGCATCCAATTATTCCAATTGCACTTAAGTTTTCTAGCAGAATGGCTACAGTTCTTATTGAAAGCTCTGGCTCATAAAGAGCAATCATGGAACACTTCAGGGATATTGGCTATCTACCTATGATTTCTCTGTTAGTTTATTTATCTACGGTTTTATTATCTGTCCATAATAATCCTGTCTGTCTATATCTATCTATCTATCTATCTATCTATCTATCTATCTATCTATCTATCATCTATCTATCTATCATCTATCTATCATTTATATCATTCATCTATGCATGTATCTATATATAATTTATTTTCTATCAATCTATCTACCTACAATCTATTATTTGTCTATATATCAATCTATGCACCCTATCTACAGTCCATGAACTTTTTGTCTATCATCTGTAACCATTTATCTCTCTTCCTCACAAAAATAATTGCCCTCCAGTTATGGTTTGAAGCTTAAGGGTTCCCTCAAAGTGCGTGTGGCTAAAGCTTGGTCACCAATATTGATAATATTGTTGGGAAATAGTAGACCCTTGAGGAGGTGGTGCCTAGCTGGAGAAAGTAGATCCTTGTGGGTGTGACCTCAAAAACTATGGTGGGCCCATGGTCTTCTCTTTTTGTTCTCTGGCTGCCATGTGGTGAGCAGTTGTCTCCCCCATACACTTGTGTTGCAATGCTTCACTTCACCATGTGCCCCAAGTATTAGTGCCAAGTGACCAAGGATTGAAAACCCTGAAACTGGGAAGGAAAACAGACTTTTCCTACTTGTAACCATCTTTTCCTCGGGTACTTTGTGACACCAACAGAAAGCTGCCTAATATACCATGTGTTTGTGAAATATGTATTTTCTGGACCCTTCCAGTGTGGGTGAGTAGGCTTTAAATAGTTCCCTCACCCTTCCCCACCAGAGGTGAAAATTCATCTGCTGGTGGAGTCTGCTGTGTGAGTTGGGTCTGTGTGGGGAAGCTAATGGGACCTGGTCACCAGAGAGTACAGTTTACAGCTCTTTTCCTGACTCCAGATGCTGTGGCCCTTTCTGTGTCTTTCATTCATAAGGCTTCAGACTATATTCACAACCCTTGGTTTAGCCCAAGGTCAAGGCTAGTACTTCTGTTCCCAAGCTAAAGAATGCAATTTAACTTTCAAATAAGACATCATTAGCGCCTTTGGTAAATCGAGTCAAGCTGATCCTCAGAAAGAAGTGAAGTGAACTTCTTATATGGATCCAAAATACAATTAATGACTTTACTTGGAGCTTTTTCTCATTCATTCATTCATTCTTTATTTCTTTCTTCTTCTTCTCTCTCTCTTTTTTTTTAAAGCACTAGCTCTATCTTCCATTGGATCAGTGAGCTAGCCATTTCTGCTCAAAGTGCAGGTGGCTTTTGCATGTCAGCACGCCTAGTGGAATAGAGCAGCCAGGGTGGACTGACTGCTTCCTGGAGGCAGGGGCTCCGTTTTCTAGAATTCTCCTTCTAGCCCTCAGTCTAGGCCTTTGCCTTCAACAAATGCTCTCTCAGGGTAGGTTGTTCGAATAACTGAAACTCTTCCAACAGCCTGGGTCATCATCACATCATGCCAGGAGACTCACCTGGGCATGCGACCCTCAAGACGTGAGAAGCCAGGGCAGCAGCTGGAGGCATGAAGTCTCAACATGGTGGTCTGAGAATCTCCTTGTGCTCACAGCCACTCTACAGCGAGAGGAGCTAAAATATATGTCAACTACTGCGGAAGAAAAGGGAGTGTCCGCACAGGTGCATGCCAATTGCTTTCTTTATCCTCATGCCGATTGCTTTCTTTATCCTGGGAAATGTGTGTGGCTTTCCAAGAATCCATACCTTGCTTAAGCTTGGCAGGAAGTTACTTCCCGGCATGGTGGAGGATTGTGGGTTCCAGACCCACGCTGACACCACATTTAGGCCTGGGCAGCCACCTGAGCCTGATTCCGCCTTGGTAGTGTTGCATTTTAAGCGTGGTATTAGCTAATTTTGTTGACAACTTAATATAAGGTAAGCATTGTTCTGACCCGATTCCTTACTTACTTCATTCTCTAAGACAGGTGATAATTGCCCCCACTTTGCAGATGAAAAAACAGAGGCTCCGAAAACTTAAAATAACTAGCCCAGTAATGACTGACTAAACTCTTTATATATGCCAAACTGCTAACACTCAGTGCCCTAGGATCATCTTTAATCTTCCAAGTTACAGGCATAATTATTATTATAAAATTATTCATGAGGATGATAAACAATGGGAGAAGCTTATTTAAGGTCATAGTGATGATGTGTGATTGCCTTGGACAGTCCCTGAACCAGGGCCAGCTCAGTTCTGTAACCCTGATGCTGTCGGATTTCTCAGACAGTGTCTGATAGACTAACTTAGGTCTTTGTAGGCCTTCATATATAGTTGGATTTTCCCCCCTCAGGACATAGATGAATTGCCTAAAATGAGTCATAATTTATCTCCATCTTAGAAATCAATCTACAAACTTAAAGTATACCAGGCTGAGCACTAAATGACATTTCTGCACTCTCTGGGGGAATATAACCTGAGGTACCTATTAAAACAAACAACACTGCTGGTTTTTTGGATTTGACTATCTCTGTTCGGGAAATTCTCCCATTGAAAGACAAGCTCAAGGAATGTTAGGTGCACACACAGTTACAGTGACAAGAGCCGGGGACATGGAGGACTTAGTGGTGTATTCTGGTAAAGGCTGTCTTCAGAAGACTGAAGCAGGGAGATGACCTTGTTGTACTCAACACCAGCCTGAGATACATGCAAGACCTTGTGGGTAAAGTGATTGCTGTGGGGACCGGAGTTTGGGTTGATTGACAACATGCATCTGTAACCCCACAGTTGGAGGGCGATAGGTGGAGGCAGGGGGATTCCCGGAGCTCAGTCACTAGCCAGCCTAGTGAAAACAATGAGCTCCAGACTCACTGAGAGATTCTGACTAAAAGATAAGGGGAAGCGGAAAGAAGACACCTCCTGGTGTTGACCTGTGGCCTCCCACACGGGTAGGCAAGTGAACTTGTACAGTCTCTCTCTTTCCCTCTCTCTCTTTCACACACACTCTCTCTCACACACACAAACAAAAATTCCCAAACCCAAAACCAACTGGAAAGAGTCTGACATGACAGTCCATCACTGTTTTGTGTGTGTGTGTTTGTGCGCATGTGTGCCCGCGCGCATCTTTATTTCCTGACCTACAACATGGATAGATGGCAGAAGCAAAATGTGCACGTCAATCCCCTGTCAAAAACAGCAGCAACAACAACTGAAACCAAAATGAGGACCCAGAAGGTAGCTCAGGGATTGGGCACTTGCCTCGCATATGAGAAGTCCTGGGTTCTATTCCCAGCAGATGTGATAGATAAGACAGATACGACCGTGGCTGTCTGGGTGTGGGGAGCAGGCAGAGGACTGTGGGAAGGTCCTTTATTGGAGAAGGTAAGGGTAAGTTTTCTTTCTCTGTTCGTCTGTTGGTGGACACTTAGTTTGATTCTGTAATTTAACTGAACAAAGCTGCAGCTACTTGAGAGAGCAGAGAGATTTCTTCAGCTCGCTGACCTTGTATCTTTTATAGACACACCCAGACGGCAGGTGGCTGTTTTGCACAGCACTTCTGTTTTTACTCTGTGGACAAATCCCGATATTGTTTTTCACAAAGGCTCTATGAATGTGTAGTTCTACTGACAGAGTTCAAGAGCGCCCCTTCTCTGCATCCTTGCCACTGCTTACCTTTGGGTAATTGCCAGTCTAGCAAGGGTGAAGGGATATCTCACTAATGTCAAGTCTGTGTGGGCGGCAGGCTCTTTGAGCATCTCTCTTGCCACACAAGGCTCTATACTCTGGAAGCTGGTGGCCTCTGTTCTTGCAGTTCTAGGAGGACAGCTCCATTCACTGTGCAAAAGAAGAATTCCCTCCTGGTGACTGTGTATCTGGCATCCTCCTCAACTACTTCTCTGAGGTTCCTGGTAAATTATTTTGGGGAATTGAAATCCAGGCAGATGGGAATCACCACTTTGATCACCAGGAATGGTTCCCTCGAATTCCCAATTTAGATTTTTGGGGCAGTCAGAGTCGAAACAGCTTTTCGAGAGAACCCACGTCGGGTCTCTGATGTCTAAAGATGGCGACAAGTGCAGACTTTGGAAACAGCTTTGTGAGTTCAGCAGATCTCTCTCCCCACCCACTCTTGGTGGAGCGGGAATAAAAAAAGAAAAAGAAAAACCTGTCTCAATACAGGCTTGATTCGGGAACCCCAGCACTGCGCAGGGAGGGAAACAATTACAGCCCAGTGACTTCATGCTGCAGAAATAGAACAGAGAACTGAGATTAGAGATGGTGCGGAATCCACCCCACATTGCAGTGGGCTACAGTGGGGTTTTTTTTGGCTAGACAAAAAAAAAAAAATCTTAAATTGACGGCTTTAGGGAATCCCAAACTGCAGTGTGTCTACATGACATTCTGCCTGTTTGGAGAGATTGCTGCAGGGGCTTAGTGAGCCTTCGGGAGAAAGCAGTCTTAGGATTGCCAGGTGCCCAAATCGTGGGTGAGAGCCAGGTGGTCTGGAGACAGGGCGTGCTCTCAATGGTGGCCTGTGAATGTAATTCAGCAGCTGAATGAGTAGTTTCCTTAATGTGGACACCCCACGTGTGACCAGCCCTTCCTTTCCCAATGGAGACACATGGCAGGAAAGGAGAAAACAAACAGAACACTACAAAACAGGAGGGATATTTCAAAACAGAGTCTTAAGAGGATCTCAGGGAGTTCGAGGCCAGCCTGGTCTACAAGGTGAGTTGCTGGGCCTGCACTAGGTTTAGCTTCTGATGGCAAGGTCTGTGTCTTAGTTACTTTTCTACTGTTGTGATAAGATGCATGACCAAAGCAAATAACAGTTTTAGAGGGTTAGAGGCTATGAGCATCAAGACAGGCCAGCAGGTTACAGGCAGTAGACTGAGAGATCACATTTTATATTTAAGGAAGAGGCAAAGAAATCACCTCGGGATTGGCACGGACTTTTGAAACCTCAATGCCTGTCCCCAGTGACACACCTCCTCCTAATCTTTCCCAAAGGAGACCACCAATCGGGGAAGGCGTATTTAAATATCCGAGCCCATGGGTATCTTATAATATGTATATCAGATGTGTTTGGTTTTCTCAAAACTATGGAGTCATCAAACTGAAGCTGGGATGGGGTGGTGTGCGCATGCTCCTTACTGCTAAGGTCAAAGAAACTGGGAGGAGAAAGAAGGGCAAAAAAAAAAAAAAAAAAAAAAAAAGAACGGGCTGTGGCTCTGTGATAAGCCCAGGAGTAGAAGTGAGAGGTAGCTTCCGTCCAGCGGCTCCAAGGGGCTCGCAGGAGGCCCTTGCCATTGCCAGCTCCCCCAGAGAGAGTCGAATTGGTGGATTTGATTCCAGCAGGAGGTGAAATGAAGAGCCGGTCTGTTTACCCGGCTAGTCTCATGAAAGGAGTCGGATATTGGCAGAAATTTCAAATTCTGACTGTGGGGACCAGGCTATTTATGTTGCAAACATTTGAATGGCTTCCCTCACCCCCTCTTCTCCCACAATGCAAGATGGGCATCCTTCCAGGCCCGTCTTTGCACCCAGCCAGCCTCCAAAAGCTGCCTGGCATTTTCTCTGCCTAACCTGCGAGGCAAGGCGTCCGGCTGAATAAACGCCCCAGCTGAGCTCCCTGCGTGCTCAAGTTTAATATGCACTTGACCTCTTTGTCTTTCAGAAATGAAATGTATTGAGTTTGGATTCCAGCGCCCCCTGGCCCCCACTAACATCTAATTAACCAGACCACACTTTGACTTCAAAAGTGCAGGAGAAAATGAGGAGATGTATTATGATGTTCTCTCGGCAGGGACCCCCGGGGAGGGGCTGGGGAACCAGCCAGGGGTCTTTTGAAGTATCTGAGTTGGTGGTCTGCTGTTCTGCCAGAATGCAAGATAAGCAGGTCGAGTCTGCTTTTGTGGTTCTTTTTTTTCCCCCAGTAAAAAGCCATTATCTTTCCTTTTGTTGTCCTGGACTCTTCTTGGCTTGAGTTTCCCAGACTCTGAATCTGAGCTCCTTTGATGCAAAAGACAAGGGATGGGGGGTGGGGGCGATGCCAAACAGAACCCCCATCCTCACCCACTTCGATATTCCTGTACTACCTGAATTCCCACTATGAAGCCACCTCTTTATCACCAGGGCAGTGTGTCTGAGAAAGCCCTGAAAATATATCACCAGAAACTGAATAACGCACTGATAATCCCAGGAAGTGCAATCACCGTCCTTTGGGGTAGAAAATATGGGTGGCTGAAAAGGCAGAAAGATGTGTTGAGCCACTACAAAACGGCAACAGAGGCTTTCTCTTCACCCGCCTCTGAGTACCTCAACCTGGGCTGATGCTGATAGTGACTTACCCCCCGAGGGACGGGACTGGGACTAGTTACTAAGGCAGGACAGAAGAAGGGCTGGGGAGGGGGTTCAGTCACATAACATCACAGGGACATACATGAAAGCTTGGACAGTCCATGGGCATGGAACTTGAGCTAACATGGCCAGGCCCACCTGTGTGAAATGACTAGGAGTTTTAGACACTCTCTTAGTTACGTGTCTGGTTGGTCGCTGCTATAAAACACCAGGCAAAAGCATCCTAAAGGAGAAAAGGGTTGCTTTGCCTCACAGTTTAAAGGGCTACAGTCCATGGTGGTGAGGAACTCATGGTGGCGAGAGCTGGCCAGCTTTTTATTTTCTCTCTCCTTTTCATTTGGTCCAGCCCTTAGGGCGGGCCTTCTCACCTTATTTAAGGTACTGTAAGAAATCCCTCACAACACATCCAGAGGCTAACCTAATCTAGATGATCACCCACAGGCATGCCTAGAGGCTGGTCTCGCCTGTGATTCCACGTCCTGTCAAACTAAAAATCAATGCTAACTGTTACAGGCACCTTACAGTGGGTATAAATTATGATCTCTCTGAGAAGGTCCCCAGGAAGGAACAGGTGCATGGGGCCATAGTTGTGCTAGAGATTTAAATGAGTAGATAGCTTTATATCAGGTGGATGGATAATCCAGTGACTAGAAGGCAGAACATTCTCAAAAGTGGTATTGCTTAACATAGTCGATATCGTGGATGAAAGGAAGGGAGACATTTCTGGGAGATGACGGGGGCAGAGATGAAGATGGGGATGCAGATGGGGGTAGGGATAATATGGAGATGAAGATAATGGATGTGAAGGAAAAGATGATGCACAGGTCAGGCATTCAGAAGAGAGGAGTCAAGGACTCCTAGTGGATGTCCACAGGCTCAAAACACACAGTCCACACTCCAGGCATCCAGGGATCCCAGGCTTTGTATCTAGCTCTTCTCATCCTGCTGTGTGTGCAAGTGTGTATGTGTGTGTGTGTGTTGGTTGTGGTGGTTTCTTTTTTTTTCTAGCATGATCATAAAAAAAAAAAGAATAGGTTTTGTGCTTACAGCCCCAGCGTTGGCATCTTGCTTGGCCGTGCATCCTGCAACAAAGAGGGCTGTCCTCCCCTTTCCTGCTGCTTTTCAGAAGCCGCCTCTCTCCATCTCTTCTTCTTAATGACCCTTTAATGGAATCAGTCAAGAAACTCACCTGGCCTTTGTGGCTTTATCTCCAAGGGAGGTTGAGAAGATAGGATAACAGTGTCTGTCCCGCCAAACAACAAGAGTCCCATGCAGAGAGACAGCCTGGTGCGACAGATAGAATCTGGGTGTCTGGCAGTCCTAGCTGTTGCTGAGCCTTTCCTCGGAGAAATTTGTTAAACAATCTCCAAGTCTTGTACAATTAGATGACAACATTTATTTGCAAATAGGATGGCTGATGGTGACAGCGCTATAATTTATGTCCTCAGTAAGTGACTCACGCCCAGCGCCAGAATGGATCCATTGCCATTCAATCTTGCCCCTGGTTTTCACAGTTTTGCGTTTATATTGGGGATGCTAGTGACAAAATACAGCATGTGACAGTTCAGGTTGTTGGAGACCTCATTCTCAGATTGCCAATAGTGCTGGGGTTTGATAAGATAATTACTCTGTTTTGGATGTGTTTCTTGCTTCTGTTAGGGCAAATTGAACCATATTGGGCTGTCTCTGAGGCATTGTCTCCTCATGCATTGTCGACAGAAGGTGCAGGTACTTAGTGTCTTGTGACTTGTGACAGGGAGTTTCTCAGTTAGGCAGAGAACATTCTGGAACCTCCAGGTAGACAGAAACCAGCACTGTGCTTTTATTTATCTCACGTTCAGATCGCCAAGTTGCCGCCTTAGCATTATTGACAATCAAAACGGCCTCTGAGAGCGGCAGCTTTGCTTCTTCTCTCAAAACCTGCCTCTCCTGCTTTGCATCCTCCTGCCGCTGTGCTGACTGAGACTCCGAAGCAGTACTGAAAGGAAGTGCAGAGAACCCAGCCCCTGTCTCCTTAACTTTAAATGTTTGCCTTCCCCATTAAACAAAAGGGTTTTTATAAGGGTTAGCCCGCGCACTTGGCCTACTTAAAGAAGTTCCTCCTCCAGAAGGGAATTACAAGCAAAGAAGGTAGCACGTCCGTATGTTCAAATTCAATAACATGCAGGGAATAATGACGGTGCCCCCCTTATTCTCAAAAAGTCTCTAGTCTAAAGGAAAATTGTGTGCTTCCTCAGCGTTTGGCATTTTTGATTGTATGTTATAGAAAGATCAAGAGAGGCCGGGTATAGTGGTTCGTGCCTTTAATGCCAAGGAGGACCTCTATAATTTTGAGGCTACCCTGGTCTACATAGTGAGTTTCAGGTTAGTCAGGGCTACATAGTAAGACCCTGTCTCAAACAAAACAAAACAAAAAACAAAAATAACAAACAAACACAAAACCCCCCAAACAAAACAAAACAAAAAACCAAATAACAAAAAACCTCAAAAAGCACTAAAAACAATGACTAGAATTAGAAGAGTTTAAGTTTGTTGGCTCTAAGATCAATACAGCGCTAGTGAGAAAGCTTGGTGAAAATCTGCCATCAAGACTGTGAGTCTGAGAAAACAGACTCCTAAAAGCTGTCCTCTATCTCCACATGTGCACTGAAACATACACCCACCCACTCCTCCCCCTGTAAAATAAAAATTTAAAGTGAAATAAAAATAGTAAAGATCAATATGCAAAAATTAATTGCATTCTATGTATTTGCAATAAAGCATTAATATACTATATGCAATACCAGCAAAATGTAACATGCTTAGGAATAAATCTAATGAAAAAATTGTCTAAGTTCTATGAAAGAATATTCTTACCCTTATAAGAAAATCCCTGTTTTCTCAGAACAGAACAGAGATATAGTCCATGTTCTAGCACATGTTGAGTCAATAGTAGAAAGATGTCGGCTCTCCCAAAATTAGCTTTATAAAGCCAATATAACTGCAATGAAAATCCTAACAAGATATTATTTGTGGAATTCCATAGGCTTTTTTCTAAGCTGAATGTGGAATATTCAAGAGCTGTGATTAGCCAAGGCATCTCAAAGCAGAAGAGGGTGGAGATTCCCTCTGCAAGGCACCAAGACTTGTCTGAGAGCTGTACTAATTTAAAAGGTATACTACTTTGTGAGTTTGGAAAGATAGAAGAATAGCATATAATCCAGAGAACCCAGGCACATTTATATTAGCCTCCCAGGGGTAGGTATGATACATGACACTGATAGCATAGAAATAAATAATAATCCACATTAGAAAACCATCAAATGGCCAGTTTACAAACACAGATCCAGGTGAATTACATACCTAAAATTGAAACGTAAAGCTTTAAAACTCAAGTCCAAGTGGATCAAAGACCTCAACATAAAACCAACTATACTGAACCTTATAAAAGAGAAAGTGGGGAAGTCACTTGAATGCATTGGAACCAGAGACCACTTCCTAAATATAACCCAGCAACATAGACACTGAGAGAAACAATTAATTAATAAATGGGACCTCCTGAAACTGAGAAGCTTCTGTAAAGCAAAGGACACAGTCAATAAGACAAAATGACAGCCAACAGAATGGGAAAAGATCTTCATCAACCCCAAATTGGACAGAGGACTAATCCTGAAAACATACAGAGAACTTAAGAAATTGGTCATCATAAGAATAAATAATCCAATAAAAAAATGGAGTACAGACCTAAACAGAGAACTCTCAACAGATGAATCTAAAATGATTGAAAGACACTTAAGGAAATGCTCAGCATTCTTAGCCATCAAAGAAATGCAAATCAAAACAACTCTGAGATTCCATTTTATACCTGTAAAAATGGCCAAGATCAGAAATAGTGATGACAACTTCTACTGGAGAAGATGTGGGGTAAGGGAAACTGTAGTAGTAAGAGCGGCGGGGCTGCGTCCCCAGCACCCCGGCCGCCTGCTAGCTTATGCCCCGAAATAACAACACACAAATTGTTTCATTTAAACACTGCTTGGCCCTTTAGCTCTAGCCCTTACTGGCTAATTCTGATATCCCGATCAACCCATCTCTAATAATCTGTGAGCACTGGTCTTACTGGGAAGATTCTAGCCTACGTCCATCCTGGGTTGGAGCTTCATCGTGTGTGCCTGCCCGGGAGCGGGGCATGGCGTCTCTGCTCCAGAGAGCAGAGCTGTCAGTCTGAGCTCACTTCCTCTTCCTCCCAGCATTCTGTTCTGTTTACTCCTCCCACCTATGTTTTAACCTATGAGGGCCAGCCAAGCAGTTTCTTTATTGCTTAACCAATGAAATCAACAGATTGATATATGACACTCCCACATCAGGGAACACTCCTAAATTGCTGGTGGGAATGCAAACCGATACAGCCCGCTTTGGAAACCAGCATGGTGATTTCTCAGAAAATTAGGAAACAACCTTCCTCAAGACCCAGCTATACCACTTTTGGATTTATACCCAAAGAATGTTCAATCATACCACAAGGACATGTGCTCAACTATATTAATAGCAACATTATTTGTCATAGCCAAATGTCATAATCTGGAAACAACCTAAATGACCCTCTACTGAAAAATGAATAAAGAAGATATGATACATTTACACAATGGATTACTACACAGCAGAAAAAAATAGTGACATTGAAATTTGCAGGCAAATAGGTGGATCTAGAAAACATCATATTGAGTGAAGTAACCCAGACCCCCAAAAAATATAGTATGTACTCACTCATAAGTGGCTTTTAGACATAAAGCAAAGAAAAACCAGCCTACAATTTACAATCCCAAAGAAACTAGACAACAAAGAGGACCTTAACAGAGACATACATGGATCTAATCTACATGGGAAGTAGAAAAAGATAAGATCTCCTGAGTAAATTGGGAACGTGCGGATCATAGGAGTAGGTAGAAGGGGGGGGGGGAGAGAAAGGGAGGAGAGAGAGAAAAATATATAGCTCAATAAAAGCAATAAAAAAGGGAAAAAGAAGAGAAAAAGTTTAGGAGAAGATTTAGGAGGATTGCTCCTATGCTTTCATTGAAGAAACATCAAAAAAAACCAATACTTCAGGAAGATGTAATTTTATTAATTATAACTCTTAGTTTGGGCAGTTTCATTTTTTCCTGAATTGCTTGTATTTATCACATTTAGCTTCTGTTAAAAAGGCAACAAGTACCTATGAAGCCACTGTCCAAAGCAAACGCCAAGCTCTTGAGGCAAGAGCCCACCTCTGAGAGCTCCCCATTCCGTCCTGCCCTTCACCTCAACAGCACGTGGAAGCCATCATTCTCAATCACGGGCTTATTATTCTCCTTTCCTTTTTATGCTATTTATGTTTTCCTGAAACGATATGCTTTTAATTTGTTTGGTTATTTTTAACTTTACCAAAAAGAGCCTGAAACCTGCACTAAGTCCCGGGGGAGTTAGTTACTTTTAGATGACAGTATTCAGATTCTTCCAGTTTGTTGTGTCTTCCTGTAGTTGCTGGAGTGGCTGTTTTGTGCTTTTCCACTTTGAATCCACCACAGCTGGTTGATTTCCTTTCCCAGCAATTGACATTTAGGAGCTGAACTGTTTGTTGTGCAATTTCTTGTTCTACATATGTAAGAGCTTGTCTTGATTATTTCCGAGGGAAGGGAAATATTTCTTTAGAAGATAAACAGAAGGTAACAAAGATTGCTGGCTATTTAAAAGGTCGGCAAAGTCCATTTTATTACAATTAAGGACTTTTGGAGATACCCTACAGAAAGTGAAAAGTCGCCCTTGAAACAGAGGGCAAGACACAAAAAGTCTACTCTATCCTACCCTTCAGCTATGGTCTGTAATGGACGGTCTGTAATCCACACGCTCTAGAGAGGACTGGCTACAAGAATGTGAAATAACTGTTCATCCTAAAGAAAATCAGACCCAAAGTCAAATGGGCAAAAGATATGAATCAATATTTTGCATATGGCATATGCAGAGGGCAAAGAAACACACAAAGAAACATTTCATATAATCAGTGATCTGGGAAATGTAAATGAAGGCCTCAGTGATATGTCATTCTCAATCAACTGGCAAAAATTTAAAAGTTTGAAAACACTGAGTTGGTGGCGTTTGATGCACAGTGTCTCTGAGACATTGCCTTGTTGGTATAAAGGTGCTGGAAGACATTTGATCTTTCTCTTCTAAATTTGAATATTTATACACGCACATGGACATTCTGTTTCTTGTAAGGAATGATTGCATAAGTCACAAAAGCACAGACCATGTAAAGGATGATTTTCACTAAGAAGTATTTTATTTTTCAAAATCTGAACATGGAAGGGGAAGCCCTGGTGGCGGGGGTGGTGCTTATGTAGTGTAACACTGGAGAGAGATTGGGAGGGAGGCGAACACCATCCTGGAAGGTGGGCAAAGCAGTGGCGGGCAAGTTCTTGAAGAACACAAATGGCTTACTTTCTCTAGCAATTAGAGAAAATGCAAACGAAAACTTGAAGATTCTATTTCATATGCACAGTACCAAATGCAGTTCAGAATTTGAGATCGCAGAAGATAATTAATAGTTATCTTACATTGCTGTTGGGAGCATAAACTAGCAAAACCAATTAGGAGGGAAAAAAATTAAATTTCCAGAAAAGCCGAACATGCTTCAACATCTTTAAATGCACACCCTAGATAAATTCACAGATGTGTGCAAGATTCCCAACCACAGTCTAAATAACATCAAAGTGAAGCAGTCTGAACGCCCACCAATAGGAGAATGAATAAATTATTTCAGTAATACAATGGTGTGCTTTATAATGGGGTGGAGGTGGTCAGGAAACGTTGTTAGAGAAGACCAGATGGCAAATATTATAGGCTTAGCAGGCCACACCATCCCAGGCACAGCTATTCCACCACTGTAATAAGGAAGCAGCCGTAAGCAATACTTAAATGAACGACCATGGGAGTACTGCAACAACTTTATCCATAAACAAAGGGGTCTGGCTGGGTTTGGCTCAGGGGTCAGCAGCTGCTCTATGGAACGAGGATGGAGTCCTTTGAAAGTCATATACAAACATGGATGAAGTTCATCCCCCCCCCCAACAACAAAAAAATGAGTGGAAAAAATTAATTGCAGAAGAATATAGGTGGTATGATCTTATTATAAGGAATCACCTTTAGGGATGCTTGGGTGAAGTAGTGAGAATATTTCTATTATGAATGACACTAGTTTCTTATAGTGTCTTCTCTTCCTTTCTCTCCTCTTCATCTCTCCTCCCTTCCTCCTTCCCTATCTTTTGTCTTTCTGTCTTGAGAAAGAGTCTTGTTACGTAGCCCAAGAACTATGCAGCCCAGGTTGGCCTAGGGCTTGCAGCCCTCCTGTCCCCACCTCCAGAATGCTAGGTTAAGAGACATGTGTTGCCATGTCCAGCTCTGTGAATATTTTCTATTACTCTTGGACCATATGGTTCTTCTGGCTACACAAACGCCGTATGTACTGAGGAGTTTGGAAGGTTAATGCTGATTTGAGCATGGACTGCATCAGAGTGGCTTGCTGCCTGTCTTAGGTGAAAGAGCCTCACCCCTGAAGGCTGTCCCTGACCTTCTGACCAGTCCCTAGCATCTGTGTGTGTGTGTGTGTGTGTGTGTGTGTGTGTATGTGATCATGTTTCTAACCTCAAGTAACTCATTTGCCTTTTCTGAACTTATTTCCTCATCTGAAAATTAGGGAAGTCTTGTGTCTGGTTTATATTGAGCACAAAGAGGGATGTCACAATCTAAAAGCAGCCGATAGGTAGTCTT
Source organism: Microtus pennsylvanicus (assembly GCF_037038515.1). Lineage (NCBI taxonomy): Eukaryota > Metazoa > Chordata > Mammalia > Rodentia > Cricetidae > Microtus > Microtus pennsylvanicus. Next base: position 104,257,606 of record NC_134584.1, on the reverse strand, counting down.
TTCCAACCCCAAAGGTCTAAAGAGAGGAAGGCACAACTTATATTTCTACCAAAGTTCCCACTTCATGACAGTCCACAGAGATCGATTTCTTCTCCCTTGAAGGCAATTGCCATTTGCTGCTGCATTGTTTGTGACATTTGCCTTCTCTGGGCTAGTGGTGGTCTGAAAGAAAATGGCCCCCAAAGGGAGTGGCACTATTAGGAGGTGTGGCCTTGTTGGAGGAGGTAATGTCACTCTGTGGGCAGGCCTTGAGGTTTCTTTTGCTCCTGCTTCTCTCAGCGTGACAGTTAGTCGACTTCCTCTTGCCTCTGAGTCAAGAGGCAGGACTCTCAGCTTCAGCACCATGTCTGCCTTGCATACAGCCATGATGATAATGGACTGAACCTCTGAAACTGTAAATGAGACCCCACAATTAAATGTTTCATTTATAAGAGTTACCATGGTCATGGTATCTCTTCACTACAATAAAAACCCAAACTCAGACAGGGCTCTGGCTCATACTGGTTTCTGAGAACCCATTGCAGTCAGGGGGTGGGACATGAAGTACAGATTTTAATCATGTTTCTTCCAGAGCTCCTTGCATCGGGCAGGTTTATCTTATCTCGGCTGCTATAACGGCTGTTTCTATTTTTCTCCATTGTGAGTGAGATATCTTTCTACCTCTTTGAACTGTTGTGTTTTTGTGATGATTATCCTGCGTGTCTAGAATTATAGAACCACAATGGCAGAGGACTCCAAAGAGCTCACCCTTGCCTAAGGCCTCTTCTCTGAGGCTTTCTGGAGAAGTAAACATTTTGAAGATTTTATTTTTATTCTTAGTTCTGTTTATGCAAGCATCTCCCCCCCCCCGTGTGTGTGTGTATGTGTGTGGTAGGGAGTATGTGCATGTGGGTATAGTTGCATGTAAAAGCCAGAAGTGGGTTTCGGATCTTCTGGAATTGAAGTTACAAGTGGTTGTGAGTTGCCTGTCATGGGTTCTGGGAATTAAACTGGGGTATCACTCAAGAGCAGCATGCACTTTTAACTATTGGGCCATCTTTCTAACCCCAAGAACATTGGTACTGATTTTCTTTGAAGATAATGGGGAACTCATTAGCAATGCAAGAAGCAGGAGTTTGGATTTACTTCACCCTGTCTAGGAAGGCAAGAGGCTAGACCTTTCAGTGATTGGCTGAGTCATGTTAGGCAAAAGCTGCTGCGTCTCCGTTCCTCATTCCTCTCATCTGAAAAATGGGATGACTCTGATAACTACACTTTCTTCTTAGCGTTGTTATGAGAGGTACGGGAGAATCTGGGAAAACTCAGTGCTTTTGGCACAATGTGGATGGATACAGATGAGCTACCCAGAAATATCTGTACCCCAGCCCAGGTCTCCAGGAGATCTGGCCAGGAGTCTTAGCCACACTACAGTGATAAGGACAATGATTTGCCCGGAGAAGATGTATCATGAAATAGCTGTTATTGTTGACACCTGGGAGCTACAGGACCACCATTCCTATTGCAGTTTCCCTAAGTGGTCTCTTCCAGACATGGATGGTTTGTCAGCTTTGCACCTCACTTATGGAATGTGATTGAAGGTCCATGTGAGAGCCTGGGTGGCCTTCAACCATGAGGTGCCGGTTTCGAAGAGGGTACTAAATTAGGGGCTCAGTTTCTTGGAAGGAAACTTTAAAATAACCCAACAGGGCTTTAGAATAAAACCCCTTCTTTCTTGCTCCTGCACAAGGGAGAGGGAATGTCTGGCTTCTGCCATATGAGTATATAATGACACACACACACAGCTTATATCCTTCCCCCTGCAAATATTTCCTTCTTTCTCCTGCCCAGTTAAAAAGAAAATCCCTAGACCTTTGGCTGCAGAAATGCTGGAGGAGTTTGCTGGCATGTCATAACGGCCCTGATAGCTGCTCCTGCTCCCAGAGCACGGAGATACCAGGTTCTTTGTGTTAACGATGTCTGGAGTCATGGTTGGGTGTTTCTAAGTTTTCAGCCTCTTATTTAAGGAATCTAAATAAAAGCCGCCCTCCCCTTGCTACTCTTCAGGTTTTCAAACGTGCCAAGGAAACTTTATTTCAAGCAAATCAATAGAAAAGATCAGAATCCTTTGGAGGGAGCCTTGGTCCCCAAGAATGAGAGAGCACTCATGAGCCCCATTTTGTAACCGGAAGTATCTTTTGATGAGATCTAAAGGGAAGAAGGACTGGCTACAAAGGGAGATAGTTTGGATGGTTTTCCACTAGAAAAGATTTATTTTTAATTACGTGTATGGATGTGTGGGCATGTGTGTGGTTATGTGCATATGTGTGCAGATGCCGCAGAAGCCAGAGGTGGCGAATCCTCAGGAGCTGGAGTTACAGGTGGTTTGTGAGCACACTTACCAGTGTTGGCAATCAAGTTTGGGTCCTCTGGAAGAGTAATATGTACTCTTAACTGCAGAGCGTTCTCTCCAGCCCCAGGTGATTCTCTATTTTGACTGATAGGTTAGGTCATATAATCATCTTTCCTCCTGGGACTGTTATTTCCCATAATGACTCAGATTTTAATCATAAAAATGACTATGCATGGACAATAGATGGAAAACAGGGAATTCTCCTGAAAAGTTCACTCATGGACATAGCTTATCTTACTATGCATGCACCCCGAAGAGTTGAGGCTGGGTTGATCTTTTCATTCTTGGGTCTGGATGCCTTGCAAGTGTTCTTGGATGGAAACTACATTTGATTTTTGCTATGGCAGAAGAAACTTATCTCATTGTTTAGGGGTGTGTGTGCACGCGCGCATGTGTGTGTATGTAATCTAGGTCTGTGTGCTGGCGGGGGTGTGTGTCCAAATTTTCTGGGTGTTTGGAGTGTGTGCATATAATCTATTCAGGTGAAGCAGCTGGGTTATCAAGTGCATTGCTAGAAGAATAACAATCCAACCCAAGTGACCCCAGGTTACCAAGCTCTTCCCTATGCTTGCCTACGACACTTGGACTTGAGATAGAAAATTACAGACTCTCCCTGAGATTATCTCAGTGGGGGAGAAACTTTTCCTAAGTTTATTTAAAAATCATTTTATGGTGATAGAGATAAATAGGTTCTTGTCTAAAAATACCATGCAGGTAGTTAAAAGCATGAAGCAGAAGCTGGAAATTGCTCTCTTTCACCATCAGAGACCCTGTCTGTTCGCGATATGGGCTGCAAGGGTTGAGGAAACTTCATAGATGTGGTCAGGGCGGGATGGCAGACTCCCTACTCTCATCAGAAAGTGTCAAGAGCAGCAGAAAGCAAGGCTCCCCACCTTTCCCGAGCATCTTACCAGGCATCTTACCTGCTTTCGACTTAATTGATTGTCCTGGCAGATAACTCTGCCTGCATGATCTCCATTCCATAGATGAAGAGACTGAGTGAGGTTCAGAAAACTTAAGTAGCTGACCCAAGGGTAGGTGACCTGGTAGGTGACACTGTGCTCTTCATCACCAGTCAGGCTGAAGATGAGATTATCTATTTCTTTATTTTTGAGATAGGCTCTCCCTCTGTCTCCTGGGCTGCCTTGGAATACACTCTGTAGACCAGGCTGGCCTTGACCTCACAGAGATCCACTTGCCTCTGCCCTGAGTGTTGAGACTGAACGCATGCGCCAACAGGCTCGGTGGATACATCCTTTGAACATATCGTGTCCTGTGCATTTTAATCTGTGCATTTGAACTTATAAAGCAAGGGTGTACACAAGGTGCCAATGGGCTTTGGACTCTAACGGCAGTGATTTTGGGTGCGCATGTAACTAATACACACTGTCAACTCCGCCTGGCACTGCCCCCTACTGCCACCCCTGTCTTGTGAGGCCCTTATTGATGAGATTCTTGCCCTTATCAGAAGAGAGAGCAGAGAACTTGTTGTCTCTTTTTGGACCATGCAAGGACATGGAGAACAGAAAGCCATCTATAAGCCAGGAAGACAGAGCCCCTGACAGAATCTGGCCATCCCAGCACTTCTAGCTTCTAAAGAGCTGAGAACTAGATTTCCATTGTTTAAACTTCCTTCCTATTTTGTTCTGGCAGCATGGGCAGATTAAGGAAGAAGCAGGGACAGAAAATTTCGATCTTTTCTGTGGTGATGACTTGATGAAGGAAACAAGAACCAAAATGTACTCTGATTTGGGCTTGGATTCTGCTCCCTTGGGAGCCAGAGCTGGGTCAGCCCCAGGGGCTGAAGGGTTTGTCCTGAATCATCCCAACCCAGAAAAGTTGGAGCCATCACCTTCTTTGACATCACAGGTGCAGCTCCAGTTCCGGCCATAAGAGGATGGGACAGAAAATGGGAGCCCTGGACGAGAGTCAGTTTGTGGGGAGGCTGAGCATTCTCTACTGTTCTCATTGGAGGAACCTCCAAGAAGCATGGTTAGATCACCTGAGCTCACATGGAGTCGGAAAAGGGGGGATGCCTAGGGACACTGGACCAAGACTTGGAGAAGGGATCTCATCAGGAGGGCTCCATGAAGATTTGGCAGAGCCTGGGACAGAGTCCAAGGCAGCTGCTGCTCCAGTCCAGGTCTTTTGTACAGAGGAAGCTCTTTCTGGGAAGGAGGTCTCCCCAGCCCATCCTCCTGCTTCCTCAGTTACCTTGCTGGGCATGCGGCATTTTGACCTTTGGGTTATATCAAACTATTTACTAAACTCCCTTGAGGCAGAAGCTCTCAAGATTGAGATATAGATTGCAGACATTTATTTAGTCCAGTTTTTTCTTGGTGGAAGCAGGAATTTCTGCCACACATGGAGGAGAGAAGAATTTTTGCTTGGTGGAGTCCATCAAAATTTTTTTTTTCCAGAGGCGATCCCTAGAATGCAGATGAACCTGTGTTGTGGAGTTTGGGGCACAGGGTTAGACATTGTGCTGGCTAGTTTCTGTCAACTTGACACATGCTAGAGTCATTTGGGAAGAGGGAACCTCAGCTGAGACAATATCCTCACCAGATGGTCCTATAGGCAAGTTGGTGCATTTTCTTGATTGATGATTGATGTGGGAGGGCCTAACTCACTTTGGGTGGTACCAGGCCCTGAGCAGATAGTCCTGGGTGTTGTAAGAAAGTAGGCTGAGGAAAACACGGAGAGTAAGCCAGTAAGCAGTATTCCCTCATGACCTCTGCATCAGTTTCTGCCTCCAGGTTCCTGCCTTGAGTTCCCACCCTGACTTCCCTGGATGATGGAAGATGAAATAAACCCTTTCCTCCCACGTTGCTTTTGGTCGTGCTGTTTTAGCAAAGCAGTAGAAACCATAGGTAAGACAGGAGTCGTAGGAGTATTGACGAGAAGTATTGGAGATGAACAGGGAGATGGCTCAGTCTGAAGAGTGTTTGCCATGCAAGCATGAAGCCCTAGTACAGTTCCCTAAGAACCAACAAGCAAAGCTGCTGCCTGATGCTCTTCTGAAATCCCTGCCCTGGGGATGGAGAGACAGAGCATCCCAGGGCTTGCTGGATAGTCAGCCTAGCTGAGTTAGTGAGCTCTAGGTCCATTGAGAGACTCAGTGGACTGACAGGATGAAGGTATTCTGAAAAGACACTTGGATTCTTTGCTTTGGCTACCAGACTACTGAAACGGGGAACCCCAAGAAACAAGAGTCCCCTCCAAGAATCTCATGTGAGATTGGAGAAGAGAAAGCCTAAAGCCTGGGACATCGAGAAGGGAAACTTTTTTCCCCTAGAATGAGATTTACAAATTGCTAGACTGCCAAGAAAGAGACAATGATGGGGCAATGGTAGGCAGGGTCACACTTTAGATACTGTTCAGAAATGCATAGCACTGACCCATTGTTTAAACCTTAACTTCACTTTAGGACTCTGAAGATCGACTTGAGGGGGTGTCACTGGGTCTCTTTGTCCCTCATTCCAAAGTTCTCCCATCGAGTAAATCCCCTATTTCCCTCTTCCTTTTCTGCTTTCACTATTAATTTGACTGTTTTAATTGTCTTATGAGGTCAGGAGGCTGAACCTGGCTTATAGAGGCACAGGTTGGGGCCTAAAGTCTAGTGGCAGATCTGTCTCCCAAAACATGTTAGGGAAAGAAGCCAGACCTCAGCTTCCGGCCTCTTCGTGTGCATGCCTGTGTGTGTGGAGAGTGGTGTTGTATGGGACGGTGGCCATGTCATAGTGGGAAAGGCGCTGCACGCCATGACAAGGATGGATGCGTTTCTCTCAGGCACTCCCAGCAGGATGTGGTTTAGAAAGATGAACTGGCCAGTGTGCTGGCCCCGGGGAATGTCCTGCTGGCACTGGGAAAGCAATTGGTTAATGGCTTGAGTGCTCTCTCCCTGCCCTCACAAACATCTCTATGACACACTAGGCCATAATTCTCCCTAATAAAATAATATGAAGCTCAATTATGCTCCCGTTCCCATGCTCCTGGACTTCATTAAACACAGAGGGATTAAAAACTTGTATAAATTAATCAATGTAGCATAATCCTAAAAATTAGAAGACAAGTCCTTGAGGAAGTAATGTAATACGGGCTTTTTAATTAGCAAGGCCCCTGAGATTCATTGCTCTTGCCTGAAAGTCTCCTGTTTATGAATTACTTCATCCTTTGAAGGGGAAGGCCCCACAGGCTCCGGGCCTGTCATCAAGAAGTAGGCAATGCTGTATTAATTCCCGGGCTGATGTCCTCCTCAGTGTCAGAGCAGAGTAACGGCACTGGTCTTGGCTTGCTTGCTTCCCTTTATCCCGTAAGAAGAACTAACTTTGAAAAGCAGATGCAGAGAGAAAGAGTCAGAGGGGAAATGCAAGCCTTTGATTCCTGGTCTCGTCATGGATATCTGGGACCTGAGTTTGAAGCCTGGTTCTTCTGCTCAGTGACTCTCTAAAACCTAGATGGCCCGCTGGCCTCTTCCCACTGCATTTCCTCATCTTTTCTCCGTAGCTTACCCCATCCTTCTAATAGCACCTTGGGAACTTTCAGCAGCAAGTGTGAGCCTCTCCAGCAGCTTCCTCCTTCTTTCAATGTGTGTGTGAAATCTTCCAGGTGTTGGTTTGGATGTGAAACGCTTCCCCGAAGCTCATGTATCAGAACTCCAGACCATAGAGTCCAAAAGCTTATTGGTCAGTCTGCTTGACACGTTCAGGCCCTTTAAAGTCAGTGTGTCCTTACACAAACCCTCCCAAGAGCATGCCATCTTTACATATTATTATTGATAATATCAATATCTACCCAACAATCCCCCTTTTATCCACAGGAACAAAGACTTGGTGTGTAGTCCATCTTACGCTCTGGCTTAGCCTAGAATGTGAGACAAAGTAGACCCTGGGGAAACGTTGCATAGATTGATGGTTGGTTCCACTGTCTCTTTTTCTCCCGAGCACTTGCTGCATTGGATCATGAATGCGAGCCGACTTGCTCTGAGTCCCCATTCATGGTTTCCTCCAAGAACTGAGACTAACACTGACCCTAATCTCGGAGATCCTCTCATGACTCTCTTTGGGAAAGATCCGGCATTTCTAAACAGTCTCTCTCCACTTGGAGTCTTGGTTAGTCTTCATAATCTCTTATTCAACAGTAGGCCTCCAGACAAAGAACCCCCAAAGGCCTGTGTAGTCTACCTGCAGCCCACAAACTACAAGAAGACTCCCGCTCTGTACTGAGAAATTTCAGAATTCAGGCTAGGTCACTTGGATAGTGCCCCCTGGCAGAGACTAGTTTCTTCAGTGACTTCGGGCAGAGCCGCAAAGCCTCTGCGTTGTATCCACTTTGACCCTGCTGCCCTAGCTGACTCTGTCTCCAGGAGAGACGGCTGTCTGAGAAGTAAGCCGCAGGGCAGTGATTGCACCTGCAGGCCCTGGTTGGTTCTCTGCTATTTATCTATTTTTACCCTGGCTCATTTGCTCTGTGTGTTTAGGGAAACACAGACACATACACACAACAGCAGGGTTGCCAGCGTTCACAACTCTTCTCATATAGGAGTTTCCCTTGAAGGCTGGTGCTCCAGCAGAGCCAGGGCTGCCTCTGGATGGGGCAGGGGAACTGGGGAGGAGCCAGGTGCTTTACAGGAGGCACTTGCTTCACCCCTGGGTGTCAAGACAGCAGAAGGTGGGGGAGCTGCTGGTTCCTGAATCCCAGCGCCTGCAGGTGACTCCCTGATCCCTCCCTTTAAGTTACTCCTCTGTCATGTGGGGGTCTAGCTTGCTTTTACCCTGAGTTGCACAGGTATATGCTCTCCCATGCGGAGACAGGGGTCTTCTTACAGCAACAATTGCCTCCTCTTACCAAAGTCTGTCAACAGCATAGCCAGAGTCTTGCCACTGATTCCTTCGAGGCATGGGGGACAGAGTGGGACACTAGGTCAGGGGTAGTCAGCTTTTTCTCATTAAGAAAATGCTTGACAAATCAACTTAGAGGAAATGTGTATTTGACTCTTGGTTCCAGACGTGTTAGCCTTTGTTCTTTGACTCTACTGAAGAAGGTTTTACAGTCAAGTCTTATCTATGCAAATCAACTCTGCAGGCCTTTGTTTTCTTATCAGCTCTAATTAGTGAGGGTCTTTAACTTTCCAGGAAGCTCCAGTTCTGCCTTTAGGGCCTGCAGGGACAATGGACCAAAGAGACCTTTCTCATTCTTACCTAAAGGAAGATTAACTCTGGCAATTTTATGAGGTAGGTTCCTGGAAGGAAGACAGCTAGAACTCTGGGAACAGTCTGGGGATCTGTGATGCTGTCAGTCTGACCACATCTAGAATCAGCTAAAACCCAATCTAGGCATGTTTGTGAGGGATTTGCTTGACTGGACCATTTAATTTGGGAAGGTTCACTCGAAATCTGGGCCACACCTTCTGGTGACAACCGAAATGAAAGACTGGGAAGATGGAATTTTTGGTGTTGCCTTCTTGCCGTTACTCCTTCTAGAGAGTTCACTATTGCCAAAGAATTGCATCACTGATCTTAGAACTCATTTCTTTGGGATTCCAGTGGTGACAGAAGAGCACAATCTCTCTAGGATCCTCCGAAACTGTCAAGTTGGGAGCGTAGGCCTCAGTCCCTCGCATCTATCCCAGCCCCCCAGGTCTTGTCTGGACTCCAAATCCCAGCAGACCAGGTCCTGACCCCTTCCTAGGGTATTTAAGTGATCCCCCAAAAGAGGAACACGAGGTCTCCCTTTTTTCCTCCCAGGGTTCGCATTCCCGCGGCTTCCCGGTTCCCTCTAAGGGCCACCCAAGAGCGCAGATCTCCCATTAAACCTGGATATTTCTTAATTTGGCTTGTTTTGATTTGGCTTGATTGGGAATTTTTGCGTCGGCAGGGAGCTCCTGTTAAGAAATATTCCTAACAGGGACTCCACCACCAGATTGAGACTGCTGAGACATTCAGTCTCCTGAGCTGAACAAGTGCCATATTTTTGGCCTTTCCACTGAGAATAGCTACTGTTGGACTGGCTGGATCACAGTCTGTAATCTACCCTAATAAATCACAGACGTAAAATCAGTTCTGTTCCTTTAGAGAACCTTAAATAAAACAGGATAAGTAGGAGGAAATGACAAAGGCATGCTCTTCAACTATTGGTTTTCCATGGCCACCATCATAAATGTGTGTGTGTGTGGACATATGTGCAAGTACACACACACACACACACACACACTTAGAGATGAGTCCCAGATTGCATATCCCCTGCATATTAGTAAATCTAAATGGTTTTATTTTATACATAAATGACCACATGACTATAATTCAGCTTGCAGAGCCCAGTCTTGGCTTTGCAACAGTGGTAGAGCCTAGCCTGTTTTAATTTTAAAAAATGGTGGGCAGGGGGAGAGAGAGAGGGATGCCAGAGCTTGTGTGGAGAGTTTTCATTAGGGAAAGGGAAGGAGAAAGGGGAGAGAAAAAGGGGGCACAGAGTAACCTTGCAGGGAGGGGGAGTTTAGAGGGGGAGGAGGGAGGGGGGAGCTTAGTGGGGGAGGGAGGAGTTTAGAGGGAGAGGGGGAGGCAAGGTTCTGCTGTTTAAAGCTTTTAAAAGGAGGGGCACAAAGCATGTGCACAGAGACCACACAACAGGCTGAGGTACTGCCTGTGTATTGGGCATGTGCACAGAAGTGATGCATTCTGCCGGGTCTCCGAGGGGTGCACCAGGTATGCCTGAACGCCATCATAACCTAATGGCCCAGCCTTCATAAATGCAGTTTATTTCTTCATAAAATCTGAAAGCGGCAACACAATTACACAAACCCCCAAAGCCCCAGGGACCGAAAAGCCAGAGACAATACTTGGTTTGTCTTAAAAATATGAAGCAGTGGTTCCCAGCTGTTTTCAGAAGGTCTAGTTTCAAAACAAAAGTCCCCGTAGCCTCCCTCAATGGGTAACAAGGGAAGGAGGGAGGTGACTGGACTGAGCTGGAGACAGGTTGTCAGTCCCGTCAGCACTTCAGGAATTCTGTGGAGAATGTGGGGAAATCATCGACCTAAGTGAATGACGCCATCTACGTCCTCCCTGGGATCAACTCTGAATGCCTCAATCCTAGGACCAGGTAACATTTTGGTTTCACAGAAGTTGTTGAAGAAGTGACCAATGACCAGGTCTTTGAAGGGGGTGGGGGGAAGGGGAGAGGCCTGGATCTGAATCCTGAGTGGCTGGTGACTCTTTAGGAAAGTTCCCTCATAGATATGTGTCCTCAGAGTGAGAGAGGGTCACCAAAGTTCTGCTCAGGAGTGGGGCTCTGGTGCTGACCCCAAGTCTCTTGCTCATCAGGTCAGACACTCTCTTGCTTTCCTAATGCATAGGCCGACACCTCTTGATATAGTTGCATCCATAGACTAGGCTCTCAGTTTTCCTCAAATGTATGATGATACACTCTACGGTTTTGGCACTGGCCATATCCACTGATGTCTGTCAAACTGACCCGTTATAGATCCCACACCTGTCCCTTACTCTTGGACAATGGTTGTCTGAGTCTTTGAATTAACGCAGAAGAGAAGAGGTTGAGGGGTGTAGGTGGCGGAAGTGTTGGGAGAAGGGCTGGCTTGTGTGTATGTGTTACAGAGAGAGCTCTGTTGTGGTGGTCTCCATGTGTTGTATCTAAGGAACCTTCACCAACTACAAGTCCCAGCCCCAGTCCTGTTTCTATTCCTCCCACCATTACCAGCATGACTGGGGCACTTGTGGGAATGGGGCTGGTTTATCACAACCAGCAGCTCTTAAACTTCTAATGTTGAGTCTCCGAGCTACTCTCCTATGCTCCGTTGGTAGGAATCTGGCATTTTATGGACCTCTAAAAAGTGTATAGACATCAATCAATAATCTTAGTGAAAGGTTATTTTGGTGGGAATTTCCTCATGTCTAGGACCAATAAATCAGAAGTATATCTATACAGTGTAGACCCTACATGATAACCAAGGGATGGGTTCTAAAGAAACTAACACTGCTGCAGACACCTCAAAACCACCCTTTTCTCCTAACACTTCCATCGTTTGTCCCAGTCTATTTCTTTCATGTTTAACTCACAGAGTGCTGGAATTGCTTGGCCTTGCTGCTTGACACACCGGGAAGTGCATTTGGAAAAGGTAAGGCTTATCCTAACGGTGCTGCAGAAGAGCAAACCAGAGCGACTCAACTCTGGTTCTCGGTTTGTCTCTAGCCAGGAGTCCTGATAGCCCGTGCTAGCCCAGCAAAGTCACCTGTCTTTTCTATTGCTGTGACAAAACGCCATAACCAAAGCAATTGATGAAAGAAAGTGTTCATTAGGCTTATGGTGTCAGTGTTAAAAGTCCAGAAAGGGTTGAGAGCTCACAACTTGGCCCAGAGGTAGGAGACTGAGAGAGCTAATGCAGAATGGCACCAGTCTTCTGAAACCTCAAAGCTTGCCCATGGTGACAGGCTTCCTCTAGCAAAGCTGCACCCCCTAACTCTCCCCAAACAGCCACCAACTGGAGACCAAGTATTCAAACACATAAGCCCATGGGGATCATTCTCGCTCAAACCATCTTATTACTCTCCATCCATAGGCAGAGGAACTAAGGAGTGGGGACTTCTGAGCCCATGGAGGCTGGACTCAAGGTGCTAGTGAGAAGTTCAGGTCACCACATGGGAGCAGAAGCACTAGCTGCAGAGAGGGTGCGTTTGTGTTCCACGACTTTCACTGATGCTTGTGCAGCCTCGTTAGGGGGTGGGGCTTGCTGTATTGATGGATGGGTTGCTGATCCATAGAAAACCATGCAGGAGAGTTACAACGAGAAACAGAGTTGTGGCATCATAAAACTATTGAGAGAGAGAGAGAGAGAGAGAGAGAGAGAGAGAGAGAGTCAGTGTAGGTGGAGTCAGTGAGATACCATGCAGCCTCTAGAGGAGAAAGATGAGAGTTGCCAGTTGGAACCTCGCTGGTAGGTCACAAGCCTCACGGTAAAATATAAAATAATAGAAATTGGTTAATTTAAGATGTAAGAGCTAGCAAGAAATACGCTTAAGCCATTGGCCAAACAGTTTTGCAATTAATACAGATTTTTTTGTATGATTATTTCGAGTCTGGGCGAACAGGACACTAATGAGCAGCATCCCCCAGCAATAAGGAATAGACTTGAATTCTCCAACCTTTGGTTCAGATGGAGCAGACCCTCTTCTATACCCAAAATGCTAATTAACCACACCCCAGGCCAGAATCTCTTGTTCCTAGTAGCCCCATCTGTGGTCAACAACTTTGAAAGAGCAAAAATAAGCTCAAACTCTCTGATCCTGTCAAAGGAGAAGGGGCTCACATCTGTGGGCCCTCACAGTGGGGTAGCAGCAAGAGCGACATCCTGATCCACAGACAGTAAGGCAGAGCCTGGGCCTGGGCTTTTGAAACCTCAGAGCCCACTCTCAGTGACACACTTCCTCCATTAAGGACACAACTACTCCAACAAGGCCACACCTTGGGAGGACCCTTCCAGTTCTTTCTGTCCTTATGCAAACCACCACACTTTTCTTCCTTCCCCTTTTCTACCCCCTTTCCTTCCTCTTCCTTGTCTTTTCTTTTTTATTTTCCTTCCTCTCTCCAAAGTTCATCAAAAGTCTAAAGTTTGGGACTTTTCTGGAAGAAACCTGCAGTCTCAAGTACGAGAATCTAGACTGATGATGTCAGGACACTCTGTAAAGGAGAGCATATGTTTCACGTGGGGACCCAGAGCTGGGTCTCAGAATATGTGATCCTGAATTACTTACGCCTTGAAGGAAGACATACAGGGTAAGGGGCCAGTGGAGTTTCTGGCAGGGGCCAGCAGACGGACTCACCGCTCTTTTCTGGCAGCCAGCACAGCTGGCTGTACTGATGATAGAACTGGAGCACCTCTGCCTGTCTCCTTCGCCCACTCTGGGTGCTGTACGGTTCTCACCTGCTCCAGGAGCCCTGTCCTCCGCTGTGGGTCTTTTCTACCCAGAAAGTACCCACATGCTGCATTGCGGGCCTGTTGAATTGCCTGACACCCACAGCACAAAGGAAGGGCATGTTTTCAGTGTCCCGAGCTGAAGGGAACAAAGCCAAGCAGGGGTACATCTTCCTGAACAAACGTAGAGTAGGTGGGGTTTGGCACTGTCCAACCAGGATAACGTGAAGGAGAAGGTGGCTTCTGGGTATGGGTGTCTGCAGTCTCAGCAGTTGGAGGCTAAAGCAGAAGGAGGACAGGTTTGAGACCACCTATACCTTCCTTTGCTTGAAGCTGGAAGCTTTGAGATTCCACCTCTCTGGAGTAGGTGGGCATTTTCTTCCCAGCTGATCTCTAACTGAGGTCAGGAGGCTAAAGTTCAGGTTGGGAAAGGCAGGCCAAATGAGTCTGTTGGACTTGCTATGTGGGCTGTGTCTAGGGTTTTGGTGATTTGAGGTGTGTTTCAGGCCCCCAGGAGGAATATCAGATGACCAGATGAAAGCTAGGGGGAATCCAGGGACAGACAGCTTCCTTTGATGGGACTTGTATCACCTTCTCTCCACCCTTCTCAGTCTTCCTTCCCAGAAGTGGCTACCACAGATGGGAAATGACCAGCCAACGGATTTTACAGAAAAGGAACCGGGGATGTGGATGCTCCCAGTGATTTCAGGTATGTGTTTTCTGGGATGTGATGGGAAACAGTGACGTAGTTACCTGGCACCAGAGTTGTGTTTGTCATGCGTGCCATTGGGTGCAGTTGTCTAACAGCCTTGGGCTGAGTCTATATTCTCTGAGTGCCCAGGTACAGGATTGCCTGAGTCCTGGTTATAGTCACAGTAAGCTCCTTTCTTACTACCTCCTAGTTCTGCAGACCCCTTCCTCAGACAGAGCTAAGGCATCCTTTCCTAGAGTTTCTTGTGAGAACCAGTCCTCATGACCCCTGGATTCTTGACTTCTGGCCACCTGAATCAAGAGAGAGTAAACGTGTGTGTGTGTTTCAGATTTATTTAGTTTTTGTTTTATGTATACGAATGAGTGTTTTATCTCCATGCATGTCTGTACACCACATGTGTGCAGTGCTGGAGGAGGGCATCAGATAGAGGCCCTGGAACTAGAGTTCCATATAGTTGTAGACCATCACGTGGGTGCCAGGACTGAACCTGGATCATCTGGAAGAGCAGCACGCACTCTTGGCCACTGAATCATCTCTCCATCCCCTGATGGTTGTGTTTCTAACCACCGTGTTTGCTGTGATTTGTTCCCAGAAGCCCTGGGAAGACAAAGCAGTGTGTCTGGGTTCTTTTCTCCTTCCATCCTCGTGCTTCCCCACACGACTGACCTCTCTACTATGAAGCATGTGATGGTTACTTTTTTTTTTTTTATCATACTTGACAGAGCCAGCAAGTGCCCAGGAATCTGATTAAATGGGATTTCTGGGTATGTTTCCCATATATTTCCAGTGGGGATTAGCTTTGAAACTGTTGGGCTGAATAAAGCAGATGGCTCTCCTCATTGAGGTGGGCATCCCTGGATCCAATGAGGGTTAGGAAGAAAAGAAGAGAGTGGTTGTATTAGTTCTCAGAGCACCCGTCTGAGCTTATACACGAGTTCTCACCTGTCCTCTCATCTCCAGCTCTCAGGAGTTAACCACCCTGCTGGCTTTTTTTTTTTAGTCTTCAGCTTGCCTGTGGTGGAGGAGAGGACTTCTTAGTATAAGTTTGGTTGTATGAGCCAGGATCTTATAATATACCCTACACGTGTATGTATTTGCACATGCATACATTTGTACATGTCGAATTTCAGCTTTATATGCAGGGGAGTCATCTCAGGAACCCCAGAGGGTACTTGAACTTAAGGATGTCTAACCTTGTATGATAACTTTGTATAACTCTGCTTTTCCTGTATTTACATAATACATACCTGTGCTAAAGTTCACACTTTAAATTGGGAACAGTCATCAATGATTATAACCAATAATGAAACGATTTAACAGCTCATTCTAATATAATGATTTCAAATTTATGGAATATTTCTTGAACATTCCACTTAAATATTTTTAGACTGCGCTTGATTGCCATTGGTGGTGGTAACTGGAATTATGAAAGACAAAAAGCATGGATGAGGAGGACTGTGTCTAATTTCCTAATGGGGTGTTTCTCAAGAAAACACCAATTAACACACAGGGGGTTCTGTAGAGACCTGACGGGTCAGCTGCACACAGATGCAAATAATTTGCCCTCCAATGGAAGATGTGAGTGTTAGAGGAATCTGGACACCAGTGCGTGACTTCAAGGTCTTGTCTTCCACGGATCCACTGCCTCTTTGCTTGCTTGCTTGTTTGATTTTTTTTTTTTTTTTTTTGTTTTTGAGCTAGAGTCTTGCTGCATAGCTCAGCTTCTTAAGTGCTGGGACACAGGCATGCGCCAGTGCATTCAGCCTCCAGCTTCCATGGACTATCTTTTCTCCCAGTCTGCAGCCGCCACCCCACCACCACCCCATCACCACCACCCACCACCACCACCACCACCAATATCAACAACAACCACCGCCACCGCCACCACCCACCACCAATAACCACTGCCACCGCCACCACCACCAACACCAACAATAACAACCACCACCCACCGCCACCCACAGCCACCATCACCATCAACCACACCTACCACCATCACCACTATCACCACCACCACCACCACTCACCACCATCACCACCACCACCACCATCACCCCCCCCCCACCACTACCACTGCCACTGCTACCCCCACAACTACTACTACCACCACCAACAATACCAAAGGTGGCAAAGAGGCCAGGGTCCAGAAACATTTGGGGCTTAGGCGTCTGCACTTGTGTGGGTCCTGGGGCATAGAGGACCGAGGCTATTCTGATGACACATCCCTGTGGCTTCTCAGCTTAAGGTAATAGAGGAATATCAAGACCCCTAAACCTGGTCTTGAAGAACGCTTGGTGGTTTAGCATCCAAATCTGCAGGTGAGGATTTGGCGGGGCTTCTGTTGGGTCTTCTAGTCTGTGCTGGATCCTCTCCCTTGACTGTGATCACACTGAGTTATCTGGAAAGCAGGCAGTCTAGCACGGTTTCATTGTGTGTCTTAGGGTCATCAATGACCAGGACACGTGTCTCTTATCTTAGAGAGGACATTCAGGCTGCCACATGACAAAGGTAAGATTTCAAGAGGAACAGGGGTGAGGGTGGAGAAGCCAGCCCTGTCCGTCAACTGCTCAGGCTCAAATCTTCAACTGTATTCTGTTGAAGTCCCAAGAGCAGATTAGATTCCGAGGTTAGAAAAAGCTTCCCTATCTGTATGCTGAGGAAGGAGAGGAAGTCACATCAGGTAATACGGCTGTCAGTGGGCTGGAGAACTGGGTCATCTTTGCTAATGGTGTACTCCATGCCTCGGTAGGAACGTTTATCTGCCTAGCAGGCATCTTGCTACACACAGGAAAAGCAGAAGCCAGCTTTTTTGTTGCCTGTTATGGCTATATCTCGAGATGAACTTCTAACATGTCGTTCTGAAGACACTTTGTGCACCAAACATATATTCTAACTCTTGGCCCAAGGCCAGGCACAGAGACCCACACAGGGAAGGGGGAAGCCCTAGCAGGTAAGTGCTTTGACTTGGGAGGTGGATAGGTCTGGCTTGAATCCTTGCCCTTATAGGCTATGGACTTTGTGGGCAAGTGTCTGTCTCTTCCTGAGAAAGTTTTTTATTTTTATTTTTTAATCATCAATAAGATGCAAATGATAAGGCCTGTCTCACAGAGAAGCTGTGAGCCCTGAGTCACGCACGGTAGGTTAAAGTGCCTAGCAAGCACCTGCTATACCATGGAAGCCACTAAATGGTAGCTATTATTATCAATAATAAATGTAGGCTGAAGGAAGGCAGAGATGAATGAATGTCTTAGCGACTTCCAGCCAAATGGGTACTCTTGTGCTCCCTCCTTCCCTCACTCCCATCTTGGCCCAGGTAAAGCATACTCAAGGTCCAAGTTAACCCATCTGTTCATTCATAACTTTTCTTCCCCCCACAACAAGAAATCATAGCTACAACCAGGGCTCTTTGGTATCCCAGGTCCTGTGATGGATAAAAAAACAGCCCATTCTGCTCTGGACGTCTCCACAAGCATGAAGCATGTGTCCCCTTCCAACAGCCCCCTCCTCAACACCCTCCCCTGCTCCCTGCATGCGCCCACGGACATGGAGGTGCACCTGCACTAGCAGCCTGCCGAGAGGCATTTTCCCCTCTGTTGCCTTGGCGATTCTGGCAACACACCTGCAAACAGCCTTCTTTTCTTCTCCATCTCCAAATCCAAGTGAGCCTTCACTCTTCAAGTTGCCTGCCAGGGGAGGACACAGAGAGAGTGCTGAGCAATTAGACACTGGGCTGGCCCCTCTCTGAGGCTGGAGCTGTTTTTAGCTCTGCCTCTCAGACAGACAGGCCTGGCCTTGGGGTCTTGGCCCAGCCTGATGAATTAATGACAACAGAAGTCTCTTGGCTTCCCAGAGGGAAGGCAGTACTCCCTTGGAGGGGCAGAGCAGAGAGGCACTCCCTTTTTTCCCCAACCCTTTGTAAATGACAGAGCTCCCCTACAAACCTGCACTGCCTGTTTCTGTCCAAATGTTCTTAGTCAAACAACCCAGCGTAATCAACAATAACAATAAACTCCCCCTCCATATACTTTTAGTGGGAAACAAAAACCACATTTTGGAATCCAAAATCGCATGTCCATTTGAGAATTAGGGATTGTGGATGAGGTGGGAATTTGGAGCAGGGGCAGGATTCCAGAAGTTTCCAGGGAGAGAAAAGGTTTCTTCAAAGACCTGTCAGTAGACCCCAGGGTGGGATAAGAGGGATGGGGGTGTCTGGCAGGCTGCAGGTGAGTTTTGCTTTTTATGTAAGAGGGACCCTTTCTGAAGGCCAATGGGCTCCAGGCCGACACAAGCTGTTGGCAAAAATAGCTCTGGATTTGGATCTAAGGAAGATTATAAAAGCGGAGCCCAGAGACTTGTTTTCCAGCCTTGTGGGAGTCAGGGTAGTTTTAAATGAAGGGCAGATGCAGCCTTGGGCTAAAATCTACCTCCCTCAGTCCAGCAGTAACCCTATTAAAGAATGAAAATAAAGGCAGGCCTTTCATAACAAGGAAGGAAAGGGCAGGCCAGGCGGCTTCCCCAGCAGAGGGGCTGGGGTGGGCTTGGATTGCGTGTGAAGGGCACAACTTGGATCTCTTGCCTAAGGTGCACAGATGAGGGGAGGGGCCGTGGACAGATGCAGAGTCTTCTGCTGGCTGGCTTTCCAGGCTGGGTTGGGGGCAGGAGGTAGAGTTGTCCTTCTGAGGCCAGGTTGCTTGCCTTCTTCCATTGCTGTGAAGGGGCTGAAATGGGACCCCTCTCTTCCTTAGGTACCTGGGAAGAGGTAACCCTATTTTGCTGGCACCCCAAAGAAAAGCTATCTGCTCTTTGTAGTGTAGGTTCTTTATCTTTAGAGCTTTGCAGGAATAGCAGTTGGGGACAGAGAACCCCTGTTTGAGCCAGAACCGCATCAACACTGGTGGCCCTTGGAATAGTGCACACCACTGCATTCTGTACTTTTGTAAAGGGGGTGCCTCCCCTACTTTGGGTTTTGGCCCCAAGAAAGGACAGAGCTGAAGGGAAGGGCAGGACAGGCGTGAGGAAGAGCCAGCAAGGACTCAGTTCCTTAGAAGTGGTTGTAGATTTGAAACTAGAGAGAGCTAGGGGTCAGTGAAGACCTCTCCCGCTAGATTTTGGGTGGGCACGGGAGGGTGGAGTCTGTTGTTCAGTGGACCTGGATTATCCCAGGCAGCTAAGGTGGGCTTCATGATGCAAGAGTGGACCAGATTGGAGGTACTGCAGTCAGACTGGAGGTACATGAAGATAAGTGAGCACCATTCATATATGTAGGGGTGTGTGTTGGAAGGTTTTGTCTTTTGATGTAATTCTCCCAATACTGCCTATGTGACCGGATTCATGGCTCCAATTGTCCTGGTTGTATTCCCTTTTGGTTGGTCTTTATAAATCACAAATCTGACTGTGCTACTGTCCTGCCCTGGGCTTTCTCCCATGGCTTCCAATCACTCCAGGAGAGCATCTGAAATCCCTCCTTCCTTCCTTCCTTCTGCAATCTTGAGCATGCTTTCTTCCTTCCGCTCTCCATCCTGGGGTGAATGACAACTCATTCTCTTTACTACCAGTTTGTCTCTTGTCACAACTGACATCAGTGATCTGCCCCAATCCTCAGCCCATCTTCAAGGTAGGCAAGGAACCTTACCATTCCTGTCTGTTCAATAGGGCCCCATGCTATAGTTTAAGGTGTTGCTCAGCCCTTTGGAGAATCTGAGCTGCCTCTAGGTTAGGACAGCTGAGCAGAACAGAGTTGGGAGACCAACTCTGGGGCCACCTTCTGTCAGTGACTAGCAGGAAAGGAGGACAAACACCCAATTTCCAGGGATCCGTGATACAGCTGACATGCTCTACAGTGTCCCAGGGGTAACCCTTGGAGACTGTGACTTCGGGTTCCCTACACTGACCCACTCCTCAATCCTCTCATGCTTCTGGAACCATCTCCCCAGTTTTCATTCACACCTACCTGCTCATCTCATGACTGTTTCTTCTACCTGGAGTTCCATGCCAGTCTAGAGACCCCACTGCCAAGATCTGTGCTCTAGGGTCTCAGATCTGTTCTCCGTGGGCATAGCACTGGGACTCACTGAAACATTCCACTAGGGTCATTAGAATCAGTGCCCTCTGTACCGGGACTCTGAATTCTCGCTCATTGCTGTACAGGAGGCTACCTCCTGCTGGCACAGCCTGCAATCAGCAGCCTGGTGTTTGGGAACCCACACAGGAGCACTGGCAAGTGTTAGCTGTCTGGTTAGGATTGAAGCTGTGGCAGTCAGTCTCTTCCATGTTAGACGACTCCCCCTGTAGTCAAGGTGTTTAACAGACTTCAACAAACAAATGGGAAAACACTCCCTTGTCTTTAACACTGACATCTTCTCAAAGCACTTTTGTATGTAGTTCGGTTTGGCTATAATTATCCAAGGAGCAGATGGCCCTGAGGAACAGAGACCTAGCCAAAGATGGTAGCCATAAACTAACACAGTCAAAGAGGTTGGGTAATGGCTCTCAAGAGCAGAGCACAGAGCGAGCAGAAAACAGCCGATGAGATCTCAAACCTGCTTGTCTCTAGAACTATTTGTTTTTTCCCCCTTACCAGCTACATGGGCTCTGGTGTTCGACCCTCATATACACCTCATTTCCTTCTTATACAGACCCTCTGCACTTGGGTATCCAAGTGCAAGTTCAGATGAGGTGCTGCGAGGTCTGGGCGCAGAGCTGTGTGCCGGAGTCTGTCTCTAATCTCAGTTCTCTTTCTCGTCCGCATGCCCGTCTCTCTGCCCTCAGCTTTCCCACAGTCTATGCTTCAAAGCTTGGAGAGAGGGGTAGCTGAGGAATTTCTCTGACAGAGATGGAGTGGCTGGCACTGATCACGGCCCTGGGCACCCGTGCCTGAGGAGCTCAAGGTTCCAAGCAGAGTTGCTGATGGTAGGTAGACCAGTGGTGCTGAGGCAGCTATCTGATGCTGGCTGGACCACATGAATATTTATACCTGAGATTTAGGAAGACTTTGCCGAGGGAGGGAGGAGGGGAGAAGGTGCTTCAGGGTGTGTGTGTGTGTGTGTGTGTGTGTCTGTCTGTCTGTCTATGTAAGTACATACCTGTGGGGCCCAGAGGTCAGCACCAGGTGTCTTTCTCAATCACTCTCTGTTTTATTTTTTGAGACAGGGTCTTTCACCGACCCTGGCACTCCCTCCTCACTCCAGGCAGACTGGCTGGCCAGTAAGCGTCGTCCTCTGCCTCCATCCCCTCAGTGCTGGGATTGCATGCTGCCAGGCCTAGCTTTGTATGGGTGATAGGGATGGAATCCAGGTCCTCACGGTTGTACAACAAGCACCGTATTGACTGAGCCATCTCCTCGGCCATTGTCATTTCAGCTGTTTTAAACAGGGTACTACTGACTGGGCAATTTATAAGGAAAATAAAATTTTCACAGTTCTTGAGGAAAGAACATAAAAAGTTAAGGCGCCAGCTCCTGGGGAGGGCACCCTCTGGGGTTAGCCTTGGTGCTGGGCATTGTGTGGAGAGAGGGCGAGGGCATGCCAGCCCAGGTCTCTCCCTCTTCTAATCTCATTATGAGGCTCACATGACCTCAGTCAACATCAATCACTTGCAAAGGGTCCACCTCCAAATGCCATGAGTGTGTGAATTCAGGGGCTGGCTTGCCAGCATGTAGCTTCGAGGGATGGTTCAGAACACAGCAGTAGGGAAGAGAGGGGAGCAGGATGGAGGGATTGCTCTTCCTAAACTGAGGCTGTAGACCTCTCCCTTCTCTGTCAAGCCTCTGTCAATCAGCCCTGGAGGGTTTTCTGGCGTCAGTGCTACAAGTCTTGAGGAGAGAGAGAGACCAAGCAAAGAAGCCTGGCATTTGACACAGCTGCTTCAAGATCACTGGTCTGGGCTGCTCCTCTCTCCCTGTGCTACTCTCCTGCATCCTCACTCCCTAAGTGTTGACACTGTCAACTTCACAGGCTTAAGAATCACCTAGGAGATTTGGGCGTGTCCACTAGGGAGTGTCCATTCTGGGTTAATTGTGGTGGGAAGACCCACTGTAAATGTGGTAATCACCATTCCATGGGCTATGATTCCAGACTGAAACAAAAAAGGAAGCCAGCTGAGTCCCAGCCTCCGTCTATGTCTGCTTCCTGATGGTGGATACAATGTGAATAGATGTACCAAGTCCCAGCCACTGCGACTCCATGGCATTGATGGACCTGATTCGCAAACCGTGAGTCAAAATGATCCCTTTCTTCCTTAAGTTGCTTTAGTAAGGGGTTTTAAGGCAGCAAGGAGAACAATAATTCTATGAGTCCCTGAGTTCCCAGTATGCCTTTGAGCTGGATGGGGCCTCCTCTCCTGCTCCTACCCACGCCATTCTTGATCCTCGGCCCTTTATTGACTGGCATGGTGATATTTGTTTGTGATCTAACAAATAAAGCTTGCCTGAAGATCAGAGTGTGGAACTAAGTCACTCGTGAGCCACAGAGACCAGGCAGCGGTGGCACACACTTTAAATCGCAGCACCCCCAGGGTGGGGGCAGACTGTGAGTTCAAGGCCACCCTGAGCTACAGGGGATTCATCCAGTCTAAAAGAGGAACAGATCCAGGTGGAGGTGGCTCACACCTTTAATCCCAGCACTAGGGAGGTGGGGACTGGAAGGGATGTGACTGGGCTGGACGGAGGAGGAGCTCAGCCCATTCAGTCTGAGGATTCGTGGAGACAGGATCTTGCCCCCTTTGGTCTGAGGATTTGGTAGTGATAAAAAGTCTTTACTTCTCTGATCTTTCAGCATTTACCTTGGTATCTGACTCCAGGTTTTTATTAAGACCAACTAGAATTCGTGGTACGGGTGGTGACAAACGGTGGCTTCCTAGCTATGCCTCTGCTTCTCCACATTAACCCCAGAGAGACCGCGTTAGAAGCGTAGGTGTGACCACATCACCCTCCTCAATTGACGCCTTTTGTGTTGGCAAGCAGGTTTAAAAAAAAAAGTCCTAATTCATAGTGTTTGCTAGTTACCTTGCTGGAAAGAGTCTTCCTGTGGTTGATTTCAAATGGCCAATGGTTCTGGAAACTTTTGTGAGCTCTGAACAGCAAATGGCTCTCCTTGAGTGGAGCCAGTTGGTCTGACTCTACTACGATCAGCCCTGAGCAGGTGTTTCACTCTGTTGTATGAGTTTTGTCTTTGTCTATGACCTCTTCTGCCTGGCATGTGCTCTCCTACCTCATTTTCTCCACCCTGAATCCTAATTTCTGTCTCATCTGCTCCAGAATGCATCTACTCACTGGCCCCCATTACTCTGACAGACCAAAGTACTTCTGTTGATTTTCTCGTCCTAACAGGATGCCAGATCCTTTCAAACAATCTGTTTTAGAGGCCCAGATATTATCGGTAAATTCTAGCTGTTAGCACGTGACCTGGAAGTTCCCAGAAATACTCACAGAGAAGCAGCAATGCAGTGTGGGTCATGGCGTGACAGCTGGTGGAGGAGCCTCATCCCAGAACCCTCCCCTCAGGGTCCAGAGACATGGCTCTGTGTTTGGGACATAAGAACCTAGAAGTCACAGGACAGCAGCTCCAGCCCTTTGTGTTGATGAGCCCCCACCCTGGAATCTCTACCTGAACTGACAGGTTTTCCACATGAGTCTCTTCTTTCCCCCTTGCTAGAGGAGGCCATCTGTCTGCATTAGCAGAATGTGTTCTCACTAGTGGAAATCAAAGGGGTGATTCCAGGGCAACTGCCTTGCTATTGAGATTCAGTCCTGCGGGGAAAGGAAAGGCCTTTCCTGTTGGGCCAAAATTATCTCAGGGACTGTACCTCAAGGCCTGTAGGACAGAGAAAAGCCTGGCCTGAGTTTGAAGGATAGTCTTAAAGCTACCAAAGGGGGGATGAGACAGCAAAATCTAGGTAGATGTCCCTCCAGCCAGAGGGAGAGTTTGGCTGTCTCTCATTGGCTGGAGGTACCTCCACATCACATGATGTTACTTAACCTATATAAGCTGACGCTCACAGTAATAAACTGAGTTCCTGTTTTGACTTGACAATCAGACACAGGTCTGATTGTCCTGTGTTGTGGGGCTGCAGAACAGGCAGATAACACTCACCTTTCCCTGGGGAATAAGGCTAAGGAGGCCTGGCACTTTCCCAACTACCTTTCCCATCTGGGACACAAAGGCACAAAGGGGAAGAATGTCCCCCTAGGTCTTTCCTGCAATCTGTCATCCCTACTCCAAACCCCATTTCCTCCTGATATTCACAACCCAAATACAGCCTGGTGTTAAAGAACCTGTAACACAGAAACAGAGTTAAGTTCCATGCTAGTCCACCAGCAATGTCAAAGTTCTCAGTAACACCCAGAATGGTCTCCTCATATACATCCAACCATATGTACTCAACGGATCACTCACTGCTCCCCATTTACACCAATGGATCACTCCCTGCTCTGCATATATACCAATGGATCACTCACTGTTCCCATTGGATCATTTACTGCTCCCCATTTATACCCAATGGATCACTCACTGCTTTTCACATCCTTCCAAAGGGGCAGTCACTGGCCAGCCTTGGTTTAGGATAGTACTTCAACTCTGTTAGAACAAACAAAAGACAACTATTTACATTTGAAGGATTTGTAAAATTTGCACAAATGCTAAAACGAGTGCTGCCTGTGGATAGATTTTTGCAGAACTGGGGGATGAGCCTAGATCCTCACACACACCAGGCAAGTGCTTTCCTGAGCTAAACCCCCAGATCCTTCACTTTTTAATTTTGAGACAAGGTCTCATTAAGTTTCCCAGGCCAGCCTTGAACTCACAATCCTCCTGTCTCAGCAGCTGGTGTAAGATGACCTCAGTTTGAGGTGGAATGAGCAGGAAGGGGATGTTCTGTTAAATTTTGTGCATTTTCTTTTCTTTTTTCTTTCTTTCTTTCTTTCTTTTTTTTTTTTTTTTAGTTTTTCCGAGACAGGGTTTCTCTGTAGCTTTGGAGCCTGTCCTGGCACTAGCTCTTGTAGACCAGGCTGGCCTTGAACTCACAGAGATCCACCTGCCTCTGCTTCCCGAGTGCTGGGATTAAAGGCGTGCGCCACCACCACCCGACAATTTTGTGCATTTTCTATATGGCTTGAATCTGACAGGTGTTTATGGTATTTTTACTAAGAATCAGGCAGAAGTGAAAAGAAGATTCTTTAACATTGTTCCCCATTACCAAGCTAGGTCTTTGCTGTTAATACCTCTAGTGTACACACACACACACACACACACACACACACACACACCTGCATGCTCTTGTTGATGATTTGAATATGGGATATCACACTCAAGTTCACATGTTTCTATACTTAGTCCTCAGCTGGTGGGAGGTTGCAGGGCTTTTCGGAGGTAGGTGGTGGGGCCTTACTAGAGGAGCAGTTTAAGGGGATACTGTCCTTGGTTCCTTCCCTTCACATGCTCCATCCACTTCCTGACTGTCGCAATGTCACCTGCTGCACCATATTCCTGCCTACATGGGTTAAGCCACTGCTCCTTCCACGTCTTGTCCACTGAGCCACTGCTCCCTCCATGTCTTGTCCACTGAGCCACTGCTCCCTCCATGTCTTGTCCACTGAGCCACTGCTCCCTCCATGTCTTGTCCACTGAGCCACTGCTCCCTCCATGTCTTGTCCACTGAGCCACTGCTCCCTCCATGTCTTGTCCACTGAGCCACTGCTCCCTCCACGTCTTGTCCACTGAGCCACTGCTCCCTCCACGTCTTGTCCACTGAGCCACTGCTCCCTCCACGTCTTGTCCACCGAGCCACTGATCTTTCCACGTCTTGTCCACCACAATGAACTGGTGTCCCCTGAATCTGTGAGCTGAAAGAAACCCTTCTTCCCTTATGTTGCCTCTGTCAGATATTGTGATGAGGAGGTGACATTTGCAATCTGGGACCAGCCTTATCTCTACTCATGCTTTATTTCCAGATAATGAGAGCTCTTCTCATGGGTGGAAGAGCAAATCACACACAGTAGATGCTGCCCTAACAGGCAGAGGTCTCTCATCACTTCCTTGTTTGTTTTGTGCTTTTGCAACAGAAGTCTAATGTAGCCCATGTTAGTCTTGAATTGAACCTCCTGCCTCCACTCCCACGTGCTGGGAGCAGAGGTATGCCCCATTTCTCCTCAGAGCTTTGAACTATCTTCTGTCTTCCTGGAATTTCGTTCACTCTCTCCCTGGTTTTCCTGTCTCAGGGACTTTGCCTGAGTTTATTGGCACATCATTGGTTCTGAGAACATGACCAGAGGTTAACACCCAGGAAGATCCAGTCCAACCCTGTCATTTGTGGAAACCAGGACTCAGAGGAGTTAAGAGATTCACCTAAAGTCACACAGCTTCCCAGCTGTAGGCATGCTATCTACATTTAATTCCTAAGCTGCCTATTTTCATGACATCATTTGGCTTGGACATAATTTAGAACTTTTTTTTCTTCTCAAAAGGACGTCTAAGGGCAGAGATGTCTTCCATAAGGGGAAAGAGTCTCCACTGGGAGTTTTAAATCCTTTGTCAGATGTCATATCCTCTGGTTCTGGGAAAACGAAAGCCTGATCCATCCTGGCTCAGGGACTCTGCTTCAGCAAGAATTTCCCCCTAACCCCGCTTTTTTTTGTAAACATTTTCCCTGGTTACAAGCCTTGGAGCCAGAAAGTCCTGAGTTCAAATCTGTGCTTGAATCAGCTGTGAGCCTCAAGTTACCGAGCTTCAGAATGGATAGAGTAAGACCTGTTTGTTGGGTGTGTTTGAGAATGATGTCTGCTAACACCTCACGCTTGGCCAGTGTGAATTTTGGTGCCTCACATGTGGCTGGTGTGTGTTCTGACACCTTATACGTGGCTGGTGTGGGCTCTGACCCCTTACATGTCACTGGTGTGGGCTCTGACACCTCACATATAACTGGTGTGAGCTCTGATACCTCACATATAACTGGTGTGGGTTCTGATACCTCACACGTGGCTGGTGTGAGCTCTGATACTTCACACATGGCTGATGTAGGTTCTAATGCCTCACACATGGCTGGTGTGGGCTCTGACACCTTACATGTGACTGGTGTGGGCTCTGTTACCTTACACGTGGCTGGTGTGGGCTCTGATAGCTCACACATACCTCACAGTGGGCTTCTTGGATGGTGGGTAGATCTGAATCCATTTTTTTCTGGAAGCCATTGTCTATGTCTGCTGGAGCTCCATAGCAAGGCAAGAAGACAATGCCTGTGACTGATGTCATAGGGCCACCGTACTTACCATTTGGCCATTTTGAAGGTCCCTAAGACACATGTGGAAACAGCTTACACCTGTGATTCTAGCACTGGATTTGTCTTCTTTGACTGTCTTGCCACCAGTTTCTTGCTTTTCCTGGGAGAGTGGGACAGTGGGACATTTCCTTAGCCACTCACCAACTCTTTCCTGTAGTTTCTGGGCACACTACATACAGTGGGATCATTGTCTCTCTCTGTCACACAGAAGTGACTGTTGGTCTCTGACTTTCCTGGGCCTAATGTGTAGTGATAAGGGAGCGGCGGCGGGGCTGCGTCCGCAAACACCCCAGCCGCCTGCCCTGCCCGGCTAGCTTATGCCCCAAATAATTACACGGACACTGTATTCTTTTAAACACTGCTCTGGCCCATTTCTAATAATCTATGTAGCGCCCCTAGGTGCGCTTACCGGGAAGATTCTAGCCTAAGTCCATCCTGGGTCGGAGCTGGGGCATGGTGTGCGTCTTCCCTGGAGCAGGTAGCATGGCGTCTCTCCTGCGTCTGCTCCGGAGGTCAGAGCTGTGGAGTCTGACCTCACTTCCTCTTCCTCCTGGCATTCTGTTCTGTCTACTCCTCCCACCTATCTTCTAACCAATGAAATGGGCCGAGGCAGTTCCTTTATTGCTTAGCCAATGAAATCAACAGATTGATATATGACACTCCCACATCACTTCCCCTTTTTCTGTTTAAACAAAAAAAGGAAGGCTTTAACCTTAACATAGCAAAATTACATATAACAAAACAGTTATCAAGTAAAAGTTACATCAGAAACATTTATACATATAACAAAATTGACCTTAAATCTCTATCAATGCAAATTATTCATACCTATATCATTTCCCCCTTTAAATGTAAAAGAACATTTATAAATAATATTTTGGGAACATGGGCGCAGTTTTTTCTCTCCAAACTGCTTCCTGCTGAATGGGGGCGCTGTTAATCAGATCATTTAGGGTGTAACCTGTGTGCCAGGTTTATCTCAGTTGGCAGTTGAGTGACGTAATTTTTTGAGGGCGTTCACAGGAACATTTCAGGAGGTCGTGGTCTATCATACCAAATCGGGATAGAAGAAATCCAAAGGGTCTGGTCCTCTGTGAAAACAAAAGAAGACTCTCTCCAAAGCATCATATCCTTAGACCCAAATTCTGATATCATACCCTCATGATATCCGTTCTGGTTCCACTGGGCAGCCCATATAATGAAATGTCTCTCTGTACTTAGCTCCTTCACAGTCAAAAATTTTAAAGAAAACACAATAATACAAAGAATCCAGACTCTCTGTGAATTTTTCATCTTTACGCGGCTTATTTTTACTCTATCACTTTACTTTATTCTGTCTCTTTAAAGACTTTACCTTTTTTTTTAAAACCATTAACTTTATTCTCTATATTCTTTTTCTTCTCTCTCCCAAGCCTACGTACATTCATCCAACAGTGTGACTCGTTTAGTGGTCTGAATCTGTCCTATTGTGAATCTGCAATTTTTTGCTATCCAGGAGCACTTTTGATTTGCACCTTTAAATCACTAGGCGCTTAAGAATCTAAGCTGTGACATTCCTAGGTTAACTTTTTGCTTTTTGAGCATATATCTTTGACCTGGAATAACCCTGTAGACCAGGCTGTCTTTGAACTCTCAGAGATCCGCCTGTCTCTGCCTCCCAGGCATTGGGATTAAAGGCGTGTGCTACCACACCTTGAACTCACAGAGATCTGTTCGTCTCTGCCTTCTAGGCACTGGGATTAAAGGCGTGTGCTACCACACCTTGAAGTCACAGAGGTTTACTTTAAGAATTTTAACTTTTAGTCTTTATATATTTTTAACAACTTTAAACCATTTAGAAATTTTCTCTGTCTTTGAATCTCTCTTTACTGTATATCTCTCTTTTTCTGACCACAAGAGCCTTTAATTTACCAAGCAATATCAGTAGGACTTAAGGCGTGGCTTTGCCAGCTAGATCCAGTCCATTCCTTAGCTTTTCAGCCTCATGGCTGAGGTACTGGCTGCAAGGTCCCTGCCAGCCAGCGAGCTACAACAGACAACACTCAAGTCCTCTCTCGGTAGCCGGCCCTCCTGCCTCAAACAGTCAGAGTTTGCCCTGGCAGGATGGCCCAGAAAGCTGGCATTTTTAAACAGCGCAGCTTTTTTCCTGCTACGGCTGAAAACCGAAAAGCATGCGTTCAGCTTTTCGTCAACACCGTTTAAGTGTTTCGTGGCAGGACCTCTTAATGAGCTGCAGGCTTTGCAGCTGAAGCTGAGTCAGGAAGCCTCTCTTAGATGAGGCGCTTGCTTGCCTCTAGCAAGCAGAGTAGACCAGAGAAATTGTCACAATCAAGAAAACATGCTTTACTCTTTCCCAAGCTTTCTCAGGCTTTCTGTGGACTCAGTTAGCCACACGTCTGGGCGTCATTTGTTATCACTACACTAATGTGTAGGAAGTGTTTATCTCTGGGCTGCTGCTCTCGGGGCCAGAGAAGTGTTTGTGGCCTTCCTCTGTACTGAGGTGATGATGGTAGCATCTCCACCTGAGTACACAGTGTAAGTGGTGAGCCCATTGTGGGGCGAGCTGCCAAGAGCGCAGACCAGTTCTTGCCGGTTCAGAATTGGTCAATCCAGACAGTTACTCACAGGTCAACCTTGGGTGGCAAGATCATGGGTGACACATGGCCATCTATTCTGGCATGATTCGTCTCACGGGAAGCCATTAATGCTCACAGGCACTGCACTTCCTTTCCACGGCTGGAAGAACTGGGGTGTGTGGAGATGGTTGCACAAAGCTGGAGCCAGGCTGCTGCTGTGCATTTTCTCAAGAGTCCAACGGTCCTCCGCCTGTGCACTCCCCACCCCATGTGTTTCTCTGCAAAGTGTGAGCCAGACATGCTTCCTGCTGCATGGAATTCCAAGTGACTTCCTATGACCACTGCTTGTGAGGATTTACAATTGCCTTTCTTGGAGGCAGTCCTGGTTAAAAAAAAAATGTCCCTTTATGCTTTTTGCCAAATCCACCAGCAGGCTTCCTGTGTGGGCTCTGCAGTGAAGGACCAGCCTTGGATACCTACCCTCCTTCAAGGATCCTAGAAGGAAGTCTGGAAGCTTAGGAATTCTGGAATGAGCTGATGTTTTGACTCTCACTCACTTCCTCCAAGGTGTAAGTTATGGGTAGCTGTTTTCCAGCATTGAAATCGCAGTGTATGAATAGCAAGATGGCAGTGCTTAAAATCAGAGCTGTGACACAGATGGAAGCTGGTAAGAAGAGGTACTGATGAAGGAAGGTTAGCCACTTGCTCTCACTACCTCTAGGAGTGGAGGGAGGGGTTTCGATTTCAGACAGACAGGGGTTCAAAACCTGCTCCTGCCGCTTGACTGCTGTGTGATCATGGAGGTTCAGAGTGACTGCGTAGGCCCAAGAAAGCATACTGTTGGCTCTATTTTGGAGACATGCAAATAAAAATAAAAAGCACAAGGCCTTAAGCCATCACAATGTTGCCCTTTGCCCCCTAAATGACAATGCCACCAATTCTGAGAGCTGTCTTTTGTTTGTTTCGCTGATGGGTTAAAATGAAAGTGAGCTAAGCTCAACAGTCATGCGCTGAGTTCCTCTTAGCTGTAGCCTCTAGCCCTGGTTCCCAGAAAGAAGACAGGATGAAGAAGGTGTCTGGTCAGGAGAGGTTGTTTCCACCTCTGGGACTCAGGTTCCATACACGACATAAGGGCAGACCTGCCACATTTCCCTCAACGCATACTGCGGTCACTAAATGAAAATCTCAAATAGCACAGCTTTGATTATGGGTGAGTCAGTCAGTCATGAGTTTCCCCCATGACTGTGTCACTGTAGAGTTCACTCTGTGTGTGTGGGTACATGAGTGTGCATGTGGGTAGCGGAGGTGGATATGGGTGTTGTCTGTCCTTCTCCACCATCTCTTCCTGAGACAGGGTCTCCCACTGAACTGGGAGATCACTCGTCAGTGAGAGTCCCTGTCCCGTAGACTCTGGGTATCATTCTGTATCTTCCTCCCCAGTACTAGAACATCAGGCATGTGTCACCACACACCTGGCTTTTAAGTGGGAGCTGAGGACTAGAGATCCTGTCTACATACTCGTGTGGCAAGCACTTTACTGACTGAACTCTAGGGTTTTTCATAGCATGACTTGATTGAGGACATTTGAACAGAGTTAATCAGTCTTGAGGGGACTGGGCAGCTCTCCACACAAATCCCTTTGGAAGAGAGAGGGCTGTTGTTCCCACCCTGCGGTTGTTCTTTGCTGAGAACCAGGCCCCCTCATTCCCATTTTGAGGAGGGAGGGGAAGTATATCCCTCTGGAGAAATGCTATCCATCTGGTCCTGAGGCCCAGGGCCAGAGGATTATCTTCAATTTGGTGACAGCAGAGACTCTAAGGGAGGCTGGGAGGGGCATCTTAGTCTCAATAGGGAGGAGGTGCAAACGGTGAGATGTGTAAGCCTCTCTGTGTCCCGGAGAATCTGGAAACTGTTGGCTTTTAAAAAACATCACTGGCTTTTGTGCTATCTGAGCCCAGATGGGCCTAGGAGCTTCCTGATAATTTTTTTTTTTGAGATTAAAATAAAGTCATATGGCTTTAACTTCAAGCATGATCTGGTTACCATTATGGTTTGAATATGAAATTTCTCCCACAGGCACATATTTTGAGCATGAATTCTCCAATTTGAGGTCCTGTTTCCAAGGCTGAGGGGCCTTTGGGTGATGCAGCCTGGCTGGTGGAAGTGGTCTGTGGTGATAGCCTGGTCCCCGATTCTGGTCTGTTTGTTTGGCTTTCTGATCTGTCATGATGTGAACAGATGTGGCTTACTACGCCCACTGCCACACACTCTGCCATGCCTTCTTCTCCATGCCGGACCAAAACCCTTCTCAAACTGGGCCAAAACAAACCATTCCACCCTTGTTTTTGTCAAGTATTCTGTCTTTACCAACCAAACTTTCTGACTTAGTGGGGAGGTGTTACATCCTTCTGGTCTAGAGCTTCCAGGGCAGTTGAGGCAGGATGTGAGTGGGATAGGACATGAATCACCCCTGCCTTGTGTCCCTGGATATCAGGGGAATATTCAATTTGGCCGACAAGCACTGAAAGTAAGTCAGTTTCTGTTACATTAACCCAGAAAGCAGGCTGTACTGGAGTTAACGCTATTCCTGACAAAGGGGGGGGGGGGCAGAGTCAGTGCTACTGGATAGTCACCCAAGAGAGAAGCAGAAAGAGGAAGGTAAGCAGTTGATGGTGTGGGAACATGGGGAGGAAGGTCCTTGCGCTTGCTGGGAGCCTGACTGGTGACTGTGAGGGGTCTGAGATACTCTATTAAAAGCAGTTCAAAGGCCCCCAGTGTAGAAAGGGCATATGGATGTGTTAGCAGGAACTGAGGACTGAGAGAGATGGCTTTGCAGATTGAGGAGAGCTCGTGGGCATAACAGGTACTCATGGCAAAGGGTCAGGCATGAGACTGGGGGAAGAGGATGGAGGTGACTGGACGGCCTGAAAGCCCAGGCAGAGGCAGACATCACACTCTTGTTGGGGAAGGTCTTTTTTTTTTTTTTATTATACCCTGTGATAGGAAGTATACTATTTGGGTGCAGGGTTGGGGGTTACCCCTTCCATCTCTAGTTGTGCCTCAAAGGCAGGCTGAAGAAATGACTCATTGGTAAAGCTTGCCATGCAAACATGGGGCCTGAATCTAACACTCAGCACCCATGTTGAAGCCAAATTGTGTTAGTGTTCACCAGTAATCCTGGTGCTGGAGAGGTGAAGACAAGGATTCCTGGGGCTTCCGGGTCAACTGGTCTAGCTGAATTCCTGAGCTCCAGGTTCAGTGAGAGACCCTGTCTCAAAAAATAGGATGGAAGATATCTGCAACTGACCTCTAGCCCTCCCCATTTTCCCAAACAAAACAGTAATAAACCTGAGCCACACTTGGCCCTTCGATCCCTACTTTGAAGGTTCTTGATGGCAAGATGGATATTTTCTTCCTAGATCAACATGTCTTCCTATTGAGTAATCACTTTACAGCTCAGACGTGTATGCAGGATGTCTGGAATATTCTATAATGACCCAGGTTGGCCTACTCTGGAACATCTTAATTAATCTTTAGTTCGTCTAGGACCCAAAAGCTTAGAGCGTGGGTTCTGATTTTGAACCCAATCTCAGCTGCCCAGCAGCTTTCTGACCCTGACAAGTGGCCTTCTTCCTAGAGTTCAGTTTCTCAGTCTGACACTGGGAGCAACTGTAAAATAAACACACACATAAATCTCTCTCCCTGGGTAAGAGGGCTCTGTTCTCAGGGAGGAGAGAGAATGTTCTGGAAGTGTATTAGGTAGTGTTGTCATTGAGAAGACTGAAGAACTTCTGGACTCCCACAATCATCTTGCCCCCTCTGCCTCTAGCAAGTCTCTGACGTGCTTGCTGGCTTGAACAGGACACCCGAGAAAGACTTCTATTGCTTCCTCCCCATCCCCGGACTCCATGCTGTTTCTTTAGAATGGCATGTTTGATTCAGGGTGGTAAGCGGTACATCCTATAGATTTGGAGTCTCCATGGAACACCTGGTTTGCAGGCTGCTTTGGCTTGTTTTCAGGTAATACACATGTTTTGACAGCACCGCCTTCCTTCTCCAGCCTGTGTTTAAAAGTCACAGGTTTTCTCTTTCTGAGCCTTTGGCCCTGTGACTCTGTAAGCTCTGAATGTCCACGGAGTCTGAGTGAAGGAGGGATTACTAGAAATCACACATTCAGAGCTTTTTTTTCCCCAGAAAATAGAGTGGATGGGGGACTCAGAAATGGAAGTGGCTGGGGCTTCTACCACATAACGAACTGGTGGTAGAACAGGTTAATAGCCATTCTGGTGCTCCCTATGGACCTCAGGGTCACAGAGGTGCCAGGAAAGCCTAGACTCAGGAGACTCACTTGGCTTGGGCTGCCATATCTCTGCAAATTCCAGGACATAAAGTAGTCCCATTCCTCACTAGCGGATAATTTATGTTTACGGTGCTGATTAACAATTACAGCGATGGCAGGGAGAGTCCTTTAGTCTGCAGGAAGTGACTTAAAATGATAAATATCTACTGTTTTCTTTCCTCCTTCAGTCTTACTGGAGAAAAAAAAACAAAAATAAATAAATGGCAAGACAAGCTGCAAGTATTCTGGAATGTTCTGCACTTGCTGCTCAGCTGTGGTTTTCAAAAACGACACGCTGAACAAGTGTATTAATTTGAATTTGAAGTTCTTTCATACTGAAATGATGGGTACAGGCACACATAAAATCACATATTTCTGTTGTCTTTGCTATAAGATATATACTCAGGCTGTCCAACATGACAGGAGACAACTTTATTTTCCTGACAAGGAATAAAAGATGCCTAAACACTCTGCTGGTTAACATCATGAGTCGCACTTAGACATCAGGACACTAAATTTGGAGCATGATAATAAGTTTTCAGGGTGCCCAACTTGTCTTCTGTGCCTGAAGCCTGTGTTCTTCCACACATAGTTTATGGCTTTAATATTATGCTGTAGTCTGGTCCAAATCATATTACAATGAGATCTTCTCTCTCAAGGAAAGTCCAGCTGAGTAAGGAAGAATGATGTTTGCATAGGTTTTCATGGAGGATTCCCTGAGCTGTGACTGAGTCCTTGGACTTGGTGTTTTGTTAGAGGCTAATGCTTTGGTCATGGGGAAAAAAAGCTTGCACGCCCCCTCCCCCATTTGTGCAACGGGAAGAAGTTGGAACTGTGTGTGCCTTTTTTAAAAAAAGAACAGATTACTAATCACATCCCTGATGGTGTTATTTTCTTATCTCATTGGCAAAATTCCTGACACTGAGACTTAGGAGAGTCAGGACTTACTGTGGCTCATGGCTTCGGAGAGTTCTTTTGTCCTATGCTTGGTCCTGTGCCTACATCAGAGGCTGTTCTTCACTTCTTGGTAGACAGAGAACTGCAGAAAGGGCAATGCAGAAAGAGGTCAGGATACAATCCAGCCCCCAGGGAGAGCAGCTCCATGACCTACTTCCCCAGCTATCCCCCATGCACCTGCATCACTTCCCAGGGATACCATCCTACTAGGAACACTTTAAGGAATTATGCTGCAGAACCCTGACGATTGAACTGATTCCCTAGAAAAATCTATCCTATTTCCCTCGGAGGCATGCTTCACTAATTAATCTCTCAGGTATCTCTTTAAAAATTATCTTATGTGTATGAGTCTTTTGCCTGTGTGAATGCCTGTGCTTGCCTGTTGGCTTGCAACAGTCAGAAGAGTGTTGTGGATGTCCTGGAACTAGAGATGGAGATGGTTGTGAGCTGACATGTGGGTGCTGGAGATTGAACCCAGGTCCTCTAGAAAAACAGCCAATACTCTTAACCACTTAGGCATCTATTCAGCCCCATCTTAAGCATTCCTTAATCCAATCAAGCTGACAATCAACACTGCCTGTCACAAGGGCCTTAGTCTAGAGAGATTGAGAGTGTAGTACACACATGTTGATATCTTCTCCACGATGACTCATGCCCTCCACTGTGTATGTGGGACTAGATTCCATGAAGTCCTGGAGGTATTGAATAGTTTATTTAGGATGTCCAATCTCAGGATGATAATGGGGGCCAAACAGAAGGCAAACAAAGATGTCCAGTGGCAATGGTTCAGTGACAACCAAGTAGTGGCTGAGAGAACAAAGTCCCCGTCCAAACCCTGGCATTGCACCCGTGGGCAAATGCACATAGGCAGCCCCTTCTTCTGGAACCCAAGCAAATGAGGGGTTAAAATGTCAGTACTTAGACTGTTCCTCCTGTTTCAGGCAGACTAGGACTTTAGATCAGACCTAGTTCTTCTTGGAATCTTCAGAAAATGGACAGATGAGTTTCACAGAAAACCCACGAGGTTGTTTGGTGAGGCACAAGGAAGACAAAGGGAACCAGGGGCAGCTAAATGCTATTTAGCTAATAGCTAAAATGCTGCTATAAATGAAAATGGATGGTTTGGCTGTAGAGGGGCTTTTGCCTTGACAAACAAACAATTTATAAAGGAGCGTGGCACATGAGTCAGGTTATGGTTGGATCTGACCATAGCTAACTATGGGACATGAAGGGAGTGGAGCAATGAGCTCTTCCTTTTGTACTTTAAATGGCATCCCTTGCTTTCCTGAATTATACAGAGGTAGCGCTACTTTAATACAGAGCCAGCAGTTATTAAAAAATTATTGAAGCTAGTGATTATCTTTTAAGAAAAGGCAAGGTGACAGACTGGTGCCTAGGATTCTGGGGAAAGCATTCTTTACAGCCTCCAAATGGAATCTCAGGTTGTTTAGTCTCTGCTTTCAGACACTTAACAACACAACATTTGCAAGCTTGCGCTGGGTAAACTACCCCCTTGTTAATTTTGGAAGCTGCCATCAGTCCCTAGAGGTCTCTTTCCCTGCTTCAGGACGGAGGCATCCTCTTGGAAGGGGAGGGTCTGACACAGTGTCAGGGTGTGAGCACACTTCAGGTCCCCAAGAGAGGTCCTATCTTGAAGTTCTGTGAAAGTGGATTGTGTCCACTTCCTATTTCTGGTGCTTGGCACATAGCAGATACTCAGTGAAGATTTTTGAATGTGTGACTTGCTTATAAATTGAATTTTGTTTGTGGCTTTATTTAGCTCCTGCAAGCAAACACTGTAGGCAGAACAAGCAGAGATTAAGAAGATGAAGGGAGGAGGGACTGGAGGAATTGATACCCCCATTTCTACGTGGTAGGCCCCCCCTCTCCAAGAATGAGAGAATAAGGTTTTCTTTGGAGCTCTCCTTCTTCCTCTTCTTCATCTGCTTTATGCTGGGGACAGCCAGCTGAAAAAATCATTCATGCAGGCAAAAATAGAGTTTTCATAGAGATCTAAGACAAGGGACTTTGACAGCAAGTGTCATTCTTCCTTTGGGATCCCAGACTCTGTAGTGGAATCCAAGTCCACCCACTGCACTCCAGAAGCATCAGAAAGGGATGGGGTCACCGCTCCTTGGGTCAGCCACAGCATCTTAGAGGAAGGAAGAACCTGATGATGAGCTACTATGGGAGAAAAGCAACCCATGCATCTATGATCGCACACTCATCTGGCCATTATTTAGCCTCGACTAATTGCCTTTACCATTTTCTCAGTAGTTAATATTCATCTGTCAAAAATGCAAGCGTAAATAAATAGCTCCAGTTCAAGTACCCCTTCTTATTAGGCCATACATCACGTTCGAGAGTTTGAATTCTTTAACCAGGAAGATAGGATTAGAAACATCTTGAAAAAGCCTTCTTATTATCAATCATGTCATCTTGAACATGTTTCGAAGCTTGCTGCTGGCATCGAGAGTGGATGTTTTATTCAAAAGAATATATTTAAGGAAAATGACAGCACTTTTTGATTTCAACTTTTTAAAAACAGGAAATCTCTCAAGTCCTCCATCCTGGGGTCCTGGAAGATGCATTTGAAGTAACTTTCTATTGATGCACCCAGAGGGGTGGAGAACTTTCTGACCCTGAAGAATAAGTATGGGACAAAGAAACTCAGCTTTAGAAGAGGCTCTCGGCTCTCCTGCGGCTGTGAAAAAGTCATGTGTGCTGTCTGGGCCTCTGTCTGTTCACATTCACCATGACTAAGCTGTGCAAGGCTAGTGTCTCAGTCAATTTGAGATGCTATAACAACAATACTACAGTTGGGGAGGATTAAATAACACTCATCTCTCACAGTTCTGGAGGCTGGGAAGTACAGATCAAAGTGCTGGCGGGCCCAGTGTCTGACAAGGGTTCATTTCCTGCTGTACAGACAGATGTCTTCTTGCTTCTCCTAAGGCAAAGAGCAGAAAATGGAATCCTCCTCTTTTCTCCTCTTCCCTCCCCTCCTTCCCTTGTATTTTCTAATAAGGCTATTGATCCCAGCATGAGTCCCCACCCTCATGCCTTCATTTAACTTCTATCCCTCCAATGTACCACTTCTAATCCTATTACATTGGGAGTTAGAATTTCGACACAGGAATTTGGCGGGGGGGAGGCCCAGATGTTCAGACCATAGCAACTAGTGCCTTGCGAGGACCAGAACAGCTCTGTGCTCCCAGCACCCAGGGAAGCAGATTAGTGCCGTCACTGTCCACAGAGAGCCTTCTTTCTTCCTGGCACATGTTTATCTAAATACAATAGAGTAGAATGCATGTTCGGTCTGTCACACTCACTGACCTTTAGAGACTCTTGCTGTGTTACTGGCAGCCTTTCTGTCCCTGGCTCATTGCACATGGTGGCTGAGACATTTGTCAATGCTCCTACAGTTCAGACCTTGGACCCCAGGAGGGATGAGAGGCTTGCGATGGTGCAAATGGTTCCAGGTTATCCATTCATCTCCTGGGAGGGATGACAACCTCTTCCTAGTCCCAGTCAGGCTTGCTCAGATGTTCCAGGGAAATCCCACAGTACAGGGTATGCAGTGAGATCATCCTAAACTCAGACAACCTGCCCTTTGTCCTTCATGGTCTTGGAAAAAAAAATCACTTCCTCTTTCTGGGTAATTTTCTCCCCATCTGTAAAACAAGGCAGTTAGATGAACCAGTATCTAAGAACCAACCCTGTGAATCAGCCCAGGCTTTATGAAGAGAGAGTCAGAGCCGGTATGCGTTTCTGCAAAGCAAGCAGAACCTGATCTGTTTTCCCAAGGCCTGACCTTTGGGATGGTGTGTTCCTTATTGCAAAGACAGTTTAGAGTCTGTGCATCTGATAGTTGGGACCAGAAAGCACAGCATTCGGTCCTTCGGGTCTAGGACCCCGAAAGTGGCCCTTCTTTGGCAAAAAACACTGAAAACGGTTTCACTTCTGATGTGCCCCATGCACACATCCAAGCATCTACAAATGTCACTGACTTTTTGTTCAACAACTTCTGGTGTACTGAGCTTAGAACAGGCAGTTGGTTCCTTCAGTCTAACTTTCCCCATGCCATGGTTGAGGAGACAGACTCAAGAGAGGGATCCAATCTAAGGAATCCATTTTTCCAAGTTGCTCCCAGAGAGTGGTAGGATGAAGCTAAAGCTCAGGACTCCTGGACGAGTCTCCAGGCCCTTG
Source organism: Microtus pennsylvanicus (assembly GCF_037038515.1). Classification (NCBI taxonomy): domain Eukaryota; kingdom Metazoa; phylum Chordata; class Mammalia; order Rodentia; family Cricetidae; genus Microtus; species Microtus pennsylvanicus. The sequence continues at coordinate 104,218,234 of NC_134584.1, read as the reverse complement.
TCTACAGCCTCCAATTAACTGTTCATTGAACACCATTACCACAACTCCCCAAATGTGCAACTTAATTTTGAATTCTTTCCCTTCTTTTTGCATAAATATATAAAGGCGTCATTTGTAAAAAAATACATAAACATTGACTTACACTTGGAGCCATATGCTGCTAACCACACCCATCTGCCACTGTGAATTTGCAGCATGACTGGCTGTCAAAAACCTCAGCACTAACAGTTTACCGTATACTTCCCAGACAAACGAGTTGATAGTTAATAATGCCAAAGGTGTCTATGCCATCCTTCAGTCAGGCAGACACCCCATACCTATTGACAAGGAGAAAGCCGAAGAGGGCAATGGGGTGAGTGTGACCAAAGTGTATTATGTACATGTCTGAAAGTGTCACACTGAAACCCATTATTATGTATAATTAATAGATGCAATAAAACATTTACATGAACACATAAATAAACAATGACAAAATGAACAAAGGGTGCTGCGCTGGACTATCAAGGGCAGTGGCCAGGACAGAATCATTAGGGTCATTGCTAGCTCACAGAAACTCATGGTCAAGCAGGAATGAAATGCCTTGTAAGTAGCAGCCAATAGCAGCAAATGGACTCCCGTAGACCAGAGGCTGGGGTGTAAATCAAATGCTACTGGATGCTGGTGGAAACTGGAGTACTCTGGCAGGATTTAGAGCGGGCAGGCATCTGGTCCAGGTCCTTGAAGATGGGAAGTGTATGGGCCCCAGGGTATAGCGAGCCTCAAGACCCAAAGATGAGACTTCACAACCTAGTCTAGTAGTGGTGAGAGAGAACGCGCCTGTGTGATTCCAGCATTTGAGAGGCCAAGGCAGGAGGATCACTGCTAATATGAGATCAGCCTGTGCTATAACATGAGAATTTATAACAAAATCCCCAGTTCAGGGGCTACTGATGTAGCTCAGTTAGAAGCCCTGGGTTCCATGCCAACACCGCCTAAGAAACTGGAACACTTAACCCTTGGGAGGTAGAGGCAGGAGGATCAGGAGTTCAAGGTCATCTTTGGCTATGCAAGTTCAAGAACAGCCTGGTGTACATGAGACCCTGTCTCAAAAAGAGAAGAGAGCAAAATGGAACAACAAAAGGTCAAGGGGAGTGAAAGGAAATGAGACTGGCTAGGAGCAGCTGGAGCTCAGCCCTAAAGGTAGCAAATGCTCAAACCACAGGCTGCGAACCTCAGGGTCCAGGAAACAGTCCAGGTCCTGCGATTCTGGCAATTGGCCGAGTAAGAACAGTTCTGAGTTTATGAATTGAGGAGTACTTGCCTAGCGATTAGCCCTCTCCTAAGCCCACTGTTTAGCCTAGGTCAGTTCTGCTCTCATCTCCTGGGAGTCAGGATTGTCTGTGTGCACCACCACAAGTTTGGACTCAAGCTCCTCAGCAAGTCTGAAAGGCAGAATTGTCTTCTGAGGGTCATCTATGAGACATTCCCTTTCTGTGTCCTGATCTGATAGGTCTTTTCGTGTAGCTTAAGCTGACCTCTAATTCAACTTACCTCTGCCCGAGTCTCCCAAGAGCTGGCATTAAAGATATGCACTTCCATACCTGGCTCATGAGGTTTTTAAAAAAATGCAGGCATGTGCCAGCAAATGTTTCACATTAACCAGTTTCTATGTAATATGTATGAGGATCCCATGACTTTGTCCGCTGTGGTTGAGGAAGGTGAGGCTCAGTAAGGGGAGTATCTTTTCTCAGGAGACAGACCAATGGTATCTGGAAAGTTGGGGATCAGTTTGACAGGTGATTTTATATATATATATCTGTGGACATCTATGTTCGTGTGTATGAAGGTGTACACACATATGTGTACATATGTGTATATGGAGGCCAAAGGCCAATTGCACATTGTTCATCAGGAGCAGCCTGGTTTTGAGATGGAATCTCCAATCTAGGGCTTGCTGAGTAGGCTAGCCTGGGGTTGTAAGCGTGGATCATCATGGCTTTTTCCTAAGTCCTGGAACTCGAACCCAGATCCTCATGCTCATGTGGTAAGGCATGGCAGAGCCGTCTCCCTTTTGGTATTGCTCTTGTAGAAGATACCCAGTAGTTGTGATATGTCGCTAGAATTGAGAACCACTGGAGGCAACCACCCACCTCTGCCAGCCCTGCTATTTAGCCTCCGATTGTCAGTTCTCCTGCCTTCTCCTCCGGGGAGCTGGAATTGTCTGTGTGCCTCACCACACGTTTAGCTCACGTTCTTCAACAAGATATGGAAATATAAAAAGCCCATGCATTCTGTTCACAGCATCCACAGACTCTCCAGCCTAGGTCTTTGTTCAACAAACAAACCGGCTTCAAAGAAAATCAAGTCTGCCTCCTACTGCTACTGCTGTTGTTCGGAAAACAAAGGACAGGGGAGGGAGGCTTTGTCAAGGGTTTAGATATTCTGGTACATTAATAGGAATGCTCGGGGCAGAAATAGCTCTCACTTACCTGACAAGGTCCTGTTGCCACTCTCCAGAAGCAAACTTCATGTCATAAGATATTTAAAAGACTATGGGCTGTGGGGTTTCCGAGTCATAGAACGTGTGGGGTTCGCTAGGACAGAGCAACACAAGTTTTCATTCCCATTTGTGCTCCAGAGTGAAGAGCGGCCATGGGAGAGGTCTAGGATAAATCAGAAGTGGAGATCTGACTTTCTCTTTATCTGAATTGAGGAGATGACCCTTAGGGATGCTTCCTTCCATGTAGGGGCAACAGTTCTCCAGAGACACCCCATGCCTGCACTTTGTTCCACCCCTGTGGCTCCTGCATGTAATACACATCAATAAGCATCTTTTTGCTGGACTATGGTGGCACAGGCTTTGAATCCCTGCACTCAGGATGCAGAGGCAGGCGGATCTCTGTGTGTTGGAGGCCAGACTGGTTTACAAAGTGAGTTCCAGTACAGCCAGAGCTGTTACACAGAGAAACTCCATCTTGGGGAAACAACAAGAACAAAACACCCAACCAAACAGAAAAAGGAATAAACATCCTTTTTATTTGATCTGCCTTCCTGTCTCTGTCCCCATGAACCCCAGACATTCTGGCCACCCTGTGAATGCTTTACAGAGTGGGTCACATGGTTTTCTAGGTTGATTGATGTCCTTCAAGGAGTGAGGTCATAGGCCCTTGCTTGGGCCAAGCCGGGGATAGTCAGCTTCCTTCAAGATGGAAGTTTCCATACAAGCAAACCACTTGAGTGATGGGCAGGAACGGAGATTTGAAGGACCCATTGCACCTGCCCTTGGCTGTTTTTCCCCTGCTCTGTTGAGCCGCGTTCTCTGGTCTTTTCCAGATATCAAGGGGGCTTTGACAGGGAAGGGGTGACCTCCAGTCTTCCCCTGAGAAGGAGGAATTCCTGCCTCAGCAGTGCCTGTTTCAGTACAGACCTTCCTCTTTTGCTGAAAGTAATTATGCTAATTCTAACGATGACAATGGGGCCGAGCAGATAGCGCAGTTGGAGAAGTGCTTGAAGCGCATGCGCGAGGTCTTGAGCTCAAATCCTTGACCCATACAAAGCCAGATGCTTCATATTAAGTCTGTAATCCCAGTACCCCTAGGAGATAGTGTGGGAGATGAGAGGCAGAAACAGGAGCATCCCTGGAAGCTTCCTGGCTGGCTTGTCTGGTGCATGGATCGGAGGACAGCAAAGAGAGATCCGGCCTCAAACAAGGACGAAGGCATGCGGTGTTCAGTCGTTTTCTGTCCTCCACGTGTGTGCATGTCTGCACCTCTCTCCACGCACAAATTTAGAAGGACAGTGAGACGGGGACGGTGATGACAACCACGGCTACTTGTTGGAGACAATACTGCCAGGGCCACTCTGCTGCCTTTTTGTTTCTCGCCATCATCCTCAGATCATCGTTCCTCCTCCCGTTTCACGGGGAGGAAGCTGCCGCTCAGGGTGGCTAAGCAAAGACGGGCTTACTAGGTGGAAAACGCCTCTGCCATCTGGGTATTGCATTTTGAGCCTGCTCAGACCCCTCCCTCCCTCTGCAGTGCAGGCCTGGTAGTTATTTTCTAAGGGCTCTTGGCAGCTGCCTCCTGGAAACACCCCAACATAGGTTCAGATCTAAGTTTTAGGGTAGAAGAGGGGTGTGTTGCCTCTTCCACATGGGGCCCCTTGACGGGGACAAATAGTTCTGTTGTCTGCTTCCTTCTCTCTAGTCTTCTCGCCTCTCCCAGCTAGATACACAGATCCTTCAACTCTTTTCTCCTGGACCCTTCATTCGTTCACGCTGTTGTCCGTTTGATCAATATCTTTCTTCAACCATGCAACTTCCAAATATAAAACCCACAACATAATCCCACCAGTGGCATATTTTTTTCTTCCGATAAGATAAAAATGACAGCTATAAAATGTTGGCACTATTACAGGATCTCTGGAACATTCCATAATGGCCTACTATAGAGACCATTGCTGGAATACATCTCTTCTCAGCTTGTCTAGGAGTTAGGGCCTTGGGATTTGGGGTCCAATAATCCTGATATTAGATACTGTCTCAGCTGTTTTATAGTCTTCTGATCTTGGACAGGTTGGAAAATGGACCTAGATCGGATAGAAAACTGCCCAAAGCCGGAGCATACAGGAGACAGTATGGAAGATGAAGGAAATTGCTGTTGTTCATCTCCTTGCTCTTTTAAATTCGTGCATGGAGAGAGGTGCAGACATGCACATGCCTCAGCACATATGTGGAGAACCAAAAATGACTGAACACTGGTGCATGTTCCTTGTTTGAGCTTACAGGAGATAGTGTGGTCGAGTCATACCCTACATCATAGCCTGGTCTGTTTATCTGTAGTATGAGAACATAGAGTGGCTTGGAGGAGAATGCACCATGGTTGGAAAATAATCAGTGCAGTTCATGGTATACAGAGGTGCTCATATCGTGGGGAGAGAAACTGTGGGTAGGACTATCAGACCATCCATGGAAATGAGGGCAGGGCAAGGATTCAGGGGGCCAAAGCAGTAGGACTGGTGATCAGCTGTGGCGGGTAGGAGATCTGCCAGCAATGGATGACTGTTGCGGGAGGTCCTCCCACTCCTCCAGCCAATAGCCGCTGAGATACCAGCCCATTGGGGCGTGGTCTCTCTCCCTTTAAAAAAGCAGCCACTTCCCTCTCCTCTCTCTCTTCACTTCCTGCTCCGCCGGCGACTAGACTCTTGGTTGCGTTGCGTAGAGGGCTGTTGCCTGGGACAGTGATCTGTAAGTTTTTTCCCCTTTAAATAAATATCACCCTATTAATCATAATCCCAAATTGGTGTGGCATTGTTTGTGACTTACGCCTTCATTTTGGCGCCCAACGTGGGGCTCGAACCCATGACCCTGAGATTAAGAGTCTCATGCTCTACCTACTGAGCTAGCCGGGCAGGCGGCTGGGGTTTTGGGGACGTAGCCCCACCGCCGCTCCTTATTACTACAGATGACTTCTGAGCTCTTAGCTTCAGCAACTCTGAAATGGGTCTCCATCCATTAAACCAATGAGCAAGGAAGGGTGCGTCAGTCTCCCCAGGAGGAAGAGGCCTGGGATCGGCAGACCTGCAACATGTAGCTTGTCTTGTGTTGAGTGACCCCATTGGAGTACAGATCATAAAGAGCAGGAAGCAGTAGCAACTACACCAGAGCAGCGAAGGAAATGGAAAACTAATGCTGAGCAGACCCGGAAAGAATCTCAATACTGCTTCTTTCCCTGTTTCTCCTGAGCTCTGTCCAGCGACTCTGACTCCACGAAGGAAAACAGCCACCATCTCTTTTGACATGCTTGTCCCTGATGTCACCTAGGCTCCTGCCCTCCAGTTCTCCCTCCAGGATCTCTTAGGGCTGATGTCAAATGAGACTGGATTGCCATCGGAACTGGTAGGAGTCCCAGGATGCACTAGGGTACCCAGTCTTTCTTTCATTTCTACCACACTATTTTCCTACAAATTTGCAAACACACTTGCCTCTGACTGAGTTGCAGCAGCAGAGTTGCCATTTAGTTTGCAGTGTTAGACAGAAACCTCCGTTCTTGGCTTGGCTTTTGTTTTTACGCTTTCATTTGTTCTGTTCTCAGAGTTGACCCTGGAACTTGAGGTCCTGGTTGTGTTGACTACTTCCTTGTTGCAATGACAAAATGCCCGATGAAGGCAACTTGGGGAAGGGAAGGTTGGTTTGTTCCAATTTTAGTATATGTGCTGCCGAAGCGAGCATAGGAAGGGTTTGTTTGGATCATAGCTTGACAATAGAGGCCATCACGGTGAAGTCACATAGCGGGAGTGTGGGACTGCGGGCCACTTTGTACCCAAAGTTAGGAAACAGGAAGCTGAGTGCTGGTGCTTAGCTCCCCTTCTCCCTTTTCCTCAGTCTGGAGCTCCAGCCCAGGAAATGATGTCACCCACATTCAGGCTAGGTCTTCCCACCTTAGTTAACCTAATCTAGATAATCCTTCATGGACATGTCTAAGGCTTGTTTCTACAGTGATCTAGGTCCTCTCAAGATGGCAATATTAACCATCATATTAGGCCTGGGAGCTTCCTTCTGGAGAAAATGTGTGTATTTGTGTGTGTGCGTGTGCGTGTGCGTGTGTGTGTGTGTGTGTGCGTGTGTGTGTGCTAGAAAGAGAGAGAGAGAGAGAGAGAGAGAGAGAGAGAGAGAGAGAGAGAGAGAGAGAAACGGAGAGTTGAATGGGACCTTGGACCCTCCATGCCTGAAGCCTGTGTACTTTTGGGGTAGGTATGTGCCCATGTCTCTAACAGGGATAATGCAGAGCTTCAGGTCCAAAGTCCCAGCTCACCAGCCCTTCTGGACATCTCTCCCCCACACTTTTAGCCATCTACAGGTACTTTGGAAAGTAGGGAAAGCAGGCAGGTTGACTCACCACTCTGGCCTCACAGACTACCTGGATTCAATGTGCAGAATTCAAGACTGGACAAAGTAGAGTGCATATATACACATAGCTCTGTGTGCAGAACCACTCTGGTCTTTGTGTGTGTGGTGTTTGCACTCTTGTCTCCATCTTTCTACTATGCTGATCGCTCAGAGAGGATCAGGAATATCACCAAAGTCACACTGGCAGTGAGTGAGAGACGGTACAGGGTAGAGAGCTGAAAGCCTGTGACCGTGTCTGGAGCCATGCCTCTGTAAGTATAGGGCCTGCCTTGTAAATGTAAGAGGCTGATTCCTTCTCCACTATTGTAAAAAGCTAGGTGTGGTGGGCAGTTGTAATTTCAGCACTAGGGGAACGGGTAGACCTCTAGGCCTTCCAGGTCCAGCCCAGTCAACTTGATGAACCCTGGGTTCCTGTAAGAGACCTTGTTTTAAAAAACAGGTCAGATGTTGTTGCGGGAGAAATGATATTTGAAGTTGATGTCTGGCCTCCACAGGTGCATGCAATCCCGTGTTCATGCACCCACCACAGATACCTCCTCATGCACGCACACACACACACTATGCACATTAAGAGAATAAGCAATAGTTTTATCCCAAAGGTGGTAGCCAAGCTTAATTCGTGACAAATATCCCTAGGGAGGGACCACAAGACATTCTCCTAAATGCTTGTGAGCTGAAGAGATCGAGACAGGTCCTCCTTGAAGAGGGATGCAGATAGTTGGGGGTATGAAGGGGAGAGAGCAAACTACTGGGCTTCCATGGTAACACAAATAACCTGAGTTTATTAGCTTATGGGATAGAGGAAATGCACAGATTCCTGAAGCTGTTTAAAGAGCCTGTGGGAAAGGAATCAACCAGTTTTGCACATCTCCAGCCATGACATAATGGCATCTTCTGCTTTAACACAAGGAAGAACCTTCAAATGTTTGTGTTGTCCAAGAGTGGCATGAACCAACTCGAGTGTTAGTGAGTTTCCCATCATGGGGAGCACACCATTAAACAAAATATATTTGCTTCATCCAATAGAATCTTAGTGTTCACCAAGGAGGCTGAGGTGGGGCCAATGACTCCTTTAAGCTTAATATAAAGCTGAGCCCCAGTTTTAGTGAATGTCTTAGAGATTTCTAGAAACAGAGATAGATACGAAGTTTGATCTGGAAAGATGATCTTCCCGGCATAACCCATCACACTAAACACCAGGGGCAACCCAGTATTATCATCTGATCCCTCTGAGGAAGGATGGAGGACTACTGTCTAAGACAATTTTAGTTTGTCACCAAGATAAGGTTTTAAAACAATAGTTAAGCTGCAAGAAAAATTTACCCCATGAAGTATAGAGAAATCTCTGCATCTTTCTGTCCAGTTTAAAAACTGCTTAAAAAAAAAGAGGGTGTAAAATTGTATGCATGTGTGTGTGGTATGTGTGTAATATCTGCAATATATGTGTGTGTAGTATGTAGGTAGCATTTTCATAGTGTATGCAGTATGTAGTATATTGTATGTATAATATATGTGTGGCGTATATGTATATATAGTATATGTAGTATGTATGTAGCACTTGCATAGTGAATGCAGTGTGTAGTATATTGTATGTATAATATATGTGTGGCGTATATGTATATATAGTATATGTAGTATGTATGTAGCACTTGCATAGTGAATGCAGTGTGTAGTATATTGTATGTATAATATATGTGTGGCGTATATGTATATATAGTATATGTAGTATGTATGTAGCACTTGCATAGTGAATGCAGTGTGTAGTGTGATGTGTGTATAGTATGTGTGCAGTGTATGCGTATATATATAGTGTATGTAATGTGTATGATGTGAGTATGTGTGGCGTGTGTACAGTGTGTGTAGTATGTGTTTCATGTTTATGTGTGTAGTGTGTGTGATTCTAACACATACACCCATGTAGGCTGAATCTCTGAGCTGGGAAAGAAAAATACAACAACTACAGTAAAGATTGCCATCTGTGTACAATCTGAACAGAACACTGTTTGAACACAGCAACCCTATCAGCAGGGTCTAATTTCATTTATAACTGAAACCCAATGATGATTAGTGTTTGAGACACAGTCTTACAAGCCCAGGCTAGATTTGAACTCATGATTTTCTTGCCTTGGCCTCCTGATTGGGATTAAATGATTATTTTTGAAGACTAGATTGACACAGGGAATGACCGTACTAGATGAAGTGAAAAAGGTAGACTATAAATTGGATATAGTTATGCAGATAAATTTAGTTATGTATTGAAATGAATGAACACACCTGGCAGGTGTCTCTGTAAGGATAATCTAGAGCAACTGGAAACGCCAATGCTAATGGAGGAAGGATTGTTTCTGAATTATAAGACTGGGATCAGTTGCTGTTTTCTAATTTTTTCTTTATTTTCTAAATAGGGGCTTTACTTCTTTCTTTCTTTACTCCTGCCATTATGATCAGACCCCAGGAAGGCCAGGGAAGTTGCTGGAACACATGACATATATGTCATGAACCCAGAGGTGAGTTCCCCTCATTGCCTGTGTGTTCCCTTCCTATTAGGATCTGTGTACATGCACGTGTGTGTGCATGTGTGTGTGTGTGCATGAGTGTGTGCATGCATGTGTGTGCGTGTGTGTGTGTGGTGTGGGGGGGTGAATATGAAGGGGAATGAAGGGGATGGGGGACTTTGTTGTTCGGCCAGATCTTATGTTGAGGGTCTCTTGCACTGTAGGGAGTTCTGGGGCTCCTTGGAAGCCAGGGGTGCTAACTGCTTTCTTTGAGGCAGGACAAACACCTTCCCCTAGTCATCCAAGGATCCTGCCAGAGGTGAATCCAGGAGAAGGAGGTACTTCCTTATCATTTCACAAAGGGCCCTGGAAATCCCAGCTCTTTGACAATGACTTCCAAACTCAAAATGCCTTATTAAACATGATCCATCTCAACTCATTGTCTCAAGTCAAGACTTGCCACTCTTCCCAGAGTCACTGTGAGTGTCAGCAGTGGGTACTGACACCCTGAATGTATGCCAGGGTTCTTTGTATGCGGAGGTGATTTGCCAAAGTGCAGCTAATCCCACCACGCTTTATAACTTCAGAAATGATTGCTGTCCTGCAACTAAAGACAGCTCTCAGTGCCGAAAGAGGCAGCATCCTACGCAGGGTGTGTGTTAAGATGGAATGAGATAAGAAGAAGGAAGGATTCCCCCCCCCCCCCACACACACACATACCTCCTTCTGCTGTTCCACAGAATGCCAAACTTCCTCTGCCATTTGGGATTTTGACTAAAAGCTATGTGTGAATACTTTTCTTACATGCAAAGGACACATAAATGATAAATGGTCAAAACATTAATGCGATTTCCCCTTTAGGGAAATGGGACCGCCTCCTCTTCATTTGATGTGGTTGGGAGGCCCTGTCAATCACTTGCTCAAAGTTGAAGGGTGGGGTGGGTGTATAAAACTGTGACTGACTCTAGAATGACAAACTGTGCAGTGGTCGTGCTGGGAGTCAGTCCATATTCCCAGGAATGGTTCCTCCTAATAGTTTAGCTTCACTTTTTTCTTTTTAGATTTTATCTACTTTTTAATTACATGTATATTCATGTATCTATGTGTGGGTATGTGAATATGAGAGCAAGTGCCCTAAAAAAACAGAAGAAGTTGTTGTGTCCTTTGGAACTGGAGTTATTGGTGCTGGGAGCTAAAGGACTTGGGTGCTTGGAGCCAGTCTCGGGTCCTAGCAGCTAAGCACTCTTAACTGCTGCACCAACTCTCTGGCCTCTTGTTTCACTTTTGACTCTTTTAACCACTTTGTACCAACACAGTTCTTTATAGGGAAAATTAGATACTGTTATACACACACACACACACACACACACACACACACACACACGCGCGCGCACACACACACACACACGAGAGACAGAGAGAGAGAGAGAGAGAGAGAGAGAGAGAGAGAGAGAGAGAGAACATGCAATGAGCACACACAATTCTAGCATAAAAAATATAGAGGAAAAATCATTTCAAGTTACTTAAATCCTGTTAAAGAAATAAAACACTAAATAGTTAACCCTTCATTCCTGGATTCCCACTAAAAACATCTTCTAGGATGTCACATGACGAGGAGAGCGGTGCTCAGCTGGCACCTGGGGTGAGTGGATTGTCTGCCGGTCCTATCAAAGGCCCTTAAGTCTGCTTTTCTGATTTGAAAGCAAGACTGTGTGGCTGGCGAGCAGGCCCCAGACCTCTGTGGACATTTCCATGTCCTTTCTGAAGGTCTCTCTATTATCAGTCTTCCTTGTGGCTTTCCTCTCCCAGGCCCTGGGATGCCATCAAGGTCATATGTGAGAAATCACTGCCCAGGGACAGCAGGGTGGGACAGGGGGAAAGGTCATTGTCTACCTTGGGTAAGACAGGGCTCAGCTGTCCCAGTTGGGTCTGATAAGTAGACAGGTTTCTGGGAGGGTCTCCTTGCTGCTCACCTTATCTCGGCTGTTCCTATCAGAAACCTTTAAACACCAAAGGCTGTAATGTGTGATCTCAAGTTTGGCTTCGCAAAACTGAAAGCAGTGATTTCTGTATGTCTACTTTGTAAGTCAAGGTAGACGTTCACCTGTGGCTCTAGTTAGCGTATGAATTCAAAGACTGTCTGCAAGTCTCATGAGAGAGACTACGCTACAGGTATTTCTGCCTTCCTGTTTTGGTTTTCCTTACCTTACCTTGTGGAAGTTTCTAGTGGCAGACATGTCTAGGTTGGACTGAGTGTTTTCTCTTTGCTGGGTGCACCTGTGAATACTGTCCCCTATGTGGTCTATAGCAGTCAGAGGAAGTGGGGGCTTTTGGGGACCACTTTTTACCGGAAAAGAAACTCTAGTTCAGGGAAATTGAGTCATGCATACATGGTCACACAGCGAGGGACGAAAGGGAAGACCTTGGTTCTGTACCCTGGTGGAGAGGCTTCAGAGACCACACTCCTGTTGCTGTTTCTTGGAGCCTAACCTGATGCACCACAAGGCTGTAGTTCACCCTCCTTCCCCCTTCTGTCCTTCCTTGCTGGAGAAACCCTGATCTAGTTCCTCACCTCCCTAAGGAGCTCCAGTCACTCTGGTATCCCCCCTCCCTCGCCCCATCAACTTACTTGGAAATGCCATTGGAGCCTGCTCCTGATTGGGCAGGAAGTTTACACACCTAAGCTTGCAAAGAATGTGCAGAGAAAACGGCTTGTGATGTCTGATTCAAACACCAAGCTCATTCCAAGCTCAAGACTGTGTGTCGTTCTCCGGGGAGCAGCTGGGTCATGTTTGAGGAAGAAATCTCCTTTTAAGGAGAATCGAGCTGGCAGATGTTCCCAGCTCCTTGCAAGCCAAGATACTGGGTTTCTGCCAACCCTGTTTTGAAATGGAAGTCATGTTGGCAAATAGTTTAGACAAACCACGACGCCTCCAAGATCATCTGTTTGCCTGCCAAGGCCATGTCCCCCCACTACTCCCCACGGTTGTCTTCACGGGCCTCTCATCTCAATCCCACCCCAATCTGGCCAGACAGAAGAGGATACCTGCTTCCACAGCCCCTCAGTTAGCTGCCATCTTAAAGGACTGGGGCGGGCAGGGCTGGTCTTGAGTGTATGTTCCATGGTCTTCACAATGTGACTCTGCAGCAATGCCAGGCAAAACCAAGCATACTGTTTGGCACCATTAGCTAAGGAAGGTCACCCAAGGGAGGACCAGGCAGCTTGTCAGATCTGGAATTGCAGAAGAGATGGAAAATGCAGGGTGTGTTTGTGGGAGGACAGAGTTTCTAAACCATGACTGATTCCATTAGCCAAGACAGAGAGACCCTAGACGCTGTCTCCTGGTTATCTGTACTGCTTACGTCTTTGTCCTTTCATTGATAAATGCACACATATTCTGCATGCTCCCTTTCCTCAGCACAGCTCCACAGGTCACGGAGTTACTTTGTAGCTGGGCTGTATGTCAAGCATCGAGAGGTTCTACCCAGCAGCTCTGGGGATGCTGCTAAAGATTCTGGATCAGCCTTCTAGCATGGAAGAGGGCCTGGCGCCAGACACCAGAAGGGAGGGAGACATAGAGCAGCTGAGTGGAGACACAGATCAGAAGCAGATGTCAGGGGAACACACAGAGCAAAGTCTCATTGTGAGAATGAGATGAAGGCGGGTGACAGAAACCCAACTCCGTCCAGTTTAAGGAAGAGAGGGGCCTGAACGGGAGGCTCTAGAGTGGCCACATGCTCTCAGCACGGCCCTCACCACGCCTGCCCGCACTCTCCCATCCCAGGGAGACTGTCTAGAAAGGCCTTTGAGTGATACGGTGCCTCCTTGTCCTTTGCACGCTTGACTCTCTTCTTACTGTTCCCATTCCATCCCTGTTAAAAGTCCTGATCCTACATCTTTTCCTTTTAGCTGCAACTTGGAAAGTCCCCAGAAAGGACCCCATTCACTCGAGTTCCATTCACACCCTGGGTCTCAAGTTCATCTTATATTTTTGTGAAAGTTAGAATTAAATATGTCTGTAGATTACTCAGTTTTATTATAAGTGAGCTGTGTCTTACCGTGTCTATATTCTAAGAACCTAACACAGTGCATGTCACCCAGGGGAAAGGGAGCATGGTCCCCATGCATAAAGTTTACACGGCTCCTCTTCTTCCTCAACACCCATGATTGGTTAGATCACCTTGAGACTGGGATCTAGGAATCCTCCAGAATCCCCGAGTCCTGAGTCAAACCTGGATGAACAGAGACAGGCTTTTGATGCAGACCTGACTGGGGAGACGTTTCTGCAAAGGAGAATGGATGGCTGACAGGATTTAGATGTCTTGGAGGAGCCGGGCGGTGGTGGCGCACGCCTTTAATCCCAGCACTTGGGAGGCAGAGGCAGGCGGATCTCTGTGAGTTCGAGACCAGCCTGGTCTACAAGAGCTAGTTCCAGGACAGGCTCCAAAACCACAGAGAAACCCTGTCTCGAAAAACCAAAAAAAAAAAAAAAAAAATAGATGTCTTGGAGGGAGTACCACTTTCTGTGTTGGCTCTGTCTGCTAGAAACGGAAGAGGGGAATGTGTTTAGAGAGCTAGTGATGAATGAGGTGGAGGCAAACAACTCTCGCCCGTGTGTCCGGCTGGCATCCAGGCTGAAGCCTCACAGGGATGTTCTATATGAAGTGCATGCCACCAGGGATCTACACGGGCTCCAGGTCCTGATGCCAAGAGAGACCGGATGGTGGTGCCAGTTGAAGATGAAGAGTTTGGGGAGCTGGGAGAGCAAGCCAATCACTCCTCTTCGTCTCCAGGAACTGAGAAAAGCTACATAGTGTGGACAGATACTATGTTATCCTTAGGCCAGTGGGCCCTATTCAGTATTTGAAACCTTTATCTGAAACCTCCCTACCAAGGACCTATCTGAACAGTAGTAGTTGCGCAAATGTTACATTTCATTCAAGTCAGTAGGCCACATGGGACTGAGTCATCTTCTGAGATAATGTATCTGAAATTCACAGTTTCCAAATGAATATGTATAGTTCTGGAGTCTCAGCGTGACTGCATGCCCAGGGTTGGGATTGTGGGCTGGGGAGAGCATTAGCTTGGACCCTGTGAGCCACTGTTGGTGAATTAGAGAACATGCAAGCTCAGGATCAGCCAGGGCAGGGTATGCACCTGCAGCTCCATCCCGTCCATCTGTGTGGAGGACCAAAGACATCTAATGTGTCCAAGCGTCTCAGACAGTTGCTTGTGTTCTGAGTGGAACACTAATGTCTACAGAAATCTGGGAGGTGGAAAGAACACTTCCCAGGGTATAGAGGAAGAAGCTGGGGCTCAGAAAGGCAGTGAAGCAGCTTGCATAGAGTCACATGAACAGTGAATGTAGGGACCTGAGATGCAAGCCTGGGAATTCCTACTTGCTGGGATACATGTCCCCCATAGTTCATGTGCTATAACCCTATTTTAGCAATTTGGAGTCTGGGTCTTTAGGAAGTAATTAGGATTAGAGATCACATGAGGGCAGATTCCTGGCTTTATAAAAAGGGACACACCTACTTTGTTTCACCTTCTGACACACTCCATCACATTAAGATGCTGTGGGAAGACCCTCACTAGATTCCAAGTGGGAACCATCACCACGCTTTTGGAGTCTCCATTCTATAGAATAAACAAACTTCTGGTCTTTATAATTTTCTCAGCCTCAGATATTTTGATAGAGCATCAGAAGGCATGACACAAATCCTGAGAAAGTGATCCTTAACACCTGAGGTCCCTTTTTTTATAGCCAACAAGCAGAACAGCACCCTGTGGATTTTCCCTGCTTCGGGCCATCTGCTTGCCTCCACCCCGGTCTTCTTCACTCAGTCCTCCCCTTCATGCTTCAGGACCTCATGTTCTGCACTTCTGCTCCACCTGAGCCCTGCCAGAGTCTCTCCTTGCTTGTTATATTGGAATGGCTGAGAAGGATGATAGCTGCTTGAGAGAGCTAGAGTTCAGGTTAGCTGTGAGCTTGACACTCACCAATTGTCTTTGTGTGAGAGGGTCTCTCCCCCTCCTGATTCACTGTTCCACAGCTGAGCAAACATCTCCAGCATCCCAAGCTCATCTCTGCAGCCCTCTCAGTGAACAAGACAAGGCTCTTGGTGGCTAGTCAACACCAGTGTGGAGTTCTGGCATTTCAGTAATCAAATATGTCACATGTGCAATCAAATCCATTCATATTTCTAACGCAGCTGATTGTAGAATGCACATGGCTGGTCCATCAAAAAGTAGAAAATGTTCACATTGTTAATGCTTCTATGTTTGGAAGAAGGCTCAATTTTTCTTGTCCCTTTGTCCCTAGAGCCAGTCACTGTCGTGTGGCTGGGCTGTAAAGGGGGGAAACAGTGAGAAGGGAGGGCAGTGTCAGCAGAACATAAAAGCTTTGCCTAGATATAAGCCACAGTGCCTTACTTTTAAAGGTGGAGAAGGAGGCTCGGCACACAGGAAGGTAGTAAAAGACGAAAGAGCAGAAACACCAGTCTTGTGTTCTGCAGTATGCATATGCCAATCTGTTCCTAAATTTTCACCTCAGAAGTAATGGCGGTTCAGGGTCTGTGAGATTATATGGGTCTTGTCCCCCAAAGCACTTTGAAATGATGCAAAAGAATGAATTCAGCATTAGAAACCAGAGTTCTACTCCCAAACTGTTAGAAGTGCTTTTGTATCCTTGAACAAGTCAGTGAAGCCCACTGAGACTTGCTCAGTATTTGAAGACTGGATCACATGGTGGTATAATTCATGAGCTGAGAAGTTTCTTTTAAGACTACAAGGAATGATGAAAACTACCTGGCTTACCTGTCAGGGCCATAAGGATGGCTGCCTATAGTTGTGAATATCACAGTTCCCAAAGTGATGGAGAAATGTGTTCAAATCTGCATGATGAATCAATGGTTGGGTTTGGTAGAACTGGGGCAGCCTTGACAGAGATTGATGTGGGATGTCCTTCTGTATTTGTGTTTCTTTTATTGGTTAGTGAATAAAAAGCTGCTTATGCCTATGACATGGCAGAATATAGCCAGGTTGGAAGAAATAAAGAGAGAGAGAGAGTAGGCAGAGTCAAGGAGACGCCATGTAGCTGCTGAAGGAGCAAGACGCTGGAACCTTACTGGTAGGCCACAGCCTTGTAGTGATACACAGATTAATAGAAATGGGTTAATTTAAGATGTAAGAGTTAGTTAATAAGAATCCTGAGCTAATTTGTTAAACAGTGTTGTAATTGATATAGTTTCTGTGTGATTATTCAGACCGGAAAGCTAAAATGCAGCCTGAGATTACAAAATGGCACCACTGTCTGGGACATGGATCTTCATAAGACCTAAAAAAAGCTTAAAAAATAAAAAGGAGGCCTTCTAGACCCCAAAAAATGGGAACCAAGCCCAGTTTCTTGGTAGCTGCATTTTTTTTCAGGTAGGCTCTGTTTGCTGGCAATGAGCAGAGTGTTGGATCCTTTAAGAGAAGGCTTTAGCATTAGTAGCAAAAACTGCATGGCTTCTTTTAGAGATAGTGGCTCTGGCTCTTTAGGGAAGTCCTGCACTTAAATGGGGTCTGTGAACTTAGTGCTACAGATTGTTTAATGGTGACATAGATCTGCTGTGTCCCTGGAGCTGGGACAATGAACATGGATCGCAGAGCTGGTGGTAAACATACCTCCACCATATTAAAAGGCCGAGAAAGGCAGAGCCAGCATACAGGGCCACTGCCACCAAACTTCTTACTATTTTAAAAGTATTGCTGGTCAGAAAATGATTACAGATACACAATAAGACAGATTCAGACAGAAAAGACCTCTGAATGGGTCATAATGTTGAATAAATGTACATGGGCTTATACGAGAGAATAAAGAGTGCAGAAAGTCATAGATTAAAGGAGTAAAGATAAGTATTAAAAAGTAATAGAGTAAAAAAAGCCATATTATTGGGTTTTCTTTGAATGTTTTGACTATGAATGTGCTAAGTACAAAGAGACATTCCATTGTATGGGCTGCTAAGCTAAAGAAACATATCTATTTTAAAGATGTCTTGACTTCAAAATTTGAGTTTAAGAATATGTTACTTTGGAAAAGAGGTTCTGCTTTTGTTTCCACAGAGGATGGGAACCTGTGGATTCCTTCCAGATTAAAGTGGCTTGATGGAACAAGCCCCTGAAAGGTCTCCATGAACCCTAAAAATACTTTGCCCAACAAATAGCAGGAAGCAGTTTAGAGAAAACAATGCCCAAATTCCCCAAATGATTGTTTATAAGTGTTTGTTTTTATTTGAAGGGGTTATTATAAGTGATTAATAGTCACAGTCAATTTCCCAAAAAATATTAAGGGGGATATGATATATAGAGATGAATACTTTACATTGGTATGGACTTTGGTCTATTGGTACAAATTTAAGGTTGATTTGCTATACTGTGTATATGTGTTCCTGCTCTTGTTTAAGGTATTGTGTTTGTGAATTACATTAAAAATATAATGCATAATTAAGAAATACAGATTGATAACTATCTATAATAGCTAAACTGTAGTCATGTTAGTTAGGTTTTCTAGATATACAGAGAAGATATATTTCAGTTAGATAGATAATCTTCAACACTTCAAAGACCTATGGAATATGGTATTTAAAATATTTTAAGAACTTAGATTTTTTTTGACAGTGAGACATGTCTACTTCTGACAGCATCAATTACTTCAGAGAGGTTGATGGGCATTGAAGAGATTCTTTATGGAATTTGGCTTCAATGTCACAAGGCTAGCCATTTGGGCAAGGAACTGTTCTTGCCTGGACTGCTTTTATGGTATGCTGTATGAACTAGGCATGCAGGACCCACAGAAAAGTGACTGCTGAACTTTACAAAAGACAGATTGGTCTTTAAGGGTTCCTGCTTCACAGAAGAAACTACCAAACATTTTGCAGAACATAGAAGAAAGCAACTGACAAACTGCCAATATAAGCATAACAGTCTTTTAAATTTCCTGCTTCATGGAAAAGTTTGCCAGATACTAAGGTCCCTGTAGGCTAAAAATGGATGCTCCAACATTACAGAAGAACTTTGGGTGATTGTCCAGGCAGTAAGATGTTTCTGTCAATTCTAGAGTTTTGGAAGTTGCTTACAATGCACTTTCTGTTTACTTAGGTAATATTATATCCCTCTGGGGTCTTTGAAGAGTTGGAGACAGTTATAGTTTTCCTTAGTTATGATAAAAAATGGATTAGGTATGAAACTTTCCACATACAAATAGACTAAATATTGTAAGTGTAATTTTTTCTTGATACCTGTTTTGTTTTGTGTAATTTTACTATGTTAAATTAAAACTTTACTTTTTATTTTAGACAGAAAGAGGGAGATGATGTGGGATGTCTTTCTGTATATGTGTTGCTCTTATTGGTTAATAAATAAAGCTGTTTTGGTCTATGGCAGGGCAGAATAGAGCCAGGCTGGAAGATATATATATATATATATATATATATATATATATATATGGAATAGGTAGAGTCAAGGAGACTCCATGTCGCTGCCGAATGAAAGAGATGCTAAAAACTTACTAGTAGGTCACAGCCTTGTGGTGATACACAGATTAATAGAAATGAGATAATTTAAGATATGAGTTAGTTAACAAGAAGCCTGAGCTAATTGGCCAAACAGTGTTGTAATTAATATAATTTCTGTGTGATTTTTTTGGGCTCGGGCTGCCAGGAAACAAACACACAGTTTCAGTTTACAGGAGACGACTCCAGCTAGACAGAAGTCGAACTTGACTCTCTAGCAATGTTGTGAAATATTAGTTTAAGATGTGTTACATTTGTGTATACTATGAAATATTTGTTTAATGAGGCAAAGATGTTTAATTTGTTTAACTCTGTAAGCTGTGTTACTTTGCCTGCCTAAAACACCTGATTGGTCTAATAAAGAGTTGAATGACCAATAGGTAGGCAGAAGAGGGACAGGTGGGGCTGCCAGACAGAGAGAATAAGTAGGAGGAGAAATCTAGTGGAGATCAAGGAGTGAGAAAGAGGAGAAGGAGAGGAGGACAGATGCCAGGGGCCAGCCAGCTGCCCAGCCACACAGCCACACAGCCACACAGCCACACAGCCAGCCATGGAGTAAGAAGGAAAGAAACATATATAAAATAAAGAAAGGTAAAATTCCAGATACAAAACATAGCTAAAGAGAAATGGGATAATTTAAGTTAGAAAAGCTGGCTAGAAACAAGCCACACTGAGGGCAGGCATTCATAAGAAAGAATGAGTCTTATCTATTTATTTGACCCCCAAAGAGTAAAAAAATAAAGAGAAGAGTCAACTACTCTAGCATACCTACTGTCCCGGATAAATCTATTCTGGAAGTTTCTGCTTTGCTTCTGCCTCAGGGATGCATCAATCTGTACCAAGCAGTCCGGTTTTAGCTAGTTCTGCTCCTTGACTAGGCCTGGGTGAGGCTCTTTCTAAGCTCTGCTTCCTCAGGTTTTATAAGACACGCACATCTTCATTCAAGACAGAGCAGGGATGCTTCCAAAGGCCTTACTCTGGGTTCTAAGTACGATCCTACCCCTACAGCTCTGGAGAAGATTCTTCACTGTTTGCCCTGCAGGGGACCCAGACAGAGCCGGTCAGGCAGTTCACGTTCAAACCACGGGAGAGAAGAAGCCCTATTCTCAAGCAAAGCAATGCTGATAGTCCAAGTTCAGACCAAGGTCAACACATGGCTGAGGGTTTTATTTACACTGTGGTAATTTGGGGAAAATTTTTCTTTTGTTTGAGAGGAGATAGAGGGATAACACACAGATAATCTAAACGAGACATTTCAGGAAGCGAGACACACTAAACTTCTTCCTTTCATGTCTGTAGTGGGAAGGGCAATTCCATAGCACCACAGGAATGCTCTCGTTTGGCAGGGCACAGTCCCTCACTGTCAGGCCCCTGTTTCAGAGACTCTGTGTCTACAGCTTATTCTTCATCATTGTCCCAGTTTTTATTATCATCCCAGACAGAAAGGAAGTGGTTCTTTTGCAGGGTCCATCTGTACAACGGACCGCTTATTGCTCTCAAGAGGAAGATGAACATAGATGCAGTTGAGTTCTGCATCTCGGGAACCCTTCCTGGGAACCTCATCCTCTGGAGAAGACATGGTTAGGACCAGAAGGCAGACCCTTGGCCTCTCCTTGTCCAAGTGACATAGATTCAGGGCTTTCTGAAATATCTCTGGCTGGTAAGTGGTGGAGCTCTGAACTTGGACCCACTGCAGCTAGGCTTCAAGTCCTAGGCTCTCTCAGGAGGGTGGTTGTCATTCTGTCTCTCTGACCACCTGGATCCTCAAGCAGAAAGACCAGCTGAGCTCTCTGAGGGCGGAGTGGGCACTGCTCCAGCTTCAGCCAGCCTGCCTGAGCCAATCCCCTCCCCTTCGAGGGGACCTGCCTTTGGATCCCCCTGCGCCAATCTGCAGCCTCCTGGGCTGATGCCTTCGCTCTCTATTTACAGACACTAATCATTTCCCGTGCAATTGAACAACTTAATAAGCTGCGAAAATTTGATAAGACAATTTAATTGCCGGCTTTTACGTATCTGCTCAATATAGCCTAGTTTTTTGGGAAGGTGAGCTGGGAGTGAAGCAGAGACACTTAATTAAAGAAGTAAAACAATGGTGCTAGATTAGCGAGCTCGGCGGGTGCCAACCCCGGACCTTCTTGTTCTCTACATGCTTCTCTTTCCAGGTGGGGCCCTCCCTGCAAACTTTCCCAATCTCATCCTCTGGGTTGCAACTGACAGCTCACTGGGGTCCAAACTCTGGCACTGCAGCTCTCAAAGCTGGTTCCTTACAGGGCAGTGCTAAATTGTTAATGCTAACCTTTTCCCAGATCGCAAGTGGGGAAAGTTGTGGGGTGGGGGTGGCATACTTCTGCCTGTATGATCACAGCTCAAAGGTAGTTTAAAACAGCCTTCCCGTTGATGGGAACAGGAAGGGACTTGAACCCTGCAAAGAGCATCTGCAAGTCTTTGTGAGTTACTCATGATGGCTGCTCTGTGTGTGTGTGTGTGTGTGCCTGTGTTTGTGTGTGTCTTGCTGTGCCTTTTTGGGATCTTTTTTTGGGCGGCAGTTTGCGTGACCCACATCCTGGGATACTGTGTCAGCTTTAAGTCAAACACCCACAAAGTATTCCAATGAGTCCTCATGATAATTCTCTGAGGGAAGACTAGGAGTCATTATTAAAGATTTTTAATTATATTTCTTTCTTTACTTGTATGTGTATATATGTGCGGGCAGGTGCATGCTGCAGCACACATATGGAGGTCAGAAGTCACAGGTCTGTGGGGATTGTTTGTCCTCTTGTGGGAATATTCAGATTGTTGGGTGTGGCTGCAAGCAGCACCACCCACTGAGCCATCTTGCCAGCCCCAAGGAGAGATTCTTACTTCATAGAAGCAAATCCCATGACTTAGAAAAGTTAAGGAACTTATTTGAGGTTACACAGCTAGCAGAAGCATTGGGATTCAAATGGATTGTGGTAGTCGCTGCAGGAATCTCCCCAGATCCTGCTTGTGAATTCTGCGTGCTTTCTCTTATTGCTCATCTTCTAAAACCTGTGGAGTCATTTCTCCTAGGAGGGGAGAACCTAGGGTTATGATTCTCACTGCCTCTGGTCAGCCAGCAGCCCCTGGGCTCTTCACGCTGGGGAACCTGCAAGTAGAGGCAGGGTGCATGCGCTCTGGGTACAGTTTCTTCTGGTCCCTACCTTGTCTCCTTTCATTCCTCTGGGTCCCATCCTTCTTAAATTCACCAGCTTCCCTTACCTATTGCTCAATAAAGCTCTTGCCTGCTCATCCTCAAGGGCAGCTTCTGAAGTACTGGACTTAAGGCACAGGTGTGACATTGACCTTGATTTGCCCCCTCTAGAGTTTTCGTGGTCTTGGCACCAGTGTCTTATGGTCACGGTAGATCTCTAATTACCATGCGTGTGGGAAACAGCTACTTGGAATTTCACAGTGGAAGATGATGGGTCAGAAAGATTGGCTTGGGGTGAGTTGCTCAGGCTTTCTAGCCCATTTCATCCGTAAAATGGGTGTGGTGATCGCTTTGGTGGTAAGACTGTTGGGAGAAGTAAATGATTTACATACGCAAAACAGCATTGCTTACACAGTAAGATAGTAAATATGCTATTCCAGTGTCTGCCATCTTGTCTGTCATTGGCTCTTTGGAAATGAGGTCACCTTACTGAGAATTCTGATCAGGCAGAGCTAACTGTTCACTGCATTCTTAAGCACTTTTTTTAAAAAAAAAATACCATTTTTAAAATTATTATTATTACGAAGGTTTTTTGCAAGATAGAGCACTTGCCTTCCATTGTCGGGAAACCATTTTACGATTTTGCTGGAAAGGGTCGCGTTAATGACTCCATTCTTCCTCTCCATCTCCCATTCATTTGTGAGACATGTTTGCCCAGCATTTCAAAAACAGTGTGTGTGTGTGTGTGGGGGGGGGGGGGGGGGATGGTGTGCAGGGAACTGGGGGACAGACAGGCACAGTGCAGCAAGCAAGAAGAGCATACGACTGCCTGGCGTTCCCCAGGCACCAGCATTAAGGGCCTGATTAACTTAAAATATTTCCCAGCTTCTGAGGCACTTGATTAAAGTCAATTGGGGGGAAAGAAGATAAGCTCTTACAAGGGCTAATTTGAGGCTTAGGAAACTTGAATATGTCTAAATCTCAAATTGTCGGGTGTGGAGCGCTGGTGATTGCTGGGTCTGTGGGGAGAGCATTTTAACATTCCGGCGGTGGAACAGTGCTGCCGGCCACCCCAGCCCCCCCAGTCCCCACCCTCCCCTTTGTGGTTGCCTTGCCAGTAAGCCCCAGAGTTCCCTCCCCTCTTCTCCTTTTTCCCCTTGTGAGGGCTCAGATGATTTTGCCTTTTGAAGGCATGGAAATAGATGGCTTTGGATTCAGAGCACAGTCTCCTCCGTTGCCTGCTTTCCACCCCCAGACGCCTGAAAAAAAAAATCAAAGTGGGGTTTTAGAGACCCTGTCCCATGGCTTTCCTTGATCCTGGGTGTGTTAGTGCTCATGCTTGCTGCTCTGCTGTCCCTGCCAACAGAGACGCCATGACAAAGGCAGATCGCGCCCTTTCCCGTGGCTTACCTGGCATGCTGCCAGGTGGGAAGTGTTGGCTTCCCTGTCTGAAACACTGGGGGTAGGTAACTGTTGATCTCTGACCTGACATCTTGGAAAGATGTAGACAGCGTGGGGCTCTTGTTGAGGTGCCCCCGCTTAGCGCAAAGAGGACAACTTCGGCTGGGAGGAATATTTGCATAACAAATGACCACACATCGGGCAGCTTAAAGGAAGGCCCACGTGTTGGCTGATCATTTTGCAGGCAGAAGTCACACAGTTGGGCTGAACTCTCCTGAGTTGGCTGGGGTGCCTTTTTTTTTTCTGGGAGGTCTGGGTGCGGGAGAGGGGTGAGCTGGGTGCGGAGGAGGGATAAGCGGGGTGCGGGGGAGGGATGAACCGCTTCTTTTTGCACTTGGGATGCGGATAGGATTCCTCTCCCTATCGGTAGAGGGCTGGAGTCTGTTTCCTGGCTGGCAGACGATGGGGGCTACCCTGAGGAACTTCAGGCCGTCTGCATTTCTTTTCTAGGGTCTCCAGCATCCCCAAACCTCTGGTTGTGGTGGTGGTGTAGTATGTGAACCTGTGTATGGCGGCAAAGGTTGTCGGGAGTTTTTCACAATCCTCACCCTGCTACCCTTTTGAAACAGGGTGTGTTACTAAGCTTGGAGGTCAGTGGTTGGCTAACAACCCGGAGATCCCTCTGTCTCCTCCTCCCTAGCACTGAGATGACAGGTACAGGCTATCTCTGGTCTTCCCATTTGCTGAGCAGCTGCTGAATTTACTGAACTGTCTTCCCAGCCCCAACGTCTGATTTTTTAAGGTCAGTTGACGTGGGGCTTTATATCTGCAGAATCCCTTCCCAGAGGCTCCTAGATTATTGTCTGATCGAATAGCTAGGCAACAGGAATGCTAGATAAAGGGTGAATTCTGTCTGTGGCTGGCAACTTGATATGGTTATAGCAGGGGGATATGGGGCAGCTTTGATCAACTCGACTTCCAGACTTCAGCCTGCAAAATCACCAGCTAACAAATGGTCCTTGCTTTAGGCTGCTGAATGTGTGGTCATTTGTTATGCAAATGTGCCTCCCTGGGACCTTAGGGAGCTGGGCTGACTGGGAAAAGCTTCTAGCTTTGTGTGCTCAGAGGGTCTCTGTGAAGCCCTGGAAGGCTTCTGGGAAACAGGGTGAGGTAGGAGGTCATTGCTCTCTGACTGAGGAACTTCTCTGCAGCTGAAGGTCTTTGTGACTCTCTTCTCCAGCTTCCTACAAGCAAGTTGGAGCTGTCAACAGCAGCTGCAGAGATAATTGTGCGGTCACTTCTCCTAAAACTTAACGTAGAGAGACACTAGTGCTTTTATGTTTACAGGGTATATTTATTAGCACAAGTAATTGGTGCCTTCTAATTCCCAGTGTCATCTGGCAGGACCTTTTTCGGCTCAGCATCTTCCGAGGCCACCCAGGGTCATTGTTTGTAAAGGAAGAGAAAGAAGCAAAGCAGAATTCCCCCTCCAGACAGGAACACTGATCACAAATCTCTGAAAAGGATGGAAAGAGAGATTGCTCCTGGCGATCAAGGTGTGTCCCACTACAACAATACAAGTGAACAGTTAGTCTAAAGGAAGGTAGACAGGTCTGAGTGCTCCCCATTGTCTCCTCCTCTCTAACTGGACAGGTAACCCTCCCACTAAGCAGCCTTTGTGCCTTTGAGGTCCTCAAAGCTCATTCAGTGAGCTCCTTCCCCCAGCCATCACCTTGCTATATCCGCTGGGCGCTATCTGGGGCTTGATGGAATGACTTGCTGTCTTGGCAAGTGTGGTCCATGAGCACATGGTGATGTCTCAGAGCCAGGCAGAGTCAGGCAGAGCCTTAGTACATTGTGTATGGGAGCTTCAGTTTATACCACATTCCTTTAACTCAGGAAGACCATCAACAGGGCCTAAGGTATCCTTCCAGATCATCTCTGTCCACACATACTATTCTTAGCATAAAACCAATCCTAACGTGAGCACACCAGCCAACATTCATGGATGTTTTGTTGTTGTTGTTTGTTTGTTTAACTGTGACTTTCTGCTAGTCTGACTTCAGAGCAAGGTTTGTAAAAGTTAAAATAACAGAGGACAAAGACACACCATGAGGCCACTGTGAAAATATTTTGGCATTTTGGGGGCTGGAGAGATGGTACAGCAGTCGAGAATGCTTTCTGCTCTTTCTGGTCTTGTGGGACCTGGGATCAGTTCCCAGCATCCACACAGTTGCTTAAAACAATCTGTAACTATAATTCCAAGCGATCTGATGCCCCCTTCTGGCTTCTGAGGGCCCTAGGTATGCACACACATCTACTACAGGCAAAACATTCACACACATAAAATAAGTAAATCTTTAAAAACATCACTGGGAACTGGTATACAGCTCCACAGACACATCATTGAGATGAGATAGGCTCTGTAGAAAGCAGAACTTGGCACAGAGTTAAAAAGTCTTCAGAATGAAAGCAACAGAAGCCCACAGTTCAGCTAACACCTTGTGAAAATTGGCTATTTAGAAGGTGAAGTAAGCTGGATTCGTCCTGATCTTTTGTAATAGGCTCTAGATAATGAGAAGACAAAGGAGGCAGCTTCAGGGCACACCTGGCCGATGCAGGTTTCGCACACAAGGCAGAAGCTTGTAAAGAGATTGGGCCTGCAGCACCCGTCAAGGAAGGTGTATGCACGCGGCCTTAGGGGGAACAAAAATTGTTGACAGGGTGCTCAGCGCAGAATCACTTGTAAGAAAAACAAAATGTCACCAGGAAATCAAAATGCTAGAGATCTGGAATCTTTGACTACAATACGGTGCACTTAGGCGAGAGGAGCTGTGCAGTCATTACTTCCTGAGAATACCTACCACCATGAGATAAATGGGAAGTTTTACTTTTAAGCCACGAGCACTGACTGCTCTATGGGTAATGACTCATATCTGTGCCTGTGTGCGCCCTCCACAGCCAAGCCGTTAACAATGGCTCCGTCTGCATGTTGCAGTTGTATGGGATATTTAGTTACCCCTATGTTTTCTTTTCCATTTTATGTCTTCCAAATTTCTGCAATGAGCTTTTTCTAAGCAAATTACACGAGTTATTTTTAATAAACCTATAGTTGTTAAACGGGTGTGTAAAAGGCAAAAAACCACTATGGGAATAAATAAATATATACAGTTTTTATTATTAGCAAACTAAGTATTGTAAAGATTCAATTTTTCTTCAATTAATTTATTCACAAACTAATCGATGAAACCGATGAACCCCAATGAAAACGCTAAGAGGATTTCACTTTTGAAATTTGACAAAAGGACTTGAAAAATCACTCAGAGAAACACTAATGTGGACAGCACTCTTAAAAGTTAGCCAGAGGAGAATGGTGCTAGCAGATTCTAAAGTGTATCATGAAGCTGCAACAGTCAAAATGTTTGCTTTCTTGGGGCTGGAGAGATAGCCCAGAGGTCAAGAGCACTTGTTGCTTTTGCAGAAGGCCTGAATTCACTTTCTAGCACCCACATGACTCACGACCATCATAACTCCAGTTCCAGAAATCTGTTGCCCTCTTTTGACCTCTGCAGGCACCGTACTCATATGGTGTACAGGGATACATACAGGCAAAACATTCATCCACATGCAATAAAAATGTGGGTTTTTTTTGTTGTTATTGTCTTAAAGAATGTTTGGTTGTTTGGTTTCAGTAATCAAACCAACAGAATAGAGCCAAATACCAAGTGTAATGTTAGTGGTTGTTAAAAGGAACACACAAAGTCCTGGAGGAGGGGAGGACGGGTTATTCTATCACTGATAGACCACTGACTTATCATTTCTGGGAAAAAGTCCCTCTCAAGGTTCCCATTTCTTTTCCCATCTAATGAACTTCTGGGTGGACCCAGTTGTGAGTCCTGAAACACAGAAGGCAATGGTTCTGTTCCTGGCTTGTAGTCTTGCACTGTCCCTGGGACAAAGGCCCTGCCACCTCTTGGATTGCCCCTTCAGCCTTGCAGGTCTTGCTCTTGCCCTGGTTTCTTTTCTTTGCCCTGGGTGCCATCAGACCCCTTTCTTGAACCTGCTCTTCCCCCAGCTTGTCAAACCTTTTCTCATAGAATTGTCTTCTTTGGCTCACATGCTTCCTGCTGGGAGACACCCCCCCCCCATAACCCCAGCCTTAACCCATCATTCTGCTCATGTTCTCCATTCCTTTCCCGCTTCTGTAAGACCATCCTGTGCATGTTTATGGTTTGTAATGGGTCCGCTGCCTTCACGGTGGAGCTCAGGGTCTTGGAAGGCAGTCACCTTGTTTACCACTGTGACTGACCCCTTAGCACTCGTCAACAGTGCCCAAAATAGAGAGGGTGTCAATAAATGCCAGTCTCACCAAATGGCTTTAAAATCTGAACGTAAAATGAGACATGTGGACCCTTCCAAACTTCCCAGAAAAAGGAAAAGCCAGCAAGGTAATTGATAGCAGGTGGCGTTAATTGATACATTGGATGAGTGGCACTAGATAGTGGGTGAGACGACAGTGGTGACGGTGAGAACTGGGGTCCCATCTTCAGGTTGCCTATGTTCTGCAGGAGAAGGAGAACCATCAATAAGAGCACATTCATTGTGGGAAGAGGGAGGAGGAGACAGAGAAGGGGCTATCAGCAGATAGGAAAACTGTAAGTGATGTGAAGCTGGAGTTGTAGGTGGCGTCTAGATGAAGAAGGGCCTTCTGGGTCATGGTGAAGTTATGAAATTTATTTTGTGAATAATGGAAACCAAAGGAGGTAGTGTTTTGTATAAGAGAGCAGCTTGATCCAACTTCAGGTTTTTTTTTTTTAAGCAATCACAGTTGTATTGCAAGCAGCAGCGCTAGGAAGTTATTTTAGGTATTAAAGCCAATATAATAATTTTTTTTCCAATTTGCCAAAGGTAGCCTTCCTGAATTTATAAGAGAATTTTAAAATAGTGGTATGGTAACAAGAGTAGAAAAAAATGGGCAAAGGCTGCAGTGGTTGTTTGAGAAAGCCTGGCCCAGGAGGCTCTAGCATTTAAACACTTGGTCACCAGCTAATTGTTCTGTTAGAGGCTTAGAAGGTGAGGCTGTGCTGGAGGAAGTATGTCACAAGGGGTGGGCTTTGTGGTTTCAACACCATGAACTGTGTACCAAGCTTGCTCTCTTGGGTGTTTGTGCTCCAAGATTATATGTCCCCAGCTTCCTGCCCATGCTGCTGTGCCTTCACTCAGCCGTCATGGACTCTAATTTGGAACCATCAGTTAAATAAACTCTTCCTTCTAGAAATGACTTTGGCCATGATATTTTAGCACAGCAATAGAAACCTAACTACTACAGCCACAATCGGGGAGTTAATAAGCACTCTAATATCAAACTTCACTCCCTTCCCCCCCCCCTCTCTCTCGCGCGTGCACACACACACACACATGCACATCCTTCTGAACTACAACCTAGCAAGTAAACTGCAACCAGTACACAAAAGAATCTTGCTGGTGGCTACAATAAAAGAGAGATGAAGCAAAACTGTAAGATTCCATTTTTCCACCTTTCAGATCTACAAATACTAAAAAGCATTTTCTGCTGTCCAGGGTTGAATAGAGCTTGGAAAAATAGACAGTCCCATGTACATTTAGTAGGAGAAGGGTATGGGAAGAGGAAGCTGCTAGCGTAACCTCCTTGTTAGGTGGCAACTTAGCTATGTCTTTCAACACTTTAAATGCACACTGTGTCTGAGCCAGTGAATCTGGGTCTAAGAATATATGCTCTTAAATGCATGCAGCGTACCCTCATGGTAACTCTGCTGGAATGGGAAACAAAACAGAAGAAAAGAAAAGAAAACAAAGTCAAGGAGACCACAGGTGACCATCAAATAGGAATCTGGCTGAAAATTTTCTGGCTAGTCCATTGATGGGACACCCCTCCCTCCTTAGGAAGAACAAAGTGTGTCAATATTAACTTCTGTGTGGCCTGTCTATACTGTTACATAACAGGGGAAAGGCAGCATGTAGAACAATGAGAACAGCTGTTTTATGCACAAAAATTTATGGATGGGTCTGCAAGTAACTGTTGTCACTTAAGAGGTTGCCTTTGGGGGAAGAAGCATGGGGACTTGGGAGACTGAAAGACTTACTTTTCCTTTATGTCCTCCATGGTGTTCGGATTTTTAAATATATTTTATTAAGTAAACAAAATACGTTAAAAAAATGAGAAGCAAGTTAGCGATCATTATCCCAGACATAATGAACAATAATAACTCCTAATAATGAACAATAAAGATTATTAATAATCCATTGCATTCACAGGACGATGTAGCATTTACTAGCCTAATGTCTTTAGAAATTAGCTCATTTAATTCCCAGTAGAACAGCGGCAATTATCCCCTTGGTACTGATCCCATGTGGAGGCCTGCTCTCTGGAGGGCTCAGCGACTAGGTCTGTTCTCCTGATTCTCTCTGGGCCTTCCATCTACTCACACCTGAAGACAGAGATGAAGGTCGTCAGTAGCAAAGCTGCCCACGCTCCCTTCCAACGCCTGTCAATAATGGCAAAGGTTCTGGATTACTAATTGTGATCCTGTCACCGACAGTGTGACCTTGGGTGAGTCGCTTCCACTTTGGAGGATCTCTCACGCCTCTTCCGACTCCAGATAGCTTTGATTTATGCCGAATGTCTCGCTGAGGTAATTGAATTTTCAGGGTGGTGTCTCATAACTCATTGCTAAAAGTTTGAAACACAAGTTCACGGACAACATTTAAAGAATTGGGGTCTCGAGCAACTCTGTAAATCACTTGTTCTACAGAGCACATTAGCCGTACCCTTGAAATGACTGTTCCGACAAGAGGCAGAGCCACTAGCCCGGCTTTGCATCCTTTCTGCTGCAGGGTGTGCGTCTTCCTGCAGACAGCCTCTCACGTTCTCTCCTCATGGCCCTTGTCTGACCTCTAACTTGGGCTCTAGCACGGTATCTATTCCATTGCGTACGCGTGTATTGTATCAAAGCCCTGTGCTAGGCGTGCAGACACAGAAGACAACATTAAAGGAGCCAGACATAAAAGTAGTTATGGAGACACATGATGCTGAAGTTGAGGATAAAGAAGTATGCAATCTAGCCTGGACCCCGAGTGGAGGAAAAATCCACCAACTCCGGATGGACACGGGTGCTGAAATTTGGATGCCTGTCTATTTTTCAAGGTCAGATTCATTTTCTGGTGGCAGGTGACTCCTCAGACTTTCTTTGGGAGTATGGAAAGCACAAAGGCTTGAAGCTGCATAGGGAGTTTGGGGGAATCATGTGACATTTGACAAGTTAGATGAGTAGTTCCTGAAGGCAGAGGTATACGCCCTGACACCTCTCCATTGTCATGTCTTCCTTCTTTATTATCATGAGAGACGGAGATCGGAGCACGTGGCTCCATTGACCCTTCGGAAGCACCATTGTCAAACGCCGACAGCTGCATAGGTTACCCGAGTCACCAAGGTGAAGATGCTACGGAACTGTGGAGACAGCTTGGCTGATGGAAGTGACAGGCATGGGGGATGCTGACAGTGATGGGAACTTGGCACTTGGGTGCTGGGATGCTGGCTGCATTCACAAAGCACATCTAGAGCTGTGCCTTGCAAGCTTCAAAGTGAGCATATCACTTGGGGATCCTATTGGACCCCGAGCACTTGCTTTTCTAACAGGCTCAGGTACACTTTAAGTAACGAAGCCCTCTCACTGGGATCGGTAAAACCGTGCCCCCCCCCCCCCCGACCTGCAGACTTGTTCTGTCAATAAGGTTTTATAGAAATAGAATCTATGTGTTTATATCTCAGGCATGGCTCTTTACAGTGTTAAGTAGCTGTGACAAGTACTCTATTTCTAGAAAAGCTCTAAATATCACCGATCAAGCCCTTTTACCCAGAAAATGTGTCACCTTCTACTCTAGAGTGGTCCTCCGTCTCCTCTTTGTTTTCATCAGTGTTTCATGTAGCTCAGGTTAGCCTTGGTCTTCCCATGGAGCTGAGGCTATCCTGGAGTTCCTGATCTTCCTGCCTTCACTTACCAAATGCTAGGGTTATAGATGTATACTGTCATCCTGCTATACCTTATTAGGGTACTGGTTCTAGAACTTAGCTGTGTGTTAGAGTCACTGTGTTTGTTTTCTAATACAGGGTCTCACAGGGTAGCCCTAGCTGTCCTGGAACTCGCTCTGTAGACCAGGCTGGCCTCAAACTCACAGAAATCCACCTGCTCTGCCTCCTGTGTGCTGGGATTAAAGGTGTGCTCCACCACACCTGGCCTGCTTTTAATTTCAATGTTAGGGATGCATTTAGAACGATGGAGATGGATCTCAGTACGTTTGTGATAACCAAGAGACTATATTCGCAGACGAACAACATCGGCATGCAGTATTATAGAAGATATTGTGATCCGGTGACGCTGATTCTTATAACTACTACAACTCAGCAATATGCCACTAGTGGGCAGTGGGGCTAGTCAGGGCGCAGAAAGCCAGCTGGCTGACTCAAATTGACTATAGTAACCAAGGTCTCCTAGTATAATAAGGGATATTACTCATAGATAATGTAAGCTACTGTCCCACTTGTCAAAGGCAAGCCCATGAATCTGAGGACTCAGAATGTGATACAATGCTGTCTTCCTTTGACCTCCCATAACTAACTCTGATAGAAGCTTTGTTTGTTTATCTATTTATTTGGTTTGGCTTCGTCTTTTCTAGTCTTGGCCTTCTCTGAATTTTGCCACTGGGCTCTGCCAGGATTTCTGTTCCATAGACATCATTTCTTAATGGGGATGCATTACAAATGTAACTAGCCTCTCTGTGGCTGATGGTATTTGCATCCTTACAGAAACAAACTCGTGGAATTCATTAGCATTTTACAGGTATGGGGACAGAGGTTTGGGGAGTGAAAGTGACATTTTCTCTTACTAGTGGAGGCCTTAGAGATGGGACTTTTACCCAAGCATTTGCCCGAGACATCAGTGATGGCAATAGTTACCCAAGCTCATGTGTGCAGACATCACAGGTCCCCCCTCGCCTTCCCTACCACTCAGCACTGCAGCTGGGTGTCTCCTGCCCCCCTCCCTGCATCTCTCTTCCAGTTCCTTTCAAAGGAACAAAAGATCTTACAGCTTCTTTACAAATCCTCCGCAGGCTTCAACCCTGCCTTTCTGTAGCTTCAAACAACATCCCCAAAGGTGCCTGGTTCCCTCTTCTTTTTCTTTTCTGTTCAATACGTCTGAGTCGGTTTAAACCTAACACATTGGAACTGTTACCAAATGCTTGTGCCCAGTAATTGACTCGCGGAAGAGAGTTTTGAGCCTTGCTGCTTGGGGTGCTACCACGGGAGACCACTGCGGGTCACAGCGAAGATAAATAACCTCCAACTTGAGTTCAATTTAATTTCCTCAGTCCCAGAGAAACTTTCCCACCTGTCAGCCTCTTGCTTGTTGGCAACAAAGAGCCAGCTCCTTGTCTCTGACCTGGGTGGGCTGTAGTGTTTGGGAAGTGCTGAGCCATGGGGGCTGGGCTACTTTAGATTGGCCCTTTGCCCTGGGACATGGTTGTTGATTGGATTCTAGCAATCCAATTGGTTTTCTGTCTTAAAGTCCTTACCTTTCACTTTAGGGAATGAAGTGTCCAAACCATACAGGCGAGAGGAGATGAGAAGTTCAAAGGCTTGTAGGTGAATTTGTGCTTCGTCTTCTACCTCATGCTATCAGGGAATCAATTTCTCATGTGCTCCCCTCACCAGGAAAAAATGCTAAACAAAGCAACCTGTGATTAAACATCCAATAGGAAATGTCAGCTCTTGAATGGACAATAAATATAAGTGAAGAATATTCGATGTTTGTCAACCTTCACAGATTTACTGCAGCCAAGCGGGCTGATCCAAAGGAGGACGGTGAGCCTGGTAATGTATGCTGGATTTCCTGAGGGCAGAGTTAATTTTATGTAATTTTAGACTTGTAAATAAAGGAGGTTCATTAAGTGTACAGTGAACCTTGATTTCATATTTATACTCTAGTCTTTAGAGATTAATCTTGCTCAAATCATAAGGTAACAAAATCTTCCCATTTTGGGAAATATGGGTAATTGCAGCACTCTAGTGGGCTGTGCTGGGTCTCAGGTCAGTCACTGCCTGCATTAGTCAGGGGACTTCGCAACACATCAGACAGCGGGCCTCAAACGGTTTAAGAAAAAAAAAATCGGATTTATTGAAAGACTGTCAAGACAACATGCTGAATTGAAAGGACAGGACGAGAAGCCAGAAACTAGGGCAAGGCCATGGAAACCAGGAATGCAGATGGCTCCTTAGATGTCACAGGGTTTGCCTGCCTCTGTCAGCTTCTCATTTCCGTCCTCACCCTCTTCCTCTTCTTGTGTGCTCTTTCTCTGTCTTCAGGACTCCCTGCAGCTTCAGGACTGACATAGGCAATGATTTTCCAGAAGGGGAAAGGAAAAACAAAATCTCTGCTACAGTGTCCCTTACATTTTCCTGGAGGTTAAACCATCGTTAATAGTACTATGACATTCAATAGCGGATAGCCACATGGTTCCTCGTCTAGGCGTTAAGCAGGGACTATTGCCCTGTTCTAAACTATGTCTCCCGTCTCTTACCTTACCCAAGAAGGCTTGAGAGCAATCTCCTTTGACTCCATGTCCTGTCCTCGGGGTACAGCAGAATTGTATTGTAGAGGCCCCGTGTCAAAATGGCCCATATCAGATATTTTTGTCACCGTGGCAAATACTTGGGAGGAACAACTTAAATGGAGGAAAAAATTATTGTGGTCCATAGTTTTAGAGATTTGAGTCCATATTTGGCCAGTTCCATCATCCTGTTCTGTGATGAGGCAGGACATCCAGGTAGAAACAGAAGGCGTGTGGCAGACTAATGTGTTCGCCTCAGTAGTCAGGGAGCAGAGAGGATGACCCAAGAGTACTCTTCCTCCTCCATCTCCCACTTGGTTAACCCCGCAGCCTCAGCCTTTTGGATGAAGCTGTCCACATTTATGGTGGGTCTTCCCCCTCATTTGCTGTTTCTAATGTCAGTCATCTCTAGAAACACCTTCACAGCCACACCCAGAAGGGACTTCTTAATCAAGTG
The DNA here is from genome assembly GCF_037038515.1 of Microtus pennsylvanicus. Taxonomy (NCBI): domain Eukaryota; kingdom Metazoa; phylum Chordata; class Mammalia; order Rodentia; family Cricetidae; genus Microtus; species Microtus pennsylvanicus. Next base: position 104,183,621 of record NC_134584.1, on the reverse strand, counting down.
TAGTTGGCCAGCAAAATGCTCATAGATTCATCAAACTGTACTTGGCTGCAGCTGCTTACTGCTCCTTGGCTGTGGCTGGTACCCCGTCCCCCTGGGGTCAGTAAATGTCTGATCATGGTTTTTGTTTCTTAGTAAGTCATCCTATACCCTGGCTAGGCTGAGAATTATCCAAGTCTTTACATTTTGATTCCTTTTTAATTATAAATTCCATGTTTAATTCATTTTTTTCTTCTGGTGTCTTTACTGCAAACTATCAAGAAAAGCCATGTAATGCCCTCAGAAGTTTCCTTAAGCTTTCTTCCAGAAAATGGCCTAGATCATCATTCTGAAACCCAAAAAGCCTTAGGACACGTGTATAGTCAGCCACGTTGGTTGCCAGATTGCAGCAAGAATGGCCTTTGCTCTAGTTTCCAGGGAGGTATTCCTAATTTCCATTTAAGACCTCATCAGAATTGCTTTTACTCTCCAAATTCCTGCCAATGTTTTGATCGTGGCCACTTAAATAATCCTGGGGCGATTCGGTCTCTGCTCTCACTCCCTTCTTTTTCTGAGTCCTCCTCGGAATCAATCCAAACACTAAATACGGCGGCATCGGCCTTTTCTAGCCTAGCCTGTCCTGACAGACGCTCGCAGCTTCTGCCTAGCTCTACAGCTCATCTTTGCATTTCTAGGCATTGTTACAGCAACATTCTACCTCTCAGTGCCAATTTGTGTCTTGATTTAATTTTACTGTTATAAGAAAATACTTGAGACGTATTCACAAAGAAGTTGTATCAGGCTATTGACTTCTCAGAGTTCTGGAGGTAGGATACAGATGACCAAGGAAGCTGATTAGGCAACTAACAAGGGCCCATCGTTGCTTCCATGAAGGCACTGTGACCACCTCCTCTGAAAGGAATAAACACCACGTTCCTTTTCCATTGCTTTGCCTGTCTTGCATTGACCCAACTCCCGATCCTTTCCTGTCTAATAACTCTCGCTCTCAGTTTTGTCCCAACGATTAGTTCTTATTTAAAGAATTCTGTTGATTTTGTGGGCAGGGTTCCTCACTGCAGAAAGGCTGCTCCCAATAGCCTAATCCTTATTTTAAGTGGTCAGATGGGGATGCTGAGCTTATCCGGGAGTTCCCACGACGAAGTTGTAGATAATAAAATGTCTTAGGAGTGATGATTGCTCGTGGATGCTCTGCCTCTCATCCTTCTTTCATAGACCTGAGACTTATTTGTTCCCCTAAAATGAGACTGTTGGCCAGGCTGCCCACATGGTCAGAGTTCTGTCTGTGCATCCTCGATGGAAGAGCTATCAGGTCTTTAACACATGGGGTGAGACATACCCTAGCGTCAAACCAAGAGACGGATGGGGGGGGGGGCTGGCAGGGAGGTCTGGAGATGGCAGGGCATCTAAGGCCAACAGAAGAAAAAGATAGTTTTGAGGGATATAGACACCATGAGATAACTTGTGGGACCTAGGTAAGGGCTCTCAGAAAGAGCACTGGCCTGAGGAGGCTTCTCAATTCTATCTTTAACTCAGCATGAGAACATAGGCAGGATCCATACCTGAAGGCTTCCTGGCCATCTTAATCTAACGTCAAGTCTGATTTGTGCTAGTTACTTTTTATGGGTGAAGTTGACTTGTTGCAGGGTAGCTAGATATATGGTGGAACATTATTCTGAGTGTGCTTGTGAGGGCATTTCTTGGTTTTAACATTTCAGCTAGTAGACTGTAAAGCAGTTTTGCCTACTGTAATGAGTGGACTTTATCCACTTCAATGAAAGCCTGATTGGAACAAAAAGCCAGAGAAAGGGGGGATTCACTCCTGTGAGTCTTGGAGCTCCATTCTTTTCATTTTCTTTTGAGCTTGGATTTGCTGCTATCCAGTAGGCTTTCCAGATTGTCAGCTGCAGATCCAAGTCTTCCTGGCTTCCATAATCATTTGAGCCAATTGCTTGTGATAACTCGCTTCCTAGTATATGTAGAATAATATACTGTATAAGAATATTTTTAAATATATATCATAATGAAAATCTTCTCATATGTATGCATATTCAGTGTTTATATATGTGTTACTATGTATTATGTTGGTTCTGTTTTTCTGTGGAGCACTGATCATCACTGTACTTTGAGAACATTGGTAATTTTATAGGATTTGTTTTTTGGTGTGTGTGGAGGACAAATTTAAGGTTGATGTACATTAAAGGAAGTACTTAAGGTGGGTGTGATAGCACAGGCCTTTAATCCTAGCACTTGGGACACAGAGACAGGCAGATCTCTGAATTTAAGGCTAACCTGGTCTATAGAATGTGTTCCAGGACAGCTAGGACTATACAGAGAAACCCTGTCTGGAACCCCCCTCCCACTATCACCAAAATAAGAGTACTTATTAAAAAGTTGCATGAAGGGAAGTTCAATATGTATTTACCAAATAAGAGAATGCTCAAAGCAGACCTTAGACAGCATGAGTCCTTCTCAGTGAGGACTATGGTGTATTAACAAAAAGGATGGTGCTGTGGGAACATGGTCTTTTATCCTGTCACTTATATTATTTTTAATAAAATACTGATTGGCCAGTAGCCAGGCAGGAAGTAGAGGCATGGCAATGAGAATTCTGGGAAGATGAAGTTTAAGTCTGTAGTCGAGACCCAGAGACAGAGGAAGCAAGATGTGACTGTGTCGCCAAAAAATATGCCAAGCCACATGGCTAACAGACAAGAATTATGGACTAATATATGTTATAAGCGTTAATAAGAAGCCTGCTCTAATAGGCCAATCAGTTTATAATTAATGTAGACCTCTGTGTGATTTCTCTGGGACTGGACGACGGCTGGGTGGGACAGAAACCTCGGTCAACAGTATGGAATCTGGACTCACACAGCTGAGGGTACACGCTTAAAGTCCCCCATGATCTAAGGAGTCAGTTTATACACTATAAAGAGCTATTTCCTTCTTTCCAGAGCCCATCACATAGTAGGTGTGTAGCATGTCTTTGAAGACCCTAGTAGATCATTCATTGCTTTTCAGATGCACCCTGGGTCTATGCATATGGGACCCTGAAAAGAACTGGGGTCTACTTTGCTCCTGGATATTGAAGTGCTTAGTATGGTGACATTTATTGTCATTAATTTAGCTTCGTGCAACACAGAGACAGTTTATTTCTTCCCTAGTGTGATTTACAAGTAACCAGAGGGGGTATCAAGATAAGGAGGTAGGGAGAGGTGAGACACACACACACACACACACACACACACACACACACAGAGAGAGAGAGAGAGAGAGAGAGAGAGAGAGAGAGAGAGAGAGAGAGAGAAAGACAGAGACAGAGAGAGGGAGACAGAGACAGAGAGAGGAAGGGAGGGAGAAAGACACACACACACACACAGAGATTAGAAGGAGGAGAGAAGGGGGTTGGGAGGAGATGGAAGAGGAGGAAGAAGGACCCTCATGGGCAAAGACCTTCCTAGAATGTAAGATCTAAGGGTCTGAATGTTTATGGTTCCTCCACTCCTTGGGTGGAACTCTAACCCAAGGCCATGGCATGAGGAGGTGGAAGCTTTTTGAAGGGATTAGGTGTTAAAGGAGGAGCCCTTACACCTAGGATTAGCTCCCTTAGAAAAGAAGCCTGGGAGCTGTTGTTTCCTTCCTGTCATCTGAGATTGCATCATATGAGATTATAGATGATGACCCACCCAAGAGTTGAATTTCTTGGGATTTTACCTTGCCTTTCTCAGTCTCTGGAATTATGAAGAATGTGCTGTTCACAGACCAAGCAGCCCTTGGTATTTTGTCATAGCAGCCTAAGTGGTGTAAAATACAGGGAAAGGGCTGAGCACTTCTTGAGGTGTCTAGGAACCAGCTTCAGGTGTGTCTGTACCAGCATTCCACAAAACTTATCCCCTCCAAAAGTTGCTTTCAGTGGTCCCACCTACTGCTCAGGTGGCTTTACAAAAACCTCCCACCTTCCCAGGTAATGCTTCCTCTGCCTTCTCAGCCAGTGGGTAGAGTTTAGGCTCTCACAGACACTGGACCCTCCAGGATCCTGGCTGGACTCCCACCTAGCCTTTCCCACACTATATTTTATGGCGTGAGTGGCCTGCCATCAGTCACTCAACCACCTGTACCCAGAATGCCTTTCCTCACCTTGCCCCTTTGGTTGGGTCCTTCTTACCTGGGCCAGCAGAGCCCAATGTATTGCTACTGGGGTGTTCCCGACAAAATAAGACAGCAACGCCCATGGGTTGGTAAAGGTCACGGAGTTGGTTTCAGGGAATAGCAACTGCTTTATTGTACCTGACCAATCACTTTAGTGGAAACCTATCAACTGTGACTGGTTAGCACATTATCTTAGATTGGATAGTGAGCGCTCACACCACCAGGGTAATGTCTCTATGCAGAAGAAGCACATTAAAGGAGACTAGAGAGTGCAGACTCACCCGCAGGCCAGCCCCTCTACTGGCCTACTACACGCGCTACTACAGAATTCACTGTTCCTGGGGCATGGTGTATCGCGTCTTATTTAGAAGTGCAGTGTGCCAGGTAGGCTGGCTGCCATACCATGCCCGCATTTTCTCGTACATCAGTGCACCAGGCATAGGCTATGGTTCAGTTGTCTGGGCTTCCTCAAGCTCTCTTGCCCAGCTATTGCCCTGGCTACTCAGTATTATGACTATCCTTACTTGTACCGCTCTGGTAGGATGTGGCTCCCTGAAACCAGTCATTGAATCCATCTCATTCTGCTTCTCCAGGGTAAACACAGTTGGTGCTCCATGACAGACACCTAGTATGGGTTTATAGAAAATAATCCAACGGCCTCAAACTTCCCATTTTTTTTTGCTTGTGTGTTTGTATTTCCTTCCCCTAGGGCTTAACCATCTAGTAGACAGATGTGGCTGATTCCAGATTACTTTTTAAATCATTATTGCTTTTCTGACTGCCCCACAGCCACTAAAGCCAGCCTGGGCGCACTATTGTGTGAGAAGTAGCTTTGAGATGTAGGAGTGGATCACATTCATTCCTCTGGCCCCAGAGCTCACTTCGGCCGCTTGTATCTTACCTGGGTATGTTGTCAGAGAATATTTTTATCATCCTGTCATGCTTAGAAATCCAGGTCCTTGATCCCAGCCATTTCGAAGTCAAAAGTGATGTAGTCTCCTGATCCCTGTGCTCAGAGTAAATCCCTGGCAGAGCCCCCCGCTTTGGGAGACGTGACATGTGCTCCTGCGACATCGCTCACACACCTGCTCAGTGACAAAAGGCGACTTAACACCTGTCCAGGTCTCCTCAGTGGTTCTGCAACTGGCTTAATAGGATGTAGAATGTAGCGTGAGAACGGTTGGAGCCCAGCAGGGTTCCAGGGTGAGCACCTCCACAACAGCCTCTGCCCATACTTGGTTCCTAGTCACAGGGGTAATCGCCCCTGCTGGTCAGTCCTCCTTGCTTATAACGCACCTTCCCATGGTTTGCTATGGGCTCTGCTATGTAGAAGAGCTCTAGCGGGGGTATGGGGGTGGGCAGCTGTGCATCTGTGAATGTTAGACTCTAAAATGCGATTGTCACTGCAGTCTTGCTTGTCTGGGGATCTGTTGTGAGATGGTATCTAGGATTCTCTAAGTCTTCAAAGCTCCTCGCCGAGAAAGACAACCCAAAGTATGAAACGAAACATATTGGATTTACCAACTGTTTGGTGATATCTATTCTTTCAAGTAAAGTAGTGTACAGCCTGGATAGGATGTCTTGGGGACTGGCAAAGTCACTAAGCCAGAATAGACTTTACCAGTATTTTAGTGCTAGGATGGAGGCCTGGTAATGTAAGTAGTGAAGGTGTGTTATGTGCTCAGTTAAAAGGTGTAGACTCAGTAGCAGAGAGAGCTGGGTGGAGAGAGAAAGGGAAAGAGGGAAAGAGGGAGGGAGGGAGGGAGGGAGAGAGAGAGAGAGAGAGAGAGAGAGAGACAGAGAGAGAGAGAGAGAGAGAGAGAGATTCACATGGGTTACATTTGGTGTTCTTGGTGAGCATATTTCCAGGCACCAGAAAGATGGTGGTGTTGCTGTATCTTGGTACCCATGAGCCTCTTATAAGCTGAGCCCCTGGCAGAGATTTCAGAAAGTATAAGGTGTTCTTCTTTTGCTCTTATTCTATTTTATTACATTTATTTATTTATTTTATATATATATTGTGTGTGTGTAGTTCAGAAGACAACTCACAGTAATTGGTTCTCTTTGCCCATCATGTGTGTCATGGGAATTGCACTTCTGTGGTCAGGATTGGCAGCAAGGACCTTTACCAGCTGAGAATCGCACTGACCCTTTAAGGAATACTTCTTTAAAAGCTATTTTATTTTATGTATTTATGTCTGAATGTATGTATGTGTGTGTGTATATATATATCACATGTAAACAAAAGCCCCAGGAGGTCCTAAGAGGACCTTGGGTACACTGGGACTGGAATGACATGCAACTGTGAGCTGGCATGTGGTTTCTGGGAACGGAACCCAGGTCCTCTGCAAGAGCAATAATAAGCCTTGTTAACTACTGAGCATCTTCTCTAACCCCCAAAGTATACTTCTAATAGCTCTCATTTTTTTATGTCCACAATTTGTCTTTATATGATGATTTTTGGACCTCAGGCGCTCTGGGCCAGATGTAACTCTGCAAAATGATAATGAAGAAGGTGAGACATAAACAGTGTTGATAGCCACCAAGCCCTGGTTACTTCCTTTGTTACCCACCACGGCAGTGCATTCCATGATCTGTCTTCCTTTGATTTGTGCAGTGACATTACATATTTGATACTTAGCGATGCTTTTGGTGGCATTTTTTCAAGCGAGGCATAATTTTATAGTATCTACCCACGCACACTGGTGTGACTTCCACTCTCATCAAGTTAAAGACACACGTTCATCAGTGCCCCATCCTTTTGGCATCATCCACACTGCCCAGGTTGCTCTTATCTTAGGATCTAGGCGTCCGTAGAGCTGAAATGATACAATACTGTTTTAGCATCTGGATTCTTCTTTGCTTCAACAGAATATTTTTGACACTCGACTGCTTCGCTGTTTATTTGTTTACTTTTGCAGTGCCAGGATTCAAACTCAGGGCCCTGTGCACACCAGGCAAGTGCTTCACTGCCAAGCTACAACCCCAGACCGAGGGTTCATTTGCCTATTGTGAAACATTCTACTGAAGAAACACACTGTGGTGTGTGTGTGTGTGTGTGTGTGTGTGTGTGTGTGTGTGTGTGTGTATGCACGTGTCAATGCCAGTCTTCTAATCCTAGAGAAGAAGTCTGCACAGGAGCAGGTGGAATTCTGCAGACTGACTAGAAGCAAGCTGACTAGAGGAGGCAACACGCGTGCCCGCATCACCAGTCAACCACACTGCCCTTTTCTGCTGGCTCCCTGTGATGGACTGAGCCTTGAAAATGCTGCCACTTTCCAGGACAGAAGGCTGGGCTATTGCTGAAGCCAGGCCTCTATTCCTTTCCTTCCTCTTGATTCGAGTTTAACAGAAGAGGTGTTACTTTGATGCTCGAATTGTGCCTTTGATCAAAAGCTTGCCGGCTCCCTCGTGTCTCTTAGAACAAGACAGTAGCGGTATTGTGCTGGCTCATGTTGTAACATTTTGGACAGCAGAAATGACATTTACATGAAACAGCCATCCTTGGAATGCACGAGATAAGACAGTTTCTACAGCTCGTCGAAGAAAAGTCCCTAGCGTTGACTTTAAATCAAACAGAAGTAATAGCATGTCATCCTGGCTTCCCCTTCGCTACCTGGTGTTAATTAAAATCCTGATAAGAGAACTCAGTCAACATCCATAGGAGGAAGACCAAAGCATGGTGTAAAAATGTTCAGATGAAAGTACAGTTAATCAGAATTAAAACAAAAGGCCCCCCTGCACACTCTTCATTCGCCTTTGGTTTCTGCTGGGTGAGAAGATTAATATGTGAAGGTAATTCCTACGCCACCCCCCCAACTCCTGCTGTACTTTCCAAACTGAACTGTTGGAAATAATTGAACAATTACTTTGTGCAACGTTATCAAAGTTTGCTAAATTGTTCCCATCAGCTCTGTCCAATTACTAAATTCAGCTGATTTGCATATTGCAGAACGGAGTGATGAAAAGGCTTCCTCAAGTCGAGCCTAGTTATTTTTGAGCTGGGAAAAGTTGTGGAGTTCATTTGGTTCAAACCCATTCGTCTTGGAGATTAGGGAAGCTGAGAAGCAGAGGGATGAAGTGACCCGCCCAAGGTTCCTGTGAAGTACAGACAAGGTGGGGCTGTGTCCTCTGTTTCCCAGACCCTCCACCCTCTCCAGGGCTCCATATGGGCCAATCCATGCCGTTCTCCATAAGGCCAGAGTGTACATCCAGACTCTTGAGAGTTTCAATTAGTTCTAATTTAGATATGACATTGAGCATACACTTAAAATGCAAATCCATTCTGACAGGACCGGAAATGATAAAGGCAGATGATTCCATTTCAATTTAGTAGCTCAAGGGGCTTGAATTGGTTTGAAGCAGAGGCTGAATGGCTCTAAATGAAGCATTGTTCTTTCTTTGGGTGAATAAAGCTAACTTAAAACATTTCTTATTCCATCCCTGCCTCTGAATCCTTTTCTTGCATCTTTTTTGGGACCTTACTTTTATTTTTAAATGCTTTAAGTGGGAATTTACCAACATGTGCCCGAGTGAGAGAATCATGTCACACACCTCCACATAATATCCCTGTATCGTTCAATAGCATATGTCTGGCTCTGACTTTATTCTTCATTTATATGTACGTTCCCACTCACCAGATTATTTTAAAACAAATCGCAGGCATTGTAACAATTTATCCATAGGTTTTTAAATATGGACCATGATTTTTCCTTTATGTTACTGTATCTTTATAATATTCAAAAATACTTTACTTTTCTTTTGCTAAATTTATTCTTTGACAGTTTTATCCATGAATATAATACTTTCTGTTTGCTTGTGCTCCCCACCCTCTCGTATCTCCTTCAAACCTTGTCACCTCCCCTTCCTTCCCTGCAACTCTTTTCCCCACATTCATAATTCCTTGTTTTGTTTTGTACAGGTCACTGTGTGTACCATATATAAAGTCTTTTTTAAAAGACAGGTTCTCTTGGCTGGCCTGAACCTTGCTATATAAACCAGGCTGGCCTTAAACCCACAAGATATCTACCTATCTCCTGCTCCTCCCAAGTGCTGAGATTAAGGGAGTGCAATACCACAACCAATTCTTAAACTTTTAAATAATAAAATACCATGCAACCATTTCCCTATTTCTGACACAATCTTAATTATGCCATCAGCAGTATGTGATGTGGACTTCCATTGGGTAACACATGCAACATCTAAAGAGATGTATATCAGATTGTAGTTTGGTTTTGTTCTCTTTTGCTTATCTCTTTTTATGTATTGTGTTTTTCAGCAAAAATAAAATGTTTGTGTAACACACACACACACACACACACACACACACACACACACAGACAGAACCTGGGGTTTAGCCATCCAGAAAGACTGTGTGACAGTGTGAAAATGAATGCTGTATCTTCTACTTAGATTGTAGGACTATGTACCAAGGAAGAAGAAATGGCTTTTGGTGTGTGGTGGGAAAGAGTCTATTTGATAAAATTCAATGATAGCAGGGATGGGCACTATTAAACTATTAAACTCCAGCAAATGCTTAAATACCCACGATGGACCAGGCACTATGCCTTCTGGGATTAGTAATCTGACTAGGAAGAAAGTGTGGGGTGTGCACTAGCAGCATCGACATCTACTGGAAGCCTGCTGAAATGCAGATGCTGAAGCTGAGTCTGTTTGTGTAGAGCCCCACAATATCCCAATGCACCTCAACTATGAGCAGCTCTTTGGTGGATAGGAGCACCCTTGGTTGCTTCTTCTTCCTGTGCTTTTCTGGGAGCCTTTCTGAGAAAGGGACAGTGGCAAAGTCTGGGGTATGAACTGCAAATGCAGTGGCTGGCTCTTGACCATTCTCACTTCTGACCAAGTGCACAGATGACTGTCCCTCTTGTCCACTGCCTTTAAGGACTCACTAATACTAATAAAGTATCCGTAGAAGCTTTGACCTCTAATTCAAGGCCCTAGAAAAACTGGGCCTCTGACACACTGTGTGTGTGTTGTGTTTGTTTTTTTGAGACAGGGTTTAAATGTGTAACAGCCTTGTTTGCCCTAAAACTAGTTCTGTAGACCTGGCTGGCCTCAAACTCATGGAGATCTATTTGCCTCTGCCTCCCAAGTGTTGGGATTAAAGGTTTGTATCACCAGTGTCCTGCTTAAGACATTGATATTTTTATTCGTGGAATGCATCTGCCTTCACAACACTGTGTCTTGGACTCCACATTGCATATGCTGAAAAGACTAATTTGCCCTCCCCTATCCATTAATGCCGCATTAAGGGAACATCTCCCCTAGGAAGTCTTCTGCGGACACTGCTTCTTTTTCATCTTGTGTTGGCAGAATCAATGCCATGTCCTCATTCAGATGCACTGTGAAGAAACAATCCCCCAGTGCCTCAGTTTCCTTACTTATAGAATGGGGATAATGATTCCTTTTTCTCAGGATTGCCCTGAGGGTAAAAATCATAAGCGAGTATAAAATTAAGACAAAGTGATTTCCAGGAGCCATTTGTTTTATGCGTTTTAATATTGGGAAAACATTAGGCTTCCTGACAGTTTGGTGAGGCAAGCAATATTGTTCTCCTTATTTTGCAAATGAAGAAATGGAGATAAAGAAGTTGAGTGGCTAGACCGAGGTCACCACAGCCCACAGTGAGCTATACTGTTGTGTGCGTGTATTTATGTATGTATGTGTGTATGTGTATGTATATGTGTGTGTGATAAGAAGAGTTTACATAAGATCCAGTCTCTTATTTATTTAAGCATGTGTCTGCTACGGATCCCCAGAATGGAAGTCTGAGGACAAGTTGCCAGAGTCTTGTTTTCTTCTCTTCACAGTGTGGTTTCTGGGGCGTTGAACTTGGGTCCTCAAGGTTGGCAGCAAATACATTTACCTGCTGAGCCATTTTGATAGCCCTCTCTTGGCAGTTTTAAGTGCACAAAAGAGTACTATTAACTCCAGGCATGAGGCTGCACAGACGTTCTCTTGAACTTTCTCATGCTGCTTAACCGAATCTTTATTCCCACTGAGTAACAGCCCCTTATCTCCCCTGCTCTCAGCCCCCCGGGACCATTGTGCTCCGTTTCTAGGCGTTTGCCTATTTTAGGCTCGCTGAATGAATGGCAGTGTTGTGGCTTTATCCTTCTGTTCCAGGCTTACTTCACCGAGTGCAGCGTCCTTCAGGTGGTCCATGTGGTCACAACTGATAGGCTTTTCTTCTTCTAAAAGCTGCAAATATTCCATGGTCTATACATAGACATTGGAAATTCAAGTCCTAATGTACTATTTATGGGATTATAAAATGGTACAGCTGGTATGGAAAACTAGGAAATATGCTTAAAATATTAAAATGAGGACTACTATTGATCTAGCCATTTGACTTTTGGATATTTACTCAAAATAATTGAAATCAGAGAGTGACTAAGGGTTATTTTTTTTCTTATTTTTTTTTTGAGACAAGCTTTCAGGAATACTGGGCTAGTCTAGAACTCGCTATACAGTGCAGGCTGGCCTTGAACTCCCAATCCTCTTCTATCTCACAAGTGCTAGCATTCCATGTCTGAGCTACTCTGACTATCTGAACTCAGAATCTTGAGGCAATATTTGCATTCTCATGTCCATTGGATTAGTAACAGCCGGAGGGAGGAAACACCTAAGCATCTATTGTGGATGAGGTGCACATACTAAGATGTGCATATTTGTGGTTTCAGATCAACGGGGCAGCACAGGCGGTCACTTTGTCTTCTAATCCCCATCACAGGACTGCAAAGGCAGTGACTGCTGGTAATAGGTCCCTTCTCACGCCCATAAGCGCCCACCATACATTCTGATTCCGGCCAGGACAGGAGTACTCTGTCCATCCTCGCCGGCAAAACTGCTTCAGGGTTTTCTTCGGAGGTTCTGGTTACCCAAGGAGCAGAGAGATGACAAAGGCATCTCGCCATCTAGCCACACTATAAACCATTCTCCCTGGCTGCTTTTAGAGTTTAGAGATAGGGGTTCCTTGATTCACACGCGCTGTGAAGATTATCTCAGGGCGTTTCTTCTTCCTGAGACTCAGTTGCCTCACCCCAAACTGAGAGCTGAAACAGCAACCGCCTAGCACTGTTCTGAGAGGGAATTGGGAGCATGGAGAGAAAGGCCTTTCAGAGACTCTTGATATTCAAAAGCGTAAGCCACTAAAAGCAATGGCATTGAGTGCCTGGACCACATGTCGTTATTGAATATAACATTTCATGCTCTTTCTTTCACTAGAAATTAGATACTAAGTACAGTTCAAATGACTAGTCTCCGTAATTACTTTAAATAGCTACATACTGTATTCTTAGGTTGAGGAACCTCAATTACTTGGACCATTTACACTAGAAAATGATACACCGAATATCCTTAAGCATGTCCTTACTCCTTTTGACTTATAACCGAGGACAAATTTATTATTGGCAGGGGGGATATTATGTGCACTAATCTTTTTCTTTCAATGTATTTTCATATCATTTTCTTATAACACTGTACGAGCTTTTACCACAACTTAACTAGCATTGGGTTTTAACTGTGTAGATTAAAATATTTTTTAAATGCCTACCCCTGAGTTTTGAACCAAAAGATCTCAGACATTACCCAATCCAGTGAGTGCCCCAGATGTACAGTGATTATACTATGACACTTATTGCATCATATAGCCAATCATTTATGCATAAACATAAATGAGTTCTTCAAGTCTCCCATCAAGAGGTGAGCCACACCAAGATGGAGTCTGTGGCAATCTTTCACAGCCAGAGCGGAACAAGTTGATGATAATTGTCTGTTGGAATAATCTTGTGTTATTTTGCTTGGCACTAATAATCACCTTATAGTGTTTTCGAAATAAAACCTCAATTCAGGCTTGCTCCGGAATGGTGGGTGTTGGCGTAGAACCAAGGCTCTGTTTGACGCGGATGCTTTCCAGGAACTGTTCTCTGAGGTTCGTGGAAGCACCGCAGGATGCCTGGGAGGAGGTTCACAAAGCCTCCCAGTCTGGTGTTTTGCAGAGGAAATCTGCTCCATAACCCAGAAAAGTGATTACTGATAAGATATTCCCCCATCACAGCACACGGATGCGGGCTGCCAGATGTGGACAGCATACAAACCACCGGGATTGAGTTGAACGTAATCCCTGGGCTGTGTAAACAAGGTTGAAGATTGAGCCTGGTTATTGCTGCAGTGGGGGACTCTGCTTTCAAAGGAGAGCTGATAGAGGCTTTTTTTAAATTGGGGAGCAGATTGATATAAGGACAGGTTGGCCGGGAGGCTGCATGGGAAGAGTCATCTTTTGCAGTCTCAGGGAAGGTTATTAGGAGTCTCCTACTCCGCACAAGGCTGAGGCAAGCAGGAGGTGCGAGGTGGCTCAGGCTACAGTTACGGGAGACTTCGAAATCACGGAGAAGAGATGCTTGATTGGGCTCAAAGAAAGAGGTCTAGAGGGAGAGGAGAATCAAGAGCTGGGAGGAGAGAAGGTGGGACCGTAAGGGAGGAGGACATCTCTTTTGGGCTCAGGAATAGGCTGCATCACCTCTGAGGTCCCACTGAGGCGGGTGTTGGGAATAGAGGAAATCTGGAGGGGCTGAGACAGTAGTGCCTCCACCTGTCAATCACCTAGCTCTGCCTCCAGTCCCCAGGCCCTCTCCTCACCTCACACATGCAACCGTCTTGCCCCCTTCACCTCTGCAGCAGCTCCAAGCCCTAGGCTCCAATTTCAGCTAGGTACTTTTCAGAATCTCTTAGGTACAGAGTCCCCCATCCCCATGTGTCTTTCCAGCTCCCTACCTTTCCTGCTGCCGCCATTGTATGAGCAAGTGATCTTTCAAAGAGTCCCCTATGACCTCATTGTTCCCGCCAGAAAACCCTTTCATGGTGCCTCCTCCCACCCCCCTCCAATTTCAGTGGACGTTCCTTGTGGCATTCAAGGCCTTTCACAAGCAGTTCCTCGAGGGCCTTCTGAGTTCAGGTACCCAGCGGCATCGTTTGGCCCCGCACCCTCCTTCTTTCCTTTTCCCAGACACACATGCTTCTTCACGAACAAGCCTCGGTGTCAAAACTTTCTTTCCCACTTAACCTATTTAGAAAACCCTGCCTCTTTCTCAGCATCCAGTGCCTCTAAAGACCCCTTCTTGTTCTCATTTTAATACGAGCCGAAGTGGCTGTGTTAAAGAAATGAAGATCTAAGCACACTCTGGGGCACAAAGTGCAGACGGCTTTGTTGAGAGCCGGGAACAGAAACGAAACCGACAGAGGAGACCTCCGGTGTGCTGCGGAACGCAGACCCGACTGTCTCTAGATAGTTCAGGGAGTCTAAGAAGTAGGGTGTAGTGGTAGGAGTGGGACAGTGACTTGCCTGGGGGTCACCCAGCCTGCAAGAAAGGGTCCGCAGCGGGAACTTGCCCCTATGGACTCCAAAGTCCCTAGATGTTAGGCAATGTCTGTAACAGTCCTGAAATTGCCGCATAGAAACTCCTCATGTGGTCGGGGACGGTGCCTTTTGTTTGAAGAGTGGAGGTAAGGCTATGTGAAGATCTAGGGAGTTCTTGACCCTTCTTCAGGATCTCAAGAGGCCATTGGAGACAGACATGTTTTAGCAAAAGCAGGATCTTCTCTAGAGGCGTAGTTGCCACATCTGCCTTAGGCTTCTTCCTTCCTTTGGGGAATACTTCTCTGTCTCCCTCCTCTGGCTGGGTGACTCATCTCTTCTCCAGGTAGCAGCCTAGACATTGTTTCCTTAGGTCAGGCTCGGCTGAGCCTCCACCGTGCTTGCTCCGGCAGGTGGCACGCAAAGCAGACTAGAGAACTGTCGTTGGGTTTCTGTCTGTGGGGATCACTGTGAGGCCCACAGGCAGAGAGGCCCTTGCAACTGCTGATCTTTATCTCTCAGTTGTGTCTTTGGCTGTCACCAGGCCTGGCATGTGACAGCCAGTAATCGTGGTGCCCTTGAGAAAAGACTTGTGGTAAAAACTCAACGTTCTCTGGCTGAATAAAAGAATCTCACAGAGGCTGTGTGCTCCATCCACGTTGCTAGGGGCAGTGGGGGGAACTTGTGGAAAATCTAGCCTGAGGCTTCCCAGTCATGAAAGCTTTCAACTTCTAATCCTCCTACCTCAACTACCCAAGTGCCAGGATTATAAATGCATGCTTCCACCCCTAGCTAGCTTCTGTTTTCAATAAAGATGCTAGTCTATCTGAGTGTTTGGTATTCTTTACTCATTTAAAAAAGAATGGCCACTTTCTGTGGGCCCTTGAGCAGACACATGGCTCTGGTGACATACATACATGGCATTCTCTGAGCAATATAGTTTGATGCTCTCGAGAAATCATCCCTTCGAACCAGCTGGGTGATTGATTGTGTCACAGCTCTTGTGAGGGTTTCAAAGCCGTCTTTCAGGCATCGCTCATTAATGTCCATTAAATTGGATGGGGCATATTCCATGCCTTTGCAGAAACGGTGAGTGTGGAATCACTGAAGCAGGAGGCTTTGGCATCAGAATGAGACTTGTCTAATCCGCACACCTGGTTCCTGAGAGAGGGACACCCTAGATCACGGCAGGAATGCTCATCAAGGGAGGCAGCGATCACAAGTGCCAGATATTTGGCTCCCATGTTTGTCAGTGATTCATGAAGTGATTATCAGCATTCGAAACCACTTCATGAATCAACCGTGAGCTGGAAAAAGATTTAACTACACCGTTCTCATTTCCATAGAAATAAGAGCCGGCCCACTGGCAGGTAAAAGAGTTGTTGTGGCTTAGACTTTACGCCCTTGCCTCCTGCCACCTCCTTCTTTCTGACATGCTCATTTCTGGCCTCATTATCCTTCATCTTCTTTGCCCCACTCCCCTTTGTTCCCCGCTAAGGGCTGCCTTCCTAAAGATCTTGCAAAGGGTGGAGTCACAGTCCGTTCCTGTTCAACGTGGAGGTGGTCATCTTCTGGGTCTGTTACAGTCCAAATTGCATCAAACCCCTTCACATTTGCCCTTTCAAATCCCGATCCCCACTACCTCAAAATGGAATTGCCTTTGGAGATAGGACCTTTAAGAAGAAATAAAGGCAAAGCAAGTTTAGGCATAAAGGTTCTTAATGTAATAGGACTGGAATAGCAGTCTTACAAGTGATTAGATCTGACGGGAGGGAGAGTGTATGGCAGGACAGCCATCTCTCCTCAAGCCATTTAAACACATAGACCTCATCCTTCTGGCCTTTAAGACTATAAAAATGACGTTCCATTGCTAAAAGGCACCCAGTCTTTGGTGGTGGCTATGGCAGTCCTCACCAACTAATTCGAGCTATTTGAATGGCTCTCAGTAGTCATCTGTGCATCCAAACCATGCTGTCGGGGTTACTCTGCAAGGCCACCTCTATAGAGGTCACACAGTTCCTCTTGTCAGTCAGAAGCCTCTCACCTACTTTCCAGGTCATTGCTGGAACTGGCTCCTCCTGGATTATGACTCTTGTCAGAGACAAGCCCACGTGAAGAGCTTCTTCACTCGTGGGCCAGTTTCTCAACGGCCAGTTTCGCAACGGTCTGTTCGGTTCTCTCTGAAAGCAGACACATCCCGAGTGTGTGCAGGATTTGTTTAGGGTTCTGTCCCACACGGTCCTATGCGGGAGAGACAGAGGACAGAACTAAAGCGCCAGGGCAAAGGACTCGCTGACTGCTGTGGGCTACTGGGCCAGACCACCCTGTGGGGTTCTTCTGAAGAGCTAAGAGCGTAGGTAGCCTGCTTAGGAATAGCCCAGCCAACGGCCAATGAAAATGAGCGCCAACCCACATGCCCCACCCACCACTGCCTGGGAGGGGCTCCTTTAAGGTGTCACCTTTCCCGCACTCTGACCTGGCTGCTGTGTGGGCCAGGTTCACTCCAGCAGCTGGCAGATGTCTCAGGCAGAGAGGAAGGGAGTTGTTGGCATGCAAGGGATGTTGCTGAGTGACACCTCTGAGTGAGCGTGGTACCAGGAGTATAGTATCATCGGCCTCAAGCCTTTCCCCCCCTAGACCGCCCCTTGTCCTGTTCCAGCACGTTCTACACGGAGGCAATCCCAATCCCAAGCTCTTTCCTCCCCTGTGTCAGGCTCATTTTCCAGCTCCTCTCTCAAAGATTGTTGCTCCATTTAGACCCAGCACGTGCTTGCGATGGAGCCCTTTGGTGTGGCCCCTTGCATACACTCAGCTCTTCCCGGGTGAAAGAAAGGCTCTTGCGAAAAGCAGGCCAAACTTCACTTTTGCTGAAAAGGCTTTCTCTCACAGATCTCTGAGTCTGTTGCTTCAGAGAAGCCCAGGTTAATCAGGTAGCCCAGCAGCAGGTGGAGTGTATTTCTGGAACATCAGCTTTGGTTTCTCAAATAGTCGGATTTGAAAGTGCCATCCTTCTGGGCTGTTCTGCCCCTTCTGGACTCTGTTCCTCTGGCCCCTTTGGGAGAGATTGTGATGTAATCTTTTGAAGGTTGTGCTTTCTGGAAGGTTCAATGAGTTTTGAGGTTCAGACTTGAGGGCTAGAAAAACAGCCCCCTAAACCTTTATGGACGGTATTAATTAAGTTCATTTACTTTCCTCACCTGCAAAGGCAGGTCGGAAAGAAAAATCAAACTGCTATGGCGGAGAAGCACTCACAGGCCTTGTTTGCTGGCCACTGGAGAGTAGGGAAGGCAGGCTGGAGGTCGGCGGTTTTCAGAGGTTGGTTCACAAACCAGAAAATAAATAAACCAGACAAATCTGGGCACAAGGGGGTTAAACAGGATTTATAGAGTTCTTATTCGACTTGATTTGGGTTTCTTCCGAGTGGGAGCTGGAATCTCCGCTCAGCTGGCTTACTTGGAGGATGATCATATAAACCACAGTGAAGAAGCAGAGACAGAGAAGGGAAGAAACCGAATTGAGGAGCCTCAGGGAGGCTCTTGCCAGATCAATAAACTGGGCATGGCTATGCACTGGGTGTGGCTATGCGCTGGGCATAGCTCTCAGGCTTTTGTAGGAGCTTGTGAAGAACAATGTAGAGTTACCAAGACTACTCTGTGTATAAAGTGCTTGCTGAGCAAGCACAAAGACCTGATTTGTGATCCTGAGAACCCAAGAGGAAGCTGGGCGTGGCTGGGTGCTCCTGGAACCCCTGCCCTGGAGTTGTGGGCAAAGTCAGGCAGCTTCCAGGCATTACTGGGGGACAGTCTAGGCAAAAGAGGGATCTTCAGGTTCAGTGAGACTTCCTGTCTCAAAAGGATAAGGTGGAGAAGCAACCAAAGAAAGATTTTGAAACTAACTTCTGGCCTCCACATGTGCCCCACAGGAGATAACACCCCCTCCGCCTCCCAAGAGAACAACGTAGAACACACATTGCTATTTCTCTCCAGGAAACAGGGAGGCTGAACATTTATTCCCAGACTCCTGTCCTTGGGAGCACTGACTCTTTGATTCTTAGGTGGCCCCGTAACTTCCCACAAAGCCCACTCGTAGGAGGACGGACAAGGTGTCCTTGGGGGAGAATGTTTCCACTCAGCTAAAATCAGAGGACAGAGCAGAGCAGATCCCTGTGCTTTGAAAGCTCCTGTTGTAGATCTTGAGTTTGGAGAATGATTTTCTTCCCTCTGCCACGCACTTCACATCTGCCCAAGCAGCCACTGTGTGCTGAGACTATACCGAGAGTTGGAGACAGAGTGACAGGGTTTCACACTCTTGTCTTCTGGGAAGCTCACGGTCAGAAGTATACCGAATATAATCACAAAGCCCCCAGAGTCACAGCCCCCTCTCCTGTCAGGTGGGCACCAAACTAGCTGAGGTCAGGCCCCAGGGGCCTTTTGCCATCTCCACACTCAAGTAGAAAACAGTTCTGGAGACGGTCCTTCTAGAAGGGCTTTGTTGTCCCATCTTGTGTGGGATGAATAGTATACAATGGGACAAGAGGGAGGGAGGTTGTCTGTCCACTCCTGTGCTACTATGTGTTCACGGGTGGTCTGTTCTCTAGCAGCCAAATAGACAACACACCGTGGCTTACCAAAGACACGGGGTAACTAAGAAGCAGGACTTCCTGGAGGTCAGGCTACACTCACATATGTCCTATAGGTCCTCAGGGCCAAGGACTGGGGGAAGCAAGGACAGTCACCCTTACTTGTCTGGACAGGCCTCTTGAGATGTCTATGGAGCTGGTGAAGGCATAGAGAGGACACAGCTCAAGAGCAGGGGTACCCACCCAGTTTTGGTCTGAGGGAGAGGCAGGCTGAGCTAGTGAGGATGCTGCTGCCTATGCGCTCCAGGCCCTGGAGCCCTGCCAGATTTCTCTCTTGCTCTCCCTCCCTTGCTTCTGTCTTTCCTAGTCTATCTTTCCGTGCCAACTATCAAGCCTGGAACATGCTAGGGAAGCACTCTACCACTGAGCTAGGTGTCCATCCCTTGGTTTTTTGAGGTAAAGCCCAGGTTGATCTCAAACTCATGATCCTCCTGCCTCTGTTGTCTGAGTGTTAGGATTAACAATGTGTGTCCCCATAGGCTGGGCTTCCTCTCTCATGTCTCAGGGTTGCATCTTCTAGATCCTGGCAGCTCTCTTCTCTGGACCTGGCACTGTCTGCAACTTCCCACTCTGTCTTGATTCTCCATGACTCTCAGCTAAGACAGGTGATGGATGCTGGCAAGAACCATTCTACCAGAAATCAAACATGCTTTGGCTCCATTGTCCAAAGCAGCTTGAGGACTCTGAGCAGTCTCTGGCCTCCAGTTTCTCCTTATTTCTGTAACTCTGCTCAAAATTAGCCACCAGAGAGAAGCGCTCCCTGCCCCTAATTGAAGTTGGACCCCAGCGCATCAGTCTGTAGCCTTCATCTTGCCTCACCATTCTCCAAAGCCATTGTCATTATAGCCATCAAATGCCCATGGTTGCTTATGTTTATATGTCACACCAGTCCCATGAAAAGCGAGTATTTTACTATTTTTTTCATTGCTATACCACTCAGCTCACAAAACAGTTCTTGGTACACAGTAGGTCTTCAAAAATATTAGCTAAGTAATTTATCAAGAATGAATTTCTTCTCCCGAGAATGGATAGATGATCCTACTTTAGGGCCAATGCCCCCCCCCCCCCCCGTGATGAAGAATAAGATCAATCCCCTTCTTGCTTTTGTTTGAAACAGAAGAAGCCGGCGCAACACCCAGCCAAACATCCGTCTGATCAGCTGGACATACCACGGCAGTGTGTCGAAGGTAATATTCTGTTGTATTTCACCCTGCATTTTGAAAGCAAAACAATTCACATTTGGAAAAAAAAATCTCATTACCAGCGTCTTCCCTCCAAAATCCATTAATGGCCTGAGTGTTTCTGGCAACTGAGATCACCTCGGATTATAGTGTGAAATGCAGCTCTGGGGAGAGCTGTATGCTTTGAGATGCTTGTATCGTTCAATTGTCAAATACTCACACGGTTACGATTCTCAAAGAAAGAATACAATGTAGGGAAATGGGTAACATAATAAAAGCTCTGGGATGCATTGAGAGGAGGCAGCCAAAGGAGTCCTTGCTGACATACCTAATCCCAGGCATGGGAAATTAAAAACCATGCCAGAATACCAATGCCTCACAGCTGGGGATGCATTGCTTCTTTTTTTTTTCTTTTTTTGTGAACTTTCAGGTTTCATCTTGTATGGCTGCCTCTCTCTGCCTTCAAGTCTCCTTTACTATCTCGTCATCTCGTGTGCAGGAGCCTCCTGTTTTTCCCACCCTCCCCATGGCAGGCCATTCATGAATCCTAAGTCCACGTTGCCATCCTCGTCTTGGTAAACTGGGATGACATCACAGACTGTTAGCACTGGTGTGACTCTGGAAGCCATCTGGGTAGGAGTTCCTCAGTTATAGTCCTGTAGGGAGATAGGGAGGACGCAGATGAAAAAGAAGGTTGGGGTTCTGTAGCACTATGAATCTGAGGAGCTGTGCCACATCCTTGGTCCAGGGGTTTCTAAATAGACCCTATCGTTAGACCTCTGAAAGCTGCTTAAGTTTACTTAACCCAACCTTGTCCAAACCAGAAGACCATGCTACATTCAGTCAGACCATACAAGTCACTGAGATGGGCTGGAAAACCATTGCACAAGTTGGAACCTCACCATTGCAACAGACAGGACACAAAGAGCAGGGGAAGTTACTCAAGTGTCTGGTCAGTTGAATGGTGAATGGTGGAGCCCACAGGAAATGGACACTAGAGCCATGCTACCCAGTCCTGGGCTCATTTGCTGCTCTCTTTCAATTAACTTCTCCATCCATCCATCCATCCATCCCACTCCACCCCACCCCATCCCACCACACCCGATGTTTTCCCATCCTTTTGCATGTGTGAACTGGTGCTCCATTTGGGTGTTGGGCATATCCTGGTGAATAGTAGGCACACAGTGGTTTTTTTTCTTATCTGCATTGCTAGAGATTGAACCTGGGGCATCATGAGTTCAAGGCAAATGCCTCTCAGCTCTATATGCACAGGGTTGAATGAATATATGCTTTTCTTATTGCTCTATTCCTCCCTTCTTTATCCTTCCTTCCTCTTCTTCCCTCCCTATTTTCCCTTCTCTCTCTCTCTCTCTCTCTCTCTCTCTCTCTCTCTCTCTCTCTCTCTCCTTCCCTCCCTCCTTTCTTTTTTTTCTCTCTGTTTCATCCTCTGAGAAATCCTTAATTATATAGCTAAGGCTAACCTTAAACTCACGATCCTTCTGCATCAGACTCCATCGTCCTGGGATTACAGGCATGCCCCACCACTCCAGGCTAGTCTCAATATTTTCTACACTTCCCAATCCTCTCTCCTCTTTCAACCTTCTCTCCCTCATTCCAGATCATCTTTCAGCTCTGAACAAGATAAATGGCCCTCAAACGCCACTTAAATTGTCTCATTCCCTTGGTGAGGACCTTAACTAATTCCTCTCTGTCTCTCAGAGCCGGTTTAGTCAGCAGGACTGTCAGTGCTCTGCCAGGAGCTGATGCTGAGCTCGTTCTCTCTGCTGAGCAGAGACCTTGCTCACAGTAGGTGCCTGGGTGATTCCAGTTCAGCTTTAGCGTTTGTCAGTCCCATAAGACAAAGTCAGGTAGCACAGACCTGATGGGCTTTGCACAGGCATTTAACCCTGCCCCTCCCCCTTCTTTCCCTCTCTACCTCCATATATTCTCCTTCCTTCCACTGAGTCTCTTCCTAATCCCCCCGTTTGCCCTTTCCCATCCCCATTCCTCATCAGGCATTGATGTCAGGTCCTATGGGTAGAAATATGAATCATAGTTAACTCTTGACTTTGGGGAGCTTGTGGTCCAGTATCAACCACGGGTAGACAAGTCAATATTTATAACACATTGTGGTTTTGTTAGAACAGATGCCCGCACAGGCTTCTGGAGGTCACACATAGAGAACTATCCTATATGGAATCAGGAAAAGCTTATAGAAGATATCCGGACTGGCACTTGAAGTTCAAGGTGAAGTGAGACAGACCAGAGCTCATGGAGTAGTAGAAGAGAGAGTACGAGACAGTTAGTGCTTCGGCGGAGGGAATTACATCCTTCAGTTCTCAGATGCTGAGAAATCTTCTTATAAACATTACTTGGAGTTAGACTTCAGACCTAGGCACAGGGCCATGATTGATCTACTCATCTTCGTCTCTCCACACCTCTTCTCACCTTAGTCGGAGGCAGGATTTCTCCCAGAGCTCACTGCTGTGCTAGTCTAGCTAGCCAGAGTGCTCCACAGATCTTGGGGGTCTCTGCCTCATGGCACTAAGGTTCTAGGTGGCTGCTGCTCCCTCCTGGTGTTTATGAGGGTGCTGGCATCTAACTCCAGCTCTCACAGTCTCTCAGGAAGCACGTCAGCCATCGGGCCACCTTCTCAGTTCCGAATGAGATTGTTCTTGGGACAGGGCTGGGCACACAGTGGGTGCTTATTGAAGACACGCTGAACAGAAATATAGATATCAACCTCACAACGTTTCTTGTTGAAATTATACAGCGATGAAATTGCTGTCCTGTGTGAGTGTCCCTTAAGAGACATAGAGAGGGCATAGGACTTGAAAACTGTGCTTATCTTTTCTCCCAAGAAAATTTCCTAATGTCCATTAGCTAAACTTTCTTGTCCTTTGACTTCAGGCTTGATCTTTCTATTTAAATACAGATAATAAGCTAAGTGAAGTCCCTTTCCACCTCCTCTAACCCCGAGTTTTTCTGAGTAGAAAGTTCATTTAGCAGCAGAAGTGCTGGCAATAATCCCTTTTAAAATTGTCAGGAGATCAGATTTTACTAAGTCTGACTCTTTCCTTTTTTGTTCTTCTGACCTTTTGTCCTACATTAAAATGAAATCTTTTTGTGTCACTGTCCTCTGTCCCTGGCTGGTGACTGTTCCCTCTGCAATCATTTTCTCCTCTAATGAATGGTTCCAGTGAGCTTTGCTGACATCACTGCCATGGAAATGGAGCTGTGGTTTAGGTGTTCACTTTGTCTCAGCAGGAAGTGGGAGAGGAGACCCTAACGGCAGGAGATGGCTATAATTTATTAGGTAAATAGTGGCGCCAAACAGTGCCCAGTTATCTCATAATTGTCATCACGCTAAATCTTTGTAGTAATTGTTATCGCTTTAGAAATGAGAGTTTAGCTGAGCCAAGGTGGGAATGTCACAAGGTCAAGGCCAGCCTGACCTACGTATCAAGATTCTTTCTTTCTCCCTTTCTCTCCCTCAACCATTTGCCCAGACATAGAGGACATAAAATACTAGTAGTTATAATACTCAGGGAATATTCCCTAAAGTAACACAGGACTAAAACGTAGCACAAACAACTTTACTATATAATAATATGGGATATTTTTAGGTAACACACATCCTAAGTGTTGTCTTCATGGTGCCAAAAGCCATTCTGGCTTCTGTCAACTCTGCTATCAAAATCCAGCACTGGAGAGGATCGCAGAGAATTCAAGCCTAGGAGCATATTGGACATTCTGTAACTCCTACACAGTGGGTTTCACAAGTTCATTTATCAGGATGAGCAGAGTTTCTCACAGGAAGCAGTTGGTCTAGCATGTGGCCCTAGGTGACACAGGGTGATCAGAGGCATGGACGTCATGGTATACACCATCTTTCAGAATCACTTTCCCGAGTAACATGTGCCTAGAGATTCCGCTCATTCCTCGGTGGGCAGAGATGAGAGTTTCTGGGATGACATTGCAATAGTGATTGTGGTGGTTTGGAAGAAAAGAGCCCCCAAAGGGAGTGACACTATTAGGAGGTGTGGCCTTGTCAGAAGGGTGTCCCTGTGGAAGTGGGTTTTGAGTTTTTCTTTGCTCAAGCTAAACCCAGGGAGACAGCTCACTTATTATTGCCTGCAAGTGGTAGAACCCTCGGCTGCTTCTCTGGCACTATGTTTGCCTGCAGGCTGCTCTGTCCCACCATCATGATAATGGACTGAACCTCTGAAAATGTAAAACACCCCATTCAATGTTTTCCTTTATAATAATTGCTGTGGTGGTGGTGTCTCTTCACAACAACAGAAACCCTAATGAAGACAGGGATAGCCGTTATTATTTGTAGTTTGGTTTATTGGTTTACATAGGTCAATACTAACCTATCAATACTAAACTAATACTTTCAACACTGTAGAACCAGTTATTCCCGTTACAATGCTATGAGTTCAAGGATCCCCCGGGATGGGGTTTATAAAATATAGGCGTAGTATGCATCTCTCAGTGTATGTTCAGGTTATTTGACTTTTGATGGAAAAACTAGGGTGGGAATTCCTTTAAATCCTTTGTTTAGCAATATGGAGTGGATCAGAGCTTGGATACTCTGCTATTTACCAGCTGTGTGGCCATGGCTAAGTCACTTCCCATCTCTGGGCCATAGTTTTCTTTACCTAAGTGGAGGTGACTACCTATTTTGTGACAGACTTTTCCATGGAGAGAAATAAAACATACACACGTGCACACGCACACACACATGTTCGAACACTCCAGAAAGGGAGCTCCAAATAGAGCAAAGTAACCATTGCATAGAAATCCAACTTAGTCGCTCGGTGAGTCTCCTCTGGCAAGAGCCTTCTTCCCTCATTACATCTATAGACAAAGGGGAGGGGTCCTTTGTGAATCTTGCAAGTTTCAGCTTTGTGAAGTTTGTTTTCTGAGTCTTGCGGGCCAGGAAGGCTTCAGTTTGGAGAAAGTGTCTATGCAGCATGGGACACCTGTATCTGAAGAGTGTGAAGAAGGTTAAATCTATCACCACGTGTAAGCCACATGGAATAGTGCATACAATATAGCAAACGCTAGATGGCTGCTCCTTAAGAACAAACGATCTCAGACGTTCTTAAATTTCAGTGCACAAATGGATCACAGAGAGATCACCTGTAACTGCAGATTCTCTTTCCGTAGTTCTGAGGTGTGGACTGAGACTCTGAATTACTAAGTAGATCCCATGTGATGCCCATACTTGGGACTCATGGTCGCATTTTGGGTACTGAAGGGAGCTGCAACCAGAGCAGGTTGGCACCTGGAACCCTGATTAGGGCCAGTAAGGGAATGAAGCAGGGACAGAAACTGACACACGCACAAGGAAGCTGGGATCAGGTGGGATTTGCCTACCACAGCACCACTGCAATCCGGAACCTCATCGTGCTTATGTTCGCTATGTTTCTTGAGTCTGGACCAAATGGGGAATGGCTTTGTAAATTGTCCCAAGGGTCTGAGGTCTTGGAGTCCTTGACATGGTGGTGCCCTTTACAAAATACACATTCACTTAGGACATCATTCACTCAGGGCTTCCTTGATCCCTACAGAAGGGGTCTGCATCCTCTGGCAGGATGGCAGTGAGAATAGCAGGTGTGGCTCACCTGCCCCACCTTCCGTGTGCCAACTTCATAACACTTGTGGGCATTGAAGGCAAACTCTTGTACCCAGCACTTTGGAGTGGCTAAGAGGAAGCCTAGACTTGATTACTCAGTTTTGTTTTCCTCTCCTTTAAGTACATTCCATCTCTCACTTGTTACTCTGGGATGCAGCCTCTTGCAGTCACCTGTGGCCTTTAGGGCACAACAGTTATCACCCCGAATAAGAGAAGAGTGAGGAGCGGGTCCTCAGACCTCCTGAATGGAGCATCTTAGAGACCAGGCAGCCGCCCTCTCTGCCAACCGTGGCTCCTCACGGAGAGTTTCAGCGGAATTCCTGCGCCAAAATGCTTTCCTCTTGCACTTGAGCCCTCTTAGCAAAGCTCTTTTAAAAGGTCTGCTTTGGTCATTTTCAGGCCTAAGGAAAGAAATGGAGGAAAGATGAGACTACCCATCTTTACACTGAGTAAAGTAGCTTACCCTACATTCTGCGTGTGTGTGTGTGTGTGTGTGTGTGTGTGTGTGTGTGTGTGTGAATGCCTGGTCTACAATTAGATTAAATTTTTTCCTCTATCAAGTATGAAAGTTTCTTAATTGTCTCTTGATACATCATATCTATGTATGGCATTTGCAGGGGAACTAGAGGCTGGGCCATACCAAAGGCCCAATTTACCCAGCTAACATAGGAAGGATTTGAATGCGAACTGAGACTAGAGCAATCCTGTTTGTTGTTT
Organism: Microtus pennsylvanicus; assembly: GCF_037038515.1. Classification (NCBI taxonomy): domain Eukaryota; kingdom Metazoa; phylum Chordata; class Mammalia; order Rodentia; family Cricetidae; genus Microtus; species Microtus pennsylvanicus. The sequence goes on along the minus strand of NC_134584.1, from coordinate 104,156,919 downwards.
CTTGTCGTACTTCTCAGCTCAGCAGTGAGGTAGTCACCCATTCGTTCTTAGCTCCTTAGACCTTGGATAGGTCATAGGTTATACCAGCCCTATGATCCGACCAACCAAATGGCCACGCTCAAGGGCAGTGCTGTGGACTTGCTAGAAAATTAGTTTCTTCCAAGAAGCCTGCTTTTAAAAGCAGGAGCTGCTTAACACAATCACAGGCAACATTAAAAATAAACCATTTGCAAAAACACAACAAAAAGCAAAAAAAAACAAAACAAAAAAAACCACCCACAAATTTTAAAGAAACAAGTAGTTCAACATAGTTGGGCATCTTTTGTTGATGCCTGCCTGCTGTTAATTATGGCTTAACCGACTAGTGATATTTTCTCACCCTGGTGCACGGGATTTCACCTTCATCTCTCCTGTAAAAATCTTATATCTTTGTTATTAAATTGACAGGTAATTATTATACAGAGAAGTGCATAGATTTTTCAAGAGCCACACTTAATGAGTTCCCACGAATGTGTACAGCCACGTAAGTCACATCCCTACCATGACAGCGACTTTCCACCCCCACCCTCAAGACTCCCCTTGCTCCTTCTCATCCCTCCTGACCCTGTTCTCCCAGGCTTTCGAGAAAGCAAGGCTTGGCTTTTTTTTTTAAAATAGAAATTAGCTTCGCTTGTGCTACCACTTCATGTATATTGAATGGCACAGGGCGCCTTTGTATCAGGCTTTTTTTCAACAAGGTGTCAAGGCAGCTCATGCTGCTGCTGCTGCTGCTGCTGCTGCGTGCATCCTCCATTGATTCTTCCTTGTTGACAGCTAACACTCTCCTCTGTGATGCTAACTCTGTCATGCATCTGTTCACTTGTTGAAGGACAATTGGGCTTTTCCCACTTTTTTGTCTACCTTAAATAAAGCTGCTGGGAATGTTCTTGCTCAAGTCTGAGTGCACAGGCTTTCCTCTCTCTTGGGTAAATACAGAGCAGGAGAATTGCTGAGTCACACTGTGTATAAAATCCAGCTTTATGGGAAACTGTTTGATTTCTGTAGCGGCTTTGCCATTGTGTACTCTTGTGAAAGCCCCCACTGCTCTAAGTCCCAACAGTTCATATCATCTGCCTGCTAAATGCCAAGTTTTGTGTGTGTGTGTGTGATCGTATCTTGTTTTTGACATTGCTCTCATGATTAGTGCTGCTGCTCCCTCCTTTCCACGTACTGTTAGCCATTCCTAGATATTCAACTGCTGTTTATCTTTGTATTCTTTTTAAAACTTAGAGACCACCCGTCATAGTGGTGCACACTTTGAAATGCCAACACTTCAGAGATGGAGGCAGCTTGGTCTACATAGTCTGAGATCCAGTTTGAAAAGAAAAAAAAAATCAGAGCCCTTTCTGTGATTGAGGGTTGATGTGGTATTCCCCTCTGTATGCTGTGATACCATTAGTTATTAAAGGAACTGCTTTGAGCCTATCGTGGAGCAGGGCAGAAAGCGCTAGACAGGGTTGTGGGCACTAAACTGAATGCTGGGAGAAAGGAGGCAGAGTGAAAGAGAAGCCATGGAGCTTCTGCCAAAGACAGGCATGCTTTAAAACTTTGCTGGTAGGCCACGACCTCATGGTGATGCAAAGATTAATGGAGATGGGTTAAAGTAAGATGTAAGAGTTAGCCAATAAGAAACTAGAGGTAATGGGCCAAACAGCCTCCCTACAACAGAGGGTTGAGAAGTTCTTTACATGTTTTACATTCAAGAACTTGTCAGATGTATATTGTGAATATTTTTACTTAGTTACACATTCTATCCTTCTTCAAGATGATACATAATACATAAACACAGTATATTAGTTCATTGACAGTTTCATATACATGCATATAATATGTTCTAATCACTCTTTCCCTATCTCTCATAGCTCCTTCACTTCGCTAGTACATTTTCTCCACCCTTATTAGTTTTCCCATGTTAGTGGTTTTTGGGTTTGTTTTTGGTTTTGATTTTTGGTATGTTTAGTTTAACCAGGGTCCTCTGTGTGAACACTGGGTTGCAAGTATTGCAAGTATCCACTGGATGCTCGTGGCTGGTAGGTTCATCGGCTGGTACTCGGCAGGAGGCAATGGTTTCCTTGCTCTCTGAAATTATAAATCATACCATTTATAAAGAGATTTTTGAATTCTGTTAAAGTCTAATTTATCAGGATTTACCCCTATAATTAATGTTCTTCTCATTCTGAAGAAATCTATGTCTACCTCAAGGTTGCAAAGATATTCTCCTGTGATTTACTCTGGCATTTTTATTGGTGGTTTATGCTAATATCTGTTTCATGCTGAATTAATTTTTTTGTATATGATGTGAGGCATGAGTTGTTCACATTTTCTTACATTGTAGATATTTATCTGTTCCAGGCTCATTTAATGAAAGGAAGAAAAAAAAAACAAAAACAAAACTATTCTTTTCCACAACTGGGTTGTTTAAGTTCTGTCTTATGTTAGGGTTTCTTTCTATTGCTGAGATGAAACACCATGGCCAAAAGCAACTTGGGGAGAAAAGAGTTTATTTTGCTTACACTTCCATATCACAGTTACTCACTGAAGGAAGTTAGGGTAAGAACTCAAGGTGGAAACCTGGAGGCAGGAGCTGATGCAGAAGCCATGGAGTGGTGTTGCTTACTGGCTTGCTCCTTATAACTTGCTCAGTTGCCTTTCTTGTAGATCACCAGCCCAGGGATGGCATCACCCACAACGGGCTCTCCAACATCCATTACTAATTAAAAAAATGCCCTACAGGCTTGCCTACAGCCTAGTTTTATGGAGGCATTTTCTTGATTGAGGTTCCCTTTTCTCAGATGAATCTAGTTTGTGTCAAGTAGATGTAAAAACAAACAAGCTGTAAGAACACCAAGAACAAAAGCACTGTTGACAACTTATGCTGGAGAAGATGTAGGGTAAAGGGAACACTCCTGCATTAATGGTGGGGGTGCAAATTGGTATAGCCCCTTTGGATATCAGTACGGTGATTTCTCAGAGAATTAGGAAACAACCTCTCTCAAGACCCAGCAATACCACTTTTGGGTACATACCCAAAGGATGCTCAATCATGCCACAAGGATGTGTGCTCAACTATGTTCATAGCAGCATTGTTTGTCATAGACAGAACCTAGAATCAACCTAAATGCCCCTTGAATGAAGAATGGATAAGGAAAATGTGGTACATTTACACAGTATAGCACTACACAGCAGAAAAAAAAATGACATCTTGAAATTTGCGGGCAAATGGATGGATCTAGAAAACACCATATGGAGTGAGATAACCCAGACCCAGAAAGACAAATATAACATGTACTCACTCATACGTGGTTTTTAGACATAAAACAAAGAAAACCAGCCTACAATTCACAGTCCAAGAGAACCTAGACAACAATGAGGACCCTAAGAGAGACATACATGGATCTAATCCACATGGGAAGTAGAAAAAGACCTGAGAGGTCTTGGGAGCATGGGGACCATGGGAGAGGGTTGAGGGGGAGAGGAGAGGAAGGGAGGGGAGCAGAGAAAAATGTATGGCTCAATAAAATCAATAAAAAATGCAACAAAGAGGATAAAAACAAACAAGCAAAAACAAAAACAAAAACAAAGGGTTCCTTATGATACTCTGCTATACTCATAGGTCAGTGTCTGGTCCAGTCGTCATTAAGGAGGCTTCCTCCACCTACAGATGGAGTGGGTGCAGAGACCCATAGCAAGACATTATGTGGAGAGAGAGTCTAAATTGGAGGTCTCCATCAGGTCCTTCTCCTTGGAGATTGAGAGAACTCAAAGAAGAGGGGTAAGGAAAGATTGTAGGAGTCAGAGGGGATGGAGGACACCAGGAGAACACGGCCCACCTCATCAACTAAGCAGGGCACATATGGCCTCACAGAGATAAGCTCCAGGGGCTTGCATGGGGCTGCAACAGGTCCTCTGCGTATATATTATGGCTGTTAACTTTTGTGTGTGTGGGGGGGACTCTTAGCTATGGGAGTGGGTGCATCTCTGGCTCTTTTGCCTGCTCTTGGGACTCTTTTCCTCCTACTGGGTTGTCTTATCTAACCTTGATATGAGAATTTTTGCCTTGTCTTGTATAATGTTTTGTCCTATTTGGCCGTTGTCTCTTGGAGGCTTGCTTTTTTTTTCTTTCTGAAGAGAAAACAGCAGAATGTGGATCTGGGGGAGAGGGAAGGTGGAGGAGAACTGGGAGGAGTGGATGAAGGGAAAACTGTGGTTGACATGTATTGTATGAGAGAAGAATCTATTAAAATAAAAAATAGCCAGCACAGGGCCCTTACTGAAAATCAGTTGGTTACCTAAGGATGGCCCTTCCTGGACTCTCTCCTACTGATCTCTGTGTCTTTCACTAAGAATAGTATTGTTTTTATGTCAAAATTCTATGGTAAGTTTTGAAATCAGGTAGTAAAAATCCATATTATCTGAATCTTTTTCAAGATGGTTTGTGTTTTACAGGTTCTCTGAATTTTAATTTCATTGAAAAACCACCTTACCTGTTTCTTAAATAGAATCTAAGATTGGATTTTTAACTTAAACCCAGTGACGTGCATGGATCTTAAGGGCATATTTCAATCAACTTTAACAGCTATAACCATGTAAAGCATACCGCTGTCGAGGCCTTTCAATAACTCCTGAGCTTCACTGTATCTCTTCCTAAGGCATCTCTAACTCCACAGAAATAAGCACTGTTATGATTCCTATCCCCGAAGATTAGTTTCATCTGTACCCAAAATCCCTGTAAAATGGAACCAAACAGTGTGAAGCCTTGTGTGAAAGGCTCTGTCTCCACGTCTCTTTGTCTATCAAGGGTTTGTTCATTTTTATAACAGTATCAGTCCATTTTGTATGAGAAAAAAAATCACAGTTTGTGTTTCTTTTTCTTCGTGGGGACACCCAGCCTATTACTGGTTTCTGGCTGTTATGAATAAAGTTGCTATGGGTATGTGACACCTTTTGTGAGTGTGTGCTTTCATTTCTTACAGCTGAATGCATCATAGTTGTATTGCTGGGCTGTGAAACCGCTAAGACTCTCTGCAGAGTCTTTAACAATGTCTGTTTCTCACAATTAGGCTAGAACACACCCTTCTTTGTTCACCTGCCAATAATGTCATCATATTAAATACGATGCCGTCGTATTTATGATAGCAATGTCATATTATGAATCCATATAGGGATTCACTAGAGCAGAATTCTCAGATCTAACACATCCGAAAATTTCCTCACAGTTTGCTCTACTTAACTCCTAGCTTTTTCTTAATCCAATCAAGTTGACAATCAAAATGGCCTTCCAGTCTTGCTCACCTTTCTGGTTTGTCACACTTCTCTTCCCTGCTCCCTGCTCTCCCAGTTTCCCCTACCACACCCCTAAGAGCCCCCACTTCATTTTCATTTCTACCTCTACCCCAGATTATGCATATAAGAAAAAATACACAGTGTTTGTCTTTGTAAGACTAGTTTGATTCCTTTTCCTACAAATGACATGATTTTGTGACTGACTAAAACTCCTCGGTGAATATATACTGAGTTTTCTTCATCCATTTACCCACTGATAATCTCCCAGGAAGGTTAAATTAACTGGGTCATTGTGAGTAGCACCACAGCAGACATAGGTATACATATCTCTCTGTAGTAAGATGACTTGGATTCTTTGGAACATATACCCAAAAATGGTCTCAACTTCAGTTTCTTATGGTTGTAGATTTTTATAGCTCCTCCTTTTTGGATATATAGTCTCATTCTACAGCCTAGGCTGTCCTCAGGCCCATGACAATCCTCCTAACCTATCTACACAAGCATCTAGGCATGAGCCACAGGACTGACTTTCCTAAGAAATCTTAGGCAGCCCAACTTCCCAGAAGCTGCTTCTTGGTTTTGTTCTGAGAAGTTTGTAGTTGTAGCTTTTCTGTTTAGGTCTATGCAAGGTGACATCATTTTCACTGCACCACAGGCCACTTGCTTGCTTTCAGACTCCTTAGAATTTCTGCACATACTACGGTGTTGTGAAGGCGTTCTTACTTCTGGATATCGTTTCTTGGGCTAACACTCTCTTCATGACTTCTGTGTTTCAAGCCATCCGTCTTTTTTGTTATCTGAAGATTTCACTTTCCCCCACTTTCTAGAAGACAAGTCTAGAAGACAAGATAATTATATCTTGGTGTTTAACAGCACTGCAGGCTACCCATGAACTAAGTGCTTCTCTATCAGTGATAACCAGTCCAAATCCATCAGTCTCCCTGGAATTTATAATCAGTTACTCTAGTTGTAGGAATGATCATTATCACACCATCCAGACGAGAAAAGGGAGGGCTGGATTGGAGAAGTGATTCGCAGAACACTTCGAAGTTGTGGGTGATGATTTCCCCCACTCCAAAGCACTACACTTGTAGATTTTACTATACCTCCTACTTTATGCATTTTTAGATTCATTTTTATTATCTTTAGATTATGTGTGTGTAGACGTCCCTGTGTGGGGAGCCTGTGCATATGAATGAAGATGACCATGGAGTCTAGAAGAGGGTGTTGCATCCTCTGGAGCTGGAGTTGCAGATGGTTGGGAGACAACTGATGTGGGTGCCGGAGACTAAACTCAGATCCTCAGCAAGAACAGCCTATACTCTTAACTGACTAGCTGTTTTCCAGCCCTCTGCCCTTCCTGTTTTATTTAAAAAAGATCTAAAACAACTTCTCAGAGCTCTAGGGGTGAAGAAGAAAGGTCACCCTTAACTGCTGAGCAATGCTCCAGCCCTGTGGACTCCTTTTCTTGAGCGTATGGGCTGCACCCAGCGATTTGCCTCTAATGAGTAGATACAGCAAACGTGATGTGGGGTCTTGTCCATGTCTGAGCTACAAGAAGATCGTGGCTCCTATCTTAGGGTCTTCACTTTCTCACTCTGAGGAAGACAGATGCCTTGTTTTAAACTGTTTCGTGATGAGGCCCATGTGGCCAGAAGGATGTCTCTAGCCAGAAATCCAGGAAGACTGGAGGCCTGCCAGCAGCTGTTAAAGTGAACTTGGAAGCAGATCTGACCTGTCCAGTCTTTCACTGACAGCAGGTCTTGCCAATACCGAAGTTCAGCCTTGTGAGACAGCTTGAACCAAGTCATGGCTGTTTTCCCAGCCTCCAGGGATTGTAGGAAATAAATGTGACCGGGCTGCTGATTTGGGGGTAGTTTGCTATTAGCAAGAGATAAGTCATACAAATGGTACCTCGTGTGCCACTGATGGTAACAGCGGTTTCCCCCTCCCATCCCTGGGAGGATGTTGACTCCTGCATCAGCCCGACTCTTGCTGCTTTCCAGGGGTGGTGCTTACTCTGGACTCCCATTTAACTAGAAGCAGGGGGATTTTTTCCCACTGGGGACCTTTCCACCTTTCCTTTTCTTCTGATAAATATTTCATTGGGTGTGGTGAGAAGCATGTTTCTGTCCTAAGTGCTACAGCAGAGAGTTCTAACACCAAGAATTCCAGAGCAAAAGCATTTGGAGCTTTAGAAATGGCCATTTATATCCCAGCACACCCTTTATAAAAGCCTCCAACACTTCAAACAGACGTAGGGAGGCTCTGTAACATGAAGGGGGCCCCACTTTGCTCCCTGCGGGGGGAAAGCACACATTCTTTGTGTTTCTTTCCCTTTTCTTTCTTTCTTGAATTTCCTGTCTGACTGTCCAGTCTCTTCCCCTGGGATCATTTGAACTTTTCATCTCTTCTGTAAGTTCCAGTTTTCTGTTCCTCCCTTCTTCTTTTCACGTTAGGAATCGACAGACAGCAAAACAGAAGCCTGGAGTCTTTAGAGTGCTGTTCTGGCTACCCCTGGGTGATACGCATAGTGGTGGGATTTCTGGGGTCTGTTTGCTGGGATGGTTTCTTTTGATCTCCTTGAGAACAAGAGAAAGTCAAGGTCTAAGATCTAAAGAGAGATTACTGAGGACAAATCCTCTACAATTTTTAAAACAATTTTGCCTCAAAATTCCCCAGAAGGCCTCCTTCTCCCCACTTGGGGAAATCTCATATTGGGGTGAGAAGTGGGAGGTGATCTTTGCTGGCCTCTCAGGTCTTGTTATAGGTCAGTTCAGGAGGAGTTGTTTAAAAAGATGTCTCAACAAGATTCAAGCATGTATACCATCTCCTGCAAGGGGCTTGGTGGATATGGGCCATCTGTTGATCCATCCTCCAAGTCAGCACTCAGAGTCACAAAGTTGCCAGCAGGTCTACAGATGTGTACAGAAGTTTGATGAAAATCAAGAGAGGGACAAACTTTTAATATACACATACAGTTTATATGTGTTCGTGTACATAATGTGTACCTATGTACAGACCCATGCTTGCCTACATACTGACCTCTCTAATTGAGCCTGCAAGCCAAGCTCAACGGTCTGTGCCATCCTCCAGCCATCTTCCTGAAGCCTTACAGTTAATGCCATTAGCTCTCTTGAAAAGTCGTCCTTCCGGGAACTGACATTTACACTTCTTCCTGGCCTCCTGTTTGAACCCTTTGACTGGGTCTTTGCTTGGATGCCATCCGACTGTACCAGCTCATGGGAGCAGGGTCGATGCCTGTCTTGTTCATCAATGTGTCCCCTCAGGCTTAGAACAATGCTTGACTCACAATAAGCTCTCAACAGCTATTTGTTAAATGCTGAATAAACTATTGAAGAACACGTTGAATAAATAAGAATGAGCCTGGGGAGAAGTTTTAGAGAATTTACTCTAAAATGTAGCTGAGGATCATGTTCCTTCACATCACAGCTCATTCTGAGGCAGACCCTTGGGAGGGCAGACTTTTTTTTTTTTTTTTTTTTGTATCGAGAAGGGGAATAATTGTGTCTGTACTGAAATAAGTCACATTGCTTCAATTACGTGGACATAGGTTTTCCCTTCGGGGTGGTTTCTGGGAGAATAAAAACCATGATTGATCTGTATCTTGCAGTTGTGTGAGACTTCATGGGGTTCTCAGTCCCGGCCCCCGTAGTGTCCTGTGTTTTGTCTGGAAGCACTCTTTCTCCTCGACTCAAAGTTTTGCAAGTGTAGGGCTGGGGAGATAGCTCAGTTCGGAAAGCATTGGCCATGCAAGCAGGAGGACCTGAGTGTGACCCCAGAACCCACATTAAAAGAGAAGCCGGGATGGAGCACACGTGCAATCCCAGTGCAGGAGAGATAGAGACAGTGATCTCTGGGTAGTCAAGCAAGCTCTAGGCCGACGAGAGACCTTGTCTCATAGAAGCTAGAAACAGCCTTGATGCAGGGGGAGGAACCTGGTCCTGCTTCTACTTGATATACCAGGTTTTGTTGACTCAACATGGGGGAGGAAACTGGAAGAGAGGAGGGAGGGGAAGCTGTAGTTGGTATGTAAAACAAACGAAAGAAATTAATAAAACAAACAAACCCCAGAAAACAAGGGGTCTGTGACCTGAGGAGCAACCCCTGAGGTTGTCCTCTGGGCCTCAGCACACACACATTCATACATGCACATGCACAGGTACCTACATGTGTGAACACTCTTATGTGGAGCCCCAGATGCTTCTACCAGTGAGGCTCCACTTCTTGAAGTTTCTGAGAACTTCCCTAAGTTGCCCCACCACCTGGGGAATCCATGAACTTCTGGGCTTCTGACTTTTCCTATTCAACCTTAGCACTTAAATATGTTTGAACTCCATGGCTTTGGATTTCCAGTTCCATTGTCTGGGATTTGACATTACAGTCATCCTCCAAATTGTTCATGCTCCTTCTGAGTGGCAGCGGCTTTTCATTCACTCGCTTCCTTTTTTTATTGGTTTTCTACCCTTTCAAACTTAATTCTTACCTCTCACCCCCCCCCCCCACACTTATCCTGTATGGTCCCATCCCAAACATCTATGTTTGGGGTTCGTATAATTCTCTTCAATAGGAAACCAGGGAAAGATGACTGATCCAGAAAAATCCTGTCCTCACTTTTTTTGCCATCCCATTAAGGTGAGTCTTTCTTGCTTACCCCCAAGAATTTAGAAAATTCCAAATTCCCACTGCAGTCAGTGGGATTCTGGCTGGACCCTTTTGGGAAGATCTGCCTTCATTCGACCTCCTTCCTGGGGTATACCTTACACAAACTGAAATTTGCCCCACCCCACCCCCAAAGGGACCACATTAACTCTGCTCAGACTAAGTGGTGCTTCCTTGGTTTCCTCACGCCTCTTAGTGTATTAACAAAAGCAATGCAGCATCAAGAAAGTTGGGGAGAGGAACCAGAGTTCTATCAGTGGAATGTGGGGCCAGAACGACTTGCAGGTAGAGGTTTCAAGCAAGCAATCATTGGGGAAAAGGTTAGAAAGTCAAGAATATACTAGATCTTCACCTCGTTTGGGATTCTGCATCATCAGATTCTTTCCCTTGTTTGGATGCGTGGCAGCTTTCACAGCCTGTGTTATATCCCAATCCTCCTTCTTGGGACTGAGGATATAGATCATGTGCTTGACTAGTGTGCATAAGCCTTAGGTCTAATTCTTAGATCCTCATACAATTGGGCATGGAAGTGTATGCTTGTACCTGTAATCCAAGCCCTCAGGAGATAATAATGAAGATCACCACTCTATGCTACCGTGGGGGTTTGAGGTCTGCTGGGGCTACATGAGATCCTGTCTCAAAACCAAAACTCCAAAACGGACTGGAGAGGTGGCTCAGCAGTTAAAAGCACTTGCTGCTCTTGCAGAGGACCCGAGTTTGCTTCCCAGAACCCATTTTGGGAGGCTCACAACATTCTCTACCTCAAGCTCCTGGCAAGGTATTCAACACCTGCTTCGTACCTTGATGGGTACCTGTACTTGTAGGCACAGTGACCCCCGGCCCCCTCTCCAGAAACCCCTTAAACACATGACTAAAAAAATAATAAAATCTTTAAAAATTCCCACAAATAAAGCTAAGTCTTCCTCTTCTGTCCACTGGGGTCCTTGGCGACCTCAAAGGAAGCCAGGCCAGGGATCCACCTGAGTGTTTTAGTTAAACCTGACACAGAGACAGAGATTCAAAGACAAGACCAGAAAAGAAACTGATTTAGAAAGGAAGGGAGAGAAATTACAATTAGCCTCAGGTTGCTAAATCTCGATTAGACCCCTGCTGTTCTGTTGTTCTGTAGCCAACTTAGATTACCCAGAGACAATGCTGAAAAGCCACTTTAACTAAATTAGCAAGCGTAGAAAAGCGTCACTCGGAATATATATCTGTCCGTTCCCTTCCTCTGAACAATTTCTTACAAGAAATCCCATGAAAAATTGAGGTCAAAAAAGACTGACGAGGAGCAAAGATGTTTTTAGCAAGACATCAAATATTTGATGTAGCTCAGTGTGAACGAATGATGTTTAATTAATTGTTCCTCTAACTAGGGCAACTGTCTCGGTTTACACCTGCGCTGACGGTACAATGATTAGTAACATTCGGCTTTCGTCTTCACAGTGCTCCATCTTGAGAAATGACTGGAGAATCCCATTGTTAACCTCTGGCCTCTACACACGTCCACATGGGCCAGCGAGCCCACATACATGTATTCACAGGCACAAACCACATGTGTATGAATGGGCACAAATGAAAAAAAAAGCATTCTAACAGGGACAATAAATTGTGTGATCACTCAGGAATGGAAAGATAGCTTGGCTGGTGAAGGGTTTGCCATGAGGACTGGAATTTGAGCCCCAGAGTCCTTGCTAAACAAACAGTGGCAAGGACAACAGAAACCCATATATCTTAATATGGACTTGCAATCCCAGTGGTGGGAAGGTGGAGATATTGTGAATCCCTGGGCTTCACTGCCCAGACAGCCTCACCTGCTTAGTGACCTTCAGGCCAGTGAGAGATCCTGTCTGAGGAAAAACATGAGGTGGTGTCACCAGAGGAACGACATATACATACATGTACACACTCATGTGTGCTCACATGATATAAGCCCAAATGCACACACACAAACATATGACCACTCTAGAGCTATACAGAGAAAAATAAAATCTTCTGTAAGGTATAGGCGGTGATGTCATAGATACATCTCATTTGTAAAGAGAGGTCCAAAACTTTTAGACCTGAAAATGCGGGCATTACTCATGAGAGATGCCTTTATAGTAACATGTGAATGGCTGCCTTCTGCTCAGATGACGCCCTTCTACTTTCCCATCTTTTTGCTTTCGAGTCTTCATAGGAAAGGACATATGACTATGCCTTTTTGACTGTTTTATTTTGCTTATTATCATTGCGGTCTCTAGTTCTATTATCCTAGAAATGACATAGCTTCCTCTTCCTCTTCCTCATGCTGTCTTAACACTCACTAAGTGCTCCAATATATGCACAATAAAAAGACAGGGCTATGGCCCTCACAGTTCCTGTGACTGTCACTGGGCCACTTCAATGCTCAGCATAGAGTCTCCATCTACTATAGCAGCTCCTGAGGCCTTTCTCCCTGGCAGTGCCAACTGAAGCTCAGCTCAGGGGCATCTGGAGGAGGCGTGGTCCTCCATGTGACAAGTAGTTTCTTCTTCCTGCTGTTAAAATGGTGAGACAGTTATAGGATTTGAGACCCTGATGATTTGATATGGAAACTGAATATTTAGTTCTTAGATCAGTCAGCGTCACGCTCTTTGCTGCGCCCAGGATTGGTGGGTGTGGCATCCACTCATGGCCATGTGCACTGGAGCCCCTGGCCTGGCTCTGATCAGCCCAGGGTCCATTCTTCACTATTTGGAATGCTCTGTCTTAGAACTGACACTGCACCGGCATCTATTTTTACTAGAAAGGCAAAACCTCATTCTGCTGCTGAATGATGGAACTAGGACAGTGAAGCCACATCCTTTCTGACCCAAGGAGTTCAAATTAATTAATTCACTCATTGAGCAAATGTTTATTGATGTCTTTGTGTCGGACAATGTATGCTAAGTCTTTTCCATATATTTCTCATTTAATCCTCAGTACATAGAGGCACCAGGGTCTTGCTGCTCACTTTGTAAATGAAGAAACGGAGCTCATGAAATTTAACCAACGTGCTCAAGATTATGCAGCTAGCACGTTGCACGGCTGATATTTGAACTTGAGTCTGTCCGACACTATAGCCTATATTTTCTTTGCTGTGGCATTTGTCCTCCAGGCTAGTGGAAGATCAGTGGAGGCATATTTAACCAGGATCCTAGAGCCCACGTGTCTGTTGCAGTAATAAGAGTGGAGTGTATATGAGAGTTGGTTTTATTTATCTAGTATGCCTTCCTTCTTTTCTCTTTCCCCTGGTCCTCTTTAGTAAAGAAAATCATAGCAGATTTCTCCTATGGAGGAGCATCCCATGCCCTTCTTGAGGCACTGTCAGTTACAGAACCAGCTCCTCTGACAACAGGAATCTTCCTCGGATTCAAGCCTAGTCAATCAGAATGCTTCTCCTTTGACCATAAAGGTTTCTTCTAATGGTGTGTGTGTGTGTGTGTGTGTGTGTGTGTGTGTGTGTAATGACCCAAATCAGTCTAGGTTTCTTTCCTAGAGACTTTGTCTCTATGCTAGACAGAGAAGGTTTCTTTTTTTCCCTCTGTCTTAAGAGGGGCTGGGAAGATGCCTCAGTTAGTAAACATTTTGCCCTGCAGACATTGAGGACCTGAGTTTGGATTCCCAGCATCCACATAAAAGCCAGGGATCACTGGAACTCCCTGGTCAGCCAGTCTAACTGAAATCAGCAAGTTCAGTGAAAACTCCTATTTCAGAAAATAAGGTGAAGAGTTGGAGAGGTCACTGAGTGATTAGAGCATGTCCTGTTTTGGCAGGGGACCTCAGTGCAGTTCCCAGCACCCACATTGGGTAGCTTATAATCACCGGTAAGCCCAGCCTGAGGGGATCAAATGCCTCTGGCTTCTGTACGAACCCACATTCTCCACCCCTCCTTCTCCATCTTCCATGCATATAAACACAATTGAAATTTTAAGAAAAAAATATTCACAATATTAGGTAGAAGGTAACTGAGGGAGACACCCATCCAATACTTCCAAATATGCGTACGCACACACACGCACTCACGTGTGCATACACACACACACACACACACACACGAAACCGAGGCATAGGATAGCCCACCCTGGAGTAGTACTTTCAGAGTGATGATCTCCAGCTATTCTTGACAGCTTGTTTGGAGGCTCTAGCAGGGAGCACAGCTATAATATACCCTTGACTGAAGGAAGACCTGTCCTTCTCTATTCGGGAAAGCTCTTCCTCTGTCCTCTTCACCTGAACACACAGTTTCGGATTAGACACACAGGGAGTGGTGAGGGAGGGAGGGGACACTGGTCTAGGCAGCCAGGTCAGCTGAACCAGCCCTGGCAAGCAGTGGGGTGATCGGCATCACAGTCAGATTGCCCTCGTATTGGGTCCCTCACCCTTCTTACCTCCTCGTTCTGACTCTTATGTCTGTCACTTGTGACTAATAGCATCTGCTTCCTAGCTTCTGTGTGTGGAAGTGCAGGGTCTGGGGTGTGATTTCCTGTACCTGTGGGGGATTGGCAGGGGAGGAGTCAGGAGAGGAGAAGCAGCTGAGGTAGTTGGCTGCTGATGCATGACATGACTTCTCTCCTTCAACATTAAGTGATATATGCATTTGTTCTCATAAGATTAACCCACAAGCATCCACGGAGGCCCCAGCATCTCGGGTACCTGCTCTGCAGAGCTCTCTACCCAGGGCTCTCTTTTACTTGGAGCCGCCACAGCCCCTCCTTTCAGCAGGCTTGTTTTCGGTTTAGACTTGGCAGTATTAAATTATTTACAAACTCCCACACCCCCAGCCAGAGCATTTGAAGGCTGACAGACTCTGTTTCTAAGGCCCGGGGTCAGAACTCCTTTTGGGAAACCGACACTCCTATTTCCCCTTGTTTCTCGCCCCCAGCACACCCATGGGTTCAATACAGATCTACTGCCAATGTGATCCCTAAGGGAACGCTTGAGTTGGTGCTCCCCGTGAATACATTTTTCTGTTCCTTTGAATTTAAACACAGCTGTGCTCCTGGAGGCTCCCGAAGAGGAAGGTACCCAGTTCCAGGAACAGTCACAGAGCCCAGTCATTGTGTGTACTCACCCCTCCGCATCTTACTGTCAGCTTCACCCCTACACCTCCAGTCTCCCCACTTGTCCTCTTTCTGTTCCCTCTCTCCCTTTGTACCTGGTCTTTATGGTTCAGGCTGAAGCTCTCTGTAAGGTCTGTCTTCTGGGGATGCCTGCTGCTACTCAGATGTCTGGAGCTGCTTCAGGGAGCCAGTGGGACACAGACAGCAGAGCTCAGCTGGGAGCCCTGGGTGGAGGGTTGGGATATCCATTCTAGGCAAAGTGAGGGGACTAACATGGAGGAGTGGTGGTGGCAATGGATGGAGTGCTAGAAGGATCTAGAAAGTTAGTGAGGCACACCAGAGAGAAGAGGGTTGGGCATAGAATCACTCAACTAAAAGGTACCTGAACTGGGCTTAGAGACCTAGGCCTCCTTACATACACGAATTAGGGTCTGGTCATGTAGCTCAGTCACCTAGCAGGGCTGAGGTTCTGGTTTCTACAGCCAGCACCACATGAAATGGGTGTGGTGACACATTCCAGCATGAGGTAGGTGGAGGCAGAGGCCACAGAAGTTAAAGGTCTCCCTCAGCTACACAGGGAATCTGAGGCCAGCCTGCCTCAAAAAACAAACTAAACAAGACAGCAAACACCACCTGGCTTATCTCCCAGCCTCCTCCGCCTCCAGCGGTGCCTAGGGAAGCCTTTTCAGCGTGCTTGCTTGAAAAGTGTCCGGTATGCTAGAATGTGACCTTCTCTAGACAGCAGCTAACCCCTAAGTAAATGTTGTGCAGTCTTGCCTACTGCCTTCCTTTCCCTTGGGAGTCGGCCTTGTCTTCATTTCTCTGGAATTCCAGAAAAGATCCCGGAACATATGAGCTTCTCAAACACGTCTGTAGAATGACGACAGGAAGAAAGGGTTGCTGTAGCTTTCCACTCTTGACTAGGATCCCTCCGCCTCCAACAGGGCCTCCACAGAAGAAAGGGCATGGCCGACCTTGTCATCCCTGTGGGTCCCTCTTCTCTGGGAGCTTCCTTTCACTCATTATAGAAAATACAACCCAAGAGTTCAGACTTGAACTTTCGAGGGAGACGCCTGAGATCTGAAGGAACCAAGTCAAGCGACAAGAAGACAGGGCATGAAGCTATGGCGCATGCACGTTCAGAAGCCAAGCCTATCCCTGTAGTTTCAGGAGGCACACAGGGCAATGTGGAATTCTCTAGAAGAGTTGCAGCCTCCTCCCATTCCCGGCCCCACTCATATCAAATAGCTGTCTCAATTCCCACCATGAGAGCTTTTTGTTACTTTTAAGTTGAGGTTCTCTGGTCCTAATTAAACTTGCAGACTTCCTCTAAAAATCCTGGAATGTCAGAGTTAGCCAGGAGACCCGAGAACAGGTTGGCAAGGGGGTTGAAGGAGTTAGAGGAAGGCAGCATCTCAGCGGGTAAGGGAAGGCTGCTCCAGGAAGACATGGAAAAAGCAAGGTCTATTTAAGATCCAAATATAGTGAACTTTTTCTCGCCCCATCTCTTTCTTGTCCCCTTCCCTCTGTCCCTCCGTCCCTCCGTCCCTCCCTCCCTCCTCTTTCTTTTCTCTCTCTACATTCCTTTCATCTTTCTTTCCTTTTTCATTTCCTGTGACTAGAAGGGGCCCAGGCTAGGAGACAGGCATCTTAGTAAGCTATGCTTCCAAGTGCCTATTACAGCTGAGCACTGTGCTGTGCTCTTGTGTCACAGCAGGAAATGACGTATGGCCCCTTTTTTCGACTTCAGGAAGTTCTCTGCCTGGTTTGTGCGTGTAGGGTGTGTTCAGCCAGTAACTGAAACAGGAACTTCTGATGGCTTTGCAGACATTCTTTGCATTCAATACCCACAGAAGTCCTTGGACATAGACTACTTGGGCTAAGAACTAAAAGGTTCACTGTGCAGGAGCTAAGGGGACAGAAAGGCATAAAGTGCAAAGGTCCTAGCTTGGCAATGAGCTATGTGAACTCAGGAACTGGACACAGAGTGGGTGGGACAGAGAGGGCCAGGAGGCATTGGCACTGGGGAAGGGTGGCTAGGTTGGGAAGGGCAGCGGCGTGGCGGAAGTGCGACTGGTAGGAGGCTTGGACAGGCGGGAAATCCCGAAGAGATAGATGGACATCAGTGATGTGACCCAGCCTCCCACCTAACCTTTCCAGAAAGCACTGTCTCACTGAGGGGAGAAAGTGCTTAAGGGACAGAGAAGCAGGAGAAGGGAGAGAGGAAGGGAATGAGGACTGGTTGGGAGGTTGAAGTCCTGGATTTGACTGTTAGCCAGTGCTGAGATCTGGTCCTCAGTTTCCTGACCTGTCAAAACGAACCTTTTCAAATGCCCTCCCTGCCCTGTGAACCCTGGAGGGTCTGTGCCCCGGCTCTTCAAGCTCCCGAGGCCTGTGCCTATTGGCTTTGTCTGTTACAGCTGAGAAACCCTCGCTGCAAAGAATTTATAAATAAACTTTGCTTTTTGACTTAAAGATACATTTTTTCTTCTTCAATTTTCCAAAGTTCTGTTAATAGTTGAAGTGCGTGACTATCTTCTGTCCCTGCTTCTTGGTGGGAGGTGGTGGGGGAGGGTGTTACATTATTAATAAAATATGAATACATTAAAGCATTTGTTTTCATGTAACTTATGTGGGAAACATGATCTTTTGTGGGGCTTTTTGGGGTGGGGCCTCAAACCTCTGGAAGCCCTAGATCAAGCTGAGGTCTTTGTTTGCAACAAAGCCCTCGACCCCCTCATGGTTTTGGTTCTGTTTACTCTTGGCAAATGTTTGGGGGTTCAAAGGGAGATGCTTTAAGAGCCGCATTGGGGGAGTCTATAAAATCTGAACACATCCTTGACATCAAAAAGCTCTTTCAAAGCCGAGGTTTGAAGGAGTACGTAGGGACGCCTCGCAAACCATATGGAATGCATTTTCCATAACTGCTCTGCTCTTGAATAACAAAGGAGAAAAGTTCTTGGCAAAAGGAGTCTGGGATTTTAATGACCCTTAAATATTTGGCTCCCTAGCCAGATGTGTTTTACCAGGCTGAAAACCCGGCGGATAGGCCCTGCCTCTCTCTCTGGCAAAACATAAGCTAACAGGGTGCTGCTGTTTGTGAAAAGATGTTTGCGCTTCATTGCAGAAAGCTTAATTCACCATGATTTCCTTAATTATCTGCCCCTCCTCCAAACTGGCAGAACTCCCAACATGCCTCAGAGCATCCGTTCTGATCTGAGACTGCAAGCTGTTTGCGAGGAGGCCACAGAAGCATCCCTAGTTGTTTGAAATTGGGACCAAAGGGTTGAGATGCCAATGTGCGTGGGTCTCCTTGGAGAAAGTGGAGCAGGGTAACAAGCTCAGACCTCCTGGCTAGACTGGCAATATTCTCACTGGCTAAGGAGCTAAGTGGGTCCCTGGATGCATGAACTTGAAACTAAATGATACCTGGCCTCGGCTGTTCCTGTCCAGGGCAGTTTCTGATTATGAAGAAACCTCCCTATCCTATGAACACATTCCTGCTTCTTCTCTGAGTCATCTGGGATGTCCACGCCTGGCTGCTTCAGGTGCCTTCCTGTTGTTTGATACCTTCGTGTTTGGGTGTCTTAGTGGCTTCGCACTGTGACAGAATATTTGACAAAGCCAGCTTAAGGGAGGAAGGGATTAGTTGGGTTCACAGTCCATCATGATGGGAAAGTCACGATGGCAAGAGCTTGTGACAGCCACCTGAAATTTATCCCCAGTCAGGATGCAGAGTGAACGCTGATTCCTATAGACCTTTGTCCTTTATTATTTTTTAAGCTGTGCACCTCAGCTCATGGATTTGGGCTACTCTCGCTTTTTAACCCAGCCTAGAAACTTCTTTGCAGACACATCCAGCTGGCATCCAAGATTAAGCATGTGTACACAGAGTGGCCCCCATCTCTGCGGCCCTTCAGAACTACTGCACCCCTCATGTGCCTACGTGTGGGTTGCTGCATTCCCCAAACCTTCCCCATAAGAGTCCTCGCTGCCATTTCAGATGGAGGTGCCTTTCAAAGTCATGGCACTGGAACCGTCTTCATAGACCAGGAAACTGATGTCCGGTAGATATCACAGCCAAGCCTAGAATCTACCTAATTCATCCATAGTTTGGGTCCTTCCTAACTTGTTTACAAAATTGGACTGTGTCTGCATTGGACAGAGATCACCGAGCACAATATGTTTGAAAGCATGAGCATCAGGAGGGGCCGGCAAGCTGGACCAACCACAGGCCCAGCTCTGAGCTGCTGTTCTGAGTTGTACTGTGTCCTATTAAAAACACAGTGCACAGTGAGAAGGAGAAACAGAGACCTAGGGCAGTTAGGGGAGTTTAGAGTCCCCAAGGCCTTTGCTTCTCCTAAGAGGGGAATGGTGACTTTGTACTGGGCTATGGTAGGCTCTTGGGCTGCTATATCAAAATAGCATAGGCTGGGAGACTTTTGAACAGCCAATCCTTCTTCCTTCAGCGCTGGGTCCGGAGGTTTATGATCAGAGGCCTAGCATGGCTGGGGTTGGTTGAAGACTGCTTCCTAGATCAGAGTCCTGAACTGGTTTAGACACAGTAGAAGCAACAAGGGAAATCTCGGGGGCAGCTTTCCCAAGGGCCTTCTATTAGTTACTTTTCTCTTTGCCGCGACAAAATAGCCGGCTAAAACTCCTTAGGAAGGAAGGGAAGATCTACTTTAGCTCACAGGTAAGGGAAGAGTCCACCACGGTGGGGAAGGCCTTGGCAACACGAGCTAGAGGGAGCTGATCACATCTTGCCCACAGTCAGGAAGCAGAGACCTAAGAATGCTGGAGCTTCAATCAGTTTCTCTTCCTTATTCTCCGGGACCAGGTTGGAGTGGCATCATTCACTTCCGCGGGAGGCCTTCACATCCCAGTTACACTTCTCTGGAAATGTTCTCACACATGCCCAGAGATTTGTCACTTAGATGACTTTCAGACTGACACTCAGACTGCTATTTCAGGCCCTACTGTCGTTCATGGGCATTCTTTTAGGATCCAATCACTCTCTAACACTGTCACCTTGAGGTTGGGATCCCAACATGTCCGTTTCTGGGTGGGGGGAACTGTTTAGATGTTCAGGCCTTAGCCTTTTCAGCTGGGTGCCATCTCTGCACTGGTGCTGGTAGGTCGGTCCCTGGCCTCCTTGCTTGGCACACTGGAGGAACCTCTGTATGCTCCTTTCACTGAGGATGGAACCCCAAAGATGAATTACTCTTTCCATCCTTGTTAATAGATGATTATCAACAATGGCTTGTGTGCTCTTCGATGTGGCAAAAAGTAGAGAGAAGTCCAGATGAAAATCATAGCAGCGACTGAGGCACACTTTCTTAAAACCGAAACAAAGCAACAACACAACAAAACCAAGTAATATTCAGCTTAACATAAACATCTAAACCCAAACCTCCTCTTCTAGTGCACGTTTAGTGGTGAGACTTGCCACTGTCTCGGAAGGGTAGGAAGCACAGCCTGACTTGCTGGCTCTGCTGTGCCTTCCACACTCCCTGACTTTCTGCACTCCTCCATCTCCCTGCATGGATAGCTTTATCAGGACTGGTCCCTTGCTGTCAGCTGGCTCCCATCTTGCCCTCTGAGCTATACTGCTAGAAGATGCAGTGGGCACTGTAGATGTCTGTGTACTGTGGGACATCCTCGGGGGAAGCGATCTCTGAAAAGAGAACAAGAGCGAGAAGTCAGGGAAGCTCAGAGCTGGTGTTCAGTCACCCAGGGAAGGTTTTAGGTTTCCTTCCTTGGACTCTATCTTTATCCCTGGGAGGTTCTGGGTTAAGGCTACTACAGCATCGAAGAGACCCATGGAATTACCCTTGGCCCTGGTTTGGATTCATGCAGGTCCTGAATATCTTTCCTAGTTTTCTGCTGTCCAGTCTTGGGGCTTGGAGAGCCTGTTTCTGCATCTCAGAGAGGGGAGAAAAAAGAAGGATGCTGTCCCTAGTCTCTGGGCTGGGTCTGAGCCAGCTCTGTTCAGTATACGCTCTTGGACAGCCCTAGGTGTGCCAGCAGGGAGCAACTGAGCGATCGTGTGCACTCCAGAGAGAACTGGGCTGAAACCAAGTGGCTCTGCACTGTCTCAGGCATGTTAATTAAATGTGGGATTATGGACCCCGGATCTTCACAGAAAGTAGATTTATCGTACCTCATTACCAGATTTTACACACTCCACTTGGGCGAGACTGATGTTCTGTATTAAAAGGAATGCTGGATTTTATGGTCTATACCCTTCTGATATAAAGAGAGAAAAACACTCAGAAATGGCAGTGGTGAGACCTGAGGCTTCACTTGCTGGCCTTGCTGGCCTACTGAAGCCAGAGCACCAAAAACATTCAAGGATTGTCTGGATACATCACCAGCCCTCAACCCCAAGTGTGTTCATCTTGAACCCCACCAAGCTTCTGCTCCTCCACAGGCCAGATGAAAAAAGGAATAACGTGAAAAAAAATGCCTTTTAAATAAAATCTAAGCTGGGTGGTGGTGGCTCATGCCTTTAATTCTAGCACTCGGGAGGCAGAGGCAGGAGGATCTCTGTGAGTTCTAGGCCAGCCTGGTCTACAAGAGCTCGTTCCAGGACAGGCTCCAAAGCTACAGAGAAACTTTTCTCGAACCCCTCCCCCCCAATCTATATGCTAACAAGGAAAAAAAAAAGATCCTTACGCCATGCATGAGATGTACGCATCCTATGCCTAGAGGGAAGGAATGTGCTTTTCTGAAGACACGGTAAATGGAATCCAAGCCCAACAACAGGTCTTACTGTGATGGCCTGTTCAGTACCAGGAGACCGAGTTCTTTCTCCAGCCACACCCTGTGATCATCCACTTCAGAATTCACACACAGATACAGATGTTTCGTTTCTATGTACACACATGTGTGTATACAGGTACACACATGTATGCATGCAGTTGGAGACCATTTCTCAGGTGGGCCACCAAGCCTCAAGGATCCCTTCCTGCATCTTCCTCCCTTGAGCTTACCTTAATTGCTACCCTCCGGTGAACAAAAGATAGGTTGATTTTTGTTTTCTTTCACATTGTAACTTCAAAAATAAACAACAACCAGTTAGAAACCGGAAGATAGAGTGATGAATCTAAAACCACAGTGGGGTCAGGTATGGAAGGTGTATGATGGTCTGTGGTTCCAGAGGTTGGGAAGTGAATCTAGAAAGATAAGGGATTATCTGTATGTGTGCATCTCAATCACTTACACATGTATACACACAACAATGAGATATAGTGTGAAGGTCAAAAGTAGCTTTGTAAGAGCATGGGGGAAACATAAGCCTTTATGATAGAGTTCTAGCTACTTTTCTGCTTCTGTGATAAACACTATGACCGAAAGCAACTTATGGAAGAAAGAGCTTCTTTTGGCTTATGAGTTCAAATAAGAGTCCGTTCTGTTGAGGTGGCATGGCAGTGAGTGGCAGGCGTGGTGGCAGGAGCAGGATGCTGGGAGATCACACCTTCAAGCACAAACACAAAGCAGAGGCTGAACTGGAAGTGGCACGGAGGCTTACACTTTCCAAGTTCAATCCCAGTGACTTCACACCTCCTAACTGTCCTCAAACAGTGCCACCAACTGGAGACCAGCTGCTCAAATACCTGAGCCTATGGGGGACATTTCTCTTTCAAAACACTGCAGCTATTAGTATAGGAAGTCTGGGCTCCAGTGAGCTCAGTTGTAAAGTGCTTGTGAAGCCAGCAAAGCACCCTGGGGTGTAGCTTTAGCACTGCAGAGATAAATACAGTGATGTGTGCCTGAAATTGCAGCGAGTGGTAGGTGTGAACAATAGGAGCAGAAATCCAAGGCTGTTCCCTGAGGCATAGTGGCTTTGAGGCCAGCCTGGGATACACAAACATTGCTCAAACATAAGTGAACTGGAAAGTCGAGAAAAAAATCATTTATTTCCTAGAAAAAAAGTAAAAGTAACTGTATTAGTGTTTTCTAGAGGAACAGGACTGATAGTGGTTATCTATCTATCATCTATCTATCTATCTATCTATCTATCTATCTATCTATCTATCTATCTATCTATCTATCTATCTATCATCTATCTATTGTCTATCATCTATCTCTATCATCTATCTCTATCATCTATCTCTATCTATCTATCTATCTATCTATCTATCTATCTATCTATCTATCTATTGTCTATCATCTATCTCTATCTATCTATCTATCTATCTATCTATCTGTCTGTCTGTCTGTCTGTCTGTCTGTCTGTCTATCTATCTATCTATCTATCTATCATCTATCTATCATGTATCTCTATCTATCACCTATCTATCTATTGATCTATCTATCTATCTATCATCTATCAATCATCTATCTATTATTTATTAAATCACCTTACATAAACAGAGTAGCAACAGTTGCCTTATACTGGAGACACTGAGAACGGGTAGTTCCCTGGCCCTCAAGGTTGGGTGCCTCAGCACTTCCAATCTAGTGCTGAAAACCTCGAAAGCTCCTGGAGAGCTGCCAGGTTTTAGTCAAAGGTGGAGGCAGGGGAAACTGGTTCTGTGGTAGGCGATTGTGACTGACAACAGCAGGATAAGTCAACTTGGCAGCAAAAGGATGGGGGCAGGGGGAGGGGCAAGTGAGTAAAAGGCAAGTCACTGTCTTCCTGCCACACACTTTCATCCTGACTGCTACCTGGCGTGGTCTTCACACATCAGTTAAGTCAGTCGGGACAATTCTTCAGGTAACAGTACCTCTTCAGGTGGTTCTAACTTGTGAATCTAAGTTGACCTTAAAACCAACCATTACAGTAGCTTACAAAATTTGCCTAACACATAGATATAAGAGATGATCTTCATCTCATACTTTTATTATTATTTCATTTGCTGCCTTTAAGTCATTTGATTTGTGTGAGTGATTTGGGGATGCGGTGTGAAGCAAGAATCTAGCCTCACATCCCGACCATTAGTTATTCGACTGATCCATGCCATCACCTGATTTATTCCTTTATTCAACCATATTTGTTTTCTCAGTGCTCATTTGAATGACATTTGAGTCAAATGCTAACACTTCCACATGTCCAATTAAATTCTAGAGTTTAAATTCAGTTCCACTGGACTCTCGCTTTGTTATGTTTTACTGTTTGAGGCTCTCTGGCATTCTGTATTATCTAATAGGGCTGTCATCTTGAAGTGGGACATTTGAATAGAATTAAACATAGGCTTCCCTTGGTTTGAATATAGCAATAAAAATCCTTGATAAGATATTGGCTCACTGAATTAATATGTAAGAAAGCAGCATATCGTGGTGAAACAGTATGTCAAGGAATGAAAACATGGGTTCTCTTTAACTTCCTTCAGTATCTGGTTCCATGAAAGACCACAAACAAAGACTACCCAGGGACCACTCAGGAACAGACCATCCAAAGGAAATTCCTAACATTCCAATCCTTGTAGATTTGATCACCTGCTAGCACACACACACACACACACACACACACACACACCCATCACTTTTCACCAGGACAACTCCTAGACAAATGTCAGCCAATCAGGGGTACTGAACCTTAGAAATTTCTCACTTCCACCTTTGCTACTATAAAATCCCAGCCCTGACTGAGCTCGGGGCTCTCCGACCACTTTAATACATTGGGCACTCAGAAAGTCCAAGTTTGCAAACTTCTGTAAGAATAAAGGCTCTTTGCTTTTACATACAGAAAAAAATTCCATCAGTATATTTGTTATACTTTATTTACAGGGGGAAATGTAGCATAAACTGTAGGAAACCTGTTTGGTAGTGATCAATAATTATTTTTGGAAAACTCTTTAACAAATGAGGCAAAGGACACATCCCATCTTAATAAACCCATCTACCCAAATCTTTAACAACCATTGCATTTCTTGGTGAAGGCTTTGTTTAGAAAGCCTGCTGATTCTTCCTTCTTTTGAGCTGAAATCTGAGTAAAACGTGACAAGAAAACCTACGTGTGTTCAGACTGGGGCGAGAAAACAAGGATTGCCCCTATGTAACATGAGCCTCCTTACATGAAACACAGAAGAATCTACAGCCACAGTAGGACTGCATGAGGGATTAAGGTTCCCAGAGAGCAAACACCAGTGCTCCACATGCCAGCAGAGAACCGAGAGAAAATATGACCTTAGAACAATGCAGAGACTACCAGGTGTCTAAGAATAAACCTATTGCAAGGCAAACTTCATGGCAAATTTATGAAGTCTGGTTAAGGGATAGCAAAGGAAAACCTAAATGAATTGAGAAATATGTTGTATTCCCAGGTGTGAAATTATTACCATAGAGATGGCCGTTCAACTCGGAATTGAGTTCTGAGTCTACAAATGGCATTGCAAGAGCACAGGGGACTTTCTTTGGAACTTTATAAGGTGATATCAAAATCTGAAACTTCATAACCAATCAAAGCTCTGAGAATGAGTGATAGTTCAAGGCTCAGCTACAAAGGAGACATCTATGTCACCCTCGCCAAGGTTCGGGGAAACACCTCAGGAGTGAGAAGATCCAGAGGACGGAGGAAGAGCAGCGTGAAATGCTGATTCATGACAGAGCTGTTCCGCTGCTCTCCCTCCACAGCTCTGATTACCTACAGTTTGGAGGGTGAAAGGGACCTACCACATACTGGGCTCGTTTACTAGAAATTGACCAATTGACCTTCGCCGAATCATTTTCTGGTGAAATATCAGAACTCCAAAGGCAAATAGAGCAACTTAAAAGAGGAAAGGAAACAACATAAGGATGTTCCTGGCAAGAGAACAAAACCAGACATCACAGGCCACCCCGCCACTGACATCAGAGAGCAGGGAGGAGTTGCTTCAAAATGCTGAGGGAGTAATCGTGAGCCGGGGGGAGGGTTGAGAAAAGACGACTTGGTTTTCTGTCTCTAGTTGACATCCAGGCTCTAAGGCTCACTTTTAAGAGAAGGAGAGGACACGGGGGGCCATGTGCTGACCATTGCTGCCCCACATCTTCCCAGGAGACTCTAATCTGGACCTCCATCACCACAGGCGTTGACCTCCTCCCAGGCACTGCCTGTGCTCGTTCTAGATGGGACGGTGCTCAGGGCAAAGCACAACCAAGGAGACTATGGCGTGATGGGACATCTGTGTGACCCGAGGGAGCGTGCTGGTCTTCAGTGTGGCTTTATCAGATGATTAAAAAGAAAGGAACAGAAGCTGCATCCAGAGGGATGCTGGGTTGCAGCAGCCAGTCAGCTCAGGGCTGCGTGACCTCTCCTGGACACTAGAAATGTCAGGGAGCCAGTGTTGCTAAGTTAGCCTCTGAGAAGGTGGCTGTGGTTCAATGCTACCCAGAGACACCACAGAAGCCCTAGGCGGTCTGTTAGGCTCTGAATCACCTGCCCAGCTGGGCTTTCAGTCCTCTTCTGTATGGAACAGGGCCTTTCCCCAACGCCCAATTCTTCTAGGTTATATCCTCACAGTCCCACCAAAATTGTGTGTCTTACTTGATTCCAGAGTCAAGCACGTTGCCATACACACTTAGCTGTCACAGTTATCACCTGAGGCTTCCTTGTCCACCAGCTCAGGAGGAACTTCCAGTCTATTTTATGGACTGTACAGAATATTCTATTCTGTGGGTCCCGCCTTCTTTACTGCTTTATTTTTTATTAGAAACCCCCCCTCTCTCTAAAAATCCATAGATGATACTTTTTTAAAGCAATGCCTGTCCCTGATAATGTGATATTTCATACCAATGTATTCTTATTGATTTTTCCCCTGTCACAAGCTCAGTTTCCAATGAACTCTTTCAATCTGTAAGTATGTGTCTCATCTCTTTTCATCCTTCTGCTATACTTTACGTATTTACTAGCAAAACACATTTTCCGTGGTGCACCTGGAATGTTTTTCCTCTGAGGATATTGCACTCATTCCCCTTCTTCCTTCCATCTGTGTCTTGGTTCTTTCATGACTTCTGTCTACTCTGACAGGTAATTGTTCAATGCTTGGTGATTCTTGGGGGTCCACTCATTTATTTGGGACAAATGTCCAACTGGGATCAGGGTTTCCAGTGTGATTGCATAGAGACGGTCACCTGGGAAAGCGAACAGAGATGGAGCTGCCACCTGCTGCGTCTTTGACTCTTTTTCTTCCACCACAAATGTTCCTATGTGAGGGCTGTTCCCCTTGGGTTAGTCCGTTTTCCCAGGGATTTGCTAAATCTCCTGTTTGGGAGCCATTCTGGGTGCTCTGTTGTCCTGTAGCATCATGTTTAGTTGTCAATTTTAGTTAGGTTTTAATGCTATGGCCTCACAGCTCTATGCTATCCCTGTAGTCTCTTCATTCCTCTGTTCCCAGAGAACAATAATAACCGAGTGCCCTGCTGGATTAGAGAAAGGGCTATTGACAAAGGGCGTGGTGAGAGAGGAGCTGGGGTCCTATCATCTTGTATATATTTTCAGCCAATGGTCCCCTTTCCATTCTTATTCAGATTCTCCATCTTCACAGTGACCTACTCTCCAGCCTAAGGAGGCTTAGAATGTGCTTGCTCAAATTCCCTTGGAAAAAGTCCCGTCTCTTGAACTCTTGGCTACTTAGCTTTAGCTATGGCGGTGGTAACCCACCTCATGTGGCAGCTAGGCCACATGAAGCTTATCAGTTACAAGGCTCACTCCTTTCTATAATTTCCCCATCCAAATGCGGGTCTGTCAACTAGACTTGAACAAAAATGAATTTAAGCACGATGAATGGTATGGACTTCCTACTGACTTCATCTGCCTGGTTGTGGGTATAAAGAATAAATTCACTGAAGAATGTCAAGTGGTAGGGACTCTAAGACATGGAGCTCCTGGGTCCTCTACGTCTGGACATGTCTTAGTCTGTTTTCTGCCCCATTTTCCATCCCTCCCTCCCTCAGTTCCTCCCTCCTTTCCTTCTTTTTCCCTTCCTCCATCCCTCCTTCCTCCTTCTCTCTCTTTCTTTCTCCAACTGTCCATCCTTCCCTTCCTCTCTTCCTCCCTCCCTTCTCCTCTCTTTTTTTCTTTCATCATTCCTTTCTTCTATCCCTTCCTCCATCCCTCCTTTTTTCCTTTTCTACCCCTGGCCTATCTTTCTTTCCATCCTTAGACATCTATTCTAGTTTGTTTTACTATTGCTGTGGTAAAACACTGTTGCAAAAAGCAACTTGGGGTGGGAAAATGTTTATTTTCGCTTACACCTATAGATGACAACCCATCCCTGGGGTAAGTCTAGGTAAAAAACATGGAGGAGTGCCAACTCCTGGTTTACTCTATGGCTCAGTCTCTGTTGGCTTTCTTATACATTTCAGGACCACCTAGGGACAGTGCTGTCCACATTGGGCTGGGCCCCCTAAATCTATCACCAATCAAGGTAAGTCTTCACAGACAGAGCCATAGGCTGACTTCGGTCCCTCAATTGGTATTCTTGTAAGTGAATCTAGGCTGGGTCAAGTAGTCAGCTGAAGTTACCTATGACAACATATCGTTTTAAAGGTTGGTGACTTATAGGTAATTTCTTTCATATATATATATATATATATATATATATATATATATACACATACACATACATACATATATTTAAAATTCACAAGAAAAGTAGGCGGAACTAGAGAGAAAATCCTTGGGGCATCACTTGATTTTGAGATTCTGAAATTGCCTGCTACAGAGGTGCAGTGACTGTCAGTATGTGCTTCCTATGAGGCACTCTTTCTTGCCTCATTGTGGTGCTGGTCCAGTGGCAGGAACTTTGCCAGAGGGAGAGCACACCACACTTGCTTTGTGCTCCTTCTCTTCTCCATCTTTTTTTCTATTTGGTGTTGTAAACGACAAGGGCATTATTTTGCTAATCTCTACACTCCTAATACCCAGAGAAGTACTGGGTATGAGTCAGAGGTCAAAAGTATTTGTGTAATTTGATGACAAGAAGTGTTTCAGACATTCTTCCAGAGGCTGAACTGGAGGCAGCAGGGTGGAGGGCCTGTGTAGGCCAGCATAGCTCCAGCATCTGGATTAGGTCATCCAGTTTGGCTTGGAGCAGCGACTTTGTGGTTTTGCTAGCAAAGGCAGCCCCATGTTTTATGGACAAATGGAAATTTAGCCTCATCTATTGCTGCCAGCCTGGGAGAACTTTGTCTATAACCTCACATGCTTGGGAATGTGTTTGCATTGTCAGCAAGAATCTTCTTGGATGCTGATCCTTGCAGCTGTGCTGTGGGTCTTGGGCATGGTATTTTCATCTCTTCCTACTCTATGACACTCTCATGTGGGAAACAGAGCCACCCAAGGCCTAAGGGAGTCAGCCATTCAAACTTACCTTCAGGAACAGATACATAAAATACACAAGTGGTTAAAGGTAATAATAAGAAACAGTCACAACATCAAAAGCTAGTATAGGACATTCCGAGACTAATACTCCCGGTGCTCTTCCTTCCGCATTTTCTATTCATGGGCCACATGAACCTGTGGATCTCTAGAACAATCCTCTATGTATCTAT
Organism: Microtus pennsylvanicus; assembly: GCF_037038515.1. NCBI lineage: Eukaryota > Metazoa > Chordata > Mammalia > Rodentia > Cricetidae > Microtus > Microtus pennsylvanicus. The sequence goes on along the minus strand of NC_134584.1, from coordinate 104,127,373 downwards.
GCTGATCAACAACACGCTGCTCAAATTTCTTGTTTGTTCCCTTTTACTTCATAATTGTATCTTGCTATAAATATTTGTATGCAATTTGCTTTCTCTTATGGGGCTTGTAGAGGTCATTCATGATGATCTATCTACTGCCATTAGTTTTTCACTACGACATACTATACCCTTGTGTGACTACACCACATGTATTTCTGCGTTAGTGGATATTTGGATTGTTTCCATTCATTTTTAGGAAAAAAATTCTGTAAACATTGCTCTAAGCATATCTGGAAGCAAATGTGGCATTGTGTAGGAGCAGACCTACCAAGCTATAAGTAACACTCAAAGCAAAGGAATGTTTATTTGCTTTCCAAAGGGAATGAGCTAGCCTTCTCCTGAGAACTTGGTAGAATTTGCCATTAATGTACCTTTTTACTAGTATGTTTTATTGTGATATTCTAAATACAGCTTTAGTCTATAAGACGCTATCTTATCTTCAATTAAGCATTTCTTCACATAGTGCAGAAATAAGTTTCTTAGTTATTTTCTGTCCGTGTTCAGGGAGTTGGAGAGATGACTCAGTTGCAAAGCACCCAAGTTTGATTCCCAACACTAATACTGGGCTGCTCACAACTGGCCGTAACTTTGGCTTCAGGGAACCTGGTGACTCGGGACACTTCCTGCACATGGTATAATGCATGCACACACAAACACAATTTTTAATAATCTCAGAATATTTATTCAAGCATTTCACATATTTTAGTTTGGATTGTGTCATTTTGGATTTTAGGCGTTAAATATAAATTCTGAATTCTAATAACTGAATATTAATATTATTATTAGCACATTGCATTAGCTGTTTTTCTTACCATGGGAACCAAATATCTGCTAAGAAGCAACTTAAGGAAGGAAGGGTTTACTTCTGTTTATGGTTTGAAAGAGCTACCTATCATAGTGGGGAAGGCATTGCTAGAGGAGCGAGAGATGCTGGCTCACATCTGGGCAGATACGGAAGTAGATGGAGATGAACCTGGTGCTCAGCTGGCTTTCTCATTTCCCTTTTCTGTGCAGATCAGGACCTCAGTCCATGGGAAGTTGGTGCCCACATTTAGAGTGGCTCTGTCTCCCACAGTTAATCCTCTTTGGAGATGTCCTCACAGCTATACTCGAAGGAGTTAATGTTGCTCTAGGCATATTTTAATCCCATTGAGCAGGCAATCATAGCTAATCAATGCACATGCGCACACACACGTATGTTAAGGTATCATTCCTAACTTGATCTATTTTTTATTTATGTGTCTATATGCATGTACAGTATCTGTGCAATGGCTTATGGAGGCTAAAAGACAGTGTGAAATATCCTGAGCTAAGTTGTAGGTGGTTGTGAGCCACCTGACATGGGTGCTGGGAACTGAACCCTGGTCTTCAGGGAAAAAAACAGTGTGTTCCCTTAACCACGGAGCCATCTTTCCAGCCCCTTTCCCAGCTGTCTTGATGAACAGAAATTCTTAATTTTAATGCGGTCGAATTTATTGATCTTCTCTTCTTGAATGGTTTATTTTTCCACCCGGATAATCAATTTAATTGTCTCAGCACCAAGTATCGATTAGTCTTACTGTCTCCTACTCACCTGAAAAATTAGCTCTGTCAAAAACTGTGTGTACACACATAATGGATCTATTTCTCAGTCCTGTGCTCTGCTCCATTCGTCAATGTGTCTCTTCCTGCGTGGTTGTCACACTCTCCCGTGGTGACAATAGCCCTCCAATAATTCTTGATGCTCAGTGGGGCAGGTTCTCCCACCATTGTCTTCTATGCTATTTTCATCAGTTTTGTTCCTGTGCTAATACTTAAAAATTCCTTTAAGTGTGCTTCGTGTGATTGCCATACTAAAGTAGAACAACTTCATATACACATTTTTTTTTTTTTTTGGATTTTTCGAGACAAGGTTTCTCCGTAGCTTTTGGTTCCTATCCTGGAACTAGCTCTTGTAGACCAGGCTGGCCTCGAACTCACAGAGATCCGCCTGCCTCTGCCTCCCGAGTGCTGGGATTAAAGGCGTGTGCCACCACCGCCTGGCCATATACACAATTCTTAAAAGTTAGTAGAAACTTTGATTGAATCAAAATTCAGTTATACTTCCTCACTATTTTTCTGTTGAATTTTGTTAATTTTATTTTTCTGGGACTACAACCCTTGACAGACAAAACTAAGCAAGGACATATTTATTTCAGCTCATGGTCTCAGTTCGTCAAGGTAGGGGAGGGGTGGTGGTGCAATTCAGCTCGTGGTGGTAGCAGCACGTGACAGTGGCAGTTCCTAGTGTGCTAATCCAAGAAGCAGGGGCTGTGGTAGGAGCTAGGGCTGCCCCGTGACCACTTAGCTTTAGCTATTCTCTGCCTGCCCAGATAATCCACCATCTGGGGCCAAGTGTTCTCAGAGAGAGCTTGTTGGGGTGGTTTCAAACTTGAAATATAATACCAAGATTTTCCTATCATTATCACCACAGTATCATTTAACATGTTCCTGGGTTTATTGTATTTCTTATAAATAGTTTCTGACTTGGTAAAACTCAGGTTCATGGGTGGCAGGGGGTGGGGGGATGAGAAGAAACAAATCCTCACAGGTCAGTATGAAAAATCACCATGAGTCTTGCCACGTTCAGCTCTTGTCCTTAGTCAGGGTTTCTACTGCTGTGAAAAGACACCATGACCATGGCGATTCTTACAAAGGAAAAACATTTAATTGGGATGGCTTACATTTTCAGAGGTTTGGTCCAGTATCATCATGGTGCAACATGGTAGCATACAGGCAGACATGGTACTGGGGAAGAAGCTGAGAATCCTACATCTTGACCATACGGCACCCACTTCCTACAACAGGATGTGGTCTGAGACACTGGGCATAGCTTGAGCATATATGAGACCTCAAAACTTAACCCCACAGTGACACACATCCTCTGACAAGGTCATACCGATGGCAACAAAGCCACACCTCCTAATAAGCCACTCTATAAGCTTATGGGGGCCAGTTAGTGAAACTACCACAGCTATCTGTGGAGATCATGGCCTGGATGGGCTGACTGGATAGAAATTACTCCCAGGGAGGGATATTTTACCATTCCTTCTTAGGTTCTAGTTGGAATTACTTCATAAAGGATTATTTCCCCTAACACACACACACACACACACACACACACACACACACACACACTCCTGTGTGCACTATGCATTTAAGGGTTCAATTTTTCAGTTGTGTTTTAATTTAATCACCATCCTAACTGATGTTTAATGATTTCTATTTTTGGCCAGTGGAAACTTCTTGAGCTAGAAGATTTTATTTTTATTTTTATTTTATTTTATTTTAAAGCTGCAATCTTTTTACCTGGCTCCATAGACTTTGTCAGCATCTCTGAAATCTTAAATTGAAAGATATTCCAGGCTGAGTTTGGACATTCCCTTCCCCAGAATTGTTTAAGCATTCTTGGCTCTTGTTAATGATTTTCAGAAAAACTATAATCTGGAATTAGGAACTCTTATTGCTATTGACTTTGTCATTATTTCTGGAATTAAATGAACAGAGTTAGAAAAACTATTTTGGACTTCTGTGTATTCTGGGCACAGGCTTATGTACACACAATACATCATGGTTTCTTAAACTTCCATTCAAACTTGGGATTACATGGCTTTATTTAACCTCATCAGTCTTCAGTAAGATTTCTCTCCTATGACATTAATACCATTTTGAAAGTGCTATTTCCCTATGTATTATTGGATGCATTTTGAATTAGAATCTAAGTGTGGTTTTAATTTATATTTGTCTTGGTTTAAATAAACCACACATTTTATATATGTGTGTGCACGTGCCCACTTATACGTTTAATTACTTATTTCTAAGACAACCTACAAAAGTGGTAAAAGCCCCACAATTGCCTTGTTATGGATTTTTATTAGAATATCATGGAATATATAGGTCAATTCTCCTCAAAGTGATATCTTTATGATATTGTCTCTTCCTGCCCATATATAGCTATTCATATGTTTCAGTAAATCTTTCTAAACTCTTCCGCGAACAATTCAAGCATCATTTTTAGGTTCTTCTACACCCTTATTTGTTTCATTGCTATGATAAGTGCTATCTTAAAAATAAACCTCATCCATACTTACGGAAAGATGAATATGACCAATTTTTCATCTTGTTTTCATGTTGAATAATTTTGCTAACTTTTCTGTTCCAATATCTGTCAATTCTTTCAGGATTTTCATGAAGCCTCTCTTCTAAGTTTGCTACTGTTCACTTTGCCCCTAGTCTTCTAGTCTTGTTCTTCTGTATTTGATTTCTTTCTCATTTCTTAGGTTGTTGCTGTACCTTTGGGGCAACACTGAACCACGCTGGAATCTTAGGTTATCTGCACAAAGCATTGTCAGTCACCTGCCATCTTGCCAGAGAGCAAAACTTATAGGAAAAATTCTACTCATCTCTGCTCACCTAAGAGACTCATTCATCCTCCTATGACCTGTGGCCCTGATGTACTATCTGTGAGTCTATCATAACACTGATCTAGAAAGCAGCTCCTGAAACCTTCCCAGTTTCCTAGGTTTGACTTGCGTGTGAAGGTCTATGTTGAAGTTGGCCAGTTGGTGTGTACCCACAAACCCCTCATTGGTTTTGCTTATGAAGCCCAGACAGATAGAAAGCAGTGGTCCTCATGTCAATATGAGCAAGATGAGCTATGCTGGGGTCCCAGGGAGTCCTGAGCATAGTTGGGACAAATCAATGGGGTGAACCCAAGAAGCAAGGAGTCTTATGTTCTTAGATCCCATGTTGTCGTGGCATGGCCATCCAGACAAAAGAATGTACAGATCATGGAACAAGAACCCAAGTATTAGGAGATTCAAGGGACCTGGATATTGGTAATGGACCAGGAATAAGTGCCTTAGACCTAGGTTGTGTTGTCTGAATATTATTTCATCATCCTGAGTGTATGCATATGTCTATAGGTCAGGGTAGTCAGACTCAAGTTTCATACGGAGGGAATAAAACATGGTTATGTATGAAAAGTCCCTTGCTCACATCCTGGCATGCAACAGGAGCTTAATACACAGCAGCTCTTGGCAGCTGTAGCTCCTCTGTACATGTTCGATGCTGCCACTGCCAGGAGCTGCTGTTTATTATGCGCCTCTTGCATGCCAGAACATGAGCTAAGGGCTTTGTGGTCGGTTAGCTGTGGGATATTCTGCCAGCTCAGTCACCCCGCTGTGTTCTATGGTCTTCAGGTGTTCCCTGCTAACCCATCATAGCACCCATTCTAGAAAACAGCTCTCTGGAGCCGGCCCTGTTTCCTGGTCCATGGATGCTCACCTCCGCATGCTGGCTTTGACACTTGCCTGTTAGCATGCTTTAGAGTTCCTTTCCAGTTGGTAGACAAATCTCAGGTGTGATTTCCATCAACAAGCTGGACTCTGGATGCACAGGGTGTGTGGGCTTGGGGGCTCCTTGTTGCCAGGGCCAAATTCATCTCAGTCACCATCTTGGTTAGTATATCCTGGTTTGCATCTTCATCACCCAGGCAATCAAAGAACAGTGAAATTCTCCATTTGGGCCATGAAGTCAATTTGGTATGCCATTTGTTATAAGACTGTAAGCAAGTCTTCTGTCTCTGGCTCTGTCTGGGAGTCTCTGAGCAGAGACTGGAAGCTCCTTCCTCAGTTTTCTTCTTACAGGAAGGCTTCCAACTCTAGGCAGAATCTTTCGGCTATAAAAATCAGCCAGGGAGGAGTTAGGAAATTCACCGCTCTCCTACCTTGAACTATCATCATGCCCAATCTCCTTTCACACATTTTATCCTTCATTTTATGATGTCTACAAAAGACTGTTAGGAGCGCTCTAGGTTTCTTGAGGAATATTTATGCATTTTATAGGACTCTCATGAAGGAGAGAAACCCCTTATTAGGGGCAGGCTGGGAGATCCTGCATTAAGGGCATTAGGAGGCTCACCCAGGGAATAGAGATGCTGGGGCTTCCTGATTAACTTGCAGGTTTATGCACCTGTTTGGACTGTTTGTGAGGATTAAGGCATCCTTGAAATTTTCAAACAGCGCAGACAGATAGCTCCCTCATTGAGATCTGCCTTCTCTTTTCAGTAAGGGTGGTAGAAAGAGAGCCTGGACCACGTATTTTTTTTTCCATCCCCTTTACTCTTGCCTTTCTTCATGAACCCATTAGGAAATGCCTGGCTAGTAGATTTACTCCTCCTCTATTCCCCAAGCCACATCTCAACATTCAGCCTCCCCAGCACAGCCCATACTTATAAGGCAAGAAGCAGTCTCCAGCCACTTCTCCTTCATGGATGAACTTTCGTATTTAGAGAGATACGTTTGGCTCACAACAAAATTGAGCAGAAAGTACAGTGCCCTTATGCCTTCTACTCTTATGCACAGTCTTGCTCACGATCACCATCCTACACCAGAGTGGCATAGTTATTTATAATCAATAAGCCTACACTGATATATCTTTACCCCCCCCCCCCCAAACCACAATTTACACTAGGGTTCTCCTTTGACATTGTACATTCTGTGGATTTGGGTAAACGCACAATGAGATGCACCTGCCATTCTAGTAGCCTACAGGATGATCACTGCTCTAAATGCTGCTTTGCCCCAAAAGTTTGCTCCTGCTCCCCACACCTGGAAACTACTGTCCTTTTACTGCCTCCTTCATCTGTCTTTCCCAGCATGTGATGAAGTTGAGTCATGTGGTATGTGGTCTTCTCAGACTGGCTTCTTTCACTTAACACTGTGTGTTTTATTTTCCCCCCCTCTCTCTCCATGGCTTGAGAATTCACTTGCTTCCCTGTTGAATAAAATCCATTGTCTTGATGCAATATGGTCTGTTTGTCCATCCGCCTATGGAAGGGTGTCTTGGATAGTTGTGAATCATGTTGTCATAGATATCTATGTGCAGGTTTTGTGTGAATGTGAAATTTCAACTTCTTTGGGTAACATTCCAGGGAACATGCAAGCCAGATCATACGGTGAGATGGTGTTTAGTCTTATAAAGAGCTGTCAAATCATATGCCAAAGAGGCCCAGCTCCATTTTGAACCATTCTTTGTCCCCATGCGAAATGGGCTATCTATGCCTGGAGGCTGAGAGTTTTCTATTTTCTCCCTGTGTACTCAGAACCCCTGTGTTCTGTTGATTCTTCCCCTTATACAAGACCCCTAAAGGCCTTCTTTTTGTTCTCTGTCTCTAAGATTCCTGCAGCAATCCTAAGGATGTGGGATGCTATAGCCATTGCAGCTTCCAGGTCACAGGAGGAATGGAGAGGGTATAACTTAAAATCATTGGTATAAACCTTGCTTCTCAAAGTGTGGTCCCCAACCTGCCAGATCCTGGGGTGTTTAGATTGCCCAATTCCTGGGTTACCACAGAGTTAGCAGAGTACTGTCCTAGGAAGTCCCCCTGGGAATCTGTGTTTAACTCCCTACTTCTCTGGGAAAAGCTGATTCTGGACATCACTCAGTTTTGAGAACTCCTGACCCGTATCCAGAACACACTGCTCCCTCTGCCCCTTGGGCCTGGTGGGACTCTGAAACACGCACTTTTGCAGGTCTAAGGGAAAGCCTCTGGGTTGTGGTCCCTCAACTCTGCACCCACTTCCCTGTAAGTCTCCCCACTTCCTGCTCCCTCCTGTTGTTTTGACAATTGGGTCGGCTGCCATCCCGTTCGTGCCTTTTCCTCCATTTCATTTTAATTGATTCTGAAGTGTTAAAGCATTTAGTGAGTATGAATTTGTGTCTCACTGAAATCAACCCTTTTCTGCAAGCTTGCTTCCCCCGTCTTTCAACTCAGCTAAATCTCGTCTCCCCCAGATTAAATGGCTGTGGGCTGAACCAGCTTTGACTTGATTACAGAATTACATAGCAGCTCTGATGCTGCTGATCTGGCTTGACCCAGTTTGACCCAGAAATGCATCCTTGCTCAAGGGTATGGCCCTCCTTTGCTGAAACAGGTACACTCGCACCTGTCCTCTGGGGGATGGACAGCAAAGAGGATAGGGGCCTTTCAGATAATATGGGTCATTTTGCCAAGATGGGAATGAAGAAGACCACCCCAGTTTGGCAGCAGGGAGGAATTGGTGACAGCCTTTGATGGTTGGGATTATTTCAAAACAAAGTAGTAAATGCTCCCCTTTCTCAGTGACTAATTAAGGCTCATTATCTCCTTCTAGACTTGGAGATCTCGTATCTTTGCTCTATGAGAAAGGAAAAAGAATCATGGAAAGAGTTGGGGTTCTCTGTGTGATCATGTGACTCCTCATGCCAGGTGCTCACCCAGTGATGACTGTGTGGTTATTGTCATTAGTAATTTGATTATGCACCTTCATAGCGGTTCTGATGCTGCTGATCCAGTTTGGCCCAGTTTGACATGTTCAGATTGGCATGCACTAACCCGCTTTCTGCAGAGGCAGGAGGGAGTCACTGGGTGGCTGTAGCTGACTTTCCATATTACACATTGTCTTAGGGTTTCTGTTGCTGTGAAAAGACACCATGACCATGGCAAACTCTTTTTAAGTTTTTTTTATTATTATTTAAAATTTTTAATTTTACAAAAAGGGGAGGGGGAGTGGTGGCTCATGCCGTTAATTCCAGCACTCGGGAGGCAGAGGCAGATGGATCTCTGTGAGTTCGAAGCCAGCTCGTCTACAAGAGCTAGTTCCAGGATAGGCTCCAAAGCTACAGAGGAACCCTGTCTCATAAAACAAAAAGAGCTCCCGTTTCTCGCCATCTTCCCCCAACCTAACCTCCCATCCATTCCTCAGAAAGAGGTAAGGCTTACATATCAAGTTGAGGCTGAAGTAAGCCCCCTCCCCCTGTATAGAGACTCAGCAAGGTAGCAAGGTATTCCTCCATAGGGAATGGGCTCCAAAAAGTCAGTTTATGCAGTAGGGATACACCCTTGTCCAGTTGCCAGTCATCCCACAAATTGCCTAAACCACAGAACTGTCTCCCACATTTGGATGGCCTAGTTTGATCCTATGCATGCTCCCCAGCTATCAGTCCAGAGTCAGTGAACTCCCACTAGCTCAGGTCAACTTCTCTGTGGGTTTTCCCATCATGATCTTGACCCCTTTGCTTATATTATCCTTCCTCCCTCTCTTCAACTGGACTCTGGGAGCTCGGCCCAGTGCTTAACTGTGGATCTCTGCATCTACTTCCAGCAGTTGCTGGATGAAGGTTCTATGATGACAATTAGGGTGGTCATCAATCTGATTACAGGGGAAGCTAGTTCAGACCCCCTCTCCACTGTTGCTTGGAGTCTTAGCTGGGGTCATCCTTGTGAATTCCTGGCAATTTTCCCAGCACCAGATTTCTCCCTAACTCTTCTTCTAAGAATAGTCTTAGCATGTTCTTTAGCTCTTCCTCATTCATTTGTTTGGTCTACAAATGTGAGTTGCTCAGTGAAGGAGACTACTTTAGTGCTTGGGTTTTGAACATGTAGATTCTTTTTTGAATGCCTGATTTTAAGCTGTGACTGTGTGAGTCTTACTAGAAGGTGACATGAATGTGTTGCTTACATGACGTTATGACATTTGTATATATGCATATAAGATACTTTAGTCATATTCTCTTTACATTGTCTTACACAATTAATATTTGATAGTTTAAGGAAAGGGGAGAAAGTGCTCCTCATTGTAGTGCGTTGGTGGTCATTGATCCCTAGGGATTGAGTTTCCAGACTAAATCTAAGCTACTCTGCTGCCTTTGACCTCTGTTCCCTTCACTGCGTCATACAACCTCGCCCCTGCACCCAGGGTATTGCTGTGAAGAATGAACTGGTTAAGCAATGTGAATGTGCTTGATAGCATCACATTTGATCAATACCTTTTGTGTCTGTCCATCTTTGCCTACATCTTTACCCACAAATAATAGAATCAGTTAACAGATCGGCCCAAGCTGCACACTAGTTGGTGAAAGCAACCAGGACAAGTTTCAGCCTGTCTGCCTGCCCAGGGCATGCCTTCAGCTCTGCAGCCCAGGGGATGAGACGCGATTCCAAATCACAAGGATACCTGTCTTTGTTAAGAGGGTGATTAGGGGCCACGCTGATTACAGACACGTGAAAAAGTTCAGACTCAGTTAGTTAGATCAGCAATTCTTCCTCCTGGTTTCTTATCACCCCAGGGTGTCTCCAATTATCTCAAGAAGGGTCAGGAACCACTCAAGATGTTATTAATTTTAATCCATTCTAATTAAATATATAAATGGGCCATGTACCACTTTGAGAAAAGGGAAGGGGGCGGCGCAATATCTCAAAACTAAATATGTAGTTTTTGAGTAGTTGAAGCTCACTTCTTAAGGACTGACATTTTCCCCCCTTTTTCGTCCTCTATATCTGTTCTGACTGACAGAACACAAGGCAATGCCATTGAAAGAACCAGCCGTGGTGTGGGAAAAACGAGGCCCAAGGTTAGAGCGGGATTTGGTGTTGTGTAACTGAGAGGCCTGCTCTGTGGAGTAATTCTGTCTCCTGATGCTGTGTGGCTTGGGGTCAGTCTGATCTGAGTCTCTGATGAGGTTCTGGCTTCCATGCTGCACCAATTTGTGGTGAGGTTTGGGGCAAACAATAACAGGCCAAGTGCAGAGTGATTGATAGGTCCCCGCTCATGCTCTTCACTACAGAACTGTCGTGTTCTGGGCACTGGGCCACACGCAGGGGAGCGAAGACGAACAATAGACTTAGAATCCCTGTTCTTGTGGAGCTCATGCTAGAAAGGTTTTAATAGAAATGGTCCCAGTAATGCATGGTGCTCTATGAGCCATAGG